>NC_080572.1:270266641-270939208 GCF_030247185.1 Malaya genurostris | reverse complement strand
TATGTTGAACCGTCAGGTCGGAGGTAGCAGTCCAACATAAACTGCTACGCACTAATGAGTCTAAGACGAAACGTAAAATCAAGTGAAATTGGTTCTGTGCACCTAGCATAAATTAGGGGGTAAAAGCTCTTTACCCCTCAAACTTACCAATATATTATTTTTATAGATGTGGATATTATTATTGTTTTTAGAAGAGAAATATTCTACTTCTTGCAGTATTGCGAAGATAGAAGAGCGTAACTGACACTCTACATTAACTGTTATTTTATATATTGTTTTATAATATATTATATTATATTATGTTATATTATATTATTTTGTAATCTACTATATCATTTTATGTTATTTTAATTTCATTACACTATATTTCATTGTATTTATCAATATAAAACATTTATCACGGGGACGTAAAGGGAAGGGAGCATCAGGGCATCGGACGAATTGATGACTAGACGAGGGATTGTGGATAGCCAGCCCAAGTCACTTGAAGGAAACTTGTTTCCTTCTGAAGGTTTGAAATGAGTCTAACGCGCCCTTCTCAAACAAACCATCAGGCGGGTTCAAGCATGTATAGCGATATGCTTCATCCATGCACTGGATACTATGGTTGGAAGAGTATCTTCTATTCCCGCGGAAAACGAGTAAGTGACTCTACTTACGTATCCGCCCAACCCTTTTTGTTCGCTTTTCGGTAACAACTATAGTAAGAAGGTGAATGGATGAGTCATATCGGGGCTACAGTAAGTCTACCCGCATCCACTGGCAAGTCCTTGAACTGATGGTGGCTTCACTTTACATCACATCACAGATGTAATTTATATAAAAAATATAATTTTTTAGATCCATTCGTTTTATTTTAAAAACTTTATTTTTTATGGATTTCTCTACGTAGAATCAATGTTTATTACCTGCGTATCTACTACAAAGTTTTAGATAACATTTAAATGAGTAACTTTTTCCAATACTTTTCACATCACTACTTTTTCGACCTACACATCAAATCCGTTTCGAAAATATCCATAATGAAAGTGTTTTCAAGAAATATCAATAAACTGGGAGTTGCCATTTTGGATTTTGGAACGACTCAAAACGTTGTCCGGCTCTTATTCATCAAACCCATTTCGAAAATATTCATATGGTTAGGTTTGGAAACATTCACTGCACAATTTTTTTACGGAGTAAATTCCAATTAATGTCCACTTTTTTCACGAGCTAACTCGATTTTCGAACATCGTTTTATTCAATGATTCCCAAACTGGTTCCTACTGCCCATCTGTGGGCACTAGTTTTATTTTAATTGGGCAGTAAACTCCAAGTGGTCTAACAGACGGGCAATAAGTCTCAAATAGTGGAATTTCCCGTTTTTATTTAAATTATCTGAGAAAAGGCCAAAGCAAAAGTATTCATGACAAGTTTATATAGACGTGTAGAAAATTTTTCAAGAAATCATTGCGAAATCTCATCCAGGGGCATGTCAACATATTAATTACACATATGATGTTAATAGTAAATCATTCAACCCTTTGTGAGATTTAAGAGAAAGGCAATAAAAGTGAGCATTTAAAAACTTAAAAAGTATTGTGATCAAAAGTTGATCGAAGAAAATTCACTTCATGTCTGTGTTCCAAGTTCAATTCATACAGAGTATAGAAAAAATATTCACTCATGCTTCCTTCCTAACAAACTCGATGAAAAGGGACAAATCTATAGTTTGTCCCTTTTCATCGAGTTTTGTACTGCCTTCTTGGTAGCTTCCCTCATCAGAAGAACTGCATCTTGTCAGTTTGATTGAACTGCGACTAGCTGACATCATTGACAACATTGTGTATTCTGAGCGCCGAATTCTGATTGATTGGTAACAGATGAGGTTTCAGATTGCAGATATAGAGCTATAAGCGTTTTTGGTGCTAATAAATTGCTGTTTTACTGCCATTATTAGTGCTTACCTGGGAAGTTAGCACTTGTTCCAAAATTTTTCTATTGGCGTCTTGAGAGGAGGAGGGTTAATTCCTTTGATCAGGACGATTCAATTTCATGCCGAGACGATAATTCCAACCAAAACAGATGGTTTTGGTTGATGATCCCGGTCGTGATTGGAATGTCGCGCATCAAACCGTGATATTTCTTTAGTTTAAGACAATTGGAAATCTCTCTTCCAGTAGCAGTTGAATATTCTAATAATTATCATCATGTACCCTGTCATCAAACTTCATTAACTGCACGATTTGGAGTTATTACAGTTCTGCTTGTTTTTTTTTGCTTCGATGCAAGGTTGTAGACGGCATTCCCAGCTTGCCAGCGAAATCTCGGATGGAGAAGTTGGGGTTCTGCTGATAACAGATGGTCACTCTTTTTGACAATTTTGCGACATCCGACGTTCGATTTCAATCCCTCCAGTTTTGCTACATTAACCATTTCAGATTACTTTCCGTGCGAGTATATTGGATTTTCACGATGAACAAGCAAAATTGTACACGTTGCTACTCTTGCTTCGATGCCAGTAGGCACGATAACTACGTCAACTAGCAATAGCAAAGCGATCAATTCAACAAAGAGAAAAACTTTTGAACTTCACATGTAAACTGTTGAAGTTTAAACGAAATATGGGATGTCGGAAGTTTACACAATCTCTGCATTTCGTTCAACGACAGGCTAAAGATGTAGATCACTATTGACAAAGTTAATTTTGGTCAATTTAAATAAAATCATCTAAGGACTGGAAAACTGCACATATTAAACATGTCTTTGATATAGTTTTCTGCTCGGGATCCGATCACTTTCATATATGGTACGATAACATAAATTCACTTTGGGAGCAGATATTACATGCATAACCAGCAAAAGTCTTTTTTCTTCAATTTACACCAAACAATGATTGCTATTTCACGGGCTTGACTCAATGAATCGGCAATATCACGTCGCACCTGTCATGCCGTGCAGCGAAAGCCTTGAGCAACTCATTATTTAATCAATCACCTCGGAAAAGTTCTTTATTTACCCCAAAAGAAACAAAATTTCCCACGAGTACTCATGGCCTAAAGTTTTACCTTATTTCATTTTCTCGATTGAATCTAGGTAGCTACCAGTGCCCTTCCCAGAACCCTATCGTGTCAGATGTTACCTAGAAATCTAACCAATGTCAGATGGAACAAATTCGTCCTCCATGTACAACACGAACCGTGGAAGAAAATGTTTTCCCGCATGGAAAAGTTTGTTAGATGTAAATTCTGCTACATGCTTGATGACTCTTGTCATTAGAGACTTTGGGTTCTCCGACGATCTTCGACGGCTGTTGCCACTGCGTAGATACCGGGACAGCATTCGATGCGAACGGAATCAATACGGTGCTAATGAGTCCTGCCAAAGTTCGGTGCTGCAGTGCCTGATTGCCTGCCGATGGGGAAAATATGTCATCGACCGGTGCGTCTTCTTCTGATACTTTCGTTACCTGATGCGAAGGTTTGTCATGAAGATTGTTTTTTCTCGTCGATACTTTCTGATTCGGCAGACGATGCTGTCCAAGCTAGATAACATTCTCTATCTGAAGAAGCATTTTTGTTTCTGTCTGTGTCAGAATTTGAGCAATCAAAACAACACATTTCACCCGGTAACTAAATCAAAACTTGAAAGCTTCATAACAGCTAACCTCGAGGACACAACCCCTGCGAAAATCTGCTGGCTCCAATCAGTGTTTCGAAGCGCCGAAGTTTGCTGAAATCTCTCGATGATTAGCTTGAACACAAAGCAAACCAGCTCGGGGCCGGGTGGATGCGACGAGCGCTTCGAGTTTGCGGATACTGGCGTCGGTGGTTTGTTTTAATCCAATGCCACCCACTGTGCACTGACTACCACTGATTGCATGCAGCACTGATTGGCACCGTAACCGATGTGTTGTGATGTTTTCTTGCCTATATTTAGTATACATACAAGCACACACACACACACACACACACATGATCGCGCTTAGTTTGACAACATTTGACAGTCCTGTGGAAATTGTTTGTCGTTTCTCGAACGAGCTGGTTTTGTAGTGCGGTGACAGCCACCCTCCTCCAATTAACGATGAAACGCAAATTTAGTGCACAATTCGGATTCAATAGAAAATTCGCCATCGAAGCTGTTAGCTCCCCGGGGATGGATGCATGCGGCTTAGCTCCCCGACTACGACGGGTGGGAAAATGCGGCTACCGGTTGCAATCTGACGGGCAGCGTGAATCACTTGTGTTGACAGATGCTGTTAACGGACTCGGTTTGCGAGTAATTAGCTTAGAGAAGGCACAACATTAGCTTGGTTAGCAATTCTGAGTGACGAGATAATTACGCTACGTAACTCGGAAGTTAAGTGAATCGTGGCACCCGCGATGGACGATTTACTTTGCAACCGCAGCGCTTTTAATAGGGCTCTTCATGAAAAATCGATTTTTCGTTTATTGCTTTGGAGAACATAACTGCAAAGTTTCAAAGTCGAACTTCGGAAACTTCCGGTTGTATAGTTCTTTAAGTTTACCTTGCAATTCCGTAGGAAACTTATGCTTTCTCAAAATAACGCGTTCACATTATGGAAGCACTGTATTTTATTTTTGTTTAGTATGTATTCGTCAAACGAAGACCTGATCCAGTGATTCCCAAACTTTTTTAGTCGCATTTTTAGTTAATCCTCTGCTGACATTTTTGTTTCAAATACCTAATGTGACATCCCCAGGTGCCTTTGGAGTCGAACCAGACTCCGAGATATTTGAATGTGAAGACCTGAGCTATGGTTTCACCCCTTAGTTAAAGCTGTAACTGGGCTGGTTCTCGCTTCCTCGAAAATACAATCAGCTCAGTTTTCTCCGCAGAGAATTTGATACCCAGTTGAAGAGCCCATGTAGATAAGTTGGCAAGAGTATCTTGTAACCGCCCTTGCAGATCGTCTGCTTTGGTTCCTATAATGGACACAACGCTGTCGTCGGCAAGTTGTCTTAGCGTGCAAGATGTGTTGATACATTCATCAATGTTGTTTAGGGGCTGTCCATAAAAGACGTCACGCTTTTTTTGACGATTTTTGACTCCCCATCCCCTATTTGTCATAAATTGTCACAGAAGCAAAGACCCCCCACCCCCCCTATGTCACATGTTACGAATTCTAAATAAATAAAATTCATCTCAATACTTTCTTTCTTCTTTTTAAATAAATAAAATTCATCTCAATACTTTGACTAACCTCAAAAATATGAGGGAAAAATCGATTTATTACATGCTGTCATTAGAATAAAAAATATCCCTAAAACTACAATATCATCGGAATTATTTTATTAATATCAATTATATAAATTAACAAAAGTATTTAGTTGCAATTGATGAAACATTTAAATCATCTGTTTTATTCCTCCTAGGGGTACACAGATATAATATTGTTTTAGGTAAAACCTCATCAAAACGAGATCACTGCCGGAGAATCTTTTCATGATCAGTTGATCAATAAATTTCAAATCACATCGATCAATATCGGTACTGATCTTTCGTCACACAATGGGTAGTGGATTTGAGCTAAAATGATTCTTGATTTATGTAAGTTCAATCATTGGATGATTCGACAAGCTTTAATGTTTGTGGAGAAAAATCACATATAATCAAGATAAGACATGACATGATCTACGTCTGAAATCCTTGATCTCCCGCCCTTTTTCAAATGAAGTACAATTGAATAAACTGCATCAGAATCAGATAAGAGAAATTCATATGATATACTATTATCAATGCTAGAAAATCAAATTAATGACAAAATTGTCAGTGCATAACTTAAGTTAAACCGTTTGAAGGCATATTTTTCATTTTTACTCATATTAGGCAAAATTTATTAATTCCGCTTATTTACTCGCTCCTCCGTGCACTTTTGCTGATCACAACAGAAATGATTTCCTGCATCATTCATTTCCGAATTTACAAGAAGAATTTTTACATCAACTAATACACGTTTTCCTATGGAATGTAAACGTTTATTGTGGAGATTTTTCCAGGAAATAGGGCAAAGCAGTAATATAATTAAGTACACCCAAACCTCCGTTTACGAACACTTTTTATACGTAACCTCTTTTTACGTACCTCTTTTTACGAACCAAATCCCAAATAACGTAAACTTTTTTTACGAACCTACTTCGTAAAAAGAGGTTTTGTCATTCATCGAAAGCGATTTCCGACTCCATGGAAACTACTACAATATAGGTATTTTTGGAACGGGTTTAAAGAGTAGATTCCGGAAAATGATGTTTGAGGTATTTTGGAAATCCAAGATGGCGACTTCCGGTTGATTGATATTCCTTGAAAACCCATACAATATGGATATTTTCGGAACGGAATTGATGAGTAGATGTCAGGAAACGATGTTTGAGGTAGTTTTGAAATTCAAGATGGCGACTTCCGATTTGCTAATATTCCTTGAAAACCCTTACAATATGGGTATTTTCGAAACGGGGTTAATGAGTAGATGTCGGAAAATTATGTTTGAAGTGGTTCCGAAATCCAAGATGGCGACTTCCGGTTTGTTGATATTCCTTGAAAACCTATATAATATGGGTATTTCAGGAACGGGGTTAATGAGTAGATGTCCGGAAATGATGTTTGAGGTGGTTCTGAAATCCAATATGGCGACTTCCGGTTTGTTGATATTCCTTGAAAGACCATACAATATAGGTATTTTTGGAACGGAATTGATGAGTAGATGTCACAAAATAATGTTTGAGGTAGTTTTGAAATTCAAGATGGCGACTTCTGGTTTGTTAATATTCCTTGAAAACCCATACAATATGGGTATTTTCGGAACAGTATAGTGTTTTAAAGGAATAAAGAGTTAAAGGAAAATGGCAAAAACTTTCAAAAGATAATAATCAACCGGAAGTCACTGTTTTGCATTTCAAGACCACCTCAAATATAATTTTCCGACGTCTACTTTTAAATCTCTTTCCGAAAGTACCCATATTGTAAGGGTTTTCAAGGAATATCAAGAAACCGGAAGTTGCCATCTTGGAACTAAGAACCACCTCAAACATTGTTTTCTGACATCTACTCATCAATCCCGTTCTGAAAATACCCATTATGTAAGGGTTTTCAAGGAATATCAAGAAACCGGATGACACCATATTGGATGTCAGAACCACCTTAAACTTCATTTTCTGATATCTACTCATCAATCCCGTTCCGAAAATATCCATATTGTATGGGTTTTCAAGGAATATCAACAAACCGGAAGTAGCCATCTTGGATTTCAGAACCACTTCAAACATAATTTTCCGACATCTACTCGTTAACCCCGTTTCGAAAATACCCATATTGTAAGGGTTTTCAAGGAATACTAGCAAATCGGAAGTCGCCATCTTGAATTTCAAAACTACCTCAAACATCGTTTTCTGACATCTACTCATCAATTCCGTTCCGAAAATACCTATATTGTATGGGTTTTCAAGGAATATCAACAAACCGGAAGTCGCCATTTTGAATTTCAGAACCACTTCAAACATCATTTCCGGACATCTACTCATTAACCCCGTTCCTGAAATGCCCATATTATATAGGTTTTCAAGGAATATCAACAAACCGGAAGTCGCCATCTTGGATTTCGGAACCACTTCAAACATAATTTTCCGACATCTACTCATAAATTCCGTTCCGAAAATACCCATATTGCAAGGGTTTTCAAGGAATATCAAGAAACCGGAAGTCGCCATCTTGGATTTCAGAACCACTTCAAACATCGTTTTCCGACATCTACTCATCAATTCCGTTCCGGGGATACCCATATTGTTAGGGGTTTTAGGCAATCTCAATAAACCGGAAGCCGCCATCTTGGATTTTGAAACGAACCCAAACATCATTTTCTTGCACTTACTCTTCACATCCGCTCCGAAAATAAACATATGATGCGCGGTTTCCACAATAATCACACAAAATTTTTTTTACGAAGTAAATTCCAAATAACGTAAACTTTTTTTACGAACCAAATCCCAAATAACGTAAACTTTTTTTACGAACTACCTCTTTTTACGAACCCCCGTTTAGTTCGTAAATGGAGGTTTCGGTGTATTTCAAAAATGCGCTCATTGAAAATATTGGACGTCACATTCCAAAAACCTCGCCCCCCTTCCCCCTGTCACAAAAGGTCACGTTTTGTGAAACACCCTCCTCCCCCTCGCGGCGTGACGTCTTTCATGGACAGCCCCTTATATGGTTCTTTTGAGGATGATAGAGTGTAGTGCCCCGAACATGGGAAGTGGAAGGGAAAATTGATCGGGTTCTACGAAAAATTGGTACTTATTTACGAGTACAGTATATTTCTAGCAACTAAGTGAGGTTCACAAAATTATTCACAAGAGGGAGAGGGAATAAGTATTCTGAACATTGATTTGAATTGACGCAATCATACAATCATGGTGCCTTTTTCTATATTAATTGAGAAAACTGTCGACTCAAGGTGATGGAAATAAGTTTACAACAACATTAATATTAACTGAATCGTTACTCCATCAGGTGGAAAATTTTGAGTGATCATGAGGAAATAATTATGTTATAAGAGTTTTTATAACGAGGAGGGAGTAGTGATAGTTTATAGCCACGGAAGCCTAAGGTATTATAGATCGAATGTAACGAGGAAGTACGGAAGTACGTTACAAGCACATATACATATGGAACTCGGAGGTTACTAAGAAGGTATTTATAGAGAAAGGTGTTTTAAATGTTTCTAACAAAAGAGTTCAAATATAAAACTGACCGAATTTGTCGAGAATACCATGAAAATTGAGATTATTGTAAGATCTGAGATGGGACACTGATCGTTCGCAATCTGAACATGAACGAAGTATTGTTCAATCGGGTTGTCGTCTAAGTTGTGTTTCATTACAATCAGCGTATCAATGGCGAGGAAAATTTCTAGAATTTTGTTCGGCCTTCACGAAACATTTCCGAGCAACGCCGGGTAAATCAGCTAGTTTATTATATTATAATAGGCGGGATGATATTCCAAATGATTAGAGGAGTTAATTATTAATAAAAATCCTATAAATCGGCACAATTACAACGGTGAAGTTATCCAACGATTTTGCAAATTTGCTTTTGCTGCTTTTTTTATGAATAAATAGATTTAGAATTAGTAGCGAAAACTGATTGGTTATATGGAACTGTCACTTGTTTCTGTCTCAGATGGGTATAAAAACTTTTAGAAAACCACCTATAAACATACACACTATGCCACATAAAAGCACACCTAAAGTAGAACCTTTTCCACTACTCAACGTAAAGACAGACTGAAAGTATGACTGATGAAATGAAAATAACTAACTAAGCAAAATGGTGACAGGGCTATCAATTCTCAACTTTCTCCAATCCGAAAAAAAAACCGTTCTTCCAACTGAACTACTGAGGATGTGATGGAACACAACTCAGAAAGTGGTATGAACGATCTTGGAATATGATCTCACTGTGCATGGCCGGTATGGTTCAATTTTTGATCTAAACCCTTATCAAGCCTTCTATTTTTTTAGCCTCTGTTTGCTCGATAAGGTCTTGAATTATTCTTTTTTAAACCTTTTATGTTACATTTTAAACTCAAGTTAGCTGTAAAAATCATTCGTATCCGAGTGTCCGATAAGCAAACACGACATCGGCGAAGGTGCTTATCTCAGCAAGGGCTGAAGTATAAGCACTCTAATATAGCAGCGAGGATTGTGGCTTTAACAAATTGGGCAATAACACCGCAATTGTTTGCGATCTACAAGTCGACCGGTGGAGATACTTCAAGGCTACGCAAAAAGGAACGAAGGATTAAACCATCCAACAGCGCATCGTGCCATACTAGTTAAGTACCTTTAAAACTTTTTCAGTTTTTCTACTATTTTCTATATTTTTTCACTTTTGTTTTTTTTTCTATTACCTTTAAAAGTGTGGGAGATTCCACTGCTCCCACACACAAAATATGACTACCAATAGCGATGGAGATGGTCCAGAGGAGGATTCCTCGTATGTGGGTGAAGAAGTAGAGCGTTTAGACTCTGACTACGAGATGCCTCCACTGGATGATTCCGTGCTCTCCTCTGAGGAACCAACTACTCGTCGTAAAGTTTATCAGGACGATGGCTCGGGGGGTCCGTGGGTGGTATACTTCCGGCCCATATTAAATTTTCTTCGAGTTATAAATATTGCCCGAGATCTGACAAAGCATTACTCGGCATAAAATCTATGGACAAAGTGTCACCAAACAAGTTGCGCGTCGTCGTGTCCGACCTGAAGCAAGCAAATCAGATTGCTGCTAGTGAGCTTTTCACGAGGGAGTACTGCGTGTACATCCCGTCTCGTGTTGTGAAGATCGACGGTGTGGTCCGTGATGAGAGCCTGATAATCAAAGATCTGATGAAGGACGGAGTAGGTCGTTTCAAAAACCCCGACCTTCAGTCAGTGAAAATTTTGGAGTGCAAGCAATTGCACTCCAAATCGATAGACTGTAAACCTCTACGCATGTATGTACTACGAGCGATGCACTGTTCCAATTGCAAACAGTTTGGACATACGGCCACCTTCTGTTGTAATAAACCGAGATGCGGTAAATGTGGAGAGGCCCATGAGAACGAATCCTGTAGGAAGACTGCTGAAAAATTCATTTACTGAGGCGGAAGTCTTCATGCTCTCTCAGTGTGCTCAACGTACATACATAAAGGTCGTTTAATAGAATCGTTTACTTGAAAGCTAAGGAAAAGACACACATTTCATGTCTTGGACGAATTTTTGTATCTTTATTAGATTTTACAGTATAAGCTGTTGAAAAAAGGCTCTTATTTGTAAACGCGAAACTTCAAAAAAACCATATCTCGAAAATTCCACGTACCATATTGAAATAAAATAATACGTGTCAAATATTTTCGAGTTCTTTACCGAAAAAAAATAGTTAGATGAATAATAAAATTGGGTGACTGATTTTGCGTGGAATGCCCAAATATAGATAGATGTAAAAATGTTGTGCGTGAGCAAAATAGAAACATGGGTGATCAAACAGTTTTTTCACAACTCACAGTCTTCCAAATGGAAAATAAAGACACAAGTTCTAGTGCGATTGATTGTGTTTATCAATTTTGTTAGTATTTGGTCCTATGATCGACAGAAAAATTCAAAAATCTTCCCACTTAGTAATAATTATATGATTTCTCGGTTTGAAGGAATCGCTAAAGGATTTGCAACACTGTTTCAGGGGCCAGAATAAAGCTCGGGAATGAACTCCAGTAAGTATCAGGTCTACTGTTTTTTTATTTATTTAAAAGATAGTTTTATTCAGGCCTATATGCGTACAAGCTTTACGTGGCCGATTGAGCCGATTTTTTAAATAATTTTTTTTTTTAGTTGGATCTCGTTGTCACCCTTTTTCTAGGGGGAGAGGAGCTTCCATTTCCCTCCTGCGAGGATTGAGGGGCACTTCGTTCGTGGTTCGTCTCGTCATCCATTGCCACATCGATGGTATTGTTGTTGGTTTCATTGCTAGTTGCTGGAGATGAGCCTTGTTGTACATTGTTTGCTGTTGCTGGTTGGTTGGATGGTAAGTTGTTAACTGCAGCTGGTGCACTTTGTTCTATAGAGGATGCGTTCGATGGTTTCGTTGAAGGGGATGGTTCACTGTTGTTGGTGACTGTCACAGGTGTACTGGGGTTGCTTTGGGTTGGTGTGACGGAAGCACTGTTGTCCTTTGGTGTAGTTGTCTCCTTGTCCAGTTTATCACATTGCTTACCGTAGTGAACAGCTTTTTGACAATACTGACATGTGGCCATCTGATTGTCATAGGTAGCAAGTGATTTGCACGGAATTCTTGTATCTTAACCGAAAATCATATAAGAAGGTATAGGCTTCTTCAAGTGTATGCGTAATACACGTACGCCATTTAGAATACCGGGGAAAGAATATAAGAATCTGTGACGCTCGAGGGAAGATCATGCACACGCACTTCTATTGCACTATCTTCCATATATACCGGAATGTTGTACTTAATATTCTCGTGCTCCACATAGTACACATTGTTATTGTCTTTTGCGAATTGAATTGCATCCAACTCTTTATAAAACTGGATGTAAACAACATTATTCGTCTTGTTGCATTGAAGTAAATGCACACGTTTAATGTCCAGCTGCATTTGCTCCTTAAGCAAACCTTCAAGTTCACGTATCGAAGGTCGAATTTTGCACTGCCTAAAGTCAACAACAATTGTATTCCTTCGTGTCGGCGATAGCTTTTGTTCGTTTGGTTCACTCATTTTCGAGGTCTATTGTTCACTACACAATACTGTACTTGGTTTCTTCTGTTTCCAACGTAAGCGGTTTTGTTTTATCGACTGACTTGGATGAGATGTAAAACCGAACTGAGGTCTACTGTTTGATTTTGATATTTGCTTTTCGATTGTGAAAATTGCAACAAAGCAAGAGTAGCGTCCCGTCCAAAATTTTGCCTGTGCATCGCGAAAATCCATACTACTCGCTCGCAAAGTTGTCGAAATTGATAAATGTGGCCAAATTAACTGTTTCTAACGTAATAAAAGTATTCGGAGAACTTTTGACGACAGCTAGTTATGTCATCTACAGCCGTGTATCGGACTAAAAATCTAGCAGATCTGTTAGACTTACAAGAATGTGTTGACTCTGAATCGTGCGATATCGAGTCGATCGTTCTCACAAGAAACTGATTTATTTTGATAACAGTGTGCAGGGTGATGAAATCTATGTCAGGACCTTCAGATTTTAAACCACTTCCTAAACAGGTACATTCTACGGTTACTGAAAGAGAGGTTTGAGCTGTCGAAGTTCGCAAACAAATCTTACAATGACTGGAAGAGCGCCATTTAAATCATGACCAGAATCATCAACCAGAAATTTCAGGATTTATCCTAAGCAGTACAAGTGTTTTAAGACATAAACTCTCCAAAGACGGCATAGCTCCGTTGAATAGAAATATATTGGAACATTGTCAAATGCAGAAGAAGCAACAGACTGTGGTCAGTGAGATGACATGAGATGAGTAAATTGACGAGGAGGCTGTACAAAAGATGCTGAAAGGAACCATCGAAAGATGGATATTCGTATTGGCAAACAAGAAGCATGGGTGATTTATTTCCTGTACTTTTCAGTATAAATTAAATTTGCAATATAGACATGATTTAAATTGTTATTAAAAAATTTGAACTATTTCAACATTTATTGATCGTTTAAGTTTTTATCTGTGCATTTTTATTTTCTGTCTTATAAATTTCACAAGAATTAAATGATTCGCTGTTTTCATCATATTGGATACTGATAGGTTGGCTTGATCCTGTGTTGGATTTAGCAATGATTCATTGAAAAGTTTCCCACATTTCTAAATAAACTTGCCATGAATACATTTGCTGCTAGTCTTTCGCAGATAAATTTTAAGTGGCTATGCCCATTATTTGCGGCTCATTGCCTATCTACTGTTGACAATTTTGAGTTCATTGTCCACTAAAACTGGGTTAGTGCCCACTGAGGGGCTGTAGGGACCACTTTGGGAATCGCTCACGTAGAGCATTTAATAATGTATATGACTGTACCCCTACCGTTAGTTTTACTATTAACAGTCAAAATGAATGGATTCTTATTAATATCGACCATTACTTTCCGGCATACCAAAGACTCGGGTGATTTGCGTTGATGAAATGCATAGGCCCGACTTCTCTGGTAGAAGCTAAAAGTTAAGTTACTAAAAGATTTTCACTTACCTAAATGACCCTTGTCACGTCTCACCGTTTCATTCTGTATATTCACATTCTTGCTCTCCCTCATCCTCATCCCGGGCTGGTGGCTCAATACATAGGACGCTGGTCTTACAAGCCAGTTGTCGTGTATTCGAGCCCCGACCTGGAAAGATTCTTAGTGTCATTAGGACTGTATTACTAGTCATGCAATGATTCTGTTGAAACAGGAAGACCAAATTCCACAAAACGAATGTAACGCCAAGACTTTACATTTTGCTCTCCCTTGAGTATTATCATTCTTCTGTTACTACAAAATGGTCTCTGGTTAGCTGAATGTCGCAAAAAGGAAACAAGAAATATTGACTATTAATTATACTTAGTAGTTAAAAAAAAAGAAAATGTAATCGGTCGGTCATGTTTCGTACACAACCCTGTAATTTTTGTGAAATGAGAAAAAATTGGACAATCTATCATGACGAAAATAATTTTTTTTAGGTTGTAAATTTAATCAATCTCGATAGTTTAGAATTTGAACCAATCAACACTACAGTACAGATGACGGTATACTGTCGGGTCTATTGTGAACGTCAATTTTTTACTCCACTGTACTCTACTCAACTCTGCTCTACTCTACTCTAGGTCAAGTTCTGCACTGAAACTTTTCCTGGGCGATTGGATTTCTCTTCAAGAAACAAACACACGATATAATCACAAACTATGGCTCAGGTGAGTTCTAGCAGGCATTACAACATACCTATGATTAATGCATTTTTTTTCTTCATGTCATTAAAACTCAAACCTGCACACTAATTATCAATATTCACTGAACAGGCAAAACAAAAGAAGGTGCCCATTTGCAGTGATCGATCATCAACACACGGAGTGTGGCATTCGTTTCGTCACTGTGCAAAAACTGTCCTTACGGCACATTTTTGTGCGTCAACGCCCCGGAAACCGACCGCTTCCGTAAACGTCCCATTCGAGGTCTCAGGTGTTCCGGAGAAAACTTTTGTCAGTACATATTCCGCGTTGTTCGGTGTTCGTATAACATGTGCCAAAAGGAGACGACGATGCTGGCAAGTGATACAATTAAAGTCGATGAGATGTTTCGTCAAAATCGTTTCCAGCGAAAACGGTTCGGTTTCCAATGAACTGAAAAATTAAAGCAATTTTCCGAACTGCTTCTGCTGCCGTGCGATAAAGCTGGCTTGTAATGGCGTCGGAAACAGTTTCAGTCCGGTTGTGATGGTTTCGATCAGCGAGAACAGAACAATAACAATTAGGTGTCGTATTAGAGCTGCGAGCTGGAATCATTTGTCGCTGCTGTTGAAGACTCAATGGGGTGAACAAATAACTGAACAGCAAACGAGTTTGTTTGTGGAAGTTTGAGCTTTCTTCGCTGGAGGTGCATGGTTTATTTTTTGCGAAAGTCCGCACGGTAGTCGAAAGCCACGCGACCTCTTGGATGGATGGAACTAAAAAGCAGCCAATGACGCCGAATGGTGTTTCATTTCAGTTGGTTCTTAATGTCAATTTTCAATTTAATTGTTGTCAAACTGTTAGTTTGAAGTTAAGCCTGCACTGCTACAGAAAAGGAAGTAAGCAAACCCGGTTTTCACGGCGGCAAAAGTGGCTCTCAAAAAGCTAGTCAACCTCATCCCGGAGGTTTGTCGTTACGCACATGAAAAGCCGAGAGTTTCTCTAGCTAAGATTGAAGGCCCTGTAACATCGCACGAGAGTAGCCCAGAATTCTAAGCACATTTTGTATGGAACCATAAGACCAAATGAAAGGTCTTAATTTGTGGAAATCGGTTCAGTCATCTTCGAAAAAATTTTGTCAGACACAGTCATTTGCTCAGTTCGTCGAGTTGAGTCGTATGGTATGCAACATTCGATTCAAAAGTCGGTTTCCACAGTGATTGTATAACCTTTCTATATGAGACAGGCAAAACATGTTTGATACGAAGCGAAGCGGTTAAATCCGGGGCTAAATAATCGACAATAATAAACAGACACTAAATTGTACTGGAAGAACGGAAAGAGAAAGTGCGCGAGATTACCACAGGTGGGTAAGACTCTGCAGATGAAAAACTTATCCTGCCAACGCAAGTGCACTTCGAGTACATGTTTGGCTGGATCCATTATTATACGCCAGAAAACTCGACTCGACAATGGCCTGAAGTCATGCTTCGATCCGGCACGACTACCTGGAAGGGAGATTCAATATGTCGGAAAAATTATGATGCCGGTTTTCTGGGACTGTCATGGTATGCTTTTGGAGCACTACTTCAAAAAAGAAATGCAAGTATCAGCATACATAACTGGATCGAATAAAGAACGAAATCTCTGTGAAATGGCTTGATCTGAAGCATATGAACATCGATACCATGATTAAAATCAACGGTTCCAATTACTTGCCCATCCACCTTATTCACCTGATTTAGGCTCCCTCGAACAATTATCTGTTCTCAAGTCTCAAATCATCTCTGTGGAATCGATGTTAGAATCGGTTAGGAATTTTAGGCCGCTACTTCCGGAACCTGATACCGAAACCAGTATAGCCAAAATAGGTTTGTATGGTCATCAACTAATAAGATCTACAAATTTAGAAGTTTTAGAGTATTCCGTTCTCCCCGAATCGGAGTAAGGGAGTGTTATCTCGGACCACTTCTCAAAATCTACCACAAGTCTTGTGGATTTTCTTTATTTGGAGCAGGAAAACGCCCAATGGAGCTGAAATAATAATCTTTCACTCCAGCAGGCATAAAACCTCCTCATCGTTTATATTAACAGATTACAACAATCCAACAGATACATGTATGTACTTAATACTATCAAACAAAACTAACCCTAGCTAACTAACTCTGTAGTAATTAGATGGCACTAAACCCATCGGGTAAACGATGGTGATTTTGCATTAAAACTAGAGAAGAAAAGAAATTATGCTTTAAAATGGGAGGTAGAAGGAGGGAGTGGTGAATGAGAGTTGGCGAACGAAACGGGGTTAGGTTCGGCATGTAGATCTAATTAGTGGTCGAAAAAGATGGTGGAAGACGGATAAAAAAAGAGGGCGAGCAAACGTGGTTAGAACCGACATATAGATCTAATTAGCTTCGAAAAGATAGGAGAAGAATGATGAAGAGCGGAGAAGAGGAGATACAACAGGATTAGTTACAACGAGCGAATTTATTAGTTTTCAATGGAGATGATGGAGAGAACGAAGGGGTGATCGAGCGGAAAGAGTTAACATTAGTATTATAACTGCAAAAATAAAGAATCATGGAATAATCGTTGTATCGCATTACGAGAGAGATGAAAATCAAATTCCTGTGAGCAACTATTGAATAAACGGCACATACTGGAAAAGAGTTCATTATATCCGTAATTGGTTCTAGCATGGGGAATTCGTATAAATGGATGAGAACGAAGACTTCGACGATGAATGTCAAAATTGATCAATTGTAGGAGATCAGGACTGTCAACACGTGATTGAATTAGATCAGCAATAAAGACAGCCTTGCAAACGTTCCTACGTACAGACAGCGGATCTAGCTCAATAAGCCGACAGCGAAATTTGTAACTAGGAAGGTTGAATGGGTCCCTCCATGGTAGATTGCGGAGTGCAAATCTAACGAATTTGCGTTGAACACTTTCGACACGATCAATGTCGATTTGATAATGAGGCGATCAAACGATAGCTGCGTATTCTAAAGTTGATCGAACTAGCGCACAATAAAGAGTCTTCAGGCAGTGTATATTGGTAAAGTTCTTAGTGATCCGAAATATGAAGCCTAAAAGTTTAGAAGCTTTCGAAATTACATAATCGACATGATTCTTGAAATCCAATTTATGATCGAGAATAACACCTAAGTCCATAACCGAGGATTCACGTTTGAGGACATTTTGCAAGATATGATAGTCATATGTAATTATTGAGCGTTTTCGGGAAAAAGATGTAATGGAGCATTTGGAAGCGTTTAGTACCATCCTGTTATTGTGGCACCATTTGGCGAATGTGTCAAACTGAGCTTGCAAAAAACGTGCATCTTCTAGTTCCTTTATAGGATGATATAGTTTAAAGTCGTCAGCAAATGATAGTTTGAAACATTTCACGGAGAAGTTGAGATCATTGAGGTAGAGTAAAAATAGAAACGGTCCTGAGTGGCATCCTTGAGGTACTCCAGAACTAACAGTAAAAGGAACTGTTGTGAAGTTTCCTATTTTCACCGACATCTCGCGACCAGTAAGATATGAACGCATCCAATCCAGTAAAGCGCCACTAAAGCCCAGTCTGTCGAGTTTAGCAATTGTTATTTGTTGATTTATTTTATCGAATGCCGCTGAAAAATCTGTGTAGATAGCATCAACCTGTAGATGCGATTGTAGAAACCGGATGATAAAAGATGTGTAAGCTACAAGGTTTGTAGATGTTGACCTCTTAGGTATGAAACCGTGTTGAGTTTCAGACATGTAGTCCTTGCATTTGTGAGTTATGAAATCGAGAATAATTATTCCAAATAACTTGGACACAGCACATAGTGAAGCTGTGGATGTTGGATTTTAGTGCTTTTGAGATTGACATTGACATTGAATAGACATGTGCGACTGAAATGACATGACAAAAAAAACGTTAAAAAATGTAATACAATAATCTTCTCTTGGTCACAGATACAATTTTTACTTAAATAATTGATAATGATAGTTCCAGTGGAAACGTATCTGTTAAAAACGCCAGCAAAGGGCGCACCGAAAAATAGGATCAGGGTCATTTCGCCAAAAGCCGTTTCGCCGAAAGACATTTCGCCGGAAGCCATTTGGCCGAAAGCCATTTCGCCGGACGGGTCATTTCGCCGATTCCTGCAATTGTCTTAATATTATGATTAGAATTGATTTAAAATAAACACAAATGAATGATAATTAGTAAACGCCCGTTTTGTTGACCTACACTTGTACTTCTTGAATAAAGATTGATTAAACCGAAACGACTTTCGACGAAATGGCCTTCGGCGCAATGACCCGCTCCCGAAAATTATGTACATAAGTAATCTTCAGTAACATTTCTCTTATCTGAGGGACTCTCCCGAAAGGAAATCCTGGGTACGGGCCTGCTGAGGAGTAATAGTTATCCTCTTACACGAAATGAGGGTTTCTGAGTATCCCAGAAGAATATTGGAAGGTTTTTTTTCTAGAACCGGACGCTCAGTATAACAACGAATTTTTCTCAAGGATCCATTCTGATCTTGATACTGCGGGGCGCGGTTCTGGAAACTGAGATTTAAGCCATGATCCGAGAATTTTGTATCGTATGAAAGCAAAAGGTAAACAACAACGATTGGTTGATTAAACATGCGACAAAGTAACAAAATCGTACAGAGTGTTGTTCAATAATTCGACGATCAATTGAAGAAGAAGACAGTGGAATCGTGTGTCAACAGTTGCCAGTTTATTTTGCCAAGCAAATGCGGACTACTCTTGTGGGCAAAAATGCGGATGGGTAATGTCAGAGAGACATAACCGGAAGACGTGAATACGAATAAAATGAATGGTTCAGTTTTTTCATTGTGAAGAACCTAGAATCTGGAAGCGGATTTTGGAGCCTGAAACTTAGTTTTGATGCTAGATTCTGGTACTGAATTCTGAAATTAGAATTGTAAAAGTGAATTTTGGAATCAAATTCTAGACCTCCATTCTGGTGCTGAATTCTGAACCTGCTTTCTGAAATGCATTTTAAACATTGCATGCATTTTTTTTCTGGAAATACGACACAACTGAAATTTGGATCAGAATTCTAGTCCTGGATCTCGTTCCAGAACTTCAGGTTCAGGTTCCGAACATAGTTTCCGAATTCTGAACCTGAATTCTAAGTCTGTACAGGAATTTGAAACAAATTTTTGGTGCGAACCTTTATTTCAGTTCCAAAATTCAGTTTCGACTTCAGAATTTATTTTCGAAATTCATTTCAAGATTGTACAAGTGTAGCATCAAGATCCTGATCTCAGTTCAAGATTACGGTTCCAAAATCCAGGTTTAGAATCGAGTCCTCAAATTCGGCTTAAGTTCCAAAATTCTGAAGCTCGTTTCTGGATTTTGGACGAGGGACTGAATTCTAGATATATATTCTGGAAATGAAAAAAAGGCGGGTGGGTAATGTCAGAGACATAACTGGATGTCGTGAATACGAAAAAACTGACACGCTCCCATCACTTTTCCGAATATCAGTTAGTTGATTGATTGTATGAATTGTGCAAGCTTTCCTCTTTTTCACTAATAGAGTTCGAAGCGATGCACCTACATTAAAGTACAGATTAGTTAGATTAAACAGCTACTATTGAGGGGACGGGTGTAGTGTGATGGGTAAGTCGATGCCTTTCACGCAGCCCGCCTGGGTTCGATTCCCAACCCCGCACATAGGGTCAGAAAGTTTTTCTGGCCCGAAGAGGCGAATGACCTTAAGGTTAAAACCTCTATAATCGAAACAATAAAAAAAAACAGCTACTATTCTACAACTATATTTTCTAAACTTGAAACAATTTCTTTTCAATTTTCTAATATAGGATGCTAGGTACGACAAATTTGTAGTTTATTTTTATTGAAGCTATGAAGTTCGAAGACATCTGATTCTTCTCGAAATTTCAGTACGAGACAATTGCAATGGCCTGGTCTGAAATGTATCCACGATCTTCGTGTTAGTGACGGTGCAAATTAATTTAGCTTTCATCTTGATGAATCTTTTGGTAGGAAATATTGAGATCTGATATGGTTCTGGTGTGTGTCTTGTTTCAGCAATGAGCCTTGCTGGACTTTTTGGCTGCCTTTCTACCGATTTTCGGTGTCATTGTGCGTCATTGTGTCTCGTGCATTCAGACCGAGAAACAGTGAGACGACAGGTCCTCGATGTTGTTCTCGTGTGTCTTGTTTCGGGAACAGTTGCTCAGCAAATGGTAGGAAAAATGAACCACTCAACTTTTATATGAATGCTCTTGTATAGATTCAGACATCTCGCGTTCTAATTGGCTGGTTCTGTCATGGGTTAAATCAAACAGGTTTTTCAATAGTGTACTATTGAAAAACTTCAATATTGTTGCAATACACGTTCAAGTTGAAAATTTTCAATTCTGTTGGTAGTTAGATTATATAAATCCTTCTACAGATCACTGAGCTATGAGCTTTCAAAATACGAGAAAGACAAACGCGCCTTATAAATTATCTTCTTTGATACTCGTTTTTACCAAACATTTCAGAAAAATTCAATTTTGAACTATTTGAGAATATGTCACACAACTGAAAATTTTATCATAAAATTGTGATCATATTTCCGATGGCATGTAGCAAGAATTATGTTGATTCATTAGATATAACAGGAGATATTCACGATCAAAAACTTATCACTCTCTCAGAGGGTAAATTTTGAAAAGGCGCCCCATAGTAAAGTAAGTCGTATTCACGACAAAAATAAGGCGGGTGGGTAATGTCAGAGACATAACTGAATGTCATGAATACGAAAACAACTGACATGGTCCTTAACACTTCCGAGTATCAATTAGTTGATCAATTGCATGAGTTATGCAAGCATTCCCCTTTTTCACATTTTTCGCAAAAACAAAGAAGGCTTCACTTGATCTCGATTACTGTTAATTTCACACGTACAAATCTAATCAAACAGTTCTAGATTTGCACTAAACTGAGGATTTTTACCTTTGATTTGCGAGCAAGAAATCCTAATAGATCTTTAGAAAACTTTTAGAGCCATTAGAACGGCTGATTTTGTGTGATGCTCTCCACCGTTGTCCTCTTTTCGTTGTTTTTTCATCAATGCAAACAACTGGAAGCTGTGACGTAATCGCTCTTGTCGAAAGCGAAACTAGCTTTGCAAACGACACACAATACATCTGATAGCAGTGGCGATAGAATCCAAACTGATCCAGTTTTTGTTAGGAGGTTTCTTTTTATGTGATTTCGTTTGTAGCTTTTTCACTAATAGGCGGTTTTAACGGCTATAAAAATAGCCGCATACAGAATTTTAATGTCGATTATTTTTTTTTGGATTTGTTTTTCATTGAAAGATACTATCAGGATGCTGTGCGGGATTCATTCCGCCTTTCAGAAAGACCAAATTGTGGAACTCATTACGATATTAAGTACTGTTCGGAACATTTTGCTCGAACGATTTGTTGTAAAGCAGCAGATATTTTGTTCTCTTCCTCAGAACGCGTTCTGGTTGGACGGATCAAATGAGACAGGTTTTTTCAATAGTGTACTCTTGAAATACTTCAATGCTGTTGCTATACACGTCTAAGTTGAAAATTTTCGATTCTATTGGTAGTTAGATTATATAATTCCTTTCACAGATCACTGAGCTATGAGCTTTCAAAATACGAGAAAGGCAAACGCGCCTTATGAATTATCCTCTTTGATACTCGTTCATACCAAACATTTCAGAGAAGTTTAATTTTGAATTATTTGAGATTATGTCACACAACTGCAAGTTTTATCATATAATTGTGATCATATTTCCGATGGCATGTAGCAAAAATGTTGTTGATTTGTTAGATACAACAAGAGATATTCACGATCAAAAACTTATCACTCTCCTAGAGGGTACATTTTGAAAAGGCGCCCCATAGTAAAGTAAGTCGTATTCACGACAAGAATCTGTGCTTGTATTCGGAAACCGCATTTTAGAACTGAACTCTAAAATTGTATTCAGGACCAGGATTCTGGTCTGAACTGAACGAGGCAACTACGCAGGCTAGAATGTATAAAGAATCAAATTTGCACCGCCTTCACTTATAAAATGTTTTAGAAAACTTTAATTTAGAGTTTTTTATGGTTATCTCATACTAGCGAAAATTCTATCACAAATTGGTGATCATATCTTCGACGACTTGGAGGAAAAAATTGTTTATACGTTAAATAAAACAAGGTATATTCACGATCATAAACGTATGATTCTCCCAAAGGGAAAATTTCAAAAAGGCGTCCCATAGTAAAGTAAAGACGTTTTATTTTTAAATAGAGCGAATATATCTCAAAAAAATTATTTTTTAAATTATCTCCAGCAAAAATACTTCAAATGTTTTATTCTTCAAAATAGGATAGTAAAAAAATGTAAATTATTATTTATATTTGAAATCGGTACTACCCCCTTAACAAAAATTAAGATACCACTTTCAAAAGAAGCGTTATATAATCTTGTAAAACTTCCTCGAAGACTCTTGAAAATTCAGGCTCGAAGGCTCTTGAAAATTCAGTGAAAGTCAGTACAGACTTTTGACCGTCTTCTTCCAGTTTTGGACCACTGTGTGACGTACCGAACGCGCAGCATTCAGTTCTTCAATCGATTCTCTTCAAAACAAAGCTCTGTTTAACCACCGTCAGTTGATCTTTTGAAGTAACGAAATAGTTCTTTCAATAGTGTGAGTGCGGCCTTCAAATGAGGTTCATGTAAACATTCGGATTGGTTCAAGATAATAGATGAAAGACATACCAGGCAGCTGAAATATCAATTACAGAATGCTTCATTTTTAATATTTTACTCCATTTATAAGTCTATTCATTCGAACTTGCTCACTACCAACAGCGAAGACAATGAAGCAGCTAGACACTACTTGGCACTTGAAACTGAGCAAGTAAAACTTCAAATGACTAGGTGCGATTATTCAACTGACGAAGAATTCTGACAGCTTCACTTGAAAATGGCAGCAAAAGTCAAATGAATATTCATCGATATGCTGAAGGGTCAGTGGCGATAAATTTCATTTTCATCTGATACTATTCGATTGAATCCGCGTTTTATCCCATCTACCCTTAGTTGGCAGATCGGATTGACAACGATAATGCTTCACCATTCCAACCACTAGCAGTACGGAATTATCAATCAACTGAATGTAATATCCTGCCCCAGTTATAACACAAGCAGTGCTGATTGTTTTTTTTTCATACTAAACCGATCGATGAGACTAATACCACATACCTGAAAACTATTATTTCTTCTCAAGAAACGTCTACCGCAAATACAAATTATTCTTCCTTATAAATCCAGAATTATGAATGAAATCCATTGGTAGAACGTATTCATGTTATTTGGAAATAATTTTTTGATTCGAGATTCGTTCAAGATTGGCAGCACTGCATTCTGCTTCCAGATAGGAAAAATGTCATTTATATAATGTTTCCTTTCCATAAAGATAATTACTCGAATTACGTATTATTGAAATTCAAAGGAAGAAACAGTTAAGAGTAGCTTTTTCAACCAAGCGTTTGTGATGTTTGAAAATGTCGTATATAAAAACATAATCAAGTTGCAGAGATCTAAGAATTTCTTATCTCCGGTGGGCGACAACAGAAGGTTGAATCCAACATCAAATAGGTCCGAATAATTAAGTTACTTCTTGGAAGGATATTCACGTAAGCTTGGAAATAAATTTGTTTTCGATCAATTTCAAAGCTGATACTCGGTTTCGAAGTAATGGAAAAAAAAACACAATAAACGGAATCACTACCGTATCGGAGTTCAAACGCAACCAAATCAGATCAAATGAATCTTACTCCAACTTTGTGTAGGCTTTCGTTGTTTTTGACTTTCCAGGACCGTCAATCAGTGGTATGTTATAATACTTTTGCTACCCGCAGTTCCGCAACTTCGAACAGCAGCTTTGAAGTGGCTTTCGCATTGGACCAAATTGCGATGCAAATTAACCACAACGCGAAAAGTGATTCGCGTGTGCTCCTCGTGTACACATTGAAGTTACCGATTGAATAACGATTTGCAATTTGAGCAGACGTTTAATTGCCCGACACTGAACGGAAGCCCGCCAAACCCGAGCCTATTCAGTCAACACTGAATTAAGTCGCATTTGTGATCTTCTTTAATTTTCTCGCTAATTGATGAATGGTCGTTGTTCATCGTTGCCGATGCGGTGTAATGCGGATGGACTTTAATTGTGCTTCTGTGGGCGGTGAATGATTGAAATTTTATATCCCTTTCGTAAAATATCATTTTCCTTTGAAATTCGTAAATAGGAGCGGTCAGATTCGAACCATACTTTTTTTTTCTTAACGCCTCGTTCCAATCTGATAAAACGAAACCCGTTACAACATCATTTCCTTTCCGATTGTCAAATATTCAATTTATTTCGAACCGAAGCCAAAGCTGGTGAAAAATTGATGTGCTTCACTGTCACTTTGATTTGGCTTAGCAGGCAGTCACTCGCGAGTGATATTCTTTTGTTTTTTTTTCTTCTCCCCCAGTTGATGGTCCTGGTCCTTTCTCCTTCGGGAAACAAATTGTGTGCGAAAATGTTTAACGACCAGCTGACCACGTTCGATCCTTCGGCTTCGGAATAAGGGAAAAAGTCGAACATTGCCAATCAAGGACTATCTTGCTGAACTAACAAATTCAATCGATCACAATACTCACCGCCATCAATCACAATCAATCGCTCGTCGAAGAACACTCGGGAAAAAAAAAGTGCTGAGACGAGAATGGAAAGATGAAAAAAACCCATCGAAATCATGTATGTCCTTAGTCCTCCTGTGTTCAGTGGAGCCGGCACACGTGTTTTACCTGGTCCATGAATGCCGTATGAATGACGAAACTAAACGAGTGCCGCTTTCGAGTACCGACCGAGGTGACACCGTCAAGACTGATGTGATAGACGAATCAATCGCCGAATGGGAAAGTGGATGTGGTGGATGCTTGGCGGGACAGATGATTGGCGGAAGCAATCCGAAAATCAATGCAACGAGGGTGGGAAAATGGACACTAAATTAAAAGACCATCAAGATGAGCGGGCCATCGACTTGCCTGCTTGTGAACAGTCATGAAAGTAAATAATAATAATGAAAAAAAAACCGTTGATTGAGTTGGTGGAGTGATGCGAAAAGTTAGATCATTTTCCACTATCGTGTCATCGTTGTCTACTGAGCAGCTTGATTACTTCTCGCTGAAAGTGACTGTGATGGGGGTGACGAAAGCAAACGAGAAACCGGGCAGTAAAAGTTTGAAAACAAATTATTATTTTATTAGTGATAGCTATTTCGAAATGAAGGGGACATGGCAGCGTTGACCTATCAACGTTAAATATTTCAATGTAATGGTTCCATTTCCATCTTTCTGATGGCACAAAGGTCGTGGTTTCGAGCATTCAACTGTCGCTGTGTTGACACAGAAACTTTGGTTTGATGTGTTTCATTGATTTTTATGATATTTTTTTCGATATAGTTAATATAATCATTTTGTTAAGGCAATAAAAAATGATTTGAAACGATGATTGATGATAGTCTCTTCCGATGCCATAAGGGCTTCCGTTAGGCTGACTGTAATCTTGCAATGATGCAAGTAACAGTTCGGCTGAAAAGTTCGTATCGTTTAATAGAAACACACATTTTTTTGCCAAAATTCGTTTTTTTTTATTCAACATAATTGCCATCAGAGGCGATACAGCGATTATAGCGATCTTCCAACTTTTCGATACCATTTTTGTAGTACGATTTGTCCTTTGCCTCAAAATAGACCTCAGTTTCAGCGATTACCTCTTCATTGCTTCTAAATTTTTTACCAGCGAGCATTCTCTTGAGGTCTGAGAACAGAAAAAAGTCACTGGGGGCCAAATCTGGAGAATACGGTGGATGAGGGAACAATTCGAAGCCCAATTTGTTCAATTTCAGCATGGTTTTTGTTGTTGTTTTTGATCGATTGTGAGCTCACACGGCACCCATTTTGCACAAAGCTTTCTCATATCCAAATATTCGTGAATAATATGTCCAACACGTTCCTTTGATATCTTTAGGGTGTCAGCTATCTCGATCAACTTCACTTTACGGTCATTGAAAATCATTTTGTGGATTTTTTTCACGTTTTCATCGGTAACAGCCTCTTTTGGACGTCCACTGCGTTCATCGTCTTCGGTGCTCATATGACCAGTACGAAATTTTGAAAACCACTTACGAATTGTAGCTTCGCCCGGTGCAGAGTCTGGATAACACTCATTAAGCCATTTTTTGGTATCGGCGGCACTTTTTTTCATCAAAAAGTAGTGTTTCATCAACACACGAAATTCATTTTTTTCCATTTTTTTCACAATAACAAAAGTAGCTTCACTCAAAATGCAATATCTCACAAACTAATAATCAGACAGCTGTCAAATTTATACACGTATCTTTTGAAGGTTGGTACTAACTGAAAATGGTATGGATTTAATTCTAGTGGCGCCCTCTCATAGAAACGAAACGAACTTTTCAGCCGATCTGTTATTTAAAGATAGTTAATGATTTTTTCTGGCTTTCAACAACGGGACAAAATGCACCCTCAAAAAACTACTTCTTTAAATTAAATTAAAAAAAATTAAGTCTTTCCGTGAAAAAAAAAATATTCTCAGTCGGAATATTGTCCGCTATTATTCATTAAATTGACTTTTCATGCATTATTTTTCCCTTATCATTTTGTTTCACGCAATTCGAGTCATTTTGCCTCAATCAAGAGTAATTGCAAATACATCATCTGTGTTCGAACGGAATTGTAAAAATCGATGGATTGGCACAAAAACTCACTGGTTACATAATTAAAATTGTCTTTATGACTTAAGAAAATTACTGTGCAACGAACACCAAAAATTGCATACAATAACGACAAATTTGATAACTTCTGAGAAAAAGCAAGAAGTGCGATTTACCCCATCTTCTACTATGTAATTAAAACCACAAATATGTTACCACTAACATGGGACTCGAACCCGTACCTATCTCCACTCCGTGGAAATTGTTTTGCCAACTAAACTAACCTGCATATGAAAACACGTGAAGAGACTCCGAGGCTGAGCAATTCCAGAAATGCTTAGCAGATCATCACACTCAACCTTCTCCGATTTGAATGAAACTTTGCACATGGCTTCAGTATGGCAAACCATAAGTTTTGAACCGATGGAGAGGTCAATCCGACTCACAACTGATTTTTAAAAAGGGCGTATGTGTTTTGGCATTTCACAAAAATTACCTTTTTTAAATCGTTGTAACTCGGAAACCGTTAATCGTACAAAAATGGCGTTTAGGAAGAGGTTGTAGGGAATCGATTGGGCACTCTACAAAATATATACACTGAAAATAATTACAAAATAATCTGAAAAAGTTTCTCATATAGAAAGGTTATGCAATCACTGTGAAAACCGACTTTTGAACCGAGGCCCGGAGGGTCGAGTGTCATACCATTCGGCTCAGTTCGTCGAGTACGCAAAATGTCTGTGTGTGTATGTAACGTTTTTTTGCACTAACTTTTCTCAGAGATGACTGAACCGATTTTCACAAACTTGGGTACAAATGAAAGGTCTTGTAGTCAAATTCCTGAATTTCATCTAGATCCGACTTCCGGATCCGGAAATATAAGGTAAAGTGTGTTAAAAAATGTATACCATCACTGAAAAGGGCAAAACCCGTAAAAAAGTTTTCAAAACGACCTCAAATCTTCTCCAATTAATAGTTTTTATCAGTAGACGATCAAACAAATCGATTTCGGTTATTCCTTTTAGGAATCGAAGAAAATTATTTTTAAGAATACCACAGTATTATATATGACTAGCTGACCCGTCGAACTTCGTTTCGTCCAAAAATTATTATTTTAGTTTATGTTTTCGGACAGCAGAACTGTTAAGCTGATTACTAAACCTACAATCCACGGAATTCGGCACACATTCGCTTTAGCTCAAGAAAGAATTATCACCAGAAATGAATGTGAGAATATGAAATACTTCTGTTAAGCAAAAATTGAGCAAATGCACAGATTGTTATCTCATCTTTTGAATCAATGCACTGAACAGAGACCCCACTTAATGGCTTCGATATGAAGGATATAAGGTGTCACGTTTTCTCTTCCAGATGTGATTCTTGCTTTCGATAATCGATAAAAATGCTCACTAACCAGAATTTTGTATTGATAAACTTAAAACAATGTTGAAGAGTTTCTCTGCTAGAGTTGTTCATTTGATAGAGTAGGATATATTTACAATTTGTATTTAGCCTAAGTAACCAAAAGTTCGTAAAAAGATTTAGCTCAAGTTGAATACAAAGAAAACAGAACAAACTTTGACCAGTTCCTTATTCAACTTTTAAGCAGCGAGAAAGTTTTCTCAGAACTTGTTCTGTACGTTCAAGTTGCCACAAAGAACCACGCGTTCTTTAGAGTTCTAAAAAAGTGAATTTTTTCAGGTACTGTGGAACTTTTGATTACTTGGGGAGACGACGCTTAAATTTTAATTTGATATTGATCTTACCAATTTGAACATTCTTCACAGAATATGAAATATAAAATGGAAATCTCAATTCGTTATGGTAATCATCTTGAACTTTGATATATAATCGCCGCCTATTGTGTGCGCTTAGTCTAATCTAAACCATTATAAAGAAAAATCTCTTTTTAGTTTGACCTTAGCGCATTCTGATTTGTTCAACTCGCGCTCGCGATGACCAATACTATTCACCTGAATCCATTGAACACAATTCATCAACCGATAAATGATATCAGAACATTTTCTCCTGTCTACAGCGGTTTTCTAGTAGAGTCATGCATTCCGTCATTGAGTCATTTTGGCAAGCAATAATGTTCATACCCAATTAAGTACGTGGCTCGGAATGACGAATCTCATGAATCAATTATGCATGTGAAAACTTCACACAAAACAACTCGTTGCGTGCCAAAAGATTCTTTCAACGACGGCCAAACACTTATGCAACTCGTTATGATCCAAACACCTTCCGATGATCTAGCAAGCATAGGCGACTTTTTCAACGGAAAATTATATTTTCCATACAAAACAAATTTATGGATTTTTCCCACTTTTCCGGTAGATTTCCCTAATTTTTTTGATGTACGAACCCGACGGGGGTAGAATCTGATCAAACAGAAAAAGAATCATGTAAATCCGTTCATCCGTTCTTACGTGATGCGATTACAAAGAATGATCTCTGCATTTTTATATATTTATATATATATATATATATATATATATATATATATATATATATATATATATATATATATATATATATATATATATATATATATATATATATATATATATATATATATATATATATATATATATATATATATATATATATATATATATATATATATATATATGGTATGATCGATATGAGAAAGGCATCATTACACCACTAGGTGGATTAAAACAGTTTTTTTTGGTAATTTTTATTTTAAAGCTCTTATTAAAACCTACAGATTGATGGCTATCCCATCCGTGACTTTTGAAAAATGAAGATGTTACAGCTAAAACAATTTACAGATATATTCGAAATTTCAAGTTCTCGTTGAAAGCTAATCATTAAAACAGTAGAACTAACGTAACTACGTCAAAACGAATAAACACATGTACCTGTTTCACATATAAATAGCTATGCATCGTAGAACAGATATCAGTGTATAACAAATCTCTTTCGAAACAGTTACAATTCTACAATATGGTTTTCCCAAAGTGTAGTGAACCTTTTCCTGGTTTTGTGTGTTTCGGAAAATTTTTCCAATTAACAGAAACCATAATTGGAAAATTAGAAGCTCAAAAGTGCAAGGTTAAATTGAATACCACGTTAAGCATTTGTGATCGCTGTCGTAGGCGGGCTTTTTCAAGGAAAGTCATACGTCGGAAACAGAAGGGCAGTCAACAACGGAACCACATCCATTCACATCGCAATACGATTCAGAGGAAGCACCTTCAGCAGCTTCAATCAACTCAGCATCTTCTGAAGCATCAGTCGCGACGGAGTATTCAAGAGCACACAACATTGAACTCTTCAACAAGGGCAATCAACCTGTCTCCGGTATCAACGAAGAAATCCCGGAATGTTAATTATCGTCGAGAAAAATATTTGGATATTTCAAGAGGCATAAAAAAGCAAATATTCGGGTTCCCGGCGGATGAAGAAGAACCAGAATTACTGAAAACGAAACCAGCAGAGTTGGATGAAGTGATTACTAAAATGATAGAGCAGTTTGCTAAGCCTGATTGCACTAGGAATGAAAAAGTGCGTTTGTTGTCAGTCTTGCCAAACTCGTGGTCAAAGGAGAAAATAGCCACGCAATTCAAGGCGATCAAATACATTGTGTCGGAGGCAAGAGAATCAACGGACGAAAAAAAAGCCAAGAAACAAACGGAATGCAGCAGGAACGAAACGATAGAAAACGAGGTGCCTCAGTATTTCAACAGCGATGACGTCAGCAGAGTAATGCTGGGATCAGGAGATTGCGTCACAGTCAAAATGAATGGTAAGTGTGAACGCAAACAAAAACGATTGCTTTATTCATCATTGAAAGAAATTTATTTTTGTTTTGATGAGGAAAATTTCAGATCGAAATATTGGATTTAGTACATTTGCAGCATTAAGACCAAAACACTGCAAGTTGCTTGGAAGTTCTGACGTTCAAATTTCAAGTATAATGATAAGAATTATTATTTGAAAAAGCTATTATGTTACTCATCAGAAAGATTCTGCTACCTCCGTGAATGCAAAAGTTGTCCAGTGACACAAGATCTGGGGAGAAGCGTTTTAGACAATTTCGAGGAACGTGATTTGACTGAGATAAGATTTGAACAATGGGTTTCTACTGACAGATGTGATCTAGAGAAATTTGTCAAACCAGTAAAAGAATTAGCAGCATATTTTTGCGAAAAATTAGGAAACTTGTGACTCACGATTTTATTAAAAATCAGCAATCTGATTTTCTTAAAAAGGTAAAATTTGATTTAAAGACAGCAGAAATTGTAATTATTTGTGATTTTTCAGAAAATTTTTCATTTGTGCGTCAGGATGCTGTTCAAAGTCACTTTTGGAGCAATGATCAAGCAACCATTCATCCGTTTGAAATTTATTATAGAGAATCAAAAGAGCTTAAACATTTAAGTTTCATTGTGATTTCAGAAGTGCTTAAACACGATACCATCGCGGTTCAAGTGTTTATTTCACACCTAATGTCATTTTTGAAAGACGAAATTCAAATTAAAAAAGCAATATTTATGTCTGACGGAGCTGCCTCGCCGTACAAAAACAGAAAAAAATTTGCTAGTCTCTGTAAATTTAAATCAATATGTAACATTGAGTGGCATTTTTTTTTTGCAACTTCTCACGGTAAAAGACCATGTGATGTACTCGGGGGTAATTTAAAGCGAATGGCACAGCGTGAAAGCTTGGCTAAACTACAGGAACACCCAATCACAACTGCAAAACAATTATATGAATGGGCAGAGCAGAGACGTCGAGATGCATTCACGACCATGTCTTTTTGTTACGTGTCACAAGAAGAATATAAACGGGGTGTGACCGAGTGGAGTAGTGTTTATAAGGATACCAAAATGATTCCAGGCACACAGAAATACCATTCTTTCGTTCCGATTTCAGAAACCACAATCGTCACAAGACTGTATTCGAATGACGATGCACGTAGTACTCATACAATTTTCCAAAACTTAAAACCTTAAAAATAATTAGGAATTATTCATGTACATGTAATAGTTGTAGATATAGCAAGCAAATAAACAATTCATGGAAATATAAAAAAAATGGTGTTATAATTAAATATCCAACTATCTCAATGCTACTTTTAGAAGAAAGGATATCATGAACAAATCTATTGCCTTTAACCTGTAGAATAATATTCTACTGTTTAAATGATTATCTTTCAACGAGAACTTGAAATTTCGAATATATCTGTAAATTGTTTTAGCTGTAACTTCTTCAGTTTTTCAAAAGGCACGAATGGGATAGCTATCAATCTGTAGGTTTTAAAAAGAGCTTTAAAATAAGAATTATCAAAAAAAATCGAAACCCTTATTTATTTTTAATTTAGTTCTTTGGTTCATTTTGAAATTATTGAGAACAAAAATCAAATTTTTTTTAGTGTATATTTTTTCTAGAGTTCCCTATTGATTCACTACAACTTCTTCCTGGACGCCATTTTTGTACAACAACGAGATCCGTAAACTGTTTTAACAGTAACTTCTTCATTTTTCAGAAGGTACGGATGGGATAGCCATCAATCTGTACACGGAACGACCGAAATTAGCTCTGCGCCTAATTCGTATTACTGTTTTCGAATTAGTTGATTTTAACAACAAAATTTCCAAAATAACTATAAAATTAGTTAAAATTTAGAATTTACTGTGCTGAAAAAAACTCTTATTTTTAGAGAATGTGTTTAGTTGGCGAATATTCTGGACACAAACCAGCAATATTTCAATCCAACACGAAATTCTCATTGACAACTAATTTCGTTATCAAAATCAGAAACTTTGATTCTATTTATCTATCACCGTCATTACTGAAGGACAGCAGTGTCAAAGCAAAACAATCCATTAAAAAGCTAAAAGGGACAGTCTTGTTGAAACTGCTCGCAAATTGTTTAGATGTTTTTCGCATGTGTTACGATGCATCCCTATATAAATTTCTAAACCGATATGTAAAAATGACGTGAACTGTTAGTGGAAAGTGTATTTATTCAGAATTTGTGCGCAGTTTAAGCGATTGTGGGTAATAATGTTTTTACGCGAAACAGTGAAGTGAGTTTCGAATGTTGCACTCTAATTGTACACGTCAAATGATGTTTTTTTTGTATCATCTCATTCCGGGCTACGCCGTCCGGTGTACTACTTGTATTCGGTTTTTGTTCTCCGAGTGCTCAAAGTTTTCAGTGAGAGAGTCGATTTCGCGAAGTCGAATGAAGAAAACAGCGATTTAGAAGTAAAATTTTCAAAAAGAAGTTTATGTTTCGCTTATGTCTTTTTCTCCAATACAACATCGTATTTATACCTGCAAATATAAAAGGATAACCGCGACTGAAATTTTTTTCGGTAGTAGTGTGCCATCTAGTGGCTAGTAGTCATTACGGTGTTAACGAGCGCCATATAGCTGCTAATTGCAGAAACCAATTCAACCATTTATGTTGGTTGAAAACAACGTTTTATTTCTCTAATTCAACTAAAAAATTAGTTGAATGGATATGAAGCGTGCCTTAGCTAAGAAATGACAGCACGTTTAATTGGTGAATTTAACTAAAAAAATAGCCATTCCAACAAATATTTTATTATTATTAAGAGAATTAGAATTAAAAAATCTAAATTAGCAAAAGTAAGATTTTTTTAGTTGTCTCAAAAAATAACTAACTAAAATCAGAAAATCAACTAATTTTTTCGCCAAAATGCTAATTTCGGTCTTTCCGTGTAGCTTTTAGTAAGAGCTATAAAATAAAAATTATCCAAAATAAATTGAAATCCTGATTTTTTCTATTGATCCTTGTCGGATTATTTTATAATTATTGAGAAAAAAAATCAAAAATTTTTTCCAATGTATATTTTTTTTAGAGTGCCCAATCGATTCCCTACAACTTCTGCCTGAACGCAATTTTTGTACAATTAACGGTTTCCGAGTTACAACGATTTGAAAAAGGCAATTTTTGTGAAATGAAAAAATACATACGCCCTTTTCAAAAATCAGTCGTGAGTCGGATTTAACACTCCATCGGTTCGAAACTTATGGTTTGCCATACTGAAAGTTTCATCCAAATCAGAGAAGGTCGATTCTGATTTTGTCACTTTTTCGTCTACTCATTCCTGGAATTGCACTCTTCTAACATTTGCAATGTCGTCGCACCATTGAAACCGTTTTTAACGCAAAATATAATGCAAACTCGTTGTTTCAAAATCCATTCCATTTTGAAAATTTAATAAAAACGAGGACACGTACAATCGCAAATGTACTCTATACAGCGAAACTTTTATAAATTTTCAGGTATCAAACTGAAAATTTGACTGTCTCCTTTTCGTATGAAGTATGAAAGCAAACTGTAAATATTCAATTTACCCATTTGGTTTATAATTCTAAGTGTTTTTAACTACTACTGATGATTCTTTTGTCTAATTTCTGTTTTCGAAATGCTAACAGTTATAGAATATATCGATAGTCCCACGACAAAAGGGAAAAACTGGAAATGAGAGCCTCTCTTTGTTTACTTTCTCTTTTGATTATAACGGAGCCATTATTGCAAATTCTCTAAAGTTTCCAAATTAAATTGAAAGCTTGCAGTTTTACCTTGAAAGTTTTGTGAAGAGTTAAGCGTCAAATATAAAATCGGTTCGGTAAATCGTGAAAGAAAAAGTAAACAAAGAGAAACTGTCATTTGCAGTTAGGCCCTTTTGTTGTGGGACGGTCGATATGATTCTTTAATATTCTTTTTTGTGTAGATTTCGTCATTAGGAATAGGATTGACTGCATTTAGACAGCTCTTGAGCTGTATCCAGATCACAAACGATATCAAATCAGAGCGTAACATTTTCCTTTCAATTCTACTCCAACGTATTCTGGGCAGATTCATGGATTTCGTCCACTACTTATAAGATACTTCAGTGCCTGGTTTTTGTGGTGGTACAGCGGCTCTTAACTTTAGAAAAAAAAAACGATTCCAACCAAACATAGAAAAAATGTGATGCCGTACACGTAAGGCGTTGATTGATGTTTTCTTTCACTTTGTTCTGAACTCAATGCATATTTAACGACGGTAAATCGAACCGTACTAATTTGGGCGCTCGAAAACATCCAATAAAACACTGAGAGGACTTGTTCGATGTTCGAAGAATCCATTTCCATTTCTTTTCCACGAACTTATGCTCTTCGAAGAGCCGAAGGTTGTTAGTCTCATGGAATCTCTCAATTGGCACTTACATTCCCAAAGCAGCGGCACGCAATTGCTTCATAATATCAACAACAAAAAGTGGGAAGCGAAAAGTTAATGAAGCCTGTCAGTTCACAAAAACACAGACACACAAACAACTCAACATTCAGTTCCTTGGAGTGTTCTATTCATAGCAATGTGACAGCCTATTTTGCTTCCCTGAAGGTAGTCGGCATTCTTTTCAAGTTTGACTTCTTTACCCGGACTGGACCCGGAAGGTTTATAACTGCTATTGTTGTGGGTGGCGGTACGGATTTTTGAACTACGTACGTACGTACGAATGCGAGCTTGGTGACCATTCCGGGCACCCAGACAGAGGCAGGTAAACTGGCAAACCGGGACAAACCTGTGGAACAATATCCAATTTAAAAGTACTTCACAAAGCGTAATGGGCGACCGACAGCGATTTACGAATTCGGTGGCCCTCATCGGCAGACGGTGGCCTGCCTGCGGATAGACGAAGGAAAAATGTGCTGATAACGGATTTACAACTTGGCGGCTTTGCGTGGAAGCATTCCGGAATATATTTTTCTCCGTCCTCTCGCTTTCGGAACTAAGTTGTTCAAAGGAAGTTTTTTTCTTTTATCACAGCGGAAAACTTTTCCTGTAATAATGACATTGTACCAACATTGTGGTTGGTTTTTGAGGTTGAATCTGTGTGTTTTTCCCCGGAATAATGAAACGATAACCGATGTGAGCCACGATCAGTTGCCCTTCAATTTTCAATGCCGAAATGTTTTATGTGTCAGGAGAAAAATCAATGATCAGTCAACGTAGGAGAACTAATGGAGTGCAATAATTATTGGACAAAAAAAAACTCGACAAACCTCAAAAGCTGTTAAGCCTGCCCGGCCCTCGTCAGATGGAAAAACCGGGTCCGTCCCAAAAACCTACTCGGGTTCGCTATCGATTTTTCCCCTTGGGTGGCCCGAACCCGTTTTTGTTTCCTTGAGGTGAACAATCGGAACATTGCTTTGAAGTTGCTGTTACCGTTGACGGATGGAATTATGAAGTTGTTACTTTTACATTCTGTGGTCGGGGTTCCTTCGCACAGAAGCGGTGGCATTCGAAGGCTGGTGGGCGGCATTGACGAAGGCAAATGCCACCGAAAGGATGGTGATGGGTTGTGCAGGAAACGAGTGCTTCGATGGAACCTTGGCTGGTTCACAGTCATCATCATCATCCTCGCCAGCACCTCATGAGGGTGGAAAGTCGGAAAACATACACTCGAAAGCAAGCACTGAGTAGCTGATTGAGACAACCCATCGATTGGCGCTGGCAGCAGGAGAAAGTTTTGCCTTGGCCTTTCGTCATTTGAGAAACGTTTGGGTGTTGGCGGTTGCGGCAGTACACGGTCGGCTTGCTCGTACGAGCCGAGAGTGTGCTACCGGTAAACGTTCCGGATGCTACTTTGCTGAAGTACTGCTGGCAGGAAGTTTCGAAAATTAGCAGACAGAGAGAGAGAGAGGCAGAAAAAATATGTAGAGAGCCTTAATGTATTACGCTGATGAGGGTGAAATTGGAAACGGAAATTTCGCTCGATTGAATTATTCAGCACTCTCAATGGCGATTTTCGTAAATTTTCGGTTTGATGGGTGCTGGTTCCAATGGAAATAAAATATGTATGGTTTCCGAACGCAACAGTGGAGTTTGGATTTGCAGATAGTTTTCATAGATCGGTTCATTGTCGAGCGCAGTTGAAAAACATGTGTGGGAGGTTCAAGCCACGAATAGCACGAGCAAGCTTCTACGATTCATTACCATTCAGTAGAAGGAAAATAATTTTACTAATGATAATTGCGTTCCAGAGAAAAACATTATTGCGTTGAATAGATAGAAATTGTTTTGCTTTACTAATTGTTTATTTCTGAATAATATGCAGAACCATCAGGAAGGGAAGCTTTTCATTCGAATGCACCCATACTAAACAAAAAGTCATCATCAAAAAATTCTTGAGTTGGATGTGTCTACGACAATGCATCAACTAGAAAAATTTCGCCAAATAATTAAAAAACATTAATCGATCGTTTCACATTCGTACATAATGAATTCTGCGTTTCCCGTTGAAGTGACAAATACGCTAGTCCTAATTAGATAAAATTACTGATTACGTCGGTAAATAAATCCTCGGTCTGACAGACAGGTGGTGTCACTAAAACCTCTTACGTTCAATAGAGAAATTAATGAAGCGACTATTTTTAGATATCATATTTAGAAACGAAAACTTGATACAGAAACATTTTTCGATGCTTACACTGAATCATTTTTCGAGACTAAGGAATATAAAAGAGGTGTTAAAATGTAGCACTAATTGAAACATAGAAGAATAAAAACGATACGAGAAAAAAATTGTCAGGCCAGGGATTTTTTTTACTAACTTATAATCTAATATTATGTGATTTGAGCAAAGTCTAGAGCCGGTGGTCTAAAAAGAAAATAATAGAGAATATAATCTAATGACCTAAGACTACAGATTGGATACTGGATATAAGTGACTTAAGATTAGAGACCAGAGACTATAGGATATAGACTAGAGATTCGATACGGTAGAACAGAGACTAGGGACTAGGGGAGGAAGGCTATAGACCGTAGGCTAAAGGTTAGAGGCCAGATATTAGAGACTCGAACTAGTGAAAAGAGACTAAAGATTAGATAATAGAAGTATTCACATATTGAATTCATAAAGGAAAGAATGATATAATAGAAGTAAGAATGTAGACACTTAAATCAAAAGACTACAGACTTAATGCCAAAAGTTAATTAATACATGAAACAAACAAACTAGAATATACTAGAATAGAGAGAAGGAAATAGAGACTGGAGAAAAGTGATTAAAGACTAAATCCAGAGAACAGAAACTAGAGACTAGAGACTAGAGACTGAAGACAGGAGCCTACAGACTGAAGTTTAAAAAACTAGAGATTGGACACTAGAGATTAGAGACTGAAAACTAGAATTCACAGTTTAAAGACTAAAGACTAGAGATAAGAGACCATAAACTATAGATTACAGAATGAAGGTTCTAGACCAAAGACTGGAGACAAGAGATAAAAGACTAGACATATAAGAGTATGTATTAGACTTGAGATAATAGAAGCTGGTTGCTGCAGGGCTGTGACTAAATTTTAGTGGAAAAAGTGTAGAGTCAGATAACTGTTTGAAAATTACTAGAAATTATACACTGTAAAGTATTTAGTACAAGTAAATGATTAGATAATCGGAATCAGATACTAAAACTAGAAGCAATACAAACTATATTCTCGAAATAGAAGTCAGTGAGTGATGGATTGAGATCAGTTGTGAGAAACAAAAGACTAGACATTAGAGAATATTGATTGTAGGCAAAAATAAGGAAATAAGGACTACTGATTAATGACTAGGATCAACAGCTCCAAGGCAAAAGACATTTCAGGTTGTGAGCAAAATTAAAGACCTCAGGTTGTAGTCAATAGACTGGAAATTAGAGACTAAAGACTAGAGACTAGGGACTAGAGACTAGAGACTAGAGACTAGAGACTAGAGACTAGAGACTAGAGACTAGAGACTAGAGACTAGAGACCAGAGACCAGAGACCAGAGACCAGAGACCAGAGACCAGAGACCAGAGACCAGAGACCAGAGACCAGAGACCAGAGACCAGAGACCAGAGACCAGAGACCAGAGACCAGAGACCAGAGACCAGAGACCAGAGACCAGAGACCAGAGACCAGAGACCAGAGACCAGAGACCAGAGACCAGAGACCAGAGACCAGAGACCAGAGACCAGAGACCAGAGACCAGAGACCAGAGACCAGAGACCAGAGACCAGAGACCAGAGACCAGAGACCAGAGACCAGAGACCAGAGACCAGAGACCAGAGACCAGAGACCAGAGACCAGAGACCAGAGACCAGAGACCAGAGACCAGAGACCAGAGACCAGAGACCAGAGACCAGAGACCAGAGACCAGAGACCAGAGACCAGAGACCAGAGACCAGAGACCAGAGACCAGAGACCAGAGACCAGAGACCAGAGACCAGAGACCAGAGACCAGAGACCAGAGACCAGAGACCAGAGACCAGAGACCAGAGACCAGAGACCAGAGACCAGAGACCAGAGACCAGAGACCAGAGACCAGAGACCAGAGACCAGAGACCAGAGACCAGAGACCAGAGACCAGAGACCAGAGACCAGAGACCAGAGACCAGAGACCAGAGACCAGAGACCAGAGACCAGAGACCAGAGACCAGAGACCAGAGACCAGAGACCAGAGACCAGAGACCACCAGAGACCAGAGACCATAGGCAAATAGAAACAAGAGTCTTCTATATGTCAGCAGCTCCTAGAGGCTAGAGGCTACTAGAGTCTAGAGACTACTAGAGGCTAGAGGCTACTAGATTCTAAAGGCTTCGAGAGGCTAATAGCTGACAGCGGCTACGGAAGGCTAGTGATTACTGGATTTTTGCGGCTACTGAAGGCTGGAGGCTACTGGAGGCTAGAGGCTAATAGAGACTAGAAGCTAATGGAGGCTAGAGGCTACTGTAAAAACGATTAAGGTTGTGATTAAGATTGCTTTATTAATATCAGTTCGTTAACATATATAGCCTATTCTCTCCTAGTCTAGCTAATTAATTTTTACAATTTAGATCACTGAGAACCTGGAAGGAGGAGTTAGAACGCGCTATGTAAATCTGGCTTTACCAATGGGACTCGTTGTATCGTGTCAGCCATTGTATATTTCGTGGGTAAGAGAGTGAGTAAAGCTTCTTGATGAGCGTGAGCGGGTGTGATACGGAGAGGAGAGGGCGATAGCATGTTGGGATATTCTCGTGAGTGTCGGTTTGAGTTAATGTGTGTTCTGGGCTGTTATTCTAGGTCGTGTTGACTTGTATCGAATGTGGGACATGGGGGACATGAAGAAGAGAGAAGTGACACAGTCTGTTGTGTTTTTGTGTTCTGCTTTTTTCAATGACATAACGATTTGAAACTTGATGCTTCCTTGTTTCTGTAGTCGAATTTTATAACCACGGCGTTTTTCTTCGCTGGGTCACCGGAAAGTGCAAGTGTTGATATTTTAGTAGGTAATGTTTTTTATTTTATGTAGGTTTTTAGGTTTTTGTGAAAGGGTGCTTTTACGGGTTTTTGTTAAGTGCGTGTGGTCTGGGGTGTGTGAAAGATTTAGTCTTAAATGTTCATATTACATGGTCTGGAATGTGTGAGGAGATTTAGTGTTAAAGGCTCATATTATACTACTGGAGACTGGGGGCTACTAGAGTCTAGAGGCTACAAGTGGCTAGATACTACTAGAGGGTATGGACAATGAAGGCTAGAGGCGAGAGGCTACTAGAAGCTGAAGGCTAATAGAGGCTAGAAGCTAATGGAGTGTAGAAGCTATTGGAGGCTAGAGGCTAATAGAGGCTAGCAGCTAATGGAGGCCAGAGGCTACTGGAGATTAGATGTTACTGGAGGCTAGAGCCTACTAGAGGCTAGATGATACTGGAGGCTTTAGGTTATTGGAGGATAGAAATTATTAGAGTCTAGAGGCTACTAGAAGCTAGATGCTAATAGAGGTTAGAAGCTAATGGAGGCTAGAGTCTACTGGAGGTTTGAGGCTACTGGAGGCAAGGAGATATTGAAGGCTTTAAGTTAACAGAGACTAGAAGCTACTGAAGGCTAGAGGCTACTGGAGACTGGAGGCAATTAGAGGCTAGAAGCTACAGGAGGTTAGAGGCTACTGAAGGCTAGAGGGTCCTTGAGGCTAGAGGCTAGTGGTTACTAGAACCTAGATGCTATTAGAGACTAAAGTCTGCTGGAGGCTAGAGCTGCTAGAGGCTAGAGGCTACTGGAGACTAGAAGCAATTAGAGACTAGAGGCTACTGGAGACTGGAGGCAATTGGAGGTTAAAAGCTACTGGAGGTTAGAGGCTAATTCAGGCTGACTAGATTCTAGAGACTACTAGAGGCTAGAAGCTACTAAAGGCTAGAGGCTACTGAAAGCTAGAGGCTGCTGGAGCTCAGAGGCTTTAGGAGGATTAAGGCTACTGTTTAGGGTACAAAAGAGATAATATTGGCTAGAGATGGGAGTTAAGATTACAGAGACCAAAGGCAAGGACCTTGAGACTAGTAGACAATAACTAGACAATGTAGTCTAGAACCAAGGGTTTATGATCTAGAAAACGAAGTTAGAGGACTAAATATGAAGACTATTGACAAGAATGAGAAGAATAGAGGAAAACTGTGAGTGCGGAATTGACAATTTGGATTAGAGAATAAGAAATGGGAACACCTAACAAAACCATATTTTCAGTCGAAGCTTCATGAACGGTACAAATGTGGTACAGAAATCAAATATATGTGTCTCCATGTTCCAGGTGTGAGTAAATTGCATCGAAATAGTAAGTTTTACAGCAACAATTAAATGAATAATTACGTAGCGTCTTGATTGTTGATTGAAGCATTAGCAGAATGAGAAGGTTGAATTCAATTTTCTTCCTTTTGATTACTTGTGTGTACTTGTGAGTGAGAAACTATTTTCCGGGCACAATTTTGCATGTAAACTGATCTCACAATTCTCTTTTGGCCGATTCAATAAATGCCCATGATTGGACCGCAATTTGCAGCATCAGCTTATTTCACTTGATATCCGGGATGATTTATGGCAACGCCATGTACTATCTCACATCGGAACCGGATATACGAATGATTTATAACTGCTTCCGAGAAACAACTTGACACTGATTTTTTGTTTCGGTTTGTAGCATACTTCACTTTCCGCCACATCCACTTGTGTTCAGTACAAAACTGTTCCGGGTTCAAGTACACTTTCTGTGACTGTACCACATTCCCCCTTCCCCTCTCTCCATCCTTCGTTACCCTTTGCAGTGTTACCGAAGAAAGTAAGAATTATCTTTTTACTTTAGTGGAAATTTCCTGCCGAAGGGTGGTGCGAGCGTGAGGGAAGCAAGAAGTTTTACTTTTTCGCATTATCATAAGAATAGCTGCCCAAGACTGGTACAGAGCGGAAATGGAAGCAAAACTGGTCCAACTTCCTTATCCATTTTTATCATTTTGCTTTAGCTTTGTGTCGGCACTTGCTCAAGCTCAAGCTCAAGCTCGAGCGCAAGCCAGTGGGAATTAGCATTGCAAAATTTCCGGTATTTTCCCGTACCGTGGCAGCAAGTGTGGCTGCCAGGTTGGTTTGTTGGCACCTCGCCGTCCGTTGCCATCCTTGAGCAAACCGGCAAACCAAACCGAAACCCGGAAGATGAGAGTGAATTTGTAACTTTGTGCCAGTGGGTGAATTCTGTGGAATGTTTGAATAATAACTGCAGGATTTTGGCCGCTGGAATTTACGTGGGAATCAGCGAAGGAAGGAAAATTCTCCCGAGAAAAGAAAATTGAATAATTAAATGAAGGTACGAATATACGGGCTGATGCGACGCAAAAAAAAAAAAAGAAAACGAATCCCACAAACATTTTCATTAACCGGGATTTGAGAAAATGCTTTTGCTCAGTGCAATCGGACTCGAACAGATCGGATAGGAAATGGTTTCGTGGTTGCCAATTTCACTTTACCGGGTTGTGGTTTCCTTCCTCAATTCTCAATTCCCCCAAAATGTCCCCCAGCTCCCAGTCGATTGCGATGCTCATTTATCGTCAAATCTCGACCACCCAGCCGGCAACCGTCAACAGCCGGGGAAATTGATTCATAAATGGGTGACCCTGAGTTATTACGTAAGCAATTTGTGGCAAGAAATGAATAATGTTCACTTCTCCCAGCGCCGGATAGTCTCCTTGCCGTTCAGGACGGTGTTACTAGAAGAACTCGGCTCAGAATGACACGAATCGGGTTATGTGGGAAGCTTGATGGCATCAATATTGAAATAAGACCCATCAGCATTCTTATCACGTTTCTCAAGAGAGAATGAATTCAGGATGGTGGTTAACCAGGCTGCGAGGAGAGGGCGGCAATGTGGCAGGTGACGGCTGCCGCTGCCAGGGTAAGTAATATTACTCACCGTCGGCGAGGAAACGAATATTATTTGTGATCCAGTGCGGACAGGGCTTAAGAAAGCTGAACGATGAAGGATAACTTTAGATGCGAGGGAGACAATGAATTGAATGATAATCATTTTTGATAAGTAGCCCAACATTGAGCAACGCTGGCTGAATATTAATGGCATTTGTTTCGATGAGTTCAGGTATTTCACATATTCTTTATTCAAGGATTGTTGCGAACATTTTGAACGATTTAATGCCAAATTAATAATGGTTTAACTGTGTGCAGATCGATGACAATTGATTACATAAATATCATTAAATGACAAAAAGCACAGGACAGAAATTTTTTAAGTTACTAAAATTACTAAAATTACTAAAATTACTAAAATTACTAAAATTACTAAAATTACTAAAATTACTAAAATTACTAAAATTACTAAAATTACTAAAATTACTAAAATTACTAAAATTACTAAAATTACTAAAATTACTAAAATTACTAAAATTACTAAAATTACTAAAATTACTAAAATTACTAAAATTACTAAAATTACTAAAATTACTAAAATTACTAAAATTACTAAAATTACTAAAATTACTAAAATTACTAAAATTACTAAAATTACTAAAATTACTAAAATTACTAAAATTACTAAAATTACTAAAATTACTAAAATTACTAAAATTACTAAAATTACTAAAATTACTAAAATTACTAAAATTACTAAAATTACTAAAATTACTAAAATTACTAAAATTACTAAAATTACTAAAATTACTAAAATTACTAAAATTACTAAAATTACTAAAATTACTAAAATTACTAAAATTACTAAAATTACTAAAATTACTAAAATTACTAAAATTACTAAAATTACTAAAATTACTAAAATTACTGAAATTACTAAAATTACTACAATTACTAAAATTACTAAAATTACTAAAATTACTAAAATTACTAAAATTACTAAAATTACTAAAATTACTAAAATTACTAAAATTACTAAAATTACTAAAATTACTAAAATTACTAAAATTACTAAAATTACTAAAATTACTAAAATTACTAAAATTACTAAAATTACTAAAATTACTAAAATTACTAAAATTACTAAAATTACTAAAATTACTAAAATTACTAAAATTACTAAAATTACTAAAATTACTAAAACTACTAAAATTACTAAAATTACTAAAATTACTAAAATTACTAAAATTACTAAAATTACAAATATTACTAAAATTACTAAAATTACTAAAATTACTAAAATTACTAAAATTACTAAAATTACTAAAATTACTAAAATTACTAAAATTACTAAAATTACTAAAATTACTAAAATTACTAAAATTACTAAAATTACTAAAATTACTAAAATTACTAAAATTACTAAAATTACTAAAATTACTAAAATTACTAAAATTACTAAAATTACTAAAATTACTAAAATTACTAAAATTACAAAAATTACAAAAATTACTAAAATTACTAAAATTACTAAAATTACTAAAATTACTAAAATTACTAAAATTACTAAAATTACTAAAATTACTAAAATTACTAAAATTACTAAAATTACTAAAATTACTAAAATTACTAAAATTACTAAAATTACTAAAATTACTAAAATTACTAAAATTACTAAAATTACTAAAATTACAAAAATTACAAAAATTACAAAAATTACTAAAATTACTAAAATTACTAAAATTACTAAAATTACTAAAATTACTAAAATTACTAAAATTACTAAAATTACTAAAATTACTAAAATTACTAAAATTACTAAAATTACTAAAATTACTAAAATTACTAAAATTACTAAAAATACTAAAATTACTAAAATTACTAAAATTACTAAAATTACTAAAATTACTAAAATTACTAAAATTACTAAAATTACTAAAATTACTAAAATTACTAAAATTACTAAAATTACTAAAATTACTAAAATTACTAAAATTACTAAAATTACTAAAATTACTAAAATTACTAAAATTACTAAAATTACTAAAATTACTTAAAATTACTAAAATTACTAAAATTACTAAAATTACTAAAATTACTAAAATTACTAAAATTACTAAAATTACTAAAATTACTAAAATTACTAAAATTACTAAAATTACTAAAATTACTAAAATTACTAAAATTACTAAATTTACTAAAATTACTAAAATTACTTCAATTACTAAAACTAATGAAATTACCAAAGGTCATAAAATTACTAAAATTAATAAAATTACTAAAGTTAATAAAATTAATAAAATTATTTATATTACAAAAATTTATAAAATTACTAAAACTAATAAAATAACAAAAGGTAATAAAATTACTAAAATTACTAAAATTAATAAAATTACTAAAATTTATAAAATTTATAAAATTACTAAAATTACTAGAACAGAACAGAAAGAACAGAAAGAACAGAAAGAACAGAAAGAACAGAAAGAACAGAAAGAACAGAAAGAACAGAAAGAACAGAAAGAACAGAAAGAACAGAAAGAACAGAAAGAACAGAAAGAACAGAAAGAACAGAAAGAACAGAAAGAACAGAAAGAACAGAAAGAACAGAAAGAACAGAAAGAACAGAAAGAACAGAAAGAACAGAAAGAACAGAAAGAACAGAAAGAACAGAAAGAACAGAAAGAACAGAAAGAACAGAAAGAACAGAAAGAACAGAAAGAACAGAAAGAACAGAAAGAACAGAAAGAACAGAAAGAACAGAAAGAACAGAAAGAACAGAAAGAACAGAAAGAACAGAAAGAACAGAAAGAACAGAAAGAACAGAAAGAACAGAAAGAACAGAAAGAACAGAAAGAACAGAAAGAACAGAAAGAACAGAAAGAACAGAAAGAACAGAAAGAACAGAAAGAACAGAAAGAACAGAAAGAACAGAAAAAACAGAAAGAACAGAAAGAACAGAAAGAACAGAAAGAACAGAAAGAACAGAAAGAACAGAAAGAACAGAAAGAACAGAAAGAACAGAAAGAACAGAAAGAATAGAAAGAACAGAAAGAACAGAAAGAACAGAAAGAACAGAAAGAACAGAAAGAACAGAAAGAACAGAAAGAACAGAAAGAACAGAAAGAACAGAAAGAACAGAAAGAACAGAAAGAACAGAAAGAACAGAAAGAACAGAAAGAACAGAAAGAACAGAAAGAACAGAAAGAACAGAAAGAATAGAAAGAACAGAAAGAACAGAAAGAACAGAAAGAACAGAAAGAACAGAAAGAACCGAAAGAACAGAAAGAACAGAAAGAACAGAAAGAACAGAAAGAACAGAAAGAACAGAAAGAACAGAAAGAACAGAAAGTACAGAAAGAACAGAAAGAACAGAAAAAACAGAAAGAACAGAAAGAACAGAAAGAACAGAAAGAACAGAAAGAACAGAAAGAACAGAAAGAACAGAAAGAACAGAAAGAACAGAAAGAACAGAAAGAACAGAAAAACAGAAAGAACAGAAAGAACAGAAAGAACAGAAAGAACAGAAAGAACAGAAAGAACAGAAGGAACAGAAAAAACGGAAAGAATGCATAGAACAGAAGGAGCAAAAAGAACAGTATAGAAATTAACAAAAACTGCAAAAATTGTCAAAAGATGTTTCAAAAATTTTCAAAAATTGCCAAACTTGCAAAAATAGTAAAAATAGCAAAAGTAGCAAAAAATTGCACATATGGCACAAACTGCTAAAAAATTGCAGAAATTGTATATTGCCGATATTGAAAATTTGCTTTATTTATTTTTAATTTTTTATTTTAAAAAATTTGCCAAAAGTTATTTTTCGTTTTGTCTTAGAGTCATCAGTGCAGAACAGTTCAAATTGGACTGCTTAGTACAAACTTAAACAGTTATACTTGAACCGTAAAGCAGACGTAAAGTTAATGCTACTTGCATGCTTTTTTATTTGGCACTGAAGTGCCATGTCTCTACTGGCGTGCCGAACGAAAACGTTATTTTAATACTGGCCGATTCAGGTATGGCCATTTAGGGGTTATGCTTAGGGCACATAACCGTTTTTACTACTGCACTGACTTAAACTGCTCTGCACTGACGAGTCTAAGACGAAACGCAAAGAAAAGTAAAAACGTGTCTTATGCTCAAATTAAAGATAACCCTTAAAAGAAGTGCCAAAAGTTGCTATAAATTTCGATGTTGAAATTAGTACATATTGCAAAAAAAAAACAAAAATTTCAAAAAACGCACAAATTGAAAAAAAAATGCGAAAAATTACAAAAAATTATCGATAAAATTGTAAACACTGAAAATTGGAAAAATTGCATACTGCCAAAATTGAAAATTGACTTAAGCTACCGAAATTTATCAAAAACTGCCAACATATGAAAAAATTTGCAAAAAAAATTAAATTGGAAAGTGAAATTCGCAAACATTGAACAAATAACAAAAATTAGAAAAAAAATCAAAAACGCACATATTGGTAAAAATGCCAGTTGATTCCTAAAATTGCAAAATATTACCGAATATAGCCAAGAATTGAAGAATTGGCAAAATTTTTAAGATCAACAACAATTCTTAAAACGTTACAAAAAATTGAACGGGACGGGTATAGCATGATGGGTTAGTCGATGCCGGTCATGCAGCCCACCTGGGTTCGATTCCCAACCTCGCAAATACGGTCAGAAAGGTTTTCTGGCCCGAAAAGGCAAGTGACTTCAAGGTTAAAACATCTAAAACTCAATAAGACCACATAACTTCTCTCGGCCATGGAAAGTTTCCTCGACTTTTCAAGTTTTGTTCAGGAAGAGGCAAAAATTTTGTCCCTCGAAATATTGTTAATTGGAAACTATTGATTTTTCGATTTATTGTTTCAATTTGTTTGTTTATTTCTTGAACTCAATGTAAAATCAATCCAATGTTAAATTTCTATGACAACAGTGAAACGCATTTCGATAACACCATCCAGAATCGATCAAAACAAGCAGTAGCTGGAAGGTGCCAGGTCCGGGTTATAAGAAGGGGTGAGTCTCAGTTTTCTCATCCCAATTCAGTAGTTTCCTCGAAAATTAGATTGAAAATCATTAATATCTGCAACCTGAATTGGAATGCGATGATTTTTCGAACAATTAAACTGTAATTTTTAAATAACGTTTAGTGATTCTTTTAACGTATTTTGGAATTCAGGGTTACTGTATAAATGGTTATTTTATTAGTAGACGCCATGTTATTTTGTAGATTATTCGAAAAGTGATAAAATGTGCATTACTGCATTTATAGCCACCTATTTTCATCTTACCCTTAGGGTCAACCGATCGAACAGAGACCGTTGATCTTACTCTAATTTAAGATGACTACTGGAGCTGAGATGAATGGGGGTACTTTATGTTTATGGACTTGGAAAATATATACAAATCTACTAAATATTTTTTGCCTTTCTCATTTAGAAAGTTTATGCAATTACTGTGAAAACCGGTTTTTGAACCAAGGCTCGGAGGGCCGAGTGTCATATACTATTCGACTCAGCTCTTTCTGAGTATACGAGCTCTTTAATAGTTCAACATGTTTGGGCTATAGATTTTTTAATATAATTTAATATAATTAAAAATGACTAGCGTGGGTATGCCACAACATTACAAAATGCTAACCCATATTCCACTCATTCTTCCAGCCATCATCAAGCTCAGTAAGTAGGGGGGCAGGCAGCGACCACAAATTAAATTCAATAATATTCTTATTATTCAAGATATTAAGGTATAGAAGCAATATTCAGAAGGCAGCAAATTTCTTCTCAAGTAGTTTTATGTGTGCTATAAACACCGTAACACTATGTTCACACTATGAGTTAAAACATTTTATAACTCCGATTTCATGTTTTAAGCGAAATAACATGTTTTACTTTTGCGTTATTTCATATTCATAAACGTCACATTAAAACATGATTTCCCGAAATAACATAATATAATTGTCAGTAAAGCACAACCCTGCTAGCATTTTCCTTCACTTTTCGACTATGTCAATTGACAAGCTGTTCAACAACAGCAGTTTTCCATCAAAGTAGCCATGTAATCATAATAAAACAAAACTGAAAACTGTTACCAACGTTGCCAGGTATACCGATTTCTCGGTATTTATACAGATTTTTGACCTCTATAACACAATACAGATATGTTCTTTCAAAATACCGATAATTCACGGATCACACAGATAAGTACCGATTTTGGTTTTTAGCTTGAATAGACATGAGAAAAGGTTGTCGTGGGACCTTTTTTTTCGCTCACCTTTTCTACTACTTATGTAGAAGAGATATTGATACCAATATGATACAGATAGATTTTTGCGCCGACTACATATTTTTGGAAAAAAATGACCTGGCAACGCAGATAGGTACAACCATTTTTCTTAGTGTAAACAGTGCCGTTTTAACTTTATATTACTATCGTTAAAACATGTTATTTTCGGCCAGTGTGAACATAGTATAAGTGAACATTTGTTTCTTCTCAAGTTCTTCTTATGAAATTTCTCCTCGCGCCACTCAAAGGTTTCACCCAATCAATTCGTTGGTTGTTGCAAATTAATTCAAACTGATTCCAATCCAACCCATCTTGTCACCATGCTGTTTGTGTAAGTCTATAAATAAGAAATTTTGCATGCTCAGGCATATTTAGGAGATAGGTTTTGTCAATGCCAGAATTAGTTTTTGATATTTCATACATTTTGCATCACTTTAACGAAGTTGTTATAAATCTACCCTATTCGCTATTTACTTTCCAAACCAAAAGCTAAGTCTCCGGGGACCGATATCAGACAGAAACAGCCAGCAAAAAGAAAATCACCGCAAGAACCAAATTCTATTCGCAGCAAATTGAATCAAAGTTTTCCCTCGCCCTCCGGGGGCCGGTGATTGATGGGAGATCAAGACCGGACATCAAAAAATCCCGGAATAAATAAAACCGGTACCAAAGATGAAACCTGCTTTCGGGAGGGTGACAAATTTGCCTAATACCGGTCATCTCCGTTCGGCAGCAGGCCTTTCCTTTGGCTAGAGTCCATTTGAGACGTGTCCTCCGGTCCAGTGGGAGTGAAACGGAAAGGTCCGTCGGATTGTGGCCGAAACCAGGCGTCGTTATCTTGGTTGGCGCGCGACCGAGCCTAAGATTTTTTTTTCTCCTTTGCCGGTCGTTAGCGGATAGCCTTCTTTTTTTCTCTCTCTCTCGCTCGGTCCTTTTGCAGATGGTACACACAAATAAATAAAATTGAGATAGTGACTGGCGAGGGAAATTGATGACACCGGAGTTTCTTGACGGCCTCTGCTTTTTATTCGTTGAGATTGTGTCCGTTTCCCGTTAAAATGGTTGAATTAATGAACTTTTCCAAGTTCGAGCTCTGCTCTGTTTAGGTGCGTTCCCTCGGATAATGTTGCCGGAAGGAAATGGATACAAGTTGATAAATGGGAAGGATTTGCTTGTTCGCGAAGGGCCCCGTCGTCTCACGGTCGTGACAATTCTGTAATTTACCATGCGACTCCATCGAGGAGTTCTTCGATCAAAAGAAAAAAAAAGAAAAGACGGTCGTGTCCGTAGAAGAGTGAGACCGGAAGAAATGTTGGTTCATTTGAAAGTGTTACACAACAGATTGGGACAGAAGTAGGCTATGGGACAGTTATGTTATTTATGTCATTGTTTGTTTTTAACGCTACACCGGTGTAGTGTAGCAGTGACTATTTGCTCCAATTTGGGTGTAATCAAGGCAAACTTCTTCCCTACACCGGTTTAGTGCCACCGTTTAAAACTAAAATGCCATTAGATATAGAGTCAATGAGATGAAATGAATAGTGACGTAAATAAATATCGACTAAATAAATTGAACACAACGTGTCTACGAATATCTGCTCTCGAAATTATTCACAAATAATGTTTACTTTATAGCATCGAGCCAATATCGATTGATCGGAATTTCCTCCACTATTGTTGGAACGTCGTAAGTATGTAATTTCGTCCTACTCAATCTTGGCAGGAGTAAATTGCTATGCAAGCCGACACTCGTTTGGTTTCCCACGAATGGCGTAGTTCGCTAAGCAATCTGAATCTTTCCAGAATGTTTCCCATAATTAGCGAATCCGAGTTTCAATATACGTACCCGCAAATGGCCGATATTGCAGTTGAAGTGATCAGTACCGTAGGGAAAATGAATCTCCTGAACCGACTGCAACGGCTAAGGTTTTACTAAGGACACTCTTTCAAAGATCCTGCCGAGTTTGCTGCGGAACTGATTGTGATACCGACCACGGTTTCCCGACTGTATGAGTTTCTTATTTGTAGTCTTAACTACAGCACCAAAAATTGGTACCTTTTCTATACGACGATTTATGCGGTGCTGGTGCTATATCTCTATGCTGTTCTCATGGCAGGTATCGGGGATCGTGATTGGCATTTTCACAACTATTTAAATTTTATTTCATATTCCAGCCTTCCTGGTATCAAGGATAACACATGGATCAATAAGTCCCGAGACTAACAATGGAAACAACATTTTTTTTTGCAAAAATTTTTTTTTTCATCAACATAATCACCTTTTAGGGTGATACAATGGTTCCAACGTTTTTCCAATTTTTCAATACCATGTTTATAAAAAAAATTATCTTTCGCTTCAAAATAAGCTTCAGTTTCAGCGATGAGCTCCTCATTTGAGCCAAATCTTTTTCCCTAGTGCATTTTTTTAAGATCAGCAAAGAGCCAGTAGTCACTGGGGGCTAAATCTGGCGAGTATGGGGTGTGGGGAAGCAGATAAAAGCCCAATTCGTTCAATTTCGCCATTGTTTTCATCGACTTGTGACAGAGTGAATTTTGTTCCATCGAAAGCAATCGCAGCACCCACTTGGAAAAAACCTTTTTCATGCTCAATTTTTCATGAAGGATAGTAAATACACTTCCATATGATATCTGTGTCATCTCAGCAATCTCACGGAGCTTCACTTTACGATCTTCCATTATAATTGTTGTCACTTCACTCACATTTTCCGGTGTAACGGCTTCCACAGGTCTACCCGAGCGTTCCGCGTCATTTGTGTCGGTACGACCACGTTTAAACTCGGCGAACCACCGACAAATCGTTGCTTTGGATGGACAAGAGTCCGGATAACATTTTTCAATCCATTGTTTCGCTTGCGCGATGTTTTTACCCATTAAAAAACAATGTTTTATCAAAACACGAAACTCGGTTTTTTCCATTTTTTAAACAAACTACAAAACGACTTTACTCCAACCTCGATAACTCAGCTGTTTCTGGTTGGATCGATTTAAAATTTACGTGGTTACTGGTTTACTACGAGCGTCATCTCTGCTTTAGTCTCGGGACTTATTGATCCATGTGTTACATATTTATAGCATTTGTTAGTTTTGAGCTTTTTTTCGGCTGTTTTTTGAAAACGATGCAGGAGATGAAGGTTATTGAAATATCCTAAATGCCCATTTCAAATCACTCTAAATTAGTGATGTATATTTTTACTCGATTATTCAAAATAATCGATTAAAAAGCTAGAAAAAACGAGTATTTGTAATCGATTAACGGCGGTGCCAGTATTCGAGCGAATCGATTAATAGCAACCAATTAATCGAGATCTGTATCAATTTGTAGATAACGTTTAATCTCAGGCTGCTGACAGAGTGAGCGCGTGTCCTCGGCATTTTAGAGCTAAGGCAGTGTGCCTTATTGAATATATCGTTGAATAAGAAAAGAGTGAGCGCGAGAAGCTGAGCTGACTAGCATTAGCAAACCAAAAGCGGGTATGATACTAGCAGCAACGTGGGAACCCTAAACTGGACTCTATAACTAGACTCAAAATCTGGAACAGGGTCAAGACGCTCTGTTGCTATCGATCTTTTGTTATTTATTTCATTCGATTTGAAGCCATGTAATTTTCAAATCACACAATTTTACATGTTTTTGAATATAAATTTGTGTAAAATACGGCGCTCCATTTATATGCATCTTATGAGATGTGAAATCTCTTAATTATTTCGAACTGTGTATTCACTCATGCTTTTTTTAGAGAAACGAATATCCGGGCCTTTCGTTTGACTCCTTCCATCATATTTTGTACAGCGTCCTTGTCAAAGAATGCTAGTTTACCTTGAGCTGCATCTCACTGACAATAGTCTATTGTTTCTCATGCTTGGCAATGCCCCAATATATTTCTTTTCTCCCTTCTAGTAATCGTAGAATATTACTGCTCAGGAAGCTGTTTAAAACCTGCAGGTCTTGATGAAGATACCACCAACTTGCTTTGCTTACCGCACAATTCATAGTCAGCAAATTCCTGTACTGTTGATTCCTGCTAGATTTTTAGTTCGATGCACAATTCGACAGCCCCACGACAAAAGGGTCTAACTGCAAATGACAGTTTCTCTTGGTTTACTTTTTCTTTCACAGTTTACCGGATTGATTTTATATTTGACGCCTTACTCTTCGCAAAACCTTCAAGTTAAAACTACAAGCTTTCGATTTATGTTTGAAACTTTCAAGAAGTTGCACTAATGGCTCCGTAATAATCAAAAGAGACAAAGAATAAGTAAAAAAGGCAGGTGGGTAATGTCAGAGACATGACATGTTCCTTAATACTTCCGAATATCAACTAGTTGATCAATTGTATGAATTATGCAAGCATTCCCCTTTATCACATTTTTCGCAAATAAAGAAAGAAGGCAAAGAAGGCTTCACTTGATCTCGATTATTGTGAATTTTATACAGCGAAAAGTGCACAAATCTTATCAAACTGTTCTAGATTTGCACTGAACTGAGGATATTTACCTTCGATTTGCGAACAAGAAATAGTTCCTAATAGTTCTCTAGAAAATTTAGAACGGCTGATTTTGTGTGATGCTCTCCGCCGTTGTCCCCATTTCGTTGTTTTTTCACCAATGCAAACGACTAGCAGCTGTGACGTAATCGCTCTTGTCGGAAGCGAACCTAGTTTTGCAAACGACACACAATACATCTGCTCGTAGTGACGATAGAATCCAAACTGATCCAATTTTTGTTAAGAGGTTTCTTTTTACGTGATTTCGTTTATAGCTTTTTCACTAACGGCTATAAAAATAGCAGCATATAGAATTTTAATGTCGATTATTTCATCTCGGATTTGCATTTAACTGAAAGAAACTATTAGGATGCTCTACGGTATTCATTCCTGCCTTTCAGAAGGACCAAATTGTGGATCTCACAGCAGCAGATATTTTGTTCTCTTCCTCAGAACGCGTTCTGATTGGCTGGTGTTGACATGGGTCAAATGAGATAGGTTTTTCAATAGTGTACTATTGAAATACTTCAATGCTTTTCCTATACACGTTTAAGTTGAAAAATTTCGATTTTATTGGTAGTTAGCAGGCGCGTATACAGGGGGGTGTTTTAGAGGTTCAAACCCCCTCCGAAACTCAAAAAAGTATTATATTATGTAAACTCTTTTTTTCAAATAAGTAAATAATAAAATGAATAATTTTCAACAAACGACTCCACAATAAAAACATTTCAAATAATTATATAAAAAGTTCCATTTGTATGGAAATTGATCAACATGTTCTGAAACACCCCCCGAAATTTTTTTCTGGGTACGCGCCTGGTAGTTAGATTATATAAATCCTTTCACAGATCACTGAGCTATGGGTTTTAAAAATACGAGAAAGCGAACGCGCCTTATGAATTATTCTCTTTGATACTCGTTTATACCAAACATTTCAGAGAAGTTTAATTTTGAACTATTTGAGATTATGTCACACAACTGAAAATTTTATCATAAAATTGTGATCATATTTCCGATGGCATGTGGCAAAAATTATGTTGATTCGTTAGATAAAACAAGAGATATTCGCGATCAAAAACTTATCACTCTCTCAGAGGGTAAATTTTGAAAAGGCACCCCATAGTAAAGTAAGTCGTATTCACGACAAACCAAAAGGATGCTCTCATTTGCCCTTTTGTCGTGTGGACGACATTTCTTGGAATCTTGGCATACTCATTCATCAATTTCGATAACTTTGCGAGCGAATAACATGAACTTTCGCGATGCGCGAGCAAAATTTTGACGACCATTTTCACAATCGAGAAGCAAATGTCAAAATCAAACATTTAAGCCTACATGAGGTCAATAGAGGTCGAATGCGACTTAGCGTACGCAGCAATTTTTTTTTGGTGAGTAATCACAGTGGCAGCAGTCCCTTGCATCAGTTCTACACTGGACCCTTGATAAGATTTGCTTCTATGAGCTTCTATTTTAAATAAACACACAGACGTTCCTAGGCTATGATGCCCACTTGGTCACTGTTTGTTTTGTGCTGATTCAAACAGATTTTATAATATTATTGTTATGTGTGTTCATGTTTGTGTCTTATGAATAAGGTTGCAGTTTTCGTCATCATCGTGTATTTATTTGTTTTATTTTTATATAATGTATATAGAACTTACATATGTTACATATATACATACACACATACATACATACAAACATACATATATAAATACATACCTACCTACATACATATACACAAATACACACATATAAACATCATAAAATTGAGTTATTATTTCTATTCTAATAGATTTTAACTAGGACTAATGCACCAATCATCTCACCTCATCTCATTAGTAGAGTCACCATGTTATTTCACAGGTAAGATAAAGCGGGTACCGTTACCCTACTTTTATCTCTACTATTGGTCGATCGTTAGTCCTGAGCTGAAACGGTGGCCTTTATTACCGTTCTTGCGTGCACTTCCTCTTACATTTAACTCACACATGAACTCACCCATCAGACATCCTTACAAAACAAACTGGATGAACATCGTTTGACAGCTATCAGTGGTTTGCTCATAAGTCTGTATTATTTTCTTCTGTTTCACAATATTATATCTCATTCCTATGTATTCTATGGTACACATCTGCTGTCATAGTGTGAAACCCAATTGGGATAAGTTCACTTAACTTTTTTTTTTTTTTTTTTAAATAACTATTTATTGGAATATGAGTTAAAATTAAATTATTAAGATTTAATTTGGGTGTTCAGCCACAAGTGGTGACTTTTCAGCCCTGTTATATATATATGATTTGGTTATTACCATGAAGACATCATTTGCTTCCGCAATTCTGAGAGTTTTGTGTAGGGAAAATTCTAAACCTACTTGTATTGTGTAATGGGGAAAAGGAACTTATATACTAACTTACTAACTAATACAGAGAGCGAATCGATTCAATTGAAGATTGCATCGATTTTTGTCGGAATTGGCTTATAATATTATGTGACATTACATCTAATGGTTCTATATTTGTGAGTCTGTGTAACTCATTTGTACTAAACCAGGGAGGACGCTTCAGAATCATTTTCAGAATTTTATTCTGAATCCTTTGAAGCGTTTTCTTCCTGGTGGAACAACAGCTTGACCAAATTGGTACCGCATAAAGCATGGCTGGTCTGAAAATTTGTTTATAAATTAACAATTTGTTTTTTAGACAGAGCTTAGAATTTCTGTTTATAAGAGGATATAAACATTTAATATATTTATTACACTTTGCCTGGATTCCTTCAATGTGATCCTTGAAAGTGAGTTTTTGTCATACGTTAAACCTAAGTATTTAGCTTGATCAGACCATGTCAATTCCAAGCCATTCAATTTGAGAATGTGATTATTGTTTGGTTTAAGAAAAGAAGCTCTTGGCTTGTGAGGAAAGATAATTAATTGCGTTTTTGCTGCATTTGGTTTAATTTTCCATTTTGACAGATAATCACTGAAAATATTTAAACTTCTTTGTAGGCGACTGCAGATCACTCTTAGATTTCTACCTGTGGCTAACAGACTTGTGTCGTCACAGAATAGCGATTTCTGACAACCAACGGGTAGATTTGGAAGATCAGAAGTGAAAATATTATACAAGATTGGAGCTACACTCGAACCCTGCGGAACACCGGCTCGTACGGGTAGCAATTCAGATTTACAATTCTGATAGCTAACCTGAAGAGTACGATCAGTTAAATAATTTTGAATCATTTTGATCAAATAAATAGGAAACTGGAAATCAGACATTTTTGCTATTAAACCTTTGTGCCAAACACTGTCGAATGCTTTTTCTATGTCTAGAAGAGCAACTCCAGTGGATAACCCAGAAGATTTATTTGATTTTATCATGTTCGTTACTCTGACAAGTTGATGAGTAGTTGAATGTTCATGACGAAATCCAAACTGCTCTGGTAAAAAAATTGAATTCTCATTTATATGAGTCATCATTCTTAACAAGATAATTTTTTCAAAAAGTTTACTGATAGAAGAAAGTAAGCTAATTGGGCGATAACTTGATGTTTCTGCTGGGTTTTTATCAGGTTTTAGGATAGGAATTACTTTAGCGTTTTTCCATCTTTTTGGGAAGTAAGCTAATGAAAAACACTTGTTGAAAATTTTAACCAGGAGTCTCAAGGCAACATCGGGAAGATTTTTAATAAGAATATTAAAAATTCCATCATTACCAGGAGCCTTCATGTTTTTGAGTTTCCTAATAATTGATTTAATTTCATCAAAATTCGTCTCAATAATGTCATCGTGTGATAACACTTGGGTTGAAATATGATCATACTTCAGTGAGACTTCATTTTCAATAGGACTCACAACGTTTAAATTAAAATTGTGGACACTCTCGAACTGCTGAGCTAGCTTTTGAGCTTTTTCACCATTTGTAAGAAGTATTTGATTTCCTTCCTTGAGAGCAGGAATTGGTTTCTGAGGTTTCTTAAGAACCTTAGAAAGTTTCCAGAAAGGTTTAGAATATGGTTTAATTTGTTCAACTTCTTTAGCGAAATTTTCATTTCGCAAAAGAGTAAATCTATGTTTAATTTCTTTTTGTAAATCCTTAACTATGTTTTTCATAGCAGGATCACGAGAACGTTGATATTGTCGTCGACGAACATTCTTCAACCGAATGAGCAGTTGAAGATTGTCATCGATGATAGGAGAATTTAATTTAGTTTGAGCTTTGGGAACTGAAAGATTTCTAGCTTCGATAATATAATGATTCAAATTATCAATTGCTGTGTCGATGTCCGCAGAATTTTCTAAAATAGTTTCATGATCCACATGATTTTCAATGTGAGATCTGTAATCCAACCAATTAGCTCTATGATAGTTGAAAATAGAACTAATTGGATTAATTATAGCTTCGTTGGAAAGTCTGAATGTTACAGGAAGATGATCTGAGTCAAAGTCAGCATGTGTAATCGGTTCACTACAAATGTGACTTTGATCTGTTAGAACCAGATCAATTGTAGACGGGTTTTTCACGGAAGAGAAACAAGTAGGATTACTGGGATGAAGAACTGTAAAGTAACCAGCTGAGAGTTGATTATGAAGTATTTTACCATTACTGTTATTTTGCCTACAATTCCACTGGACATGCTTAGCATTTAAGTCCCCTATTACGAAAAATTTCGATCGATATCTTGTAAGTTTTTGCAAATCGCCTTTAAAGAAATTTAATTGTTCGCCGGTGCATTGGAATGGCAAATATGCTCCAGCGATGAAATAAATTCCATGAATGGTTTCAACTTCGATTCCCAAGCTTTCAATAACTTTAGTATTGAAAGAAGGTAAAATTCGATGTTTAATTTGCCGTTGGACAAAAATGGCAACTCCACCACCAATTCCAGTAAACCTGTCAAATCGATGAACCACATAATGTGGATTACTTTTCAATTTTACATTTGGTTTAAGAAAAGTTTCTGTCACAATGGCAATATGAATTTTGTGAACTTGGAGAAAATTATAAAATTCATCTTCACTCGATTTCAAAGATCGAGCATTCCAATTTAAAATATTCAAATAATTATTTAACATCACTGTTAAATTTTAAATTCATTATAATATTATTTGCAAATTTCCATCCGATTTGAAATGCTTCAAAAAGTGATGAAGTCGAATTCATTTGGATGATCATTTGAAAAAGTTGATCTTGTAGGTAGATCATTTTATTTTCAGTTATATCGCCTAAATCGACTTCATTTAAAGAAGCGAATGGCATTGAAGGAATATTTGTAGGTAGACTGCCATTAGAAGAAGATGATTTGGCCGGTCTACCTATTAATAAATTGTTTTCGTTAGAAGAAGAACTGCAAGGCGGTCCTGTGTTTTGATTATTTACATTAGAAGAAATAGGAGATAGATTTCTACCTAATATACCAGCATAACTGACATTAGAAGAAGATGATGACGAGGTCGATCTACCTGTCAATAAATTGTTTTCGTTAGAAGACGAATTGGCAGGTGCCTTAGAAGAATTCTCAGGTATGTTCTGTAAATTTAAGGTCGTTGATTTGACTTGTTGTCTAAGCGAACGAGCGTTTAAAATTTTTTCCCTGACAGGACATTTCAAATAATTGGATTTATGATTTCCATTGCAATTTGAACATGAAAATTTATCAGTGGTTTCATTCATTGGACAAACGTCTTTCGAATGCGATTTACCACAATTCAAACACCGTATATCCATATGACAATTTTTGGTTCCATGGCCGAAGCCTTGGCAACGACGACATTGCGTTAAGTTTGCAATACGATTATGCCGTTTATAATGTTCCCAATGAATTTTAATTTGGGAAATGAAACGTACTTTTTCTAAAGTTTTCAAATTGTTTACATCACTTCGATTGAAGTGTATTAGGTAAAGTTCATGGGAAATTCCAGAGCGTGGTTTAGAAGTACCATTCGTTCTTTTTTTCATAAGTATTACTTGGGAAGGGGCAAAACCAAGCAATTCTTTTATTTCATTTTTAATTTCATCAATACTTTGATCATTTGATAATCCTTTCAAGACAGCCTTGAAGGGTCTGTCTGATTTTATATCATATGAATAAAATTTATGAAGTTTTTCGGACAAATATCGAATAAGACGTTCGTAATCTTCCAATCCATCCACCAAGACTCGACATTCTCCTCTTCGTCCGATTTGAAATGAGACTTTTACTTCCGGGAGAAAAGTAGAAAGCTCAGTACGGAATGCTTTGAAGTCGGAAATCATCACCGTCACTGGTGGCATAGATTGTTGTTTCTTCCCAGAACGACAAGCGTCCATTTTGGGAATTTTTGAAGAATTTTCTTCTATGTCGCTACAATCGGATTCAGGAAGAATCTCGTAAATATTGTTAGACGGCATAGAATCAACGGAAGGGAAATCCGTCCGTTGTCTTTTATTTTTACATTCAGATTCTATAAGATCGTGAATGTTATTAGAAAAATGTTGAATAACGGATTGTGATTTATTCCGTATTGAATTATTTTTAGCCTTAGGCTTGTTGCCTTTCCGGTTGGACGCAGGCATTTTTGAAATTAATGAAATTTTAAATTAAATTAACTAGGCTAAATTAGTCTTCGATTAGACTCCTAGCTAGCCTTAAAAAAGGCTGATTAATTTCTTAGTCACTCTAATATCACTCTTTGTATCACTTAGTCACTTAGTTAGTGATTCAGGTAGCCTTGAAAAAGACTGAAGCCTTGAATCAATGAAACTCTAGGTAGCCAGAAAAAAAATTCCAGGAGCCAAGAGCTATACGCGTGCGGTGCGAACGACTGTTCAACACCGACTAAGTTCACTTCACTTAATTTCCTCTTCACACTGGTAATAAGGGCCGGTAGTATGAAAATGAAACATAAAACAGAGCTCAGTTAAGTCCGGCCTCCCCAACCCTAGATGTTGGAGCGTAATGCAATCAACATCTTATTCAAGTCGTTTCATATCTTATTTATTTAATTCAATAATAAAGCTAAAAGCTGTAACACATTTCTTTAACAAATTGTAACGAAATTTGATTGTATCTGATGATGCCCATCAACCACGGGAGGGAACTTAGCGTACGCAACAAATTGGTACTATATTTTCAATAAATTAATTAGGTCGAAAAATTTTGAGCTTTGGTCCTGCTTTATTTTGGACTATGAAACTTTGATACAAAATTGGCATAGAGATTTATTCATCATATCCTGCCGAAAAAATAATTCAATGTGGGTTTCTCCAATAAACTGTTTGATCTCAAACGTTTTTGTTCTCTGACAAGAAGTAATATATTCAAAATGGGCATTCGACTAAAAAAGTTTGAGAACCACTGATTTAGACCGATGCTGCAAAAAATTGAGAAAAAGTCCTCCAATATTGGCTCGAACCCCTTTCGATTTTTAGACTATGCTAGTTGATGCCCGAACAAACTTTTCTGTGTCTATTCAATAAGCAGTTTTTTCAACACACAATACAGTAATATTGCTGAGAATACAAGTAACATGATAAAGACATCATCACACCACTGGGTTTATTGAAACAGGGTTTTTTTACCTCACACCACTAGTGTATTCGATAAAAATTGCTCACACATATTTTGATGAGTTGGTTACGTGAATAGATGCATTATACTTAATTATGCAGAGGTTCTTGCATGCACTACTCGGGAAAGCGGCGAGTGCTGGCGTGCATAGCAATTTTCCCCATTGGAAGGTGTATGAGGAGAAAATTACAGCTTACGATCCGACAACAAGGTTTGAATTCGTTTCGAAAGAATAATATTCGTTAGGCTTAGAACGGAACGGTTCACGCTCAGTAACCAGCAAAGTACCACCGACGGACGCAAGAAATGGAACCCAGACATAATGCGTTCGACTGGCAGTTTAACGCCACTCCTAATGGAGTCGAACGGCAACCAGTACTGGGGAGCTGGGAGATTCGTCCAGGTGTGTATCGTCTCATTAAGAACCCCCGAGGCAATCCGGTGTAGTCGAAAGCGACGGCGGGGTCGGGAATATTATAGCACAAAAAAGGATATAACATTAATTTTCCTAATGTGGAAACGTGATTCTTCGGAGAGAGAATTGTTTCGTCTTTCGGCTGGCTGTAAAACGACGGGGAAGAACTTTGTTATGACTACGGAAAACGAGGTGCGTTCTCTTCGCCGGAGGCTGTAAGTAGCAGCGCCGTGTTTTTCATGGGATCGTACAGTGATAATGGGACACTATAGTTTTCCAGTGCTTTGCACATTTGTCTGTATCTTAACAAAGTTTTTTTTGTCTTATCTGATATCTTGTAAAGTTTTAACCTGCTCCTGCTTTTTTCTATGTTTTTGAAATTACATCTTTTCGACTCTTAAAAGCAGCGGATTTCTCATTTTAGGCCCAAAAGAATGTCTCGTTGAAACTCAACAGTTTCAAACATGGCTAGCTTTAATTCGCCAATATGAAAAAAAAAACAGAACAAAATAAATTTGAAAGATCTCAAGGTATCACAATGAGGCAGTACTCAAAACTATGAGCTATGCCTCTGAGCTGTCCTGAATATGGAATGTTTTTATTGATCCGTTCCTGCCGAGCTGCTCAGCTTTCTCGTAAATAAATTGCACTATTGCCGGTGCAAAAATCCTAATCAATCTTTTAAATAAATGGCTATCAACTAAAAGTGGAGTTGTGCGACCAACAGTCAACAATACCTTCAAATTGGAGTGAAATGTCAACAATACCTTCGTTAAGGTGAAATGTAGTGGAGTGCGCGCGTCGCGACTTTGATTAATTATTCAAAAACTAGACAGAATTTCGAAAAACTAAAATCACTTAAATTTTCTTAATTAAATTTATCATCAGCAAGTATTTTTAGAATTTTGAAATTTTACTTTGCCGAGCCGTAATTGATTTTGGAAGTGTTTAAACAGTTACTGTTTCATTTCATGGGGATGATTTTGGAACTGAAAAATAGTGTGTGAAGCAAAATGTCTAAAAAAATCTGAAAAGGCAACTCAAAATTGTAAAACTTTAGCCAAATTAACCGAAATTGGAAAAAGTTACAAGTGAAATTCTTAAACTTTTAATAATTTTCGGAATTGCTTGCGCGCTACGTACGTGTTTCGTGTAGTAGTGAGAGAAATGCACGGTGGGTTCGGTGGCGTTACATCGAGAGCAAAAATTTCACATAAAAAAATGACATGCATATTGGATTTTGTGTAGAAATAACAACTAGTTGAGCACAATAAAATGGGATTCATAAGAAATTGTTCATTTTCTAAAATAACTAACGTTCATAATGCAAGCAATGTTCAACCCGATCAGATGCATAACAAAATCATAACACAAGTATATCAACAGTTGATATGTATAACAATTTGTGTTATTTTGAGATATTTAACGAATGAAAATAATTGAAAGTTAAAACTTATGATAACAAAATCAGTTATGATATTTAATTTTCATTTGCAAGACTCATGCTGAAGTACATTAATTCAAAATCAGTTCTTCTGTAGCTTTATATCGAAGTATAATGATCAGAATTCCAAAAAACTAAAAGAAGAAATCAGATCACTGAATAAATTATTTATTTAATAAATAAAATAATTCAACAATTTTGGATTGAAACGATGCTAAAAGTTAGCTTTGATATAGTTGTTCTGTGTTAAATTTGCTATCTATTTTTTTAAAACTATTGTTATAAATTCCTGCTTTCGGACTTGTGTAGTTATACCAAATTCAATAATAGTTGTAGTATAAACGTTCCAAAATCTATTACGATTTTGTTCCCGCTAGAGTATTTTTTGTTATGATTTTTGTTATTTTAACAGTTTACCAGCCGAAAATATTTCAAAATTTGTTACAAAATATTTCTGAAATAAATTACTCCAGTTGTTATAATTCTGTTATTACCATCACATCGGGAACTCTATTTAGCTCAATGTATTGATGTTGCCTTGTTGTGTAATATCATATAATAGATTTTACTTTCTAAAAATTTTACCTAAACAGGCTACTGAATATAATGAATACAAGCCATGTATTATCGTTTGTTTAGAACATTGAAACATTTACCATTCATATAGCCTGGTGCCAGAATCATAATTCAAAAATATATATCAGTAATATACATTTTTACCATGTATTGAAAAATAGGTATAGAATTCGCTCAAACTTTAGGAAAATTTTCCGAGGCCCGGAGGGCCGAATGTTATATACCAATCGATTCAGCTCGACGAACTGAACAAATGTCCGTGTGTGTGTGTATGTGTGTGTGTGTCTGTATGTGTGTTGTCAGATACAGGGTGATTAGTATAAAAATGTCCATTTCACATAAGTTTTATCGGGTTTGCAGATTTGGATAGTCGATTACCAAATAAATTTATTCCAGTTTAAGCGGTATTAGTTTTTGGATTCAGAATGTACCCCCAAATTTTAATTCGCACCACAATTTCTCAGATGTCTACACACTCCTCAGGTGAATTTAACTGATTTCGGCTACACCGATTTTCGAATTCCGGTTTCAGTATCGAATCGTTTCTCAAAGCTCAATCATTTTCTTAAAAAGGCCAAATCGAACTTCAAAAACAAAAATTCAAATTAAAGGACTTAAGGTTCCATGTAAAATTGGTGAATTTTATCCGATTCTGGAATTACAGATGATGAGTTTTTAAAATTCATACCGATATAGAAGATGTAAATTGTTTGGCGTATTAATTTATGGCCATTCGAATCATTTTGGGTTATGCTATTTCCTGAATACCGACTCTGGAAGTACCGTGAATAATAATGAAAACTCTAAAGTGGAACTTACTTCGACATCTCATGGAATGTTCAATCGATTGTCACACGTTAAGATTGAAATTCGAAACGATTTGCAGTTTCGACACTACAGGGTAATGAGTGATTAAATCTCAATTTGCCGTTTAAAACGACAAAAAGCAAAAAGCATATAGATGCTATTCTTAGAATTACAATAATAATTTTGATGTGTTTTTAATTGTTAGTGTTATTTACTGCCGTACATGGACTCAGAAGGACGTCCACTAGTCCTAACATAGCAGCAAACAAAAATGTTTGAATAGATGGTTTTCCATCGTTAAAAAAAGAAAGACGTTGAGAAAACACAAACAGTTGAAATTCAGCGTTGTTGAAGACAAAAGTATCGAAAGCACACTACGCTCAAAATATTCCTAATTTCTATGTGTCGGTTTTACATCATCTGCTTTGTGCGAAGATTCGTTCAACTTAAGCGGCCACACTTTGATGGGCACTCACTAACACAAATTTTCACCTTAATAGTGTTTGTGGGGAGTTGATATAATGAGTTAATTATCTTACGTTTTTGATGACCAATGCACAAGATTGTTTGGCAATACAACTAGAATATGTGCCATAAATTACTCAATTTCGTGAAAAGTATGCCATCATTCTGAAAATGAAAGACACCTTGTCAAACCATGGCAAACCAAATCAATTTTTTACCGTGTATTCGATTAGTGTCTGGATTTCGTTTACCCTAAACAGTTATGTTTTATTTCAGAAAAATCCAAAGTAACGTTCGATCCGATCCCAGCGGGACACGTTCCTCAGCAAACCAGACCGCCAGATTTTTGCTCCCGAGCACCCCACGGCGTGCGAAGCCACCAGCCGAACAGGGCAAATCACACTGCCATTCAACACGTGTCACCTGCTCTGCTCTGCTCTGCGCTAACTTCTGCTAATGATGACTTCTTCTTGTACTAATTATGCCATCACCTGGGGTGTTCCAGCTTGAAAGTTCACTATTTCCATTTAACGTTTGATCCTTATCCGTGCCAGTTAGCATCGGGTGGGCTTCCTTTCGCACGTCGTTCCTCGGATCCTCGTCGATGAGTTACTTGGATCCAGCGATGCGGTTAAACACTTTAACTGCACTAATGAGGAGGACGTTGAGAAACTGTCGAGAAATTAGCCGTACCTGAGGATTCAGCCCGACCCAGCCTGGGTTTGAGCTCAAGTAATTTAATTTCTTAATGCGTTATCTTTTACAAGTTGTGTAACGAGGGAGCGGAGTGGTTTGAAATTAGCTTGCTTCACTGATTCCTATTTTGAATTTTATCTGAATAATTGAAAAAGCCAAACAAATCGTGCTGCCTTTTTTGCCGTTTAAAAAAAATCGTCAACTTAGTAATCGCTCCGCTCCAATTCCTAATACGATTGCAGATCACGAACTCACTCAAGTACAGTCATATTTCTAATAATTTCAATTTCAATCACGTTCACGATCGTATCCTTACTCTCTCGAAATCAGTTCACACCATGTTTAAACTAGTTCCTACTCACACACACACACACACACACACACACACACACACACACACACACACACACACTCGCATATACATAGCTATGTATGTCATTTTCGTTCCGTTCTTACAGCTACTAGTTTGGCACATATAAACAGAAACGTTCTTCAAGAGAAAAGCACCGACTGAGAAAATGTTTGCAAATCCGGACAGATTCCGGACAGTTTCCATCAGGAGCCGATTGATATTCGAAACCATCGCCTTGTGATCCTGGCAGACCAACCAACGCAATTACGAGGCATTACTTCGAAATTATAATTTTATATTGGAATGTAGCACGATTGACAATGGGCAGTCCGAAGGTGAAATTGATTAGTGCTAACAACATCCTATCTCATGCCTAACCTTTAAATATTAAAATTTCGTTGCAAGAAGCCTCGTTGTGGAATTTTTCAATTCATTCTCGTTTTTTCTATGCTTCCGACTGTTTGAGTTGTTAGCAGTCAAAAATGTACCTTCGTGTACTTGGATTGTAGTTGATGACTTATTACCAGAGAGTTTTCATTGTTCTCAATTGAAACTGGAGTATTAGCAGTAGATGTGTTTTTGTCCAGGGTCTTTAAAAGTTTGCCACAGTGAGAGGGGTTTCTAATAATACTTGTGATCAGCTGATTGTCGTAGGTGACCCGCGATTGGCAAGGATACATTGTGATTTGATCAAAAATCTTATAAACAGGAATCGATTTCCTTAAGCACCTGCACAGCACACGAAAGTCATTCAAGATGCTAGGAAAAATGTTTTCACATTTCATTTGCGGCGAAAAGGGTCTTTCCGTACGGTGATTGGCTGTTCGAACATAATTTTTGGTAGCGGCAGCAAGCAGATCATGCACATGTACTTTTATGGCATGTCCTCCACGTACACTTGTATGTAATACTCAAAGTTCTCATGTTCAACAAAGTGTATGTTGTTATTGTAAGAAGAGATTGAATTTGAATTCTTTTCGCACTTACAGGAATGTATTGAATGCAAATTGAACTGTTAGTTTTGTTCAATTGAATTTCACTCACCTTCTCCAGATTATGATACATTCGCCTCTAATGCAATATTGTAAATTTTTGAAACTAAAATTTAAGTTTACATTTTTTAAAGTCAACAATGATTGAAATAACAAATCTTTTATAACATGAAATTGGAAAACTTTTTTTGAATTACGATAAAAATGAACACCGATTTGTTCACATTCTCGACATTTTGCTTTCGCCGCACTTCCAACAAAGAACGAAGAACGAAGAACGACGAACGACGAACGACGAACGACGAACGACGAACGACGAACGACGAACGAAGAACGAAGAACGAAGAACGAAGAACGAAGAACGAAGAACGAAGAACGAAGAACGAAGAACGAAGAACGAAGAACGAAGAACGAAGAACGAAGAACGAAGAACGAAGAACGAAGAACGAAGAACGAAGAACGAAGAACGAAGAACGAAGAACGAAGAACGAAGAACGAAGAACGAAGAACGAAGAACGAAGAACGAAGAACGAAGAACGAAGAACGAAGAACGAAGAACGAAGAACGAAGAACGAAGAACGAAGAACGAAGAACGAAGAACGAAGAACGAAGAAGTGACGACAAATGACAAATAACAAATGACAAATGACAAATGACAAATGACAAATGACAAATGACAAATGACAAATGACAAATGACAAATGACAAATGACAAATGACAAATGACAAATGACAAATGACAAATGACAAATGACAAATGACAAATGACAAATGACAAATGACAAATGACAAATGACAAATGACAAATGACAAATGACAAATGACAAATGACAAATGACAAATGACAAATGACAAATGACAAATGACAAATGACAAATGACAAATGACAAATGACAAATGACAAATGACAAATGACAAATGACAAATGACAAATGACAAATGACAAATGACAAATGACAAATGACAAATGACAAATGACAAATGACAAATGACAAATGACAAATGACAAATGACAAATGACAAATGACAAATGACAAATGACAAATGACAAATGACAAATGACAAATGACAAATGACAAATGACAAATGACAAATGACAAATGACAAATGACAAATGACAAATGACAAATGACAAATGACAAATGACAAATGACAAATGACAAATGACAAATGACAAATGACAAATGACAAATGACAAATGACAAATGACAAATGACAAATGACAAATGACAAATGACAAATGACAAATGACAAATGACAAATGACAAATGACAAATGACAAATGACAAATGACAAATGACAAATGACAAATGACAAATGACAAATGACAAATGACAAATGACAAATGACAAATGACAAATGACAAATGACAAATGACAAATGACAAATGACAAATGACAAATGACAAATGACAAATGACAAATGACAAATGACAAATGACAAATGACAAATGACAAATGACAAATGACAAATGACAAATGACAAATGACAAATGACAAATGACAAATGACAAATGACAAATGACAAATGACAAATGACAAATGACAAATGACAAATGACAAATGACAAATGACAAATGACAAATGACAAATGACAAATGACAAATGACAAATGACAAATGACAAATGACAAATGACAAATGGCAAATGACAAATGACAAATGACAAATGACAAACGACAAATAACAAATAAAAAATGATGACTAACGAATGACAACTGACGACGAACAAGAAACCCATACGGACCTATATATTTCTCATCTGACGAGAAATAAATTGCTTTGACGCCACAGTAATCCCAGTAACCTGAAACACTTCTTTTGTAGCCCATGTAAATCCACTTCTATTCCACATCCCACTAAGTTGTTTTATTAAACTTGGTTATTCGAACGGAACACCTCTTACAGCTCTTGAATGATGCTGCTGCTGTAGTAGCAAAAAGAAAAAGACGCAAGCGTGCACGGTGCAATCTTAAAAGCAGCAAAATTTTATGCACTGGCATACATATTACATGCAGTTCGAAGCACTACACAAATCGTTGCCTGTCGGTATGTGAGTGTGTGTGTATGTGTGTGACTCGATATCGTGCCACTTCCTTTATGTCCGGAAGCCCAGTTCAGATGTGGGAAATGGTTCTGTTCTCCCATACGGGAAAACCGAATGCTATTGAGTAACGAAACGCGTTATTGATGTTGCTGCGATTTTGCGGCTGATAAAATTTATGTTCGATGCTGCATCGATCTTAGATCGCGTTTTCTCCCGGAGAAGCATGCTTAAAGTTCTTAGTTTGACCATCAAGATTTCGGAACAAAAAATATGAGAGTAAATTGCTACGTTTTTAGAAATAGCGTGAATAACGATAATTTTCAAGTTCGAAATAAAAAAAACTTACTCGTTTCAATTACTCTTTGCACTGATGATTCCCATTCAGCACAACCCGCGTGGAAACTGTGTATGGGAGAAGCATTACCAACTGCTTCGAAATGGTAAAAGAATGAAACTTTTGTTTTTGGCTCAGAACAACAGCAGCAGTGGTTGAAAAACGAGTACCACAAATTGGAACAACTAGACACAAAAACTAGAAAGACTGAGAGAAAAACGAAACCTTTCAAAAAAAAAGAAACAAAATGCCTTTGGGAAAAGCCTTTTGTGTTGTGCTGTGAAAAGGATGCTGCTGGAGTAAATGAAATCAAATTTAAAACGTCAAAAGAATCTATGTTCAGTGGGCTTGAAGTTTAAACATGAAAGAAAATTTGCAACTATTAAATATGACAGAGAATCAAATCGCTTGTTAAATGAATTAAACTTCCGTATAAATTTCCGTCATGTTCTCCTCGAGGGCTTCAATTTTAACGTAATTTTTGCATAAACATATTTTCCCGGGACGTAATTATACATCTTTTTTCCAACAATGGTGCGGAAAACGGTAGAGCAAAATATTTTGTGGTAAGAGAAAACTTTTACTACATGCTTCCCGTCATGGGTTAAAAGAAATGAACGACGTTGCCGGGCGAAGTAGATACGAAGAACGTTTACTTTCTTTACTTTATGTACACACAAAGTTTCGCAAACTATCATCAGATACCTCGGTTACCTCGCTATCACTCCTCTCCCTTCCCAACATTCCATGGGCTTGTTGTTTTTCGGATCGCGCTGAAGGTTCCAAAAGGATTCTGCACTTGCGTGAATATCACTCAAAGACTCGAAAAGAAAAGCAAAAGTTGTTGACTTTTTCACGTCTCCGAAATCGTCCTGGTGCTGACTTTATTTTAGACTTCCGAATAGAAATAAAAAAAATCCAACCCGATTGTTCAAGCCATTCGTGGGTGGTTTTCTGGAAATGAAATACTGTAATGTTGAAATATTTTAGTTCTCTCCCAGGGAAGAAAGCTTCAGCTACTGGAACGAACATTTGACCAACTCCTGGATAATCTACGTTTCTTTCGATTTATTTTCGGTATCTTTCTGGATATGAAAAAGAACAAGGAATCAGGAATGAATCAAGCAAATTTGTAGTAAGGAATTTTCGATAATCGATTTCTGTATCGATCGATGCAAGTTGTAGTCGAAATTTGTTGAATCTTCTATAATTCAAATAGTTTTTTTAATAGATCCCTAAAAATAACGGGTCCCGAATTGAATAATGTTTCGGTTTAATTTAGGCTTCATGAACTGGCATATGTCCACATAGCAAAATTAGTAGCAGGTAATTATAGCTTGAGTATAATCGTCACATCCATCATAATTTCTTCCTCACAGATAGTCTAAACGCAATTGAACGTATTCGATCTAAATTGGCTGGCAAGAATGATCCGTTTTTCTTTCGCGAAATAAGACAGTTTCTGAACGATATATTGAATAATAATTATCAAAACACTATAGTCTGGGACCCAGCTCATTGCTCCATTCTAGGCAATGAAACAACCGATAATTTAGCCAAATGTGGAGCTGGTGAAATTTTTGGGCAACCGATTGCTTTCAACGAATACTATAGCGTGACTTGCCAAAGGACACTTGTCAGTTGGCAAGCTTTTTGGGATAACGATGATCTGGGTCGGTGGATGAACTATATTACTTCTAAAGTATCGACAAAGGCTGGATGTGAGTAGGGATTTCATTCTTGTGATGTCCAGACTCATGTCTAATCACTACATGTTAGACGAACATATCTCTCGTATCGGACATTCCGAGTTTCTTTGCGTACCGAAGGTAGAACGAAATAGGCATGAGATCATAAATTGGGTATAAAAAATAAATCATTCAATTTATGGTAGCAAATTGTGTTATAAAAACAGATTTTTTGAGTAGGTTACCTAATGAATATTAAAACATTAGAGATAGTCGGGTTACGGATATTTGTACCCGAAACCCGACCCGAACGTGACGGGCATTGGTCGGGTTAAGGTACAGAAAAGGATATGTTTGTCGGCATCCTGTGCCGATTCTTTCACTTTAAAAAGTTTGGTCTGGTTTCGGTTTTAACGGGTTTCGGTACTTTTTTCGGGTTCGAGTCGGGTACGGATAAAGATTTACAATTTTTTATCGGATACGGGTCGTGTTCGTGTTTGAACGAAAAATTTTTCTCGGGTTCGGGTCGGGTACGGGTGAAAGTTTTTTATATTTGATGGAGTACGAGTCAGGTTCTGGATCGAAAAAAAAATGCCTTCCAGATGAGAGAGCGGATAATTTAGCCAAACGTGGTGCTCACGAAAAGGAAACTTATGAGTGATTGATTGCGTTTAACGAATATTATTGCGTGTCTTGCCAAAGGACGCCAGTTGGCAAGCTTCTTAGGATAAGGATGATATGGGTCGGTGGATGAACTAAATTATTCCTCAAATAATTGGCATGGTACAGGGGGCTGGATGTGAGTTGAGATTTCATTCGTGTGATGTCCAGACTCATGTTCAATCATTACACGCTAAACGTACATCCCCTTTTATCTGACTTTGCGAGACTAATCGCTTTGCTTCCGGTGAAGGTAATCGGGATATTGATCATATAATTTGGACATGCGTGGTCTTAACAAATATATTCGTTGCGTACCTAAAAAGTAGACAATCAAATGTCCCAGTTCGTGACATTCTTGCTTGTCGTGACCTTCCGTTAATGAAACTTATTTATCATTTCATTAAGATCCTTTTTATCCCTCTATCGTACTTTGAATAAAAGTGAATATCAAACTTGAAATATTCATAAGATCATAAATTGAGTAAAAATAAATCATCCAATTTATGGTAGCAAAACATGTTATGAAACCGGTGTTTTTGAGTAGGTTATCTAATGAATATTGAAATATGGTAATAACGGCTATTGGTTGGATTCGGGTACAGAGAAGGATGTGTTTTTCGGTTTAAAAACTTTGGTTTGGTTTCGGTACTTTTTTCCGGTTCGGATATGGTTGAAGATTTTAAATTTTTTATCGGGTACGGGTCATGTTCGTGTTTAGACGAAAAATTTATCTCGGGTTCGGGTCGGGTACGGGTAAAAGTTTTTCATATTCGATCGAGTTCTGGTCGGGTTCGGGTTTGAAAAAAGGCTCACCCGACCATCTCTATGAAACACTAATAGATGATTATGTTTAAAAGAAATCATAGAAGTGTGTTTTATTACATACTAATTGTTCAGATTATACTGGAAATGTATTGAATTTAAAAGATTATGTATATGCGATGCTAGGGCGAAAAAAACTGATGTAAATTTTCCTAACAAATAAACGTATTTATGATGAAAAAGATCCCCAATATATGTCCGAACGTTGCCATGAAGAAATATTTCGGATCAGTTTCTCATACAGAATAATTTCGATTATTCAATCACTAGAAACAGATCAGCCATACTACATCCATTTGATTCTACCACATACAAAATATTGCATTCTACTTGCATGTTTCACTTAGGTCTCGATTTTTGATCGATTCGTCTGGATTGACATTTTTGTTCGGATCAGCAGTGAAAATGCGATAAATAACTTGGAGTGTGATGATGCATTGTCAGACGGAATTCCTAAATTTCATCCGGATCCGAATTCTGGTTCCGGAATTGTAAGGTAAAGTGTGTTCAATATTGTACACCGTCACTTAAATCGGCGAAACAAAACTGGTCTCAAAACTACACAACTCGATAGTCATTATCAGTAGGCAACTAAACAAACCAGTTCCGGCTATCCTGGTTCCCGGTATCCGGTTCCGGAAGTACCGGAAATAGTGGTCATATACATATACCAAAATGGATCTCACTCACTTTTCTCAGCGATGGTTTGACCGATTTCCACAAACTTAGATTCAAATGAAAGGTCTCCCCGTCCCATACGGAATTTCTGAATTTTATCCGGATCCGACTTCCGGTTACACACTTATAGGGTAAAGTGTGTTCAATATTGTACACCGTCACTTAAACTGGCGGAACAAAAACCGTAAAAAATGTTATAAACTGGACTCTAAACCGTTATTCCCAATCTTAGGGTCAATTGAAAGGTCTTATGGTCCTACCAAAAATTACTGCATATTTTCGGATACAAAAAAACATTTAAATCGTAATTTAGAGTGCATACTAGTAGAGTTTGTATGTCATGTCAGTTGGTGGCCGTACAAACCAACTACCGGTTGATTATACCGGTTCTCGGGTTCCGGTGCCGGAAGTGCATATAATAGTGAACCCACTTAAGGATGACCTACGCAATCAAAGCACTGTTTTATTCTGTATGTTATACTAGTTAATGCACAAACCATCTCTTGGTTTCTTTCAAATTCGAAGAAAATTTTTTTGAATAGAACACCACTAGGTGGATTAAAACAGGTTTTACCTTTTTTTATATATACAGGGTGATTTTTTAAGAGCTTGAGAACTTTTTTAAACAATAAAACGCATAAAATTTGCAAAATCTCATCGGTTCTTTATTTTAAACGTTAGATTGGTACATGACATTTACTTTTTGAAGATAATTTCATTTAAATGTTGACCGCGGCTGCGTCTTAGGTGGTCCATTCGGAAAGTCCAATTTTGGGCAACTTTTTCGAGCATTTCGGCCGGAATAGCCCGAATTTCTTCGGAAATGTTGTCTTCCAAAGCTGGAATAGTTACTGGCTTATTTCTGTAGACTTTAGACTTGACGTAGCCCCACAAAAAATAGTCTAAAGGCGTCAAATCGCATGATCTTGGTGGCCAACTTACCGGTCCATTTCTTGAGATGAATTGTTCTCCGAAGTTTTCCCTCAAAATGGCCATAGAATCGCGAGCTGTGTGGCATGTAGCGCCATCTTGTTGAAACCACATGTCAACCAAGTTCAGTTCTTCCATTTTTGGCAACAAAAAGTTTGTTAGCATCGAACGATAGCGATCGCCATTCACTGTAACGTTGCGTCCAACAGCATCTTTGAAAAAATACGGTCCAATGATTCCACCAGCGTACAAACCACACCAAACAGTGCATTTTTCGGGATGCATGGGCAGTTCTTGAACGGCTTCTGGTTGCTCTTCACTCCAAATGCGGCAATTTTGCTTATTTACGTAGCCATTCAACCAGAAATGAGCCTCATCGCTGAACAAAATTTGTCGATAAAAAAGCGGATTTTCCGAATGGACCACCTAAGACGCAGCCGCGGTCAACATTTAAATGAAATTATCTTCAAAAAGTAAATGTCATGTACCAATCTAACGTTTAAAATAAAGAACCGATGAGATTTTGCAAATTTTATGCGTTTTATTGTTTAAAAAAGTTCTCAAGCTCTTAAAAAATCACCCTGTATAAAAAATAGGTTTCGCTCAAACTTTCGAAAATTTTTCCGAGGCCCGGAGGGCCGAATGACATATACCAATCGATTCAGCTCGACGAACTGAGCAAATGTCTGTGTGTGTGTGTGTGTGTGTGTGTGTGTGTGTGTGTGTGTGTGTGTGTGTGTGTGTGTGTGTGTGTGTGTGTGTGTGTGTGTGTGTGTGTGTGTGTGTGTGTGTGTGTGTATGTGTGTGTGTCTGTATGTGTGTTGTCAACTAAGAGGTCGAGATCTCAGAGATGGCTGGACCGATTTTGATCAAACTAGTCGCAAATGAAAGGTCTCCCCGTCACCCAGAACGCTATTGAATGGTTTTGAGATCGGATGTTTACTTTTTGAGTTATACGAAGTTTTATGTCAAAATTTTTCGCTCGGTAATACCTATCCAAAAAACCATAGATTGCTTGTGTAAACGACTTTTCCCCTTATTCCAGTAGTAGGAGTTTTGAACGCTGTATGAAAAAGCAAAGCTTGGGAGCAACGTGAAACACGATTTTTTATACTGTTACATATAATTGTTTCTAAGTACCAAAAGACTGTGTACAGCATCCTTTTTTATGACAATTCGCCTCGGACCAATTTTAGCACGGTTCATTTTTGGCAACATAATCTTTCGAATATGGCATATGTAAACCAGATGATACCAGCATTATCGAGTTGGAAGTAATTCCATAATTATATTGTTTTAAACTATTTACAGCAATAAATGCTGGAAGAACATGACTTCCATATACCATACGACTCAGTTCGTCGAGATCAGCAAATGTGTGTGTGACAAATAATTTCACTCAATTTTCTCGGAGATGGTTAAACCGTTTTCTACAAACTCAGATTCATATGAAAAGTCGTATACTCCCAAACAAGGTTCCTGAATTACGTTTGGATCCGACTTCTGATTGCGGAACCACAGGATGATATGTGAAACGAAATTAAAATAATGCAATTAATTTTTCTCGTAGATGGCTGAACCGATCTAAGATTCAAATGAAATCTAAGAATCATCTATGATTCAAATGAGAGGTCTTAAAATCCTATAAAACCTCTTACTTTTTAGTCAGATCCGACTTCTGGTTTAGAAAATGCAGGGTGATTAGTATAAAAATGTCCATTTCACATAAATTAATCAGGTTTATCGGGTTTGCAGATTTGGATAGTCGATTACCAAATAAATTTATTTCAGTTTGAGCGGTATTCATTTTTTAATTCGGAATGTACCCCCAAATTTTAATTCGCACTACAATTTCTCAAAGATGTCTACACACTCCTCAGGTGAATTTAACTGATTTTGGCTACACCGATTCTGGAATTCCGATTCCAGTATCGAAACGTTTCTCAAAGCGATTTCTCGAACATTTTCTCCAAATTGAACTTCAAAAACAAAAATTCAGGTCCCATACAAAATACAAATCCGGTCTTAAGGTCCCATACAAAATTGGTGAATTTTATCCGATTCTGGAATTACAGATGATGAGTTTATAAATTTCATGTAAATTGTTTGGCGTAATAATTTATGGCCATTCGAATTATTTTGGGCTATGCTAATTCCTGAATACCGGCTCTGGAAGTACCATAAATAATGACGAAAAACTCTAAAGTGGAACTTACTTCGACATCTCATGGAATGTTCAATAGATTGTCACACGCTAAGATTGAAATTCGATATGTTTTGCAGTTTCGGTATTACAGGGTAATGAGTGATTAAAATCTCAATTTGCCGTTTAAAACGACGATAATTAAAATAATGTCATGAGAACTAAAACACCTAAGAATATCCATGCAAAAACACATGCGTATTGATAAAAAAAAAGGTATCATCTCACTGCTAGGTGGATTAATCACGTTTTTCCTAATCCAATTTATTTTCCAATGAGATTATCCTGAGTACTATTCGTGTGACTCATTTTTACTATGGCCATGCAAAAACCATGAATGGTTAAGAAACGGAGGGCGTCACGCTTCTGCTATTTCTGTAACTCACTTTTGCAGTGAGCGTAGAGATGGGCAATGCGCTCCTGAGCTATTCCAGTGAATCGAATCTTTAAAGTGAGCTGATAGCTCACAGCTTTTCTTAATAAAACGCAGCTCACCAGTTCACCGTACTGGTAAGCAGTGATGCCAGGTTCACAGATTAACAGCTTTTTGCACAGATTTAAAAAATGGTACAGATATCTGAAAATGGTCACAGATTTACACAGATTCTGAAACCGATCATTGATTTTTGAAATTGATCACAGTTTAGCACCAAAAATTACAGAGCAGTAGGAAATAGTGAGAGATTTTTTTTGCTTACCAAAATGATTCCGATCAGCTATTATGGATACGGGGAAACGTGCACAGATTTTGCACAGACAGGTTTTTGGCTTGATCACAGAATTTTTAAAAAATGACCTGGCATCCCTGCTGGTAAGGTGGAAACAAGCTACAAGATGAACGGATCTTCGTCTCTTGAAGCGAGAGTTATAAATGAGAAGAAATGTGTGCATGAGCTCTTGTCAGTTCTTCAAAATGTGCATCTATCCTTCTTTAACAGATTGAATGAGCCATTGTAAATAAGAAGTCTTACCTCTCACTCAGTAGGCTAAGGTACATTCAGGGATGCCACTTTTGCAGATATTCTCAAATGTGACATAATAATAATTCGCAGACAAGTTAGTTCGCATAGCATTGTTCTTTGCGCATCAATGATTTCGATCATGCATATGAAAGAAAAACGGCGCTCAAAACAAACCTTCAGTTCAATCTAAATGAGATGATGAGCTGATACATTGAATCGATTCCTTTTAGTGAGCTGATCGGTTCGGAGCTGCTCACCGGTATGAGCTGTTTCGCACATCTTCAAGTGAGCGTCGCACGATCAAAATATCGTCTTGAAAAACGTGTTGCTTCGCGATAACTCAATTTATTTACACGTTCAAAAATGAAATCTCTTCGTAAAGGTTTGTACTTTTACAATACTTTATCATATTTTTTCATTTTTTCAATATGTGTTGAATTTTTGATAATTTTTCGGTTTTTCAATATTCAAAACTAACTTTGAACAGGCCTAAAAAAATTGCATCGAGTTCCACTGAGATTTTTTCTAATATTGGTAATTGTCAAAAAGTAAACAAAATAAAAACCACAAGAATTTGCTTAAGTTGCCCGTGCAAGCATGAGCTTGTTTATGCGTGTTTACGCGCACTTTCTAGTAGATACTTAGGTAATAGAGGTAGATTGAGAATTGATTAAGGTTGAGATTAAGATTGCTTTTTTTATCAGTTCTTCAACCTGTATAGTCTATTCTCTCCTAGCCTAGCTAATTAGTTTTTACAATTGGGATCACTGAGAATCAGGGAGGAGGAGTTAGAACGCGCAATGTTAATCTGGTTTAACCAATGGGACTCGTTGTATCGTGTCGGCCATTGTTTATTTCGTGGGTAAGAGAGTGAGTAAAGCTTCTTGATGAGCGTGAGCGGGTGTAATACGGAGAGGAGAGGGCGATAGCATGTTGGGTTATTTTCGTGAGTGTCGGTTGTGTTAGTGTGTGTTCTTGAGTTACCGTTATTCTAGGGCGTGTTGACTTGTATCGATTGTGAGACATGAGGGACGTGAAGAAGAGGGAAGTGACACAGTCTGTTATGTTTTTGTGTTCTGCTTTTTCGATGACATAACGATTTGAAACTTGATGCTTCCTTGTTTCTGTAGTCGAATTTTATGACCACGGCGTTTCTTTCGCTGGGTCACCGGAAAGTGCAAGTGTTGACATTTTAGTTGGCTTCATGTAGGTAATGTTTTTATTTTATGTAGGTTTCTAAGTTTTCGTGGAAGGGTGCTTTTACGGGTTTTTGTTAAGTGCCTGTGGTCTGGGGTGTGTGAAAGATTTAGTCTTAAATGTTCATATTACATGGTATGGAATGTGTGAGGAGATTTAGTGATAAAGGCTCATATTACAAAATTCTAAACTGTTTTTAAAATAAAGCGAATGTAGTTCCAAAAATATATTTATTTTACATTTTTTATATCTTTAACAAAAATACTTCAAATGATTCTTTCTTCAAAATAAGATAGAAAAAAATTTTTTTTTTGCGAAAAAAATTTTTTTTTTCGAAATTGGTACTACCCCCTTAACAAAAGTTAAGGTGCCACTTTCAAAAGAAGCGTAATATAATCTTGTAAAACTGCTTCGAAGACACGTTACCTCTTAAAAATCAGTGAAAGTCAGTACATACTTTTGACCGTCTTTTTCCAGTTTTGGACCACTGTGCGACGCAGGAAAATTCAGCAAGCTACACTCAGAAAAATTCTCACGTCAATGCTACGTGAAAACGTATGTGATTTTTATCCATCGAACTTTTCTTGTAATATTTATGTGAAGTATAGATAGCACAGAATTCTATAGATTCTATAGAATACTTTTGTGAAATTTATACAAAGTTCGTTTAAATTGTGCTATAAAATTTATTTCATCTGAACTTACTTTTTACCAGAATTTCACTTAATAGTCACATTATTTTCATGTAATTGTTATTATAAAGTTCTATATTGAATCTTAATAATGTATATTGGTATTAAAAATTCTGTCTAAAAAGTCTGTTGGGCATAACATTGCGATAACATTTGAAAATTTTACTTTTAAATTCGTTTCTGTTGAATTACTTGCGAAAAATATCAAAAATACAGAATGCATTGTTCTAAATCCTTTCTCCGGGGCAGCTGAACTGAAGCAAACATTGTTCCCACTAAGGAATGCATTCAGCTGGAACTACTAGTTCAAGATGTGATTGATGATGATTGATTATACTTCTGCTTGATACTAGTATTAGATCTGAAAGTATAATAAAAATTAGCTAGACTTCGTAACAGTCGATAAAATCAATGGGCAATTAATTACCCTAAAATCACTGTGAAAAATACCGTAGAAGGGTCAAAAAGGATTTGGCCTATGTTGTTTGTTCTACACACTAAGAAAAGTTTACATTTTTATAGATGCACATAAATGGAGCGTCGCGATTCACTTACATTCACGATTCAAAACATGTAAAGATAAGTCATATCAGTAACTTCACAGTTAATGTAGCTTAAGCTTACATCGACATAGACGCGAAGTTTATTTTTACATGTTAGTAGATGTAATATTGTGTCATCACCGAAGAAATTAAGGCATGTTTGAATTTACGTCAAGCGTAAATTTCATTTTTTCTAAGAGTGTAGGTTTTTCAACTGACGCCATATTGCGAGCACAAAATGATGTGTGTGTATGTGTGTGCACTTTTCGAAGATATTTGAACGCGTTCAATTTTCTCAGAGATGGCTGAACCGATTTGAACAAACTTGGGCTCGTTTGAAAGCTACTGTCGGGCCATTGATCAAGTTCGAAGATCAAATGGCTGTGACTTTTGGTTACGGAGATATGATTGTATAAGTGACGTAACCGACAAAAAGCGTTGTATTTGAACGCGCTCAATTTTCTCAGAGATGGCTGAAACCGATTTTAACAAACTTGGGCTCGTTTGAAGTTCGAAGATTCAATGGCTGTGACTTTTGGTTCCGGAGATATGATTGTATAAGTGACGTAACCGACAAAAAGCGTTGTATTTGAACGCGCTCAATTTTCTCAGAGATGGCTGATCCGATTTTAACCCTTATGCACTCGAATGGGTACCCGGGTACCTTTTCGAATTTCAAAATAAGAAATTTCTGAGTTAGGTTTAAACTAAGATTCTGCAATTCGGTCAATTCCAAGAACTAGTTGGACCATAACTTCTCATGCTTTGACTTTTCATTTTACAGTAAGGGGGGTCGAATGGGGGGGCTCAAATTTTTTTTATTACGTAAACACCCGAATGGGTACCCGGGTACCCACAAATAAAAATGCTTGTAACTAAGGCAAATTCCATCCGATTTGAATTTTTTCAGTACGGGTAAATTCAGAAATTTATCCACTTTTCGATGGCCGTGTATATTGCTGTAGTAGGTTCTTCTGGTTCCCGTTAATCCGGATTTCCGTAGAATGTTCCGACACTTGTGTTTTCCACCATAAATGTCATTTACTAATTTGAAACTTTTCCAAACCAGCTATTTGAGAAAGGCCGTACCAAAATGAACCTTTTGTAGAAAAATGACGTCATCTAAAGGGTAGTTGGCCTATTCTGGACTTACTCTCATAGAACGAAAAAAAGGAAATATAAATGAGAACGAAACTGTTTGGGAAGTAACTTCGTGATGTTTCGAAATGTTTGTTGCCAGAATTATAAATTGTATTGCGTGCTCCTCGCAATAGGCCTGAAGTACATAATAATTTTCAAACTGAAGATAAGAAAGTGAAGTATATAAGGGAACATACATAAAGTACGTCACGCGTTTAGGGGGGAGAGGTTTCAAAAATACGTGACAATACATGGTGAAAAGATTGAGAAATGCTCGACAAAGGGGGAAAGGAGTGGTAGAAAAATTCAAAATTTTATGTTACGTACATAACGGATGCCCCCTGAAATATATAAACATAACAACTCAGCATAGCACTTGATTTCATATAGCAATTCTTAGATAAGATTACAAAAATACGTGAAATCCGTGTATAAATGCCTCGATGTCGGAACTCATTTAGGATATCCGGGTTCCTGGGAACCAGGAGCACCATGTCCATCTTTATGGGTACCAATCCCAAAGAGCTTAAGTTCCTGAATCCAACAGTGCTAAAATTACTTCAATCGGTTGAAAAATGCTCAACTTACAGCGATTTAAAAAAATGGGTACCCGGGTACCCATTCGGGTGGTTAAAGGTGTTTTTTTTTTCGAGTGCACAACGGTTAACAAACTTGGGCTCGTTTGAAAGCTACTGTCGGGCCGTTGATCAAGTTCGAAGATCAAATGGTTGTGACTTTTGGTTCCAGATATATGATGGTATAAGTGACGTAACCGACAAAACACGTTGATTTTTACCGCTCTTATATATATAAGGGTGCCAAAATTTTGGGATCAACTCTATTTTCGTAAAGTTCTAGTGCTCAAAAGTTTAAGCACCTCGAAAAAAGCCTTCATGCTAAATTTGAGCTAATTCGGACATGCGTAAGGGGTGCTGCCCGGTGGTAAAGGTTTGACATTTTTCGAACTTGAAAAAGTAGCATAGGGGGGAGTACATGAAATTTCCAAAATCGAAAATTTTTTTTGATGCCAAAACTCTTAAAACTGCATAAAACATCGAAATTTAGTGTCATCTCAAAAAAAATTTTTTTTGGAAAAATCAACTTTCTGGGACTTAGAAAAATTTTCATATTTTTTCTAAGTCCCAAAAAGTCGATTTTTTCAAAAAATTTTTTTTTCGAGATGACACTAAATCTCGACGTTTCATGCAATTCTAAGCCTTTTGGCATCAAAAATTTTTTTTCGATTTCGAAAATTTCATGTACTCCCCCCTATGGTGATTTTTCAAGATATATGAAAATTTCACTAAGTGGACTAAGAAGGCTTTTTTTAGATTAGCATCACTGTTCTCATACAAATAGGCAACGCAAATGTCAAGCACTAGTTTGGAAAAATGATGCTGACTGTGTGACATAAACACTGAAGCATGCTTTTGTGAACTACTCGAATCAATCTGAATCAATTGGTGTCAAAATTAGTATCCAAAATTATTTAATAAAAGTATGAAACATATTTTCATGAGACTGTTATGAAAGAAGAGAAAGGCATTATCACACCACTAGGTGGATTAAGAAGGGTTTTTTAGATTAGCATCACTGATTACAAATAGGCAACGCAAATTTCAAGCACTAGTTTGAAAAAATGATGCTGACTGTATGACATAAACACAGAAGCATGCTTTTGTGAACTACTCGAATCAATCTGAATCAATTGGTGTCAAAATTAGTATCTGAAATTATATAATAAAAGTATGAAATATATTTTCATGATACTGTTATGAGAGAAGAGAAAGGCATTATCACACAACTAGGTGGATTTAGAAGGGTTTTTCACATTAGGTTAACGTGTGGGTTTTTTTAAGTGTACTCTTGTGGCAAAACTGATCAACGGGGAACTTCGACTCACCGAAGATTTTGTCTCAACTCGATTTTCGTGCTTCACAACGATCACTACGCTCTACCATTTTACTTCAGCCGAGATTTCCTCGAACAACTTTCGGGTATTACGAACCGATAACATCATGCTTGAGGACATTTAGCGCTGTTGAACGCCTTTTTGAATTTGATGAACCATCGCACAAATTCGCGCAGAAAGTACAGCGATCTACAATTTTATGACTTGACTAATACATATTCATTAGGACCATTTTATTGTCAGATGAATAAATTTAATGATAAGTAAATAAATAAAACAAGCACCAAAAAGGACTGCTTCTCCCGGAATTAAAAAGTTTGGTTATCGATATATTCTGTTATAAACTGATTTGCAATAATCGACGTGACTAAAATACGGTCATAATGATTTAATTTTATTCCCGATTCAATCGTTCATTTGACCCCGCCACCCTCCTTTCAAAGATATCAACTGAAACAAAATTAATAAAGAGATCCAATCAACTCAGTTTTTCTCTCTGATCTGTTTATGATGACCAGTTGATTGCCAGCGAGGGTTGACGATCCAATAAAGAGGTCAATCCAAGCTAGAGTCTCGCTGTATATGTAATCAACAGACCCCCCCCCCCCCCCTTCCCCCCATTCTGTCCCCACGTACAGGTGGGAAAATTTATTACAAATTATCGATGGTAATAACTTTCATATGATTTTTGCTGTTACCGGGCACTAGAAAACCGAGATCAAACACCACACAATCACGTCAACTGATTACCTGATGTGCCTGGTCTAATAAATATTTAAAGCTGCTTAATTCGGACCGAAGTTCCGGGTCGGCGCGCTCGAGGTGGAACATATTTATGAATCAGTTCAGGCTCTCTCATTTCAGTTCTGTGAAATAATTCAGTTTACTCATTACGTATAATTATTGTTCAAACAGAACAGAGCACAAGACATCAAACAATCGCCTCGAACCGGCGAACAATGATCAAACTCGTTTCAACATCATGTACCAAAGTCGAGAATTGCAATTTGCAAGTACTGTTTCATTCAATTTTCTACCACAACAATTGCTCTGACATTGGGAGTGAGGGCACACAGCGACGTACCATGCTCGGTACGTCGGTTGCCCGAAGGCCCTGTCTGCATCTGTCTGCGAGTTCCCGTTGCCTCGAGTTTGCCCGGAACAGGCGAGGATAGAAACAAAACTAAATGGAAAGTCATCCCCGAAAAACGTGACATTTCCGTCGTCACCATCGGGGACTGCCGAGAGTTACTCGACAGCGGAAGAGAGAGAGAGAGAGAGAGAGAGAGCGACAGAGAAAAAAAAGACAGTGAAATATTACCGAGAACTGAAAGTGAGTTACACACTTTTCAGACAAGTCCCTTACCGTTATCCCGGTTCCCAGGAAATGTCTCGTCACATTCCGTGTGGTTCTCCATCGGGTCCCCCACACTTTGGGGCGGGTACACTCGTAGTCCCGTATAATTGCTAGCTCGACGTACGATGGCAAAGTTCCACCTCAGAATAGCAGCGTACAAGCAGCGACACCGACACGAACGGGTACTGAATGAAACTGCATTACACGGTTCAGGATTACGATATAGCTCTGCAGACACGGTGTATTTATTTTCGCTGCAAACAGTAAATTAAATTAACTGTCAAACTTTTAAATCTCTTCGAAGGTACACATTCCTTATACAACTGGAGGATGGAACGCGCGATTGGTGTGTAAATTGGTGGCAGACTATCCGGTGACTTGTTCGTGACTCGGTAATAGAGCAATCCCTCGTTCCGCCTGTTTGATGCAACTGTTATTCCTGCACTGCACACGTTTTGTCTCTCAATTTTGGACACTCCGGAACTCTGACAGAGGAACTTTTTGCCAGTAAGTGAACTATTCTAGCACCTGCTGCAAACTAACGAACCATTTCACGCACGATGACAATTGCTGTTGGAAGTGTTCTCGCGATGTGTTGAGCGTGATGGACGAGTGTGAGGAAAAAAAACTCGCGTTTTGTTTTCTTTTTTTTTTCCTCTGTCAGATTTCATGTTACAATGATTAACTTTCTAGTCAGGAAAGTTGGATAGAACTAGGAATTGCATTTAGCGCCGTCCGTTTAATGTACGACCATCTCTGTACTGACGTGAGTTCAAATCAAAACTAAATAATTTATGAATCCGTAGAAAAGTGAATCAAAACAAAAAAGACGGGTGGGTAATGTCACAGTCGTAACTAACTATTTCACACTTCCGAATTTAGAATAAAAACGTACAACAAACTATGTTATAATAGATGGTTTTTTTTTAATTACATACACAGTAGGGAAAAATTTGCATAATCCTTTGGGAATATTTTAATGGTTCTAAAAAGAACCGATTTGCGGAATTTCTCCGATGTTTTCAACTGTTGACTACTTTTTGCCATCCCTAATTTATCTACACTAAAATCAAAATTCTCCACCAGAATTTTGGAACTAGAACTGAATTCAAGAGCTTAATTCATGTAGCATGCTAGAGGTAGGTTGTGTTTTCTTGCTTAACAGCAAGACAAAAAGTGCCATAAAACGATTTGAAGCTTTATTTGGTATGCTCTGATCTTGTGTCATGCAAGCTGAAATGAAATTCCATGTTAAGGCCATCGTCCAAGTACTATGCGCGCGGGTGGTTTTAGGAATTTTTCGATAGAAATTTTGAAAAATTTGATAAAACCAAAAACATACAGACCTTTGAAACACTTTTATCTATCTACAGGGTGAAAACAGCTGGAAAATTCGGAGGATTTTCCGAGTCTTATCAAAAATAGCATTGAAAAAATGAGCTTTTTTTTGGAATTTTTCACACTGAGAAATTAACAACTACCCCAGAGTAAGTTATTTTCGTGTGTAAGATTAATTTCAAATTTATATAAGATGAACTCGATTGATAATGAGAAAAAGTTTATCGCTTCAACTGAAATCGCAGAATGGTAGAGAAACTTAACGCTATCAAAATAACTGCTTGCATACAAAACTTGTACACAAGCTTGGCGAAAAGAAGCTTTAATATCAAAATCCGTATCGCAAGTATGTACAAAGATATAATTGCATACATTTGGGATATTGGTGTAATTTTATCGGCTACAAAACACGCACAAATCATGATAAACAATGTTCGGTGTTGATTCCTAATCAAGACCAATCTGAGCAGGCTCTCGTGCAATTGCGGATTCAAAAGTGTGACGATTTATTAAACTGCTTGATTGTAGATCATTAGAAATTTTGGTTGCCTTGTTCCACATCAAAGGTTCGAACAACCCCATGGGGCTGATCCCTGTAGTTTTTGTAAGAAAAACTGATTTTCCACGAAAGAGTCCATGTTGCAATGTTGAACGGTTGAAAGAGAACATATTCATCTTTGTTGGAACAAAATTTTATCGAAAACAAAATTTGCGTTATAGAATTCGATTTTAAAGTTTTAAAGTCAATTTTTTTCAGTGATTGACAGGATAACGAAAATTAGTGTTTTTATATCTTTTATTTATATCCGGCCTTACTGCTTTTTTTTCTTTTTTTTTAATTCGAAAGCGGGAAGTTTTTTCGAAGTTACAGTCAAATATAATTTAGAACACGTTATTTGTTTATTTATTTGAGATCGGGAAAAGTCCGCTGGAGCTGAGATTCTTTCAATCTCTTTCTCCGACAGGCATAAAACCTTCTCGTCTTTTGTATCAACAGATTACAAATATTCAACAGACACATTTTTTTTTGCTTAAAAATACAATTATCGCAAAAGTTTATCTCAACATTACAAATTTTAAAAAAAATAACATAAAAACTATAACTGTGCCTGCCTCTGAGATCGTAGATAGAATAAAAAATAGTCAGAAAGAGTGTTCAGGAAACGTTTTTTTTTTTGCAGTAGTACGCTACAAGTGGAAATCGAAAACATCAGAACAGCGATAGAAAAGGCGACACATGGTGAGGAAAGGTTGGTTATAAGGAGTGTATCGAAAATAAGCTATTCGCATACATTTGTAGTGTACGCATGTATTTGTGATGGTTTTTTATGCCCAGATCACAGCATGCTGTGCGTTTGGCTGTCAGCTTTCGTTTGTTTATCTGTTTGTGCGGTTGAAATTCTGCGATTTCAAAATTTCGCGTATTGAAAAGGAAATGAAAATTAAGTTTCTAGACACATGACTAAGTGAGAAGGGTATTACTATGCGAAAATTGGCGAAGCGGTTTGGAATTCATCATGCCAGTGTTAAAACCATCATTAATAAGCTTGGGGAACACTATTGTTTGGATGAGCTACCAGGAAGATTCAGAAAACCAGGTTTTTCCAACCCGAAACTGGACCAGAAAGTGGTATCTCTAATCATGAAGAATAAATCAATGTCAATATGTAATTTGGTCAAAAAAGCAGGAACGAGTTTCGGAATGATCCAGCGTATCAATAGGCGAAATCACATGAAGACCTACAAGAAGCAGGAAATCTCGAAACAAAGTGTAGAACAGAAGAAGCGAGCAGCAAAAAAGGCCCGGAAATTGTATTCGCGTCTTTTGTAGTGTCCGGATGTATGCGTTTTGATGGACGATGAGACTTATGTAAAAGAGGACTCAAAAATCCTTCCAGGTTCACAATACTTTACTGTCGTCTTTGAGGAGGATGTGAACGTGATGTTCTAGCATGAGGTAACCCTAAAAATGGCTGATATCGAAGACTGATGTGATGGATGTCGAAATTCAATTTTGGTAACAGATATGGACAATCAATATTAAATCAGAAACGAAGACCGCCTTGGAAACTTCTCTGCGATAGGATAGCAGGTCAAGATCAATTAGTTTACAACGGTCCAAATCTTTCTGAAAGAATAAAGTGTCTTCGGAATATCTGATGAGCTGAAGCAGTTTGAAAACGTCGACAATTGATAGTTTTATGCACTTCATCAAAAAATTTAGATCGTTCAAATAAAGTAAAAATATGAATGGTCCTAGACGACTGCCTTGAGTCCACATGTTCAGAAAGTTTCGTTAAAATCTTATGTCATTTTCGCTTGATGCCAAACCTAACCCAGTTTGCACTCGAACTGCTGTCAAACCGTTTGTTCGAAGCCAGTTTCGAATTTAGTTTCAACGTTGTTGGACTGAAAATCGAGTCAGTTTCGAATCTGGTTTTTATATCAGGTTTGCTCAAACCCCCGTTGCTAAGTGCGAAATCAAAAAAGTTTCGTGAAAAGTGTCAGTGTCAGTTTTCTCAAGCAAAAACGACATTAAAGAGTGCTGTCAACTGTGAACACGATTTGGCACGAAATTCGTCAATTATGGAACAGAACTCATTTTTAGTATCCAGAAGTTCTAATACTGAATTTGGAACTTGAATTCCGAACCTGAGCAAAGAATCTAAATTCCGTTTCAAAATATAGTTCCAGAATCCAAGTTCCGAATTATGTTCCAGAATGAATTTCTTAATTTTGTAAATAAATTCTGAAACTTATATTCTGGTTCAGAAGTCAGTCCCAAATTCAGGATCTGAGTTCAGATTTTAAATCCAGTTCCAGAATCTAGATCTAAGATTCATATCCTGAGTTTCGTTCCAGAATTCTTAAGTTGAAATCTTAAATCAGAATTCTGGATTCAAATTCAAAATCCTGAATTAGGATTCAGCTCCGGAGTCAAAGTTTTAATTTCTGAACGTGTCATCTGGAACAAACTTCGGAAATTGAATTGGGACACTGAATTCTAAACCTGACATTAAATTCATAGCTCTCGTGGTCGTTCTGAACTCTGTTTTAATTCAATCTAAAATTCATTTCTCGAGTCTAAATCCAGTATTTAGAAGTTGAATGCGATTACTGATAATCTGTTATTCAGTTTTTGAAATAACTGAGAGGAAACATATATTGGAGAAGCCAAATGAATGAGAAACTCACAGAAAAGGTGTTTTTTTTAGGCTCAGAGACAGGACTCGAACCTGCGTTCGTATGCAATTCGTGTATACGCGCTACCGTTTCGCCACCCTAAGCCTTGTGATATATATGTATGTACTCTTTACCAAACCCAGTCGTGTGATAGAGCCATGTCTATCACAAGGCTTAGGGTGCACCAAAATAACCTTGTTACATCTCTGAAGAGCAAGAAGTGCCTGTGGCCAAGTTTAATAACAATCCGTTAAGTTGTTCCGGAGTTATGCCGTTACAAATTTACGAACAAACATAGAAGATTGAAACTATCCAATGCAAAACTCTGAAGAAATGACACAGCTAGAAAGCGAAACGAAAAAAAAACGTACGTATGTCAAAACACCGTTCCGATGTCAACAAAATCCACCAATCAAACGGCACGCCACAGCGAACCTCCGACAGAACTGGGCTGGCTGGTTGACAGCTTCGGGACGCCGGCATCGGCGGAGATTGCCGGTTCGCTACTGAATAAAAGAAAACGAAACAACTTTCTTCCTCTTTCCGAAACTGACAGGATGCCATAATCGAATGAAGGGGACTCAAGTCGCAGAAAAAAAAAGTTATATTGGACGTATGGACGAAACGAACTTCGGCTGTGGAGCCTTTCCCAAAGTTAGTCTACCGATCGGTCTGAGGCGGAAGACAGCGGCAGGTGATTTTTATTTTGGGGAAGAGAAACGAACTGCCTAACTCCGATCGGGCACAAAGGGGCAAAATGGGGTCGAATTGTAGTGGTGAAATGTAGGAAATAGTTCGCATGGTTTTAGATTATTATAGGGCCCTAATTGACCGAGTTGCCATGTTGCCATCTTGGGCTCAATAACAAAACAAAAATCGAGCACACATTTTTCTGATATCAGTTCTACTCCTTTGCATTCAAACTAACATATTCTCCCATATACTTTCACTTTCTTTTGTTTAATGATGCCCACACTGCCTTTAAAACATGACCGAAACAAATTGTAGATAAATCGATCTTGGAACACCATTCTTCAGTCGCTCTGTACTCCCGCTGGCGATAAACTCTTCTAGATTCTCCGTTGAGCATCGCGTAGACCATTATCTCTTCCGGCATTCTTGCTTCTGTTGTCTGCCGTGTTTTAGTACTTTCTTTGCGTTTCGCCTTCGGCTCGTCAGTGCTTAAAGCAGTTCAAGTAGAACTGCCATCTCCGCCTAACAGTCCAACTTAAACCACTAAGCAGACGCAAAGCTTACACAACTTATGTAACACTTATTGGATATTACACAGGGTGCAATATCCTTTCTGACGTCTCGGGCGTAAACGAGCGTGTTTTAGTAGTCCTACAATGTCCGCATTTTTGTATACTTGGTATAGCTCGTGATTCATTCGCCAAGCATTGAACGCAGGCTGGATTTTTCTCTCTAAGACACCGAGTACTCGAATATCCACTTCCTTCAACGACCATTTCTCATGGTCACATAGGGCAATAGGTAGTATCAAGGGAGGGGGACGGGTATAGCGTGATGGGTAAGTCAATGCCTTTAGTGAGGTTCGGAGAAGAGAAGGGGAGATTTTTACATTTGTGTCGTTCAAATTACATTGCATTTGTAGATAGTTACATTTCTTTTGATATCAGTGGGATGGGTCGAGAAAAAAAAGGGGGGGGGGCTGAGATGACGGTAGTTATCGGTGTTCGGGGTTGTGTTGGTAGGGTGTTGAAAATGTCCGGTTTGGGTGTTGATCGTGAATGTGTTTGTGTGACGATGTGTTTCGTCTCCTGTTGGCGTGTTCGGCCGGCCTCTCGCTGTTCCTTGTTCGGTCCTTGGTTTGTCATCCTTCAGATGTGCAGGCCCGCTGGTGGTTGCTGGTGGTTGTAGGAGTGGCCGCGGAAAACATCTCGGGGGGAGCCGGCCCCCGCAGATGGCCCGTGTGGTTGATGCTGAGTCTTCGCCGGAGATTGAGAGATAGGAAGATAAGAGGAGCAGAGAGTTAGAGACGATTGAAAGCGGGGGGGAAATTGCGGGGTGAAAGGGTTTTGGGGAGAAGGTTATGGAGGGAGTGAAGCAGTTCTGGTGAGGTCAGTTGGGAGGGATTTATAGTGCATTTAGGAGTTTGGCCTCTTTAAGGAAGAGGATTAGGGTGGTTTCGGAGACGGGATCGTTGGAAAGGGCGTTGCGGATTGAGGAACTAATGTTGTATTGTGACCTTAGACTGTGGAATTCGGGACAGGTGGTGATGATGTGTTCTGCCGTGAGCCTAAAGGACTATTCACACATTTCAGTTCCGGTTCAGTGCCGGCACGGCACCGTGCACGGACACCAATATTATTTCATTTGTATTCTATGCGCGCATTCACACCTATCCGACGCAGTTCCGTTTCAGTGCTGCTCGCCGTCAGTGTAGCGTCCGTCCGGCAAACTCGAATTCGTCGTCGCCGATATTTTTTGTTTTCACTGAAGCTGATCCGTCAGTGATCCATATTTGTTTTGAAGTGATGACATGAATGTAAAAAAAAATAAAATAAAAATGTTCTCGAGACATGTCCCAGCAACTATTTTAACTTTTTGTGTTTACTATGTGAGATAATTTATAGTGAGAATTGAGCAAAAAACCGGTATCAGTAGTGAATTATTCTTCAGGAAGTTCTCTGATGATTTTTTTGTCTGAAAATCACTAGCGAAAAGTTTCGACCGCGGTAAATTTAATTTTTTTCTAAACACTGGGTCCGATTTGTATTTTCGTTACTTAAAAAACAGTTTTGTTTGCATTTTCAATATTAAAAATATCATACTCTGACAATTTGACAAACAATATAAGTCTGTATAGAGATAACTACAAATCGTTGGCATTTTTTTTCTGTGTGTATGAAAGCCTTCGCGAGTTTATAAATAATTTGTGCTGACACTCATAAATTCGAAGTTGTTGAATTCATTCCAATCATGAAGGACGAAAAGTGCGAAAAACTGATCGAATTAGTGAAAAACTATCCGACTTTATATGATATGGGATGTTCAAATTACATGAACTCTGGATTGAAGAATGAAATTTGGAAGAAAATTGGAGCCGATCTGGATGAAGATGGTAAGTCAAACGAACTGATGATGTCGATAAAACGAACCTCAACAAAATAGTCTGATAGGAATAAAATTCATAATTTACGTCACTGAAATTTCATATACTCCGGATGAATGACCATTACAAGGGTGAAGTAAAGGTTAGATAAACGATAAAAGATAGTTTAGAGTACATTAGCATGTTTCGTTTATTTCAAAACAATCAACACTAAATAAAAAAAACAATCAACGATAGGAACCGTGAATTAATTCGGATTTGGCTTATTTTTTACGTTTTTTTTTTCATAAATACGTTTATTTCTTAAGGCAGTTTACATAAGTTTTTCTTCGCCGTAGCATCACTTTTACATAATATTCTTATCCTAATTTAATTCTAACATAGTCACAACGTTTTGCATTTATTAAAACATATTCTCTTATTACTTAAATATCATCTTAGGTAACTCGTCATTAATTATGAAATCTACTCGGAAATATTATTTGAACCAAACGATTAACTTCTATAAATTATAAAATAAGCTGTTATTTTCAGACATTTTGTTAATAATTTCATAAACTGTTTCGAGTTTGTTTGTATCATTACATTATTTTTATTCTAATTTAGCTATTGGTTGAACTCATGGACGCAGCTGGGATCAGAACTAAGTCTTGAAAGGGGCCTTTATTAAATTGAAACTCCAGTTTTCTTTATGAAATGATAAATAAGTTTCATGTATGAAAGGTCACGACAAGCAAGAATGTCTCGAACTGGGATATTGGATAGTCTACCTTGGGTACGCAAAGAATTTATTAGTTGAGATCTGACATCACGATACTCCACGCATGTCCAAACGACATGATCAATATCTCGATAACCTTCGCCACAAGCACAATGATTAGTCTCGGAGAGCCCAATTCGAAGGAGATGTGCATCTAACGTGTAGTGATTGGACATGAGTCTAGACATCACACGAATGAAATCTCTACTCACATCCAGTCCCCTGAACCATGCCTTTGTCGATATATTCGGAATAATTGAGTGCATCCACCGACCCAGATCATCTTTATTCCAAGAAGCTTGCCAGCTGGCAAGTGTTCTTTGGCGAGACGAGCTATAGAATTCGTTGAAAGCAATTGGTCTCTCATAAATTTCACCCTCAATAGCACCACGTTTGGCTAAAATATCGGCTCTTTCATTGCCAGGAATGGAGCAATGAGCCGGGACCCAGACTATAGTGATTAGATAATTATTGTTCAATATGTCGTTCAGGCACTGTTTTATTTTGCCCAGGAAAAACGGTTCAGTCTTGCCAGTCATGTTTGAGCGAATGGCTTCAATTGCACTCAGACTATCTGTGAAGAGGAAATAATGGTTTGGAATTAATGTGACGATTACACTCAAACTATAATGAACTGCTGCTAGCTCTGCTATATAAACAGATGCAGGTTCTTGAAGCCTAAATGAGGCCGAAACATTATTGTTGAACATACCAAACCCTGTCGCTTCTTCAATTCGCGATCCGTCCGTGTAAAACATTTTCTCAGAGTCAATATGCCTGAACTTACTTGAGAATATTTTTGGGATTTCCGTCGAACGTAGATGATCCGGGATTCCACGCACTTCGCGCTGCATGGATGTATCGAAAAATAAAGTTGAGTCAGGGACATTTAGGAGGCTGACACGGATAGGAATATATCTTGAAGGGTTGATTTCCTGTGACATATGGTTAAAATATACTGTCATGAATTTTGTTTGAGATCGAAGCTCGACTAGTCGTTCGAAATTATTAATTACCATGGGATTCAGCACCTCACATCTTATTAGCAGGCGTGATGAAAGCTCCCAAAATCGATCTTTTAATGGAAGAACTCCCGCCAGAACTTCAAGACTCATTGTATGTGTCGAATGCATGCACCCTAAAGCAATTCGCAAACAACGATACTGAATTCGCTCCAGTTTGATAATATGAGAGTTTGCAGCGGAACGAAAGCAAACGCATCCATATTCCATCACTGAAAGTATCGTTGTCTGATACAATTTTATTAGATCTTCCGGATGAGCACCCCACCAAGATCCTGTTATTGTTCGAAGAAAATTTACTCTTTGTTGGCATTTTGTTATCAGAAACCTAATGTGTCCTCCCCACGTGCATTTGGAATCGAACCACACCCCGAGGTATTTAAAAGTTAAAACCTGTTGGATCATTCTTCCCATCATATGGAGCTGAAGCTGCGCGGGATCATGCTTTCTTGAAAAGACGACTAACTCTGTTTTCTCCGCAGAGAATTCGATACCAAGATGAACAGCCCAATCGGACAAGTTATCTAAGGTATCTTGCAACGGTTTTTGCAGATCAATAGCTTTGGGTCCAGTAACTGAAACCACGCCATCATCTGCCAATTGTCTTAGTGTACATGGGGTTACTAGACAGCTGTCAATGTCATTTACGTAAAAATTATAGAGGAGCGGACTGAGGCATGAGCCTTGCGGGAGACCCATGTAACTATTTCTGAGTGTTGCCAAATCGCCATGTGAAAAATGCATGTGTTTCTCTGACAAAAGGTTGTGCAAATAATTATTTATAACCGCTGGGAGTCCATTTTGGTGAAGCTTGTCTGAAAGAACATCAATGGAAACTGAATCAAATGCTCCTTTAATGTCTAAAAATACAGATGCCATTTGTTGCTTTTGAGCGAAGGCAATTTGGATGTCAGACGAAAGTAATGCAAGGCAATCATTCGTCCCTTTATTTCTACGGAAGCCAAACTGAGTATCTGACAACAAACCGTTCGTCTCGACCCAAGTGTCGAGACGTCGTAGAATAATTTTTTCGAACAATTTTCTGATGCAGGACAACATCGCAATGGGTCTATATGAGTTGTGATTGGAAGCTGGTTTCCCCGGTTTTTGAATGGCGATAACTTTCACTTGTCTCCAGTCAGGTGGAACAATATTTTGCTCAAGAAACTTGTTGAACAATTCCAACAAACGTCTTTTTGCGAGGTAGGGCAGATTCTTCACCAAGTTGAATTTAATTCTGTCCAACCCTGGAGCGTTATTGTTACAAGACAAGAGTGCTATAGAAAATTCCATCATTGAAAATGGGTTATTAATAAAACCATTATTTGGAGGAGATTCCCGTATAATGCTCTGCGTAGGAACAGAATCTGGGCAAATTTTCCTAGCAAAGTCAAATATCCATCGGTTCGAGTATTCATCACTCTCATTGCCCACGGTACGATTCCTCATTCGTCTGGCCGTGTTCCAAAGAGTGCTCATTGAGGTATCTCTTGACAAACCTTCGACAAAATGTCTCCAATAGCTACATTTTTTGGCTCGAAGTATGCTCTTGTACTTGGTTTCTAAAACCCTAAGTTTTTCAAAATTCTGAGGAGTTCCTCCTCCCCGTTTTAGAAACGTCTTGCAAGCATTTTGTTTTGCGAGTTTAGCCTCTGAGCACTCTTTGTCCCACCAGGGGTTGGGAGGCCTTCTGTTAGTCGTTGGCCCAGGAAAGCGTTTAGTTTGGGATTGTTCTGCTGCCTCCAGAATCGAACAAATGAGGAAGTCATATTCTTCAAGTGGAGGGAGCTCTTCCATTGAATTCAAAATACTAGAGATACTACTTTGGTATTTAATCCAGTCGATATTTTTTGTCAAATCATATGGAATACTAGCGGAAGTAGCAATGCAATTGCTACTGCTAATTGAGATGATGATTGGTAAATGATCGCTACCGTGTAAATCAGGCAGTATTTTCCAGGTGCAATCTAGTCGAATTGATGTTGAGCAAAGAGATAGATCTAATGCACTTGGGCGTGCAGGAGGTCTTGGGATCCGTGTAATGCTACCCATATTTAATACCGTCATGCATATTTTTTTTTTTTTTTAATTTTTTTTTTTTAATTTTTTTTTTTTTTTTACGTTTTTCGATATTTATCTGAAATATAGAGATACATTTAATTTACTTGGATGTTTTTAGTCCATTTAGTGGGCATACCATTTCGGCCTGCCATGGCACAGAACCTGCTGGAGAGTTAAAGTAGATTTTGAAAGCTTCCCTTACATCAAAGGCATCTTTCGGGGCATTTCCACCTTGTTTTGGAAGGTTATGCTCTGTCGATAAGCTCACTACTGCTGATTCGACTCCCGCGGTATCAATGCGTACAGGATCACGCTTGCGTATGAAGTTATGCAATACGCATGTCGCTAGAATAACATAATCAACATTTTTTGGACTGGCTTGGATCCTTCGATTGTATATTCGAAACATTTGAGATAAGATTCCGAATGCATTTTCCGAGACTCTTCTCATCCGGCTGAGGCGATAGTTGAATATGCGTTTATTAGCATCTAGATTATCTCCCGGGTAGGGTCTCATCATGTACGATTTCAGCGGAAATGCTTCGTCACCAACTATAACATGTGGTACAACAACACTTGTACCGGGAAGTGCAGCGTCCGCAGGTACGTTTAATTTATGAGCAGTAAGCGCTTTATCTAGATTAGAATTGGCAAAGATTCCCCCATCACTGTTTTTACCATAGGCTCCTACGTCAACCGCAATAAAATTGTATTCGGCGTCTACCAACGCCAATAGAACAACAGAGAAAAACTTTTTGTAATTATGGAAATGGCTACCACTTTTTGGGGGTGCCTGGATGGTAATGTGCTTCCCATCAATAGCGCCTATGCAGTTTAGAAAATTCCAACTTTCAAAATTATTCTTCACGATTTTTTGCCATTCATCTACGGTTGGCACGGGCATCATGTCTCTCATTAGGTGATTCACTATTGCACGACACGTCTCCATCACAATCGTATACGCAGTGCTATGCCCAACTCTATAGCTAAAAGAAATTGTCTTCAAAGAGTCGCCTGTGGTTAAATACCTGAAACAAAGCAAATTGTAATAATTTTTTTGTTGTGGGCCACATCATTATATTATATAAATGCATATTTTCGACTATCAAATATTAGTTATCAGTTATATTTTTTTTTTCTAATTCCCATGTTTTTCACAGCAAGTACTTGTAAAAATAGATGGAATAACATTCGAGACAACTACAGAAAATCAACAAGAAAATCAGAAACTAAAAGCGGACAAGCAGCAAAAAAAGTAAAAATTTACAAATATTCAAATCAGTTACAGTTCCTAAATAAACACCTTGAGGAACGAAGCACGATTTCAAATATACCCAACATATCAATAATTAATCCAGAATCAAAGCACAGCGATGAAGAAAATTATGGGGAAGTAATCGAAGAAGAAGAAGAAGAAGAGCAGATTGATTCTCCGTTCAAATCTTCAAGCGTTCGAAACAATCCGTCCACGAACACCCACAAGTTTAAACAAAAAAAGACGAGCAACGAAAATCCTACGGCCACATCGACACTAATGGATTATTTGATAGAGAAGAAAAAAACTGAATCGAAACCAGATAAAGTCGAGCTATATCTCGTTAGTTTGGCACCTTCTTTGAGGGAATTATCACCGCTTAATTTTTGTTTAATTAAGCAAAAAATTAACTGCATCGTACATGAATTTGAATTTCAGCAAATAGCCGAATTCCACACCACAGGAGTGGTGGATGTCGATGATGAGTCAGAAATGCATGGCACTAATAGTAATATACAATACTATTTGGAAAACTTCCAGGAGTAAAGCTGTACAATTATTATTTTAATATTTTCATTTAACTTTACGATTAACACTCCAATTGATTTTTATACAATAAATAGAACTACATCATAATCTTTGTTACTGAACTATACAAATGTTATTATATTTTCATTTGACTTCATACTACCAATTCCAACGTTTCAATCGAACTTCACGCAATAAATAAGAACTACTACATAATCTTTGTAACTGCCTGTAAATACGCATTTAATTTTCATTTTAAATTTCCATATAACGACATTTCCAATTCCAGCTCAATTTTACTAATATCCTAATAAAAAATGAATGCGTAGAATCACGTTGATCAATTTTAGTCTACAAAAAATATTCCGATTCATTACAAGGTATAAAAAGAAAGTAAATATGCATACCATATCTGTGATTGTCTTATTTATCTGATTGATGACAAAACTTTTCGAACGATTTTCCTAATGGCCGTATAAACTTCTCTTTGTTTACTTTTTATTCTATTTCTATCAATTACTAAGCAGTTTTAACGTTCATCACTCAACCGTCTTCTTTTGATCAGTCCTTAAAAATCATGAAAATCTTTATGATCTCGTCACAATGATGGAAAGTGAAAGTAAACAAACAAACTATCTCTTGTATAAGGGCCCATTTAACAAAACAGTTAAAACTTCTCGGGTAATTTTTCAAAAGGGCGTATAAGCAAGTGACACTTTCTCTTCTATTAATTACCAAACGGTTTCCACATTTATCATTCAACTCTTTGCATGAAATGATATCCGAAACATTCGACTTTCAAACAGAATAGTGATATCAAAGAAAATCTTTTTAATCACATCACAATAATCGAAAGAGAGAGAGTGATTCAAGAGAAACTGTCACTTGCTTATACGCCCTTTTGAAAAATTAACCGAGAATTGGTCTGAATGTTTTGTTTCAATCATTGTTTTCATTGTTGCCAACATAACAAAACACTCAACAACGAGCTTGAACCAATAAGCTAAACTTGAGCATTAAATCTGAAATTGAGTCATTACAATTCAACAGTTAATATAACTAACTTCGGTATATTTTTTGCAAATTGACTTATGAAAACTAATAAAAGCACCTTTGCCTAAAATTAAGCTATTCAACGATAAGTTAAGTGATAAGTGGAATTTTTTTCAAAATAAAGTAGTTTTCCGATTCCGTTTATACTAGTATTTTCATCGATGAATTTAATAAGAATATTTAATAAGAAACAAAAAAAGTAAATTTACGGTCTCATTTTTCAAAGTGATGTATTGGAAATGGTTTTCAAAATATGTTTAATCAATTAATCTTGTAAAGAATAGATTTCATGGATTTTGAAACTAATTTTAAGTATATATTAACTAAAAGAGTTTATAGTACCTCTAAAACCCAAAACAGATTGCATTATTCAGTTCATCGATTATTCAAATTATTAAATGGGTTCATATCAATTTTGCGTGTTGGCAATTTTGAAACTGTGTTCGTCTGGCAACTCTATTAGTAGTATAAACCTGTATAAACATAAACATAAAGTAAAAATATGCAAAGAGAAATATATTCCTGTAGAAAACTAGTTATAATATTCCTGTAGAAATCTAGTTTTGCAATGATTTGCTTAAGATCACGGTTCGGTAAGATGGACCAAGGGCGGCCTTGGCCGTCCTCATAAAGACACCACAGAGGAAAAAAAGATCACGGTTCGGATCATCTCGCACAAAGAATTTATAACTATAGTGGACATTGCATGAGTAATCCTGACAACTGTTTTGTAAAAAATATTTTGTGAACTATTCTGTGTTGATGTTTAGTATTCAATTGGATATTTTTTAATTCTTTGAAGATAACCGATTATCAAAGTAATTTGCAACACCTGTTGGCAAAAGCGGATGCATCATTGAAGTCGAAACGAATCTATTTTTTTCGTAGCAAAAATACCACACTAACGTAGAAAACATCTGTTCCAACTTTTCCGGTATCGTTATAGCCAATAAACAGTAGGATTTTGCAACAGAGTATTGTACTCTAGATATAAAGTCCTCTGAAGAAAATTAAACAAATTCGTGAGCTCTGTACCCTTGTTTGATAAAAATGTTATTGAAATTATTTTCAATTGCATATACATACAAAACACCACAAAATTCGAGACTATGCGATGATTAGAAATGGATACACGGAGCGCTGTTATATGTTAGCTGATCAGGAATCAAAAGTAACATAGAGTTACTGATAGCAAATAATAAACAACGAAATTAGCAAACAATAAATAACTTGATGGTAAGTATAGTTTTACTTTATAAGTCCTCTAAAGTCAGTATAAACTAATCATTTAGCAATTCATTGAGTTGGGTAGTTCGTTATTTTCTTTCACTAATTTGTTTTTATGAAGACGCACCTTAAACAAATTGCCAATCTCTCTCTAGGTGGAATCGCCATCCGATAAAAGGAATCTTGCTTTTTTATAAACGGTCCAACTTTTTCAAGAAGAATATTGAAAGCTTTTTCCGACATTCGAAAATATTCATGGAATTGTTTCGGATCATCCTGCAATTCCTTGAAGAGTGTCCAATATTCTCCTTCAACTTCTCGGTTTTTCCAGGTTTCGTGAACCCACTTTCTTTTTCTTTTACGTGTATTGTTTTCCTCATCCAAAATCAGAGCAATCATCATTAAATCTTCATCAGAAAAATCAGACATTTTGAAAACTATTAAATCACTAAACTGCCGGAACTGAAACGGCACGGAAGGGTTCCGACAAAAAACACTGACGGCACACTGAAAGCACTTTCACCGTGCCGTCACGGAACAGAACCGGAACGGATATGTGTGAATAGTGAACGTTGCAGTGTAAACAGGAGGGAGGGCTGCCGTGAGCGATACAGTGTGTATGCGTGAGGCGGGTGTGGCCCACCCTGAGCCGTGAGAAGGCCCTTTGTTCCCTACGGTCTGGTCGATCAGTCCATCGAATCAACTCCCCCTTGATTTTGGAGAGGTATCCTCCGGATGATCTCCAATGTCCTAAGAGATGTTCTCGGAGCCTTTCCCGGAAGCTGGTAATCAGATCTGCGGAGGAGACCTCCGATGTAAGTCGTGGTGACAGTCTGCCCATGGCCGCCAGCCCATCTGCTTTCTCGTTTCCCGGGATCCCACTGTGTCCAGGGATCCAACACACTGTGATTTGGTTGTTACTGTATGTTTGGATCGCCTGGACAAACGGGTGTCTGGATCTTTCGGCCTCCAAGGCGACACTGCCAAGTTATTCAGCACTTCGCTTACAGAACTTTTCTCACATAAAACATATTTTTACACGCAAACAATAGGAAAATAATCGATTTTATCGAGTTCCGTTTTCCGTGGATGGCTACTACTGTTTATGAATATAATTGCCTCTTGTTTTTTTTGCTGTGAACGGCGCATAAATCAAATCAACAAACTGCTCCCAGTGTCTGAGAAATTCAAGACAATAAAATTGCCCAGTAACAGAACTCCTGGATAATTATTGTGATAACCAGTGCTGTAAATCTTCATTCAATTCAACTGAAATCGAATGTGTGCCCACATACGGACGATCACTCTACTGCAGTAAACTTCACATTCTAACACACAACCTCCGCCGTCGCACCGAATGGGCATCATCCCGTGCTTCGTTCGTTTCTCTTTCTATCGGAGCTCAGTTTTATCACTGTCAGTTTTTCTATTCAAGTAACAAAATATCTCTTACAATTGACTGAGAATGAAAGAACGGCTTTCAAGTGAGGTTCATGTAAACATTCGAATTGGTTCAAAATAACGGATGAAACGTAAACCAGTCATGATAACTGAAATAGCAATTACATAATAAACATAAACTAATTGTTCTCTCTTTCAGTTTTCGTTTTTGATATTTCGAAAAACATCTCGGTACATTTCAAACAGTCGAAATTATCAGTTCTAACTTGCTGGTGACAATTGAAAACTCAAATGAGAACCTCCATCCTCTATTTATCATTATGGTCAGAGAGAGTTTGGTGTTATCGAGTTGATGTTTATGCCTATTCAGTCGCACTTGCTCACTATCAACAGTGAAGACGACGAACACAATGAAACAGGTAGACTACTTGGCACTACAAACTGAACTAGCATAACTTCAAGTGACTAGGTACGGTTATTCAATTGACGATGAATTCTGGGAGCTCCCGCAACAAAAGTAAAATGAACGAGAAGGGATATGCTGATAGTCAACGGCCATAAATTTCATTTTCATCTAATAATATTCGATTGAAATGAAGATTTACCGCACTCGTAATAACACGTTCACAGTCAATTAGGCGGGGCTAACGAGATGATTATTCGAAGGCGAAGTAGGTCGATCATTTAGCCACAGTCACTGTTGAACCGATTTAAGGGACGGGCACAGATAACAGATATACAGGCTCGAACAAAATTTTTCAAAATCCTGTGTAAATTTCAAATTTGCTGTACGTTGGAAACACTACTGCCACCTACTCGACTGTTCGCCGCGATCTTTCGAAACGTTCCACTGCGTTCCACTGCGTTCCACTGCGTTCCGGAACGATAACAAAACCCACCTGCCTGTTATAGAAATATTCCAACTAAAACAATTTTAACACTTATCACACGATTTCCCTAAGTGTTGAAGACAATTTTATTTCCATGTCACATAAATCACACGAGAATTCGATCGGAATAAAACAAAAATAAACTTGTCATTTTAACCAACAGCAAAACAAAAATTTAGCGTAAAGTGAATGTTACACCCAAAATTGTGGCTCATGTGAAAGCGGCACCCAAATAGTGGTGACACCTCGTGTCGATCGTGGTGACATCTGCAAGTGTTCGCCACGCTGATTGAGCAAATTTTACACACAGTTCATATGTGAGCCTGTATATCTGTTATCTGTGGGACGGGTAAGGTCTAACACTTTAATATTAAAAAAAATCAAACTGAAACGTTGGGGTTTAGAAAAACTTCCACTCTAACTTTGCTGCTTTGATTTGTTCTCTTCTGATTAGTCTGCGCTGATATACAGTGGACACCGCGAGTCATGATTTTTAAGAAGTGCCCTCAAAAATACCTCTTCACCGACTTATTTCTCAATATTTTTCTACACAAAAATCACCAAATGAGGTTCGAATGATGCTTTTTAACATGCAAAACATTTGGATTTATTTAGTTGAACGATAGTTCTGAAAAAAAAAAATCGCAAAAATGATTATTTTTTCATTGTTTAGACCAGGGGTTCCCAAAGCGGTCGATATAGACCCCTTTGGGACGATATCCTTTTTGCGGGGGTCGACAAAAACGAAAACTGACTATGGGGGTCGACGAGGTCTAGAAATCGACCCCCTATTGTTTAATACAAATTGTTATTTAAAATATTTACGCTGAAAAAGTTTTGTTCATTTGACCATCGACAGAAATTGGTACGTATTTTACATCAATATTAAAAAAGTAAGAAATTTAATTTCCAGAGTGAGCGATTCTGCTACTCCTGCTTGGAACTAATTGTTTTTTTTCTTCTGTCTAGCGCACAAAAAGAAATTATTGAAGACCAGTTGAAGCATAAGCGTGATGAGTATTGAAAACTTAATTATTTTCAATTACATTTCCGATGGCATGGGAAAGAATGATATTATTTTCGATTTATTAATTTTAGTTGGTTTGACGTAAAGCCGCCATAACTAAGTTCAGTTTTGCAATGACTGAGTGGAAATATATATTGGAACAGCCAAATGAATGAAAAACTAACAGAAAAGATGATTTGTTGGAAAAAGATACGCTCAGAGACAGGACTCGAACCTGCGTTCTCATACATTCCTTGCATACGCGCTACCATTTCGCCACTCTGAACCTTGTTATAGATACTGCTCTAAAACGCAGTCAGACATGGTAGAACGTACATCGAACATGATCTACAACCTGACCGTCACCCGATCGATACCATACATCCAAACATCTTCTCTGTCCATCAAACATTAGTCGCTTTATACCTATTTTCCGCTCAAGCGCTGAGTGGGAGAGTGTATTTATAATCGCTCGTCGCCTTCTTTACTGGTGCCAGTCGCTGGCTGGACATCGTCATAGAGTTTTACACTGGAAAATAGAAGAACTCGATCGGCATTCGATTCGTACGAAAATTGCGTTTGAAAAAAGTTTAGCGGATTTTTTTGTACCGCACTGTTTTGACACTTGCGATCCCAACCGACCCTGTAGTGCCCCCAAATGTATACATAGGCAAATTTTTCTTTTGCTACACACTGCCGAGAAAATTTGATTAGTGAATGTTTTCTGTATCTCTCTTTCTATCTCGTTGAATGCTTGTCTGGCTGATTCTCGATGAAATTATTATTATTTAAATAATGGGAAACTTTGCTGGAATCGTAATTCCTGCTAGCTGCTCAGAGTAAAGCGCACGGCGAAATTCCGGTGATTGAAATGTAAATGGGGAGTGAATGTCAGAAAGTTTTTTTTTCTCCCGGCAACGATTCGAGTTGGAGTTGAGCTTGGATGTTATTTGTGTGTGTGTTTTTTCTGTACTCGCCGGCTGTGATAGGAGATAACAATTTTAAGCCCGAACAACTGCGCCCTCATTTTGCTTTGCGCTCTGTGTGCTAACTGAGTGAGACGGGAAAGTTTGTTCGAACGTATGAATTATTGATAAGTTTCTTGTAATATGGTAATCGGCTTTTTCAAGGTAGGTGTAGTTCGGACAATGCCGGTAAACACTGCGACTAAGGGGAGTGGTTTTGCTGAGCCAGGTTCCAATGTAGTTGCGCGCCAAGGAACATAAATCTGAGCAAGACGCTTTGTTGGGAAAAAATGTTCAGAAAAGTGTTTAATATCGTCGAGAATTCTACAATTTGGTCCTCCTGAATACCAGAAATGAATCTCGTAAAGGATTTTGATAGTTTTTTTTTTCTCTGAAATATTGGGATAAATGAAATATTGAAATATATGAGCGATTGCGTCATCATCCAGCTGTTGGTTGTTCGCATTCGAAAAAATACACCGAAATGTGAGCGACGCAGAAAAATCAATTAATTGACCATTCTAATGGTTTCCCAAAGGACTATTAGAATTATTCTTCTTTGTAATATGCAAATCGGAAGTTAAAATAATCCGTATAGAAAAAATCTATTAAAATAATCAGCATAGTGAACCATTCGCAATACGAACTGCGCATCAAACGAATGCAAATGAAACCAACATTCAGTTGATTTGAGTTCAAGAAAAAATCACCGAGCAGTGTTTAATATGGGAGAAAATTCCACAATATGGCACCTTTAGGGACTAGAAACGAAGCCCAATTAACATTATGACAGATTCATATCGGAAATCTTTCATGAAGCAAGCTATCTTTGCAAAAGATTGATGAAAGCTTCAACATGTCCGAATGGTCCTTTTCAATACTACAAATCTGAAACGGTCAAACGGTATCAAATCAATTGCTATCTATACGCATCTCGAACGTAGTCCTACGTCAATCTTGCGGTTATGTCTTAGGAGTTACCTACTCCAAGTTTTTATTTTATTTTATTTGGAGCAGGGAGAATCCCTCTTTTGGTAAGTTAATATCAAACTTCACTATGTTTAAAGTAGGCATAAAACATGGAGTGGTTAGTACAACATTAAAAATATGCGAATGATAATTGAAATGGTGTGCAAGCATGGCTTTTATCACATCAAAGAACGCTCACTAGCAACTCTCCACACGATTCAATCAGTACCATCAAAGTGAGACGGATATCATCTCAGCAACAAAAACCGGCATGGTTAATTTAACATAGAATGGACACCAGTGCGAGAGCGAATTTCTCTCGATGACCTATCTGAGCATCACGGGTTAGCACGCTGCTTTAGAGCAACAAACAGTCGTTTATTCTCGTTTTGCGATCCGATTATAAACGGGCAATGGATAATTGCGGTAGAATCATTGAACTATTGCCGCTTATTCTAACTTTGCGCATATAATCTTAATATAAGTTGTGTCTATGAAAATGTCTGTGAATGTTCCACACAAGGGTTTTGAAATATTGTAATCTAGTATGAGAATCATCAAGTCGAATCATCGATTCGATTTTCTGCGATAATTGTCAACTTGAGATTCTCTGTCGGTAAATTTCACACAGCGCCGATCATTGCAAAACTGTATCTATTTTGGTAAGGGCCATGCAATACTGAAAGTATGAGGTGGGGCGAAGAAATATAGAAAAATTCTCGCATTGATATGCAGCGAGTTCTTGTAGCATCATCTACCAGATTAATATCGTCAACATATACAATGTATACAATGTAGAGAAATATCGAGTTGCTCTCTGTCAAATTATTGACAATCGCCAACACTGCGGGCGTGGCAACATAGTAGTTCAACTAGATCTGCCAGGATCTGAGACGAATAGTTTGATTCTACTTTAGCGACCTGTTCGTCAATTGCGATGAAGCGAGTTTTTTCTAACCTCCCCTTCGAGAAGATTAATTATATTACGTAATTAAATACAACATCTTTTTAGCGATTAAAGTTGAACTTCTGTGGTGTACTAACGGTTTAATTTCAACTGCTTTAAAGTTACGATGCGAAGACGAAAAGTGTATTCGGCAGATGCTCATTTCACTTTCTCGATTTAACGTTCTGTTCTGTCTTCGTTACTTGAAAATTGTGTCAGGATAATCAGCATCATCACTACCTTCAAATCCGTGCTTGATTTCTACGACGTGATAATTTTCTTCCAATTTATGCACTTTACTGATCTGAACGGATGGAAGATCAATCAGTTGAAACAGTCAGGATGTGAGACGACAATTGCAATATTGCAATTTTCTGATCTGAGATTTTTCCGTGTTTGGATACAGCGGCTTAACAAATAGTGACATACACGAATTATGGTTAGATGTCCTGAACTCAGGTGCGTACCCAGAAGAGTTTTGCGGAGGGGGTTTCAGAACATTATGATTGAATTCCATACGCATGGGAATATGTATATAGTCACTTAAAAGTAAAGTAAAGAGGATAAAGTCGCCGGAGGGCCGAATGTCATATACCAATGTGTATGTGTGTGTGTCTGTATGTGTGTTGTCAACTAAGAGGTCGAGATCTCAGAGATGGCTGGACCAATTTTGATCAAATTAGTCGCAAATGAAAGGTCTCCCCGTCACCCAGAACGCTATTGAATGGTTTTGAGATCGGATGTTTACTTTTTGAGTTATACGAAGTTTTATGTCAAAAGTATCTGTCACATTTGACCTTGAAAACAGAATATGTTTCCAGATTTAGATTTCGCTCGGTAATACCTATCCAACAAGCCATAGATTGTTAAAATCCGTTTATTTTTAACGGAGATATCGATATTTTTGTGTAAGCCTTATTCCAGTAGAAGGAATTTTGAGCGCTGTATGAAAAAGCAATGCTTGGGAGCAACATAAAACACGATTTTTTATACTGTTACATATAATTGTTTCTAAGTACCAAAAAGACTGTGTACATCATCCTTTTTTATGACAATTTGCCTCGGACCAATTTTAGCACGGTTCATTTTTGGCAACATAATCTTTCGAATATGGCATATGTAAACCAGATGATACCAGCATTATCGAGTTGGAAGTAATTCCATAATTATATTGATTTAAACTATTTACAGCAATAAATGCTGGAAGAACATGACTTCCATATACCATACGACTCAGTTCGTCGAGATCAGCAAATGCGTGTGTGACAAATAATTTCACTCAATTTTCTCGGAGATGGCTAAACCGTTTTCTACAAACTCAGATTCATATGAAAAGTCGTATACTCCCAAACAAGGTTCCTGAATTACGTTTGGATCCGACTTCTGATTGCGGAACCACAGGATGATATGTGAAACGAAATTAAAATAATGCAATTAACTTTTCTCGTAGATGGCTGAACCGATCTAAGATTCAAATGAGAGGTCTTAAAATCCTATAAAACCTCTCACTTTTTAGTCAGATCCGACTTCTGGTTTAGAAAATGCAGGGTGATTAGTATAAAAATGTCCATTTCACATAAATTAATCAGGTTTATCGGGTTTGCAAATTTGAATAGTCGATTACCAAATAAATTTATTTCAGTTTGAGCGGTATTCGTTTTTGGATTCGGAATGTACCCCAAATTTTAATTCGCACTACAATTTCTCAAAGATATCTACACACTGCTCAGGTGAATTCAACTGATTTCGGCTACACCGATTTTAGAATTCCGGTTCCAGTATCGAATCGATTTTCAAAGCTCAATCATTTTCTCAAAAAAGACTAAATCGAACTTCAAAAACAAATATTACAGGACTTAAGGTCCCACACAAAATTGGTGAATTTTATCCGATTCTGGAATTACAGATGATGAGTATATAAATTTCATGTAAATTGTTTTGCGTAATAATTCATGGCCTTTCGAATCATTTTGGGCTATGCTAATTCCTGAATACCGGCTCTGGAAGTACCATAAATAATGACGAAAAACTCTAAAGTGGAACTTACTTCGACATCTCATGGAGTGTTCAATCGATTGTCACACGCTAAGATTGAAATTCGATATGTTTTGCAGTTTCGGCATTACAGGGTAATGAGTGATTAAAATCTCAATTTGCCGTTTAAAACGACGATAATTAAAATAATGTCATGAGAACTAAAACACCTAAGAATATCCATGCAAAAACACATGCGTATTGATAAAAAAAGGTATCATCTCACTGCTAGGTGGATTAATCACGTGTTTTTTAAACAGTTGATGAAAAATGAAGGAGCCGACAAAGAAGTATTATACTGAATCAAATTCTCAATTAAAATACAGAAAAGCTTCCAGAATCGGAAACCGAGAGCCAGCATAACCGGAATCGGTTTGTTTAGTTGTCTATTGACAATGGTAAACGATTGGAGTAGTTTTGAGGCCAGTGTAGAATTTTTTCAGGTGTTTTGTTTCGCAGATTTAAATGACGGTATCAAATTTTGAACACACTTCACCTTATGATTGTGGAACCAGAAGTCGGATCCGGATGAAATTTGGAAGTTTTGTGTAGGACCATGAGACCTTTCATTTAAGAACTTTATTTTTGTTCAAATCGGTCACGCCATCTCTGAGAAAAGGGAAGAAGTAATTTGAAATAAGATATTTTTTCACTAATTACCCTGTAATTCCGAAATCGAAATTTTTTTTAAAGCCAAAAGTCTTAGAATTGCATTAAACGTCAAGATTTAGTATCATCTCAAAACAATTTTTCTTGTTTGGAAAAATCGACTTTCTGAGACTTTTTTAAATGTATGAAAAAATGAATTGAACAAACCTTGGGCTCGTTTGAAAGCTACTGACGGGTCATTGATCAAGTTCGAAGATCAAATAGCTGAGACTTTTGGCTCCGGAGATATAATTGTATAAGTGACGTAGCCGACAAAAAGCGTTGTATTTGAACGCGCTCAATTTTCTCAGAGATGACTGAACCGATTTTAACAAACTTGGGCTCGTTTGAAAGCTAATTTCATCATGCAATTCTAAGCCTTTTGGCATCAAATTTTTTTTTTCGATTTCGAAAATTCCATGTACTCCCCCCTATGGTGATTTTTCAAGATATATGAAAATTCCACTAAGTGGACTAAGAAGGCTTTTTTTAGATTACCATCACTGTTCTCATACAAATAGGCAACGCAAATGTCAAGCACTAGTTTGGAAAAATGATGCGGACTGTGTGACAAAAACTCTGAAGCATGTTTCTGTAAACTACTCGAATCAATCTGAATCAATTGGTGTCAAAAATGAGCCCAAATAATTGTCAGAAAGTATTAAATAAAATGATTAGAAATATTTTCATGTGACTGTTTTGAAGAAAGAGAAAGGCATTATCACACCAGTAGGTGGATTAAGAAGGGTTTTTTTTGTACATTAAATAGCATATAGCCACTTTGCTCAACCATCATACATTAATCTAAACTATCTTTCACAGAGGACTAGACTTTTTTATCAATTATTTGCAAATTTGCTGTTGATGTTCTCAAAATAAGTCCATTTTTCGAACAAAAAAAATACTGAAAAAATTACTAATCGAATTTTACACTAAAATATCTTATAAACTTAAAGTCGAATTAAATGATTATGACTTTCAGTTTAGTTTAGTTTTTTTCATTGAAACATACATTCAGTATGAGCAGGAAAAAGTTTTTGTTTTAATTTTTTTCCTTAAATGTGTCCGTCTTGTAATGTATGGTTGTTTGGTAGGGAACTTAATCGCCTATTTCGGAACAAAAGGGTGTAGCCGGGTTTGCATATAAAAACTGACCCCGAATAGAAATTAAATTGATATAACCTGTTTGGTAGGATTAGTATTGGAGATGAATTTCCCAAAACTTTCACCGTTTAACTGCCATATTTGTGGAGTTAGGATGGTTCTTCTGATTTTCATTTTATTTCAATTTTTCAAAAACATCTTTAGTAACAAAATAAAAAAAACGGGAATATTTGAGGTGTTATGGGAAATTTCTCCGATATTTTCAAAATTTATCGAAATCAATCGAAAAACCATGCGTCTCCATCAAATTATCATCAGATGGAGACGCATGGTATTTAGTTCTGAAATCATACACCACTCACCTTCGGAACTAAATGCAATGCGTTTTCACCTACAACTTGAGTTCAGGTCGTGAGTATTGAAGTAGTTAATAATGACCGCACGCCTGACACGATTTATCTAGCAATAATGTAAGAAATGAACTAGTGAACATGTGTGTCAGCTGACGGTTGAACTTTTTTTTTACTTGAAATACATTTAAAAAGAATCTGAAAAAATCAGAAAAGTTTTCTTTAACACCTTAAATATTCCTTATTTTCAATTATTTGCTGAAGAAGTTTTTGATAAATTAAGGTAGCGCTTCGCAGTGTCACGGGAGTTCGCTGCCTATCCCGGGGTTTCACGCACTTTACCCAAAATTGTGATAAAACGGGGAAGAAAACGGAAATTCCAAGAACATACGATTCTAGATAATTAATTTTTCTATCGATTCGTATATAAATTGTGCCTGATAAACGTTTTTATCGGAAGATTTCTGGCGAGTTATGAAAATAAATGAGTTTTTCCTTATTCTTTCGCACGCACACAATGTCAACGCATGCATTGGGGTGTGCAAAATGCCACATGCGGTAGACGCTAACAACATTCCTTTTGTTTTTGTTGTCCGTTCTCTCTGCGTTATATAGATATCATAATATAGATGAGTAGAAAATGTAAGTAAGTGTTACTACTTTGTAAAATAATTTCTATTCATGTTTCAGTAGAACCAGAAATCAGTAATGATTTCCATCGTTACTAGCTTTGACGCTTTGTTGAAAACGTAGCACATCCCTACTTATGCGAGTTGTTTATAGAGAGAAAAGGAAAGAAGAAAACAAAATGTTTTACAAAACTCGCACGAAATCTCGCGAAAGAAAAGCTTTCTAACTGATATTTTTCGTCAAATGCATAGTAAAATCATTTACCTACAATCGTATGTTTTTAATTTTTTGTGAATCGGGTTAGTATTGGAGAAATTCGCAATTTAGGGTGAAATTTCGACGACAAAGCAAGAAAAAGCAGTGAGTTGTCTCGCTTCGGCCTGACCACGGCGAAGCGCTACCCTGAAATAAAATGAAAATCAGAAGAACCACCCTAAATCCACAAATATTCCAGTTAAAGGGTCAATGTTTTGGGAAATTCATCGCCAATACAAATCCTACCAAACAGCTACCAAAGTTCAAAAAATCTTGTGATTTTACATTTCATAAGATGCACATAAATCGAGCGTTTTTTAGATGACACTGAGTCTCGACGTTTTATGCAGTTTTAAGAGTTTCGGCATCAAAAAAATTTTCGATGTAAGAAATTTCTTGTATGGTGCTTTTTCAAGATCGAAAATTTTCAAACCTTAACCGCCGGGCAGCGCCCCTTACGCATGTCCGATTTAGCTCAAATTTTGCATGAAGACATTTTTCGATTTGCTTAAACTTTTGTGCGTTAGCGTTTTACGAAATTAGAGGTGATCCCAAAATATTGGCACCTTTATATAAGAGCGGTAAAAATCAACGTGTTTTATCGGTTACGTCACTTATACCATCATATCTCTGGAACCAAAATTCCCAACCATTTGATCTTTGAACTTGATCAATGGCCCGATAGTAGCTTTCAAACAAACATAAGTTTGTTAAAATCAGTTCAGCCATCTCTGAGAGAATTAAGCGTGTTCAAATATCTTCTATGCACACACATTCACACATACACACACACATTATCCGATCTCGCCGAGCTGAGTCGAATGGTAATGGTAACACTATGGATCTCCGAGCCTCCGTTCGAAAGTCGGTTTTTCCAGCAATTCTAATACCTTTCTATAGAGAAAGGCAAAAACAAAAGATCGATAACAGCAGCGCGATTTGAACAAAGAAACATTAGATCAAAAGCTCACCGGTTACTCGACTGAACCACAGAAGCACTTATCTGTTTGTTGAATAATTGATACATATAAATCTGTGCAGCGGCCTTTGGTACCGGAGTGCAAATTTCACTCGTAGCATGTAAAATTCTGTGCGAGTGGAATATTGCGTGATTTGAAAAATTAAGTAGTTATGAATTGTATGGTTTGTTTAATTATGTCCCCTGTAAAATTCATATTTTTTTCTGTTAGAGTTTGTCAATTTGGGGGCATTTTTTAAATGCAAGCCCGGCTACACTCTATCAATAGATTTTTAATGCTTAAAATCAAATTTTCCGTTGTAGAACTCGATTAGAAATTTTTTTCAGTATTTTTACCTAAGACTTTGACTGATTTTGTGGAAATTACTAGTATAACACTTTTTTTGGATTTATCGGAAAAGGTACTGGCAAACATTTATTCGAGTTGGTGCAAAATTTGTCATAAGGAAGAGTTTTCATAACACATTTTTTTTCGGCGACATAAATGAATTATGATTAGGATGTACTGAACAAGAGAAATTTGATGACATATCGATCCCAAATCGCTTATTTGATTTGATTCAGATTTCATCAAGAACAAAATGGTTTTGTTTGCAAAGTTTCGAAAGCAATTCTTGCTTCGAGCCAGTATCGATTGATGCGGATCCTCCTGTTATTGTTGGAATGTAGTGTGTAATTTCCTCCGACCAATCCCTGCCAGAAGAAAATTACTATCCACACCGACATTTGTTTGGTTTCCCAGGAATGGAGGCTTTCGCTAAACATAGTATGAACCCTTCCAGAATGTTTCATATGATTAGCAAATCTAAATTCCAATATACGTACTCGCGAATGGCCTAGAAGACATCAGTTCGACACAGTATTTGAAGTGATCGGTACCGTCGCGAAAATGAGTTTCCTCAACCGGTTGCAACGATTTAGATTGTACAGACACTGTTTTACAAATCCAGCCGAGTTTGCTGCGGAATTGATTGCGATACCGACCAAGGCGGCCAAACTACACGGTTCTCACATTTTCAGTAGTGGCTACTCTGCAACAAATCGGTTCGTGGTCGTGTCCTCGTGTTACATGATGTTATTCTGCACTATGACCTTCATCACGGCCTACGAAATGCGCAACGACTCCGAAGGTTTAATCTACGCCCTGGCGACATTCGGAACCGGAATCCAATGCCTTGGTAAACTTGGCACCTTGCTCTATTTCCGAAAGAATCTCTACTGGATGCACAGTTACACATTGGATCTCTACAAAGAGGAATGCAATCCACGCACGAAGACCATGTTGATGAGTAGAGTGTTTCTGTTAAGTGTCATATTGAAAACGATGCTGCTGGGCTACATACTTACCGGTGTGGTGATGTCTGGGGCACCAATTTACTTTTCCTGGAAGCTCGGGGAAAAGATTCTGCCATTTGGATTCTTTCTGCCGTATGTAAATCACGATACTTGGAGCGGCTATTTGTTGAACTACGTGATTCATGCTTGGGGTACCTCGTATGCCGTTTCCGCTTCATTCAGCGGAGATGGCGTCTGCGTCATTCTTTTGATGAGCTCCTTCATTCAGATTGATCTCCTGATAGCTTCGTTGAAGGAAGTGAACCAACAGATTGAGGCCAATGGCAAAGATGTAGGAAAATTGCTTGAAAAACTCATTCAACGGCATCAGGAACATTTGCAGTACTGACCGGTCAATTGATTAGCAATGAAACGGAGTTTGATTGAATTTTTTTTATACTAGGTTTTTACGGAATGCGGAGGACACATTTTGCTCTAACTTCTTACTAACCTTCTCCAGTCTTGCAACAGTTCTTGTGCTGTCTTTCTATGCAGTTTTGGTGGCAAGTATCGTAGTATCTCTGCACAGCTAACCAATTAGCACTAATATTGATATTAAAATAGTCTTGTAGGGATAGAAAATTACTATTTCTGGTTCGATGATTCCGTATCTTTTGCGAAAAGTCATATTTAAATTGGTTCCCGTGAACCAGTTCAAGCCAAAAGTTCATAAAATCGCCAACTAATTGCGTTCTGCTCTCACATTTTCAGCTCTCCTGGTACCAAGGATACGTATTCATAGGCTTCGTAAGCTATCAGCTTCTGTTTTGCTGTTTTATGGGAACAGTACAGGAAATGAAGGTTGTTGAAACTCTTTCAGAATACAAAAAAAAAAAAACAAACAAAAAACGCAACTAATGAATCGAATTTTGCAGAACGAACAACTGGAGCGAGAAATTTACAATCTCACGTGGTACAAACTTCCGATCAGTCAGCAGAAGTCACTGCTACTGATGCTCCAGCGGGCGCAGAATCCTGTTCCTCTTACGCTCATATTCGGCGATCTAAACATGCCGACGTTTCTGCAGATTTATAAAACAATTTACAGTGTTTTCGCTATGTTACTGAGAGTACAGGAGGAGTAGAGAGAGAGAGAGAGAGAGAGAGAGAATGAGCATCCTAGTTAACCCTTGATAGATCTTCAACTCACGACGTTTTTCTTCGCACCATAACCGTTTCACCTTGAAAATTCTTTCGTGCACTTCGCAATTGCAATAAAGCACTGCTTGAGGATTATTTTTACTATGTTTTATTTATAGAAAAAAAAAACAAGCCATGCTATCTCAGCTCAACTACTGTTAATTGAACAAACTGTTGAATCCAGCTCGGGAAATAGCTTCTGTTACACCAACCAGAACTACTCAATAAAATACCTTCATCAACGAAACCACACCACAAAGTCAAGGTTGACTAAAAGTGAATTAGCACATACAAGATGAGCTGTTATTCGTGATTCAATAAGCTTAAGAAGGTCATTAATTACAACTCTTTTGTCAGAATTTAAATGTTACAGCGTTGTATGGGTACATTTCTCCAGTTTGAGCGAAATGTCAAATCTTCCGCCTTTGATGGAGAACCTATTGGAAACAAAATTAGCGCAATTCTTTTCATAATTTTCAGATATGACTAAATCAAATTGAACAATATTAGACTCGTTTGAAAACTACTGTGGGGCCATCGATCAAGTTTAAAGAACAAATGCCTGTCGCTTCTGGTTCCGAAGATATGATAGTGTAAGTGATGTAACTGCACAGTTTTCTCAAAAATGGCTGAGCTGATTTAAACAAGCGTTGAAAGCTTCTATTGAATTGTGGATGAAGTTCGAAATCCAATTGGTTGTCACTTCTGGTTCTGAAGATATAAATACGATTCCTATCCGTGTCCGTCATGTCATTTTCTTACACGCAGAATTTGAAGAACTTAGTTTCGCACAATTTTATTCCACTAATACAAAATCTCAACAACGTTGAATAACCGCGTCATAACAAGGTATAAAACCCTGTCATGGTTTTACCACTTCCAACCAATTTTCTCATTCATCTATATTTATTACATAGATACTATTGAATCTGGAGAAAATGAACATTAATTTTATGCATTTCCTATTAAACAAAGGTATGGTTTTTGTTCAAATATTCAATATTGAAACTCAATTCACATTCGATTTCAATCTATCTAAATAAGTTCAATATACTCAATGCGAAGGACGAATCACCGAAACACTTTTGGACTCAGTGCAGTGCATACAAAAAATAAATCAGAAGAAAGATTACTCTCGCCTGGCTATGTTCCTCTAGCGAAGTTCGCAGTATGCATTGATATTATTTTGTTTAATTCGTCTTTTATTGATTCTGTCGTATTTATTTTTATCAGTGTGCGAAGAGTCTAGAATCAGTTCGCTTCCACATCTCATCCAAGTCAGTCGATATAACAAAACCGCTTACGTTCGGGACGGAAGAATCCAAGTACAGTATTGTGTAGTGAACAATAGAACGACCTCGAAATGAGTGAACCAAACGAACAAAAGCTACCACCGACACGAAATAATACAATTGTTGTTGACTTCAGGCAGTGCAAAATTCGACCTTCGATACGAGAACTTGAAGGTTTGCTTAAGGATCAAATGCATCTTGACATTAAACGTGTGCATTTACTTCAATGCAATAAGACAAATAATGTTATTTACATCCAGTTCTATAAATAGTTGGATGCAATTCAATTCGCAAAAGACAATAACAATGTGCACTATGTGGAGCACGAGAACATTAAGTACAACATTCCAGTATATATGGAAGATAGTGCTATAGAAGTGCGTGTGCATGATCTTCCCTCAAGCGTAACCGATTCTTATCTTCGCAAAACTATGTCCCAATACGGAGAGATTCTCTCTATCGAAAAAGAAAAGTGGAAGAACTTTTTCCCCGGTATTCTAAATGGCGTACGTTTGTTACGCATGCGCTTGAGGAGGCCTATACCTTCTTATGTGATTTTCGGTCAAGATGCAAGAATTCTGTGCAAATCACTTGTTACCTATGACAATCAGATGGCCACATGTCAATATTGCCAAAAAGCTGTTCACTACGGTAAGCCATGTGATAAACTGGACAAGGAGACAACTACACCAAAGGACAACGGTGCTTCCTTCACACCAACCCCAAGCAACCCCAGTACACCTGTGACAGCCACCAACAACAATGAAGAATCCCCTCCAACGAAACCATCCAACGTATCCCCTATAGAACAAAGTGCACCAGCTGCAGTTAACAACTTATCCTCCAACCAACCAGTAACTGCAACCAATGTACAACAAGGCGCATCTACAGCCACTCTCAACGAGCCCAAGCCTACGATTAACAAGGACAACGAAAAGAAAGCGAAAATCACACACAACATCGACGATGAAGCAATGGATGATGAGATAAGCCGCGGACGAAGTGACCCCCGATTCTCGTTGGATGGAAATGGAAACTCATCTCCCCGTAGAAAAAGGGTAACAACTTGATCCAATAGCAAAAGAAAATTTTTAAGTAACAAAAATGTAAATCAATCGACCACGTAAAGCTTTTACGCAAAAAGGCCAGAATAAACATTTTATTACAAAAAAAAGAGTCAAGAATAATACGTACATTTATTTGCCAAAACTTGCAATATGGATAAATTGAATAACGAAGCGCTGGTAGCGTTGGCCATTACAATCGATGAGGAAGAAGAAAGATCCACCAAACGAAAATGGGTAAGGAAAATGCTCACTTTTCACCGAAAAGAAGGAGAATTTCACACTCTTTCCAAACAGCTGGAAAACGAGGAAATAAATTTTTATGCATACTTCAGGATGTCTCAGATGCAGTTTTATATATTGCTCGAAAAAATTGAAAAGCGAATTAGAAAAGAATCGACAGTAATGAGGGAATCTATCAGTCCGAAGCAACGGCTCATGGTTTGCTTAAGGTAAGAAATAAAATCTACAATAAAGCTTGCTTCATTTAGAATTGGAACAAACTTTTGCTCATATTGTGGCGCTCCTGGTGGACGGAATTGGAAGTTCTTGGTGCCCAGGGGTCGGGAATTTTGTCAGCTTCACGTATGATTTTTGACATTCCGCAAATCGACTGTACTTTGTAAACAATCAACATGGAAGCCGAGAGAAGGGAAAAAATTGTGCACAATTATTTGGAAAATCCATTGTGGTCTGCATCTAGGCTAGCGAAACAGCTGAAATTGCACAGAAACATCGTATGGCGCGTTATCAAACGGTATAAGGAAACATTGACGACGACTCGGAAGCCTCAAGCCAATCGTCGGAGTGGAACTGTCGACCGGAAACTGCGTGGTAAGATTTTGAAGACGATTAAGAGAAATCCTAATCTGTCGGATCGTGATTTGGCCAGAAAATTCGGTGCTGCCCATAGTACCGTGAGGAGAACTCGACTCCGGGAAGGAATCAAGTCATATCGAGCTAGCAATCAGCCAAATCGGACCATAAAACAGAATAGTGTGGTCAAAATTCGTGCTCGGAAACTATATGGCCAGGTGCTGACCAAGTTCGACGGGTGTCTTCTGATGGACGATGAAACCTGTGTCAAGGCTGACTTCGGGCTAATCCCAGGTCAAAAATTTTACTTGACAACGGCTGTTCCAGCCAAATTTAAAGTTGTTTTTGCTGACAAATTTGCAATAAAGTTTATGATTTGGCAGGGCATTTGAAGCTGCGGCAAAAAAAACGAAAGTTTTCGTTACAAATAAGACAATGACATCGAAACTATGCCAAAAAGAGTGTCTCTAAAAACGAATTTTGTCGTTCATTCGATCCTACGAACATCCCGTAATGTTTTGGCAAGATTTTGCAAGCTGTCATTACAGCAAAATCGTTCAAGAATGGTATGCAGAGAAAGGGGTCCAGTTTGTTCCGAAAAACCTTAACCCACCCAACTGCCCCCAGTTCCAACGTATTGAGAGATACTGGGCAATCATGAAGAGGAGACTCAAGGCAAAGGGAAAAGTTGTCAAAGGCATCAATCAGATGACGACCTGGTGGAATACGATAGCTAAAACGATGGACGAAGAAGGTGTGCGCCTCCTAATGAGTCGTGTTACAGGAAAAATTCGAGAATTCCTCCGAAACCGTGACGAATATTTTTATCTGTATTTATTCTTAAAAGTATGAAGAAAACGCTACATTTGTATAAACAAAGATCTAGAATTCAATAATAAATAACTGAAATACAGGCAATTGTCTTTGTTCCAATTATATCTGAAGCAAGCTTTACTATGGGACGCCTTTTCAAAATTTACTCTCTGAAAGAGTGATAAGTATTTGATCGTGAATATCTCTGGATGCACCTAATGTATCAAGATAATTTTTGCTACACGACTTCGGAAATATGATGATCAATTTATAATAACATTTTCAGTTGTATGTTTGTCATCAACGGGAGCGGGTCATATCGCCGAAAGCCATTTCGCCGAAAGTCGTTTCGCCGAAAGTCGTTTCACCGAAAGGGTCATATCTCCTGCATGTTATGTCTCCTGTATAGCTGATGTGGCGCAGCCAAGATGGCTCGGCGGCATACACCTATGCAATTGCTTTGATGCTTACTAGCTAATAGTCAACAAGTTTTCTTGGGAACTACTTTCTGAGGTTCATGAATTCAAGAGTACTACAATCGATCATTGTCCCGGGTTGGCGGTTCAATGCATAGGACGCTGGTCTTACAAGTCAGTTGTCGTATGTTCGAGTCTCGACCTGGAAGGATTCTTAGTGTCAGTAGGATCCATAGTACTAGCCATGCAATGATTCTGTACACTGAGAATCGGCTGCGAAGTCTGTTGAAACAGAAAGGTCAAATTCCACAAAAGGAATGTAATGCCAAGACTTTGCTTACAATCAATCATTATTCAAGAAGTACAATGGTAGGTCAACAGAACGGGCGTTAACGCTATCATCTTTCGTTTGTCTTTAATTTAAATCAATTCTAATTACGATTTCAAGACGATTTCAGGATTCGACGAAATGACCCTTCAGGCGAAATGGCTTTCGGCGAAATGGCATTCGGCGAAGTGACCCATTCGGGGAAATGTCGTTCGGCGAAATAACCCTTTCGGCGAAATGGCTTTTGGCGAAACGGCTTTCGGCGAAATGGCATTCGGCGAAATGATCGTGATATGGCATCAACGAGTATCAAAGAAAAAACGCAGGACGCCACGTACCTGGGTAGGTATGAAAGGTTCACACTTAATATATTTCGTTCATTTTAGCCTGCGCAGTTGACTGAGGAGGAAGTAAAGCAACTGCATCATTCCGGTTGGCTCAGGTCTAGAGTTTAGTTTCAGTATCAAGAATTCGGTTAAATTGTGGGACATTCGCAGAGCCAGTTTCTCTTAAAAAGAAGATTGATTTCGTCATCCTGCTGCTGGTCGTTTCCATTGGAGCAAAATACAACGAAAAGTGGACAACGATGGGGAACATTATGCAAAATCTGCCCTTATAATGGCTATAACTGTAATCTAGAGAACTACAAAACTTGCTTCTTTGCATTCGGAGATAAAAATCATGAGTTTTTTTTTGCAAATTTAGTATAATTTTATTAGCTTTGTGTACTTTTCATAGTGAAAAATTCGCACCAAGCGAGTGTGAATAAAACCAGCATTTGACTGCTTCGCTTTCGAGAAAAATGCTCCGAACAGTGTTTAGTATCGTAGATAATTTCACAATTTGGCCCTTCAGAATGCCAGAAATGAATCCTGTACAGCAGTTTTACAGTTTCTTTCACTAAAATATGCAAATCCGTAATGAAATAATAGACATCAATATTATGATTGTTGCCATTTTGTTATCTCAGTTGTTCCGCGTTATTCGATTGTGCGGTTTAAAATATTTATTGACAATAAGTCAATCTTTAGTATGAATGCGCCGTTATAATTTTGGAAGCGAAGCAGTGAAAGTTGCCAAATTCACACAATCAACTAATACGAATAATTATCATGTTCATTCGTATTCACGTCCTCCAGTTATGTCTGTGACATTACTCACCCGCCTTTTTTAAACAACAACATCGGATCGTTTTATATTTTGAATACTGCGAGTATTTGTTTCTAATTACTAGGGAAAATAATGATCGAAAGTAGTCTTGCATAAAACTTTCACAAGTATTTTCATTAATTACGGTATACCAACATTTATCCCTTTTATACAGTATAAAAATTGCAACAAAAAGTCGTCTCTTTCACTGCTCATATAAAGTTAATGTTTGGTACTAATTTTAATTATTCAGAAATCAATTGCTCGCTGTGAATTCTCATGAGTTAGTGTGTTAAACCTATCGCAGGTTTCACTGTCTGACAGCGATTTACAGAAATGGAAACTACAAAGGACAGCCCTATGGGGTTGTTCAAACTGTTGACGTAGGACTACACAACTATTGTCGCTATCACTGCCAGCATTTATTTTGAATATTTAGACAGTTTAGCAGTTATTTTGTGATCCACATTCATTTATTTGTGTCTATGCGAAATATTTGTTAAAACCTGTTTTAACCCACCTAGTGGTGTAATGATGCCTTTCTCATATCAATCATACTATCATATATAATACTGTGGTATTCTTCAAAATAATTTTCTTAGATTCTTAAAAGAATAACCGAAATCGGTTTGTTTGACCGTCTACTGATAATAACTATCAATTGGAGAAGATTTGAGGTCGATTTAGAAAACTTTTTACGGTTTTTCGTCCTTTCCATTGATGGTATAACATTTTTAACACACTTTACCCTATATTTCCGGATCCGAAAGTCGGATTCGGATGAAATTCAGGAATTACGTATGGGACCACAGGACCTAAGTTTGTGAAAATCGGTCGCGCCATCTATGAGAAAATTTTCATTTCTTTGCACATTTTACCCCATAGTTCCGGAACCGGAAGTAGGATCCAAATAATATTCAGGAATTTCGTATGGGACCACAAGACCTTTCATTTGAATTTAAGTTTGTGAAAATCTGTTCAGCCATCTCCGAGAAAAGTTAGTGCAAAAAAACGTTACACACACATACACACACACAGACATTTTGCGTACTCGACGAACTGAGTCGAATGGTATATATCACTCGGCCCTCCGCGTCTCGGTTCCAAAGTCGGTTTTCACAGTGATTCCATAACCTTTCTATATGAGAAAGGCAAAAAGAATTTTTCGAGAATTTTTGGCAAACCCTGAAAAGGATCATTTAACTTGTGGGTGTTGGGTATAAAAAGGTACTGATCACATTCAGTCGGGACTCCGTGAGCAAGTCGGTTCGGTACTGATTCTTTTCTTTTTTGTAAGAGGGATTTTTTAAATTCGAACACACACATGAAAAGTGTGAAATTATGTATACGAAACTGTCGTCTCTGCTAGAGTAAACGATTCTAATTGTCTCGACCTTCAATTCTCTGAAACATATAATTTTATCTACACGAATATGAAAAACTATACTCGAATATAGAAATATTTCCTAGCAGTAGGTGTAATACCGATACCGGAAATATATTTGAATCAGGGCAAATTGAACTGCCCCGCCTTTATGCGATGTTTGTATCAAATGGATACGGGAAGACATGAGACAGGAATTTATAAGCGCTTAGTTTTTTCATCCTTTGGTAATCATTTCCCAGATTCTAATTAATTAATTCTCATTTTATAAAAATAAAAGAATCAATCTCGTTTAAAGTAGACTTTTAAGCTTTGCTGCCTTGATGCAGCAGTGGAAAACAGCCTTCAAAGCTACATCAAATTCCATCCTAAGGTAGGCAATGAAATCCAAAGTTATTGCGTACAACCACCGACCGGCTTTCGCTTGAATCGAGCCAAACCAAACAATTACTTGTCTAGTTGATGAAACCACAAACCGCCGAACTAGTGCTAGTGTTTCATTCATGCCATCATGCCAGCACACCCCCGCAACACCCGCAAGCCGGAATCGGATTGAAAGAACATGAGGTTCTCCTGCCATTGTGCTGGATCCTTGCGATAGGCATCTCCACCGTTCGGGCGTGCTGAATAGAACACGCAACAATTTTCTCCGAGATTTGCGCAAAACCCATTGAGTGCGAAACAAATATTTGCCACAATCAGGAAAGCGGCAGCGGTGGCGGTGATACAAATATTTGCCTACGTAAACGCATCCGCGCGCATGTTGCCCAGGCACAAAAACTGTTCTAGTGTTCTAGTTATGCCATGTTTCATCATGTTCCCTTCTCCTCCTCATTTCTCCTCATCGGTCGGCAATCGTTTCATCCGTGGTAAATCTGTCATACTGTAATTAACAGAACATTCTTCGGGCTTGGCGTTTGGAGCAGCAAAAACAAGACGAAGTAGTTTGCTGTTAGTTCAGTTTCCAAACCATCCAACCTCTCCCACACCTTCTGGTGCTTCTTGCTGGTGGTCACCAACCGGGATTGGGGGGAGGGGGGCAAGAAATGGTACAGAACATTGCGTTGCTGATAAATTGTGCGGTATAGCTTGAACAGTTGGGAAAATAGTTTTCCCATCGAATCGACTTGAGACACTCCCTCGCAGGCTACGGAGGCAATGGTCGACAGAAGGAGTAGGGGGAGGAGGAGGCTGTTCAAAATTAAGCTTTTTCCTTTTGCCCTTACTTGGTCGGAAAACGAGCGTCAGTTTCTCTAGCGATAATTGTGCTTTCGCAACAGACGGAACGGTTAGTAGGAGTAGGGGGGAATGAGTATATGTGTGTGACTGCGCCCAAGTAGCACTGAGTGTGGTTTTCCACAAAGCGTACGCTTAGTGGTGGTGGTGGTGGTGGTGGGGCAGGGGGGACATGGGAATATCCGATAAATTTCGGAACACCCTCTCCGGGGTGGCAATATAGGAGCGGCAATGGGGCTGTTGTGGCAGTACAGCTTTTCCTAGCAAAACCACAGGCAACCCGTTTGAGGTTAAGAAGGAGCAATTAAGGCGATGAAGGAAACCGTTTATTCTGTGATACCGACCGTGTCACCAGCACCATTTATTGAATGGAACTGGTTTGGTCAGAAAGGTATCCAAAGTAACTCAGCGCGAGGGAGCCGGGGTTTGGCCGGAGGAAAGCCGTTTCCCAGAGAGTCACATTATTTGCCGTTTTGAACAGAGTGTCTGATAATATGTGTGTGTGTATGAATATAACAGAACTGGTTTCCCTAGATGTTGAAAATCATTGTGATTAGAACTATATTTTTGATTCAATAACGAAAATGTAACTCAATTCTATTACCTACACAGAAAGAAGTAAAATTTCCGCTAACAATCGAGATGAAAGTTCGTATCGGAAACATTTTTCCATGCCGTGTAATGGATGTGTAACTAACAAACAAAATTTCCCCACCAGATAATTGCATTTCGGTGGATGCACTCAATTATTCCGAAAATATCGACAAAGGCATGGTTCAGGGGACTGGATGTGAGTAGGGATTTCATTCGTGTGATGTCCAGACTCATGTCCAATCACTACACGTTAGATGCACATCTCCTTCGAATTGGGCTCTCCGAGACTAATCATTGTGCTTGCGGAGAAGGTTATCGGGATATTGATCATGTCGTTTGGACATGCGTGGAGTATCGTGATGTCAGATCTCAACTAATAAATTCTTTGCGTACCCAAGGTAAACTATCCAATATCCCAGTTCGAGACATTCTTGCTTGTCGTGACCTTTCATACATGAAACTTATTTATCATTTCATAAAGAAAATTGGAGTTTCAATTTAATAAAGGCCCCTTTTAAGACTTAGTTCTGATCCCAGCTGCGTCCATGAGTTTAACCAATAGCTAAATTAGAATAAAAATTATGTAATGATACAAACAAACTCGAAACAGTTTATGAAATTATCAACAAAATGTCTGAAAATAACAGCTTATTTTATAATTTATAGAAGTTAATCGTTTGGTTCAAATAATATTTCCGAGTAGATTTCATAATTAATGACGAGTTACCTAGGATGATATTTAAGCTATAAGAGAATATGTTTAAATAAATTCAAAACGTTGTGACTATGTTAGAATTAAATTAGGATAAGAATATTATGTAAAAGTGATGCTACGGCGAAGAAAAACTTATGTAAACTGCCTTAAGAAATAAACGTATTTATGAAAAAAAAAAAAGATAATTGCATTTCAAAGCCAACGGAACAATGGAAAGCAATTGAAAAACCAAACTGATTGGCAGAAATCATCAACCGACAAAGGCTCGACCATCAACTCGCGGTAATTGATTTTCCGCCCACAACCAACCTTCCGCTGGGTCCGATTCGAATTGCAAAGATGCATTATGCAATCTGTCGAAGTATTCTGATACAATTTGGTAGGTCTCTAATTAGCTAATATTGGCTTGCTGAATGACATCCAGTAATTGACGTTTCGGTTATCATTTCGGAAAATGCGGTATTGGGTTGTAGTTAGGCATTTAAGCACATTATCAGTCACTCATTCGGATTCAGTTGAAACATTTGACGTTTTTTGGCATTTATAAAAAGTTTTTGATTTTCATTTTATGTGAAACAAATACGAATAAGGTGTCATGCATAAATTTCCTCACGCAAAATTTATCCTCAATGGTCACAAAATTTTGAAACCCCCTCTAGAGAATTGTGTAACAACTTTTGATCCCAACACAAAGTTCCTAAATTTAATTTAGATCTGAATTCTGGTTCCGGAACTACAGAGTGACATGCACCAAAAATGTGAAATTAATATCACTTAATTTCCTCCGATGCACAGTGGTTCAAAACGACAATTTCATGCCTTTAATTATTTTTCAGCAAAACCGTAGACTTTTCATCATTGGTGTCTTATAAAAAGTTGCACGGGTTGTTACTGCGGTTTTATGTGCATGGACGGCCATGTTCCAGTACACGTGTAAAGACAGATAAAAAAATTAACTTTTTACTGGAAGCAGCTAGAGAATTTTTGTCTTCGACAATATTGTAGAAAATTAAATTTCGAGTAGCTTTACCTAAGAAAATTTTTTTTCTAACTCTAGCCGTTAATTAATTTTAGGTGGTTTAAAAATTAAAGTTTTAAAAATCAGTTTTTTTGTTCTAACAAGTTTTATATTCTTCTGAGAGTAATGAATTTTTCTACAAAACTAGATTTTGTGCAAATACTTAACAGTCTATAACATTTCAAAGTGCTATGATAAATTTCAAAAGAGTTGTGAATATTTTTATGTAAAATACAGTCGAAATTCAAACTTATATATCGCAGAAGAGTGCAAAAAGTAACAGATCAAACAGTTTAGGTTGGATAATAATTTCGATTTAGAACAAAACCTCGAAGGAATGGTTTGTATCCGATTGTATTCAAGGATTATATGGGCGAATATATGTCTGGTGTGAGGTTTTTATATATTCAATATATTTTAATGCGTAAGAATAATAAAAACAAAATCAACATAATGAAATAGTTCTGTATATTACATTTAATCTTCTGAATTGCCACTAGAGGTGTATAGTGATTGCTAATCCTGTTCGTTAAAATTTAACAAGCTTCTCGCATCTGATGAAAGAGATTTCATAGATTTTTGAGGTAATTTCCGTAGATTTGTTACTGCGGGATCAGAAGATAAAAGAAGCCGCATGAATACATCTTTGTTGGTTAACACTCTCGATGATTTTCTGGTATGATCTCTACGATAAAGCCTAAGATCCTTATTACGGGATTCTTGTGCTTCTTCAGAAAGTTGGCCGATTGGTACCAGGAATGAGTTGATTACTTGTGATCCATGAATCAAAATTTTGTGAACACTAGCCGGCATGTAATACCACGGGTACAAGTCCACAAGTTGTTGTGCAGTTTCCAATGCATAATTATCGATCTTCTGACAGTTTATTTTATGGCCAGATGCAATTGCTTGAAGAATGCTGCCACATCGTTTGAGTACAATAACTTCAATACCCGTTATCTTGGCTGTTTGTTCAGCAAAGGAGAAAAAAATTCGCGCCGAGTTTCCATCGATAGATGTACCCGCACCTCCCGCGCATGGTTTGTCGATTATCAACCCCATCTAAGTTTTGAATAGAAGTTGAATTTGAATTTTTCGTTTGACCAACTTTTCGCGATCAGTTCCACGTGCTTGCCATGATTTGATTTCTAATCGATATGATATGTGAAGAAAATACTCTAGAACCTTATCCATGCATGTAATGTTGATAAACCAAACTGTAATGTCTCCGTATTAATCGTGCGTGTTTTGATTTCCACAATATTGTTCATCATTTTTGGAGTAGCTTGACATATGTAACATTTTTGAGATGACTTAGTGGCCGGTAATGCGTTACAAATTTTACCGTCAATCATTGTTAGCACCATTTTATAATGAATTTTAATTCTTCTACACGGAGAACCCTTCGATCATAAAATTGCGATATCGCAGTTTTTGATTTTTGCGATAGTTGATTTAACTAATTTCTTTTTGATTCAACCAAAATGGTTTTTGATTTGCATATACTCAAGTAGTTGAAAAATATGTTATTTTGAATGCTGTCAAATGCCGGAGACAGTTCAAAGCAAAACAATAATTGCAATGCAAAATCAATAACTTTTTTAGTTGAAATCTGTTCGCGTCGTTTCAAAACGACAATGAAAACAACATCGATGATTAAAGCGTTTGGTGAAATTGTGTTCATTCGATTCGAGAAATTTATGATTCCATAACAAGTGTTTATCTAACAGCGGTGTTGTGATAAAGTTAACCTCGTTTGGGATGAAAAAGATTTGGTGACAAATTAGAAAATGTTAATGAATGATCATCTCGTAATCTTTCAGGTATGCGGAAAAATTTTATGCTTCAAATTCGATCATTATTTACTTCCTGCAGACTGTTTTACTTCCAGCTGTTTGTTACCGATGATGATGTTCATGCATTAGCAATAAAACGCTTTTTGATATGAATTTAATTTATAAAAGTAACCGGAGCGAAGGGTTTCAAACGCACAGAACGTGCTGCGATTGAAGGCGCGTTTGAATTGCCGTCGCAAAATTCCAATTCCCAGCGATTGATACACACAAGCTCAAACAAATTGACTAAAATTATCAGTGCATAACTTTAGTTCAACCGTTTGAAGGCATCATTTTAGGTAAATTTAATAATTTCGCTAATTTACTCGCCCCTCCGGGCACTTTTGCTGATTAAAAACGTTTTTCTACATCAATCATTTCCGATCGAATCAGAAGTATTTTTTTTAGAATTTAGATCTTTACTGATCTCAAAACAAACAATCAGGAATCAGGAATCAGAACAAATTGGCTCAAATGGCACGTTCCCCTTGATATTTGGAGATTTGTGCCTTGCCATCAATTTGTTTTTAGCATCATTTTCCCGATATATAAGAGGGAAGGATTGAAAGGAAATGGTAAGGGTTGGACTAGGAGGATGGGAAAAATTGACGACACAAAAACACATAAAAGCAGAAGTAAATTCTGCACCCCTAAGGGATGCTGAACAATCTGCTGAGGATCACATTTAGTGGAAGCAGAAGGAAATTCTGAACCTCTACGAGGTCCCGAACAGTCTGCTGTTAATAAAACCTCCAACCCCCGAGAGGATTTAGAGATCTTACAAAAGCGACACCATTCTGCACTCTCGAAAGAATGCAGAACGACTCGCAGTATGTACGAGCAGAAGTAAATTCGGTACCCCCCAAAGGATGCCAAACAATCTGCTAAACCCTATTTGAGGTGAATACAGAAGGGATTCATTCACTCCAGGAAGAACGATGAACCCTTCTGACTATAGCTCCTTACCACATTGGGTGAGAAACGAGAGAATATCCTTCAATTTTAGCTCCGCATACACAGACTCAACCATGTATGGAGGACCAAAAACCCGGATACGTAGCTGCGTCAATGCGGGACAGTTACATATCAGATGATATGAAGTACCATAATCGCATTTACACAAATCACACGAATAATACTCAGCACGTTGAATAGTAGCCATGTGATAATTGAGTTTGCAATGTCCAGTCAGAGCTCTGACCAGAATACTTCAATGATACTTGGAGATATGCAGTAGACACTTTGACATTTTCAGATTCAAATCTGGTAGAAATGCTTTTGTCTGAGCGCAAGTTTGCAAGCTGCGCCAGTAGCTGGCATGTTTGGATGCAGCCCAAGAACGTATCTTGTGCTTTATCCAACTAGTTGAAAGTGGTAAAGATGGTTCAGGACCAACGAAATCATTCGTTGCACCAGCTCTAGCCAACTCATCAGCCCATTCATTTCCAGTAATACCAGAATGGCCGGGTACCCATAAGAAGTAAACAGCATTTGAAATGCTGAGGTCTTCAATTTGAGTTCGACATGCGATCACTAGATTCGACCGTGAGTCATTCGAACTGAGTGCTTTTAAGGCTGCCTGACTGTCGGAACAAAAATAAATACGTTTACCACAGATCCTCTGCTGAAGTGCCGATTGTACTCCACACAGAATTGCGTAGATTTCTGCTTGGAACACAGTACAGTATCTACCAAGTGAATGAGACTGCTCCAGCCTCATTTCACAATAGTAGACACCAGCACCAGCACGACCATTCAACAGAGAACCGTCCGTAAAACAAACTATGTGTTCATCAAGTTGTCGTTCCAGACAACCAGACAACCATTCCTAACGAAGAGGATAGCTCACATTGAATGTTTTAAAAGGAAAACTGCATGTGAGAGTTAGGTCACTAGGAGCGAGTAAATACTCATCCCACGTAACCATTTGAGACCACAAGCGAGTGTGACTGGTAGCATATTCTAATGGGTTACTGTTCCAAAGCCCTGTAACCCTAAGACGGTATGCACAAGATAATGCTTCTTGTTTTAGGAACACATGTAGTGGTTTAATACACAGTAGCGCCTCTAGAGCAGCATTAGGAGTTGTCGTGAATGCTCCTGTCATCGCCATTAGGACCATCCTTTGGAGATGATTTAGCTTTGACTGAACTGTCGCGACTTCTCCTTTCTGCCACCATACAAGACATCCATATGCTAAAATTGGTCTAACAATAGTTGTGTAGATCCAATGAATATATCTGGGTTTGAGTCCCCATGATTTTCCAAAAGCTCGTCTGCATTGGCCGAAAACCATGCAAGCTCTTTAAATCCTGAAGTCAATGTGAGCAGACCAATTCAGTTTTGAGTCAAGAATAACCCCGACGTATTTAACTTGATCGACCACAGTGACCTCTGAACCAAAGAACTGCAACGGACGAGCTCCTGTAATTATCCTACGATGAGTGAAAAGCACCATTTGATGTTTTGCCCGGATTTACAGATAATCCAACCTGACAACACCATTGTTCAACAGATCGCAGGGCTTGCTGCATTAAATCAAAGAGAGTGTTAATGCTTATACCGGTCATCAATATATGATAATCGTCGGCAAAACCATAAGTCGGAAATCCAAGGTTATTAAGTTTCCTTAACAAACCATCAGCGACTAGGTTCCATAAAAGTGGGGATAGTACACCACCTTGAGGAAAAACCCAAGATATTCCGTTCACGACTGCAATGTTTAACCTCCTGCAGCCATTCAGCCATCGGCACGGAAATACACCTTGACTTAGGAGTTCCTATTTTTGTGGCCTTTTACGACATGGAACAGGAAACCAATGGATCAATTCTTGGTAAAAAATAATTCCGCCGGATACCACACGGCTTACCTGTTTGGTGGACTTATACCACCGGTACAGGTGGACCGTAGCGTTATTCTTAGCCAGTTGGGAAACCGCTACCGACACTACACGGCTATCTAGGCTGCTCAGATAGGGAAGTTAACATTGATGGTCAAATTCCATGGATGGCCGAGCAGCCGGAAAAGTTCAACCGTTTGAAGGCATCATTTTAGATCTTTACTGATCTCAAAACAAACAAACAAATAAAACCGATTTATTTTTCAACTAACAGAATTTTGTTTCAATAACAACACCAGTTATTTCAACTAAAATATTTGTTGAAATTGAAAGGTATGTGTCCTCACTAATTGACAGCATTTTTTTTTCAAACAGTTAAATTAGTTGTTTCAACCATCGTTCCTGCTAATCGAAAAACAAAAATGACAGTTTAGTTAAAACAACAATCGATTAGTTGTACCAAATTTTAACCAATCGAATTCAGAAAATCAACTAATATTCTGGTTGAAATGGGATCGCGGGTGGTTCCGTGTAGTCTCATTCAATATAATCGTTGGTATCAAATTTTCTATCTGTTGATTAAAATAATTTCTCTCACGTATTGAAATTTCTGTGGTTTCCTTGACAAATTGTATTCGAAGCGGTCTACAGTAACGGGTTGAAGAAGGCCGGGGGTTTTGAAATAGAATTTTTTCATTACTCGCGGCTACCAATGGAACAATAGAGGTCAAAAATATATTTCCATCATTTTTTGAGCCATCATCCTTCAGAAATTTTTGTTTGTATTCTGAATGGCCAGTGCTTCCATCGAATCCCCACTTAACGGTTAGTTCAATGGATAGCAGTTCATCATCTGTGAAATGTGTCACTATTAGCTTCTACTAACCTATTAGATGTATGATCCAGAAGTTTTTGTAATTCAACTTCTACAGATGTCTCAGTAACCTTTATGGACGATTCATCTGGATAACAATTCTGTTTTTCTGAAACGATTTGAGCATACGATGGATAAATATTACCGTTTTCAATTTCGAATAATGTTACAACTGCATTTTGTAAGGTTACACTTAATAATCAAAGACAATGCCTCAACAGCTGTATATCGAACTAAACTATGCTTCTGAGTTTCCTTCCATGACTTCAACGGTTTTGAACTACGAGTTGGAGTTGTTTGTGCTATTTCACTAACAACTGAAGCTGCTGGTAAATTTCCTGACTGTCGAAGTTTCATTTGTGTCGCGAACGCTAATTCTTCAGTTGAATAGTTTGCTCCTTAAATTGCAGTTTTAGAACGCTTCATTTTATTTGAACTATTCTCAAATGATAAAACCTTTCTTCCGCGACTAACATGTACAGAATATGATGCAATTCTATTTAAAATATGGTTAGGCAATTTGAACGACTTGTCAAAATAATTACAGCTAAAAACTCGAGATTTTATTCGATGATATCTATTCCATAACTTATTGAAGTATTTGCACATTGCAGAAATATTTTTTTCGATTTCTATAGCAATGTCAGGCATATCCTCTGAACAAATACCGTAAGCCTTCAGAACCGTTTGATTCACTTCATGCAACTTTTTACCTTGATCGCCCTCGGTTTTCCGCCAAACCTTGAACATCACGCGTTTATCAATTTCAACTATCATTGCCGTTTCAACCTTTCGAGCGAACGGACGTGATTTGGATTTACTGCGAAAGCATTGAAAACCAGTTGTGTGTGTGTGATAAAGTGGTCGGACGATATTGTGTGATAGACAATAGTGCTTTTTCCTCTGAGAGGTTTTTTTTTTCGCATTATATAATAGAACAGTGCCTTATTGCGAGCGGTCGATCGAAACGGTACCGTTAGCCGATTATTGTTTCGCCGATCAAGGCCAAGTGTGAGGATTATAAACAAGCGGCCATTGTGTGAGGATTATAAATAAGTGTGCCTTTTCCTCTCGGAGGTTTTTTGCACACCATCAAAGCGGCGATACGCCGATCGACGAAGTCCAGCTTGGTGTCCCCCGTTGGATCTTAGTTAAGTACCTTTACGTCGTTTATTTTTATTTCTTTATTTGACCATTATATTTCCCCCCGAATCATTTGTTTTTGCGCGGAAGTAGTTCCGCTATGCCTATTTTAAATCCTGCCCCCCCCCGCTCCCGATGTTCAAATGGAGACTTCCCTTGTCAGTAAAAAGTCCCGCATAAAGAGCTATCCTGATGGGCTCGCACTACCGGCCGGGCCTTACGCGGTCTATTTCCGGACCAAATCAAAGGAAAAAAAACTGAATATTTTAAAAATATCGCGGGACCTGAATTCGCGATATAATACCATAAAAAGTATAGATAGAATACGGCCAGACAAGCTCAGGGTCCTGTTTACCAGCTCAAAACAGGCTAATGAGCTTGTTCAAAAGGATCCTTTTACGCTGGAGTACCGCGTCTACGTGCCAGCTCGTGAAGTCGAAATCGACGGTGTGGTCACCGATTCGAGTTTGACTTGCGAGGATATTCTTAAGTACGGGGCGGGTTGTTTTAAAGACCCCTCACTTAAGAATGTCAAGATACTGGATTGCAAGCGATTGCATTCAGTATCGATCGCCGGGGATGGAACAAAGTCTTATCCCTAATCAGATTCTTATCGTGTGACCTTCGCCGGCACTGCTTTGCCCAACTACATCCTCTTGGACCGGGTTCGTTTGCCTGTTCGTTTATTTGTACCCCGGATAATGAATTGTACCAATTGCAAACAACTGGGGCATACAGCTACTCATTGCAGCAATAAGCCACGTTGTGCTAACTGTGGGGAAGCTCATGCGGACGGCTCTTGCGGTAAGGATGCTGAAAAGTGTCTCTACTGTAAGGAGGGTCCGCATGACCTCTCTGACTGTCCCGCTTACAAACTGCGAGGAGATCGGATGAAGCGTTCCCTGAAGGAACACTCCAAGCGTTCCTTTGCCGAGATGGTTAAGAGTGCCACCCCTCCTAAACAGGCAACGAATCCATATGCCTGCTTGTCAACTGACGAGAGCGATTCTGACGACCCTTTGGAAGGTCCATCTTCAGCGGTCCCTCATAGCTGTAGGAAAAGAATGAATAAATCTTCTCATAAGCTACCTAGTAAGGGTTCGAAGGTGTCTTCCGAAGGGCTTCGAAAAGTTACAGCTAACGGGAATCGGGAAAAATCACCGAAGCAAAAAGCTCCTGGTCTCGGAAAACTCAATTCCGAGATGGAATTCCCACCGCTTCCAGGGACTAAAAAATCCCCAAGCGTCCCTGAAAATTCACCAGAGAACCAACTAGGTGCTGGACTTATAAAGTTCTCTGATGTTGTGGACTGGATTTTTACAACTTTCAATATTTCAGACCCTCTTAGAAGCATTTTAATTGCTTTCATGCCAACAGTAAAAACATATTTGAAGCAGTTGACTGCAAATTGGCCCCTTCTTTCAGCGATTGTATCTTTCGATGGCTAAATCATCCACCGAGGTCACGGATCTAATCACTGTTTTACAGTGGAATTGCAGAAGTATTATCCCAAAAATAGATTCATTTAAATTTCTAGTAAACAATCTGAAATGTGACGCATTTGCATTGTGCGAAACTTGGCTAACTTCTGAAATACCCTTAAACTTTCACGATTTTAACATTATTCGTCTGGATCGAGATAATCCCTATGGAGGAGTACTTTTGGGGATCAAAAAGTGCTATTCTTTCTATCGCATTAACCTCCCCTCGATACCAGGTATTGAAGTTGTCGCATGTCATGTTACAATCAAAGGTAAGGACCTTTGCATTGCTTCCATCTACATTCCCCCAAGAGCCTCGGTTGGGCATCGGTGGCTCAGTGATATCGTAGAGCTCCTTCCTGCACCGACGTTGGTTTTAGGAGACTTTAACTCACACGGTACGGGATGGGGCTGTCTTCACGACGATAACAGATCAGCTATGATCCATGATATTTGCGACAACTTCAATATGACAATCTTGAATACGGGAGAAATGACACGGATTCCTGCACCACCAGCAAGACCAAGTGCGCTGGATTTATCCCTTTGCTCGACATCGCTACGGTTGGATTGCACGTGGGAGGTAATTCCTGATCCCCACGGTAGCGATCATCTACCGATCGTAATATCAATCACCAGCGGCTCAAAACCATCGAAGACAATCAATGTTTCGTATGACCTCACACGAAATATTGATTGGAATAGCTATGCGACCTCGATATCTGAGAAACTTGAAAGAACTCAACAACTTCCTCCGGAGGAAGAGTACACGTTTTTGGCTGGCTTGATTCTCGACACCGCGACTCAAGCTCAGACGAAACGTGTACCCGGCGCGAAAACTAACATCCGTCCTCCCAACCCGTGGTGGGACAAAGAGTGCACAAATTTAAACGCGGGGAGAGCCTCCGCGTACAAAATATTCAGAAAAAATGGAACACCTGATAATTACCGGAATTACGCGGCGTTAGACGTTAAAATTAAAAACTTGATTAGAGCTAAGAAACGCAGTTACTGGCGTCGGTTTATAGACGGCTTAACGAAAGAAACATCTATGAGTACTCTTTGGAACACAGCCCGACGAATGCGCAATCATAACACCACGAATGAAAGCGAGGAATATTCCAACCGCTGGATATTCGATTTCGCTAAAAAAGTATGCCCAGACTCTGTTCCGGAACAGAAGATCACCCGCGCCGCGACACCAAATACAAACGAAACACCGTTTTCGATGGTAGAGCTCTCACTTGCACTCTTGTCATGTAACAATAAAGCCCCGGGATTAGACAGAATAAAATTCAACTTGTTGAAAAATCTGCCAGACCCCGCCAAAAGGCGCTTGTTGAGTTTATTCAATAAGTTCCTTGAGGACAACATTGTTCCACATGACTGGAGACAAGTGAAAGTGATCGCCATTCAAAAACCAGGAAAATCAGCCTCCGATCACAATTCGTATCGGCCGATTGCTATGCTTTCCTGTATCCGGAAATTGTTCGAAAAAATGATTCTTTTCCGTCTAGACAATTGGGTCGAAACTAATGGCTTACTTTCAGATACACAATTTGGTTTCCGCAGGGGCAAAGGAACGAACGATTGTCTTGCGTTGCTCTCAACAGAAATTCAAATGGCATTTGCTCGTAAAGAACAAATGGCGTCAGTTTTCCTTGACATTAAGGGGGCTTTTGACTCAGTTTCTATAAATATCCTATCTGAGAAGCTGCATCAGCATGGTCTTTCGCCAGTTTTGAACAACTTTTTACATAATCTATTGTCTGAGAAACACATGTATTTCGCGCATGGTGATTTGTCGACAATACGATTCAGTTACATGGGTCTTCCTCAGGGCTCATGCTTAAGCCCCCTTCTATACAATTTTTACGTAAACGACATCGATAAATGTATCAACACATCTTGCACGCTAAGACAACTTGCCGACGACAGCGTTGTGTCTATTATAGGACCCAAAGCTGGCAATCTGCAAGGGCCGTTACAAGATACTCTTGTCAACTTATCCACATGGGCTCTTCAAATGGGTATCGAATTCTCTACGGAGAAAACTGAGCTGGTTGTATTTTCGAGAAAGCGAGAACCAGCACAATTACAGCTTCAACTAGGGGGTGAAACCATAGCTCAGGTCTTCACATTTAAATATCTCGAGGTCTGGTTCGACTCCAAAGGCACCTGGGGATGTCACATTAGGTATCTGAAAAGAAAATGCCAACAAAGAATCAACTTCCTTCGTACAATAACCGGGTCGTGGTGGGGTGCCCATCCAGGAGACCTGATCAGGCTGTACCAAACAACGATATTGTCCGTGATGGAATACGGATGCTTTGGCTTCCGATCCGCGGCGAACACTCATTTCATCATGCTGGAAAGAATTCAGTATCGTTGTTTGCGTATTGCCTTGGGTTGCATGCAATCGACTCATACGATGAGCCTCGAAGTGCTGGCGGGTGTTCTCCCATTGAAAAACCGGTTCTGGGATCTCTCATATCGTTTGCTCATTCGATGCGACATTTTGAATCCTCTGGTGATTGAAAATTTCGAAAGGTTAGTTGAGCTTAATTCTCAAACCCGTTTTATGTCCTTGTATTTTGATTACATGGCTCAGAATATTAATCCTTCTTTGTTTGTTTCCAACCGTGCTCATTTCTTGGATACTTCTGATTCTACTGTGTTTTTCGACACATCCATGAGAGAAGAAATTCGTGGAATTCCGGCTCACGTGCGCCCTCAAGTGGCCCCAAATATTTTTTATAATAAATTTAGAACAGTCAACTGTGAAAAGGTGTTTTACACTGACGGATCAAACATCAACGAGTCCACAGGCTTCGGCATCTTCAATCAAAACATCACCGCTTCTTACAAACTCAGTGATCCGGCTTCAGTTTACGTCGCAGAATTAGCTGCTATTCAGTACACCCTCGAGATCATTGAAACGTTGCCCAAAGACCATTACTTCATTGTCACGGACAATCTAAGCTCAATAGAAGCTCTCCGAGCAATGAAGCCAGGAAAGTATCCCCCTTATTTCCTGGGGAAAATACGGGAACATTTGAGTACTTTATCTGAACGGTCTTATTTAATATCGTTAGTCTGGGTCCCTTCGCATTGTTCCATTCCGGGCAATGAAAAGGCAGACTCATTGGCTAAAGTGGGCGCATTAGAAGGTGATATTTATGAAAGACCAATCTGCTTCAATGAATTTTTCAGTATCTCTCGTCAGAAAACTCTCGAAAGTTGGCAAACTTCATGGAGCAATGACGAACTGGGACGATGGCTACACTCCATTATCCCTAAGGTATCGACGAAACCTTGGTTCAAGGGGATGAACGTGAGTCGTGATTTCATTCGCGTTATGTCACGACTCATGTCAAATCACTATACATTCAACGCACATCTCCGGCGTATCGGGATCGTGGAGAACGGGCTCTGCACCTGTGGCGACGGTTATCAGGACATCGAGCATGTCGTGTGGTCGTGCGTAGAGTATCGCGACGCCAGATCGGAGCTATTGGAATCCCTCAGGGCCCGAGGTAGACCGACTGAGGTTCCGGTTCGGGATGTGTTGGCGAGTCGGGATAGTTCATATATGCTTCTCATATACCAGTTTCTCAAACACATTAATATACAAGTGTAATCTGTTACATCTGGCTTAGAAAGTTCCTCCTATTTATCGACGTTGTTTCAACTGTGGCTAAGAATTATTTCTCAACTGCAGGTTCGACACTAACTTCCGCCGATTATCCCGATTCCTCATCTGTCCACCATCTTCATCGGAACTAACAAGATCTTTTTGCTGTCACTAACCTTCGCTTCCCCCCTCCCCGTCTCTTCACCATCTCGATGTCAACTAATTAGATCTCTGTCGTTTTAGTCATTTCATTCCCATATCCCCTTTTTACTCCGTTTTCCGCAATATTTACTTCGTTATATTTTTTTTTTCATTTTCTTCTGTAACAACACCATCATCGCCCACGGAAACTTATCAACAGCATGCGGGCCACCCGCCGGGTATTCGTAACCTGGGGGTGTTTCCCGCGGACCCACACGGACCGAAGAATGCGGCCAACATGAATATTCACCAACGCCATATGGAAGACTCTCATGAAATATTCAATTCACCGGCCGATCACCACATGAAGGCTGGATCTGCCAAAGTCAACCACTGCGACCCAAATATGACATTACTTAATGATACAACCCTAGTTTTAAGTTAGTCGTAAATTTTAAATTAGTAAAAGCCCTTGGCATCTTAGAGCTTAAGCAGTGTGCCTTAAACATTATATTCTTGAATAAAAAAAATTTCAACTATAAAACAAAAGGAAAACTGCTATTGATTGAAAAAGCTTACATAAGTCATTCGAGCACATCGTTACCTGGCATTATCGATGGGTGACAGTGCGTAATTAGAATTTCTAATCCAGTACTGAAATTTCTTTTTGTATTCAATGTCGTCTACCGTTTTCGTCTTATCACTTTTACAAAAATAAAAATGAATAATTACTGTGCATTAAGAATGAGCTCACGTATTCTACTAATTGAGGTTAGTTGGGACAATAAAAAGAATGATTTCACGACCCGTTGCTTTGATTTTTGTCCCGTTTACACTTCTGCTGGCTGCCAGCACGCTACCAGCATAATGTAAACGCTTGCCAGCATGAAAATTTTTGATCGTCCTAAATTTCATGCTGGCAAGCGATGCTGGTGGAAAAATTCAAGATGGCGACGGAATGAAATTGATGTATATCTCGCACGTATTTCATGTTTTTCTTAGTTAAAAGCATTTGTTCGCGCAAAGTGGATCAATATCATAAATGAGCGTGATGATTTAAGTATTTTAAAGATATTTTTGATCTCTACGATAAGGCCTAAGATCCTTATTAATTATTATTATTATTATTATTATTATTACTATTATTATTATTATTATTATTATTATTATTATTATTATTATTATTATTATTATTATTATTATTATTATTATTATTATTATTATTATTATTATTATTATTATTATTATTATTATTATTATTATTATTATTATTATTATTATTATTATTATTATTATTATTATTATTATTATTATTGATGATAAACAGCCTTTCGTTATAAAATAATCATTATCAGATGGAAAACTTTTAGCAATTACGTGGAAATAATGATGTCTTAAAATCTTTATAACGAGGAGGAAGTAACAAGTGTTTATAGCCATTGAATTCAAAAATATTGTAGATCGAATGAAACAAGGAAGTACCAAGTACAAGCACACATACATAACAATACAAGTACATTACAAGCACATATGCATATGTAACTCAAAGGTAACTAGAAGATATTTATAGAAAGAAAGAAATCGATGTAAGTTTGTATGTTTGTAACGTTATAACTTCGGAACTACTGAACCGATTGCCACCAATCTTGGCACAGGTACTACTCGCATTTCAGAGATGGTTTAGGGAGCATTTTTATAGGGGAGGGAGCGTAGTAAATGTAATTTACAGGAGGGGGTTATGAAAAAACTCATACAACTTGACGAGAATCGATACGTTTTGAAGACCATAGAAACATTTTGCATACATTAGATATGACTTTACGGGGGGTGGATGTAGCAAGTGCCTTTAAAAAAGGGGTGTAATGTTTCTAACGGCATAACTCCAAAACTACTGAACGTATTGCAATCAAATTTGGCATAGGTACTTCTTGCTCTTCAGAGATGATCATTAGGACATTCTCAGGGGAGAGAGTGTGTAGCAAGCGTTCTTAATTTGAGGAGGCCATGTCGAAATTTATCTTATTTAAAGAGAATTGATACTTTTTAAAAACCATACATACATTTTGAAAACCTCAAATATGGTTTTAAGGATATTTGTGGGGGTTGATATAATCAGTGACTCTAAAAAAGGAAGTTTAATGTGGAGTTTATAGAACTTTCCATAAAACGATACTTCTTGCTGAGTACAGATATTATTTGCGCTTCAGATGATCCTAAGCAGAAACTGGAAGTGGATAAAGTAAGGGTCTCATCCAAGGGAGGAGCAAAGTTCAAATTGTTAATATAATCGAACGTAACTCCAAAACAACTCAAACTCACCACACTTAACTAGGTTGGATATTCTATGGTGGGGAGAGTGGGGTGGGGGAGGGGGAAGCAAAGTTTCATAACAACTCAGTAAATTATCGCCAAACTTGGCACAGGTACTTTTTACTATTCAGAGGTGGTCACGACAAGCTTAGATATTCAAGTCAAAGGTTTATTGTAACATTTTCTTATTCGTCGTCAAACAAGATGGGGGGGTGGATTCAGATTAGGAGAAGGAGATCTTGAAAATCAATTTTCATATTGAATTTTTTATAAAATAAGAGAGGGGCAAGAATGTCAAGATTGTGCTAGATAGTATTGCTATCGGTAATTTGAATTAAGCAGTTCTGCTATTGTTAATTTTAGTGAATTAATCGATACTTTTCGAAGAGCACGGATACTTCGTACACTATTAAGAGGTGGTCATAAGGGTTATCATGGAGGAGAGCTGTAGTAAGTTCACTAATAAAAGGGGAGTTCAATATAAAATTTATTCTACGATAAACGATGCATCTTGACAAATACAGATACTACTTTTATGTCAATGTAGATTAAACGGTTATTTTAAGGGAGAGGGAGTGCAGCAAGTGCCTCAAACATGGGAAGTGTAAGGAAAAATCGATTGAATAGCAACATAAAACTGCTCATAGTATTACACTAAGTAGGACAACTTCGGGAATTTTGTTCGACCTTTTCTTCCGAAAAATTCCCGAGCAACGCCGAGTCATTCAGCTAGTATGTTATAAAATCCAGAACTTTAATTCCAAACAATTTCGATACAGTGCACAAAGCAGCAATTCCACGGTAGTTTGATACGTTTGTAAACTGGAAACATATAGGATTTCTTCTATATTTCTCGAATAATTCCAGAATGCAAAGAGCAATCGAAAATTTTGAACAGTGGAACCAATAAACTATTAGAACAATTTCTTATTACCACAGATGGAATCCCGTCGGGTCCAGCACTAGATAAACGTTTTAACTTTTCCTTCTTCGTTTCTTTTTTTGCCTAACTCGAGATCGGAGAGTTTTACCAAGGTGAAAAAACATCAATTCGGCCAACTCAACCAATTGCTGAAACGTTCGGCCATCTTTAATTTTTTGGGCTTTCATAAAATTGAGCTTTGCTTTTTGAGCAAATGGTCCACAAATGTGAAACAATTAAGCAGAAACCGCGCGAAAATCGCGAAATCCGCGCGACCGTAACAACCCTGCTATTGGTGCAATAGCTCCAGGAGAAGGTTGTCTTCGACGAACTCGTTTTAGGTGATTGAGCCTACTATCATTCACGATCATAACATGCCCTAAAATTGATCAGTGGGTAAATTTATACGTTTCGAAAAGGTCACCTTTCCACTGCGTCGGTTTTCAGTTCATCGCCATCCTAGTAGTAAGCTACGATTACCATAGCTGACCATAAATTCCATTCACCTTCAAACTTTTAATAGCACTGTAATGTGGAACTCTCCGCAAATTCAAAGCCAACTTGGATGCATGGTAGAAGAAGTCGGAACTTCCAGCACTCAATTTCCTTCCATAAATCACTGTTCGCATCTCGTGCACCTCTTGGTTGGAGGAATCCTGAAACCGAAACACACACCTTCCCCCTTACCCCACCGCTTCGATACTGACCTGTCGCTCTGGGGTTCGTGCACCATTCCGGAAACAGCTCAAAATATATATCTTTTTTAGCATCACCTTCTGAACTGCAGAATAAGTGCTTCTAGTTTCCATATGGGAATAAAAGAACACAGTAACAAAACATCCACTACACGCACCCAAAGGGTGGAAAAGTGTGAAACTGTGTGCCGTGCAAACTGACGAAAGGAATGGCGGCAAAACAACCGGAAATCGTTGCCATTGTTGCTGTTTCCATTCGCTCCGGGCTCCGGGCCGGGAGAAAAACGACTGTAGGAAGAGTTTTACCGAATAAATCAAATACAGCCCTGCACTTGCATAGTTAGTCGCTCGGGGGTGCAGCAGAGGGTACAGGAAGAGTTTTCGGAGAAAAGATAACACAAAAGACATTGTTTGCCATCTCAATATCACGCTGTCATGCTGCCAACGCTCTACGGCAGAGATTTTCACTTAGCCGGTGTTGGCACTGTCCGATTATGCAAAACAAAAACACTTCGATTATTTTGTAACTACGCTTGGTAACTAGAATCCGGTTCGAACCAACAACCAAGAGTCCGAAGGGAAAATTCGGGATTACATCATGGCTGCAATCTGAATTCCGGGAAACGAAAGGATTGACTAGAAGCCGTACATGACTGCAAATCGTTTGATGCAAACACCTTCGGCCACCGTTCTTCCTTTTGACAGCTGCCTTGTTTGTTCGAAATTATGGCTTAATTGCCAGTAAAATCAGAAACAAACATCCGGTCTTCGCATGACTTACTCGATTTTAATTATTGTTTCCCCTGTTCTACTTCCGACTGAGAAGAGGTTCGCCCGATGGTTCCTAGCGCATTGGCATTGTTTGCCCTCCACGGATGACTTATGTCGTGTTAGTTCCAACGGTTTCCTTACACGGTACTTCAGTGAAGTTATTTACAATCGGTTCGGTTTTGTTGAGAATAAGGATCGAGGTTGGTGTTGATTATTTTCCTGTAATAAATTGTACTATCTTAGCTTAGGCACTTTCCCAGAAGTTTTGATTACAAGTGAAAGAACAAGGATATTCGAATCCGTAGCTGCACATTTCCTAGATGTCTAGCAACACTGCCCCTGGCCTCGTGCCTATTGTTTCATATGTCAGTGAGGAAAAACTCCGGTCGTCTTTCGAGATTCTTACCAGCAAATAATAAAAGAGTCGAGATCCGGATCCGCATCGGACAGGGACCGTAAAAAGCAGTAGCAGCTGGTTGAAATACACACTCCTGCGAACAATACACAACGACCAACAAGACCCGTGCTTGTCGGAAACGTTTCATTCCGGCACAGAGTTTATTTCGCAAAACCAGCGCGCCACGTACGGCTGCTACACTGTTGCGTTTTTTCCTTGTTTCCTGATCCGATCCCCGGGATCCCCGATGGTGAGTCTGCCGGGTCTGGCGGGTACGGTCAGTGGGTTGTGGTGACGAAATCGTCAAGTGAAACAAGTCGCCGGACCAACTTTTCCATCGGCCAATGTGAGAAACGTTCAACGGCGGCGTCTCGTACGAATTCGGACTTTGCTCCAAAGTAGAGAAAGTTCACCGATACGATTGTGTGTGTATGTGTATATCACCTGGTCTGGCAAAGCTGTGTTGTTGGCAAACATAAATTGAGCTTGAGTGAAGGGATAGTTTTTTTTGTTTTTCGCAGGTGGCTTTACCTTGTTGCCTTCGGACTGAGCTAATGCCAGAATTCTCATTCTGTTAATACAACTGTCGAAATGAGTTATTTGTAGGTATCCGATAAGCAGTGTCAATCTGCAGTGATTTAATGTGTTGTGATTGTTTTCTTTTATCACTTGTTGCGAATTGAATAGGTTTGTAATATCTTTCACTCTTTTGCAGCTTCTTTTATGCAACAAATCATAATTTTGCATTGCTGACCTAGAATCCCTTTCTTCTGCTTAGCAGTTCGCCTTAAAGACGGATCGTAAAAAAAGAGTTATTGCATGAACATTTTACGATCGATCCTTTCGGTTCGAGACTTTTTAATTTGACGTTTGATTTAAGAAAAGTTTCTGTCACAATGGCCATATGAATTTTGTGAACTTTGAGAAAATTATAAAATTCATCTTCACTCGATTTCAAAGATCGAGCACTCCAATTTAAAATATTCAAATAATTATTTAACATCACTGTTAAATTTTAAATTCATTATAATATTATTTGCAAATTGCCATCCGATTTGAAATGCTTCAAAAAGTGATGAAGTCGAATTCATTCGGATGATCATTTGAAAAAGTTGATCTTGTAGGTAGATCATTTTATTTTCAGTTATATCGCCTAAATCAACTTCATTTAAAGAAGCGAATGGCATTGAAGGAATATTTCTAGGTATACTGCCATTAGAACTGCCATTAGAAGAAGATGATATGGCCGATCTACCTATCAATTAATTGTTTTCGTTAGAAGATGTACTGCAAGGCGGTCCTGTGTTTTTATTATTTACATTAGAAGAATTAAGTGGTAGATTTCTACCTGTTATACTAGCATAACTGACATTAGAAGAAGATGATGACGAGGTCAATAAATTGTTTTCGTTAGAAGACGAATTGGCAGGCGTACATGTTTTTTGTTTTAAATTCGAAGAAATAAGTGCCTTAGAAGAATTAGGCGTGGCATTTGTAACGGTTTTTTGATTTTCAGGTATGTTCTGTAAATTTAAGGTCGTTGATTTGACTTGTTGTCTAAGCGAACGAGCGTTTAAATTTTTTTCCCTGACAGGACATTTCAAATAATTGGATTTATGATTTCCATTGCAATTTGAGCATGAAAATTTATCAGTGGTTTCATTCATTGGACAAACGTCTTTCGAATACGATTTACCACAATTCAAACACCGTATATCCATATGACAATTTTTGGTTCCATGGCCGAAGCCTTGGCAACGACAACATTGCGTTAAGTTTACATCACTTCGATTGAAGTGTATTAGGTAAAGTTCATGGGAAACTCCAGAGCGTGGTTTAGAAGTAACATTCGCTCTTTTTTCATAAGTATTACTTGAGAAGGGGCAAAACCAAGCAATTCTTTTAGTTCATTTTTAATTTCATCAGTACTTTGATAATTTGATAAGCCTTTCAAGACAGCCTTGAAGGGTCTGTCTGATTTTATATCATATGAGTAAAATTTATGAAGTTTCTCGGACAAATATCGGATAAGACGTTCATAATCTTCCAATCCATCAACCAAGACTCGACATTCTCCTCTTCGTCCAATTTGAAATGAGACTTTTACTTCCGGGAGAAAAGTAGAAAACTCAATCCGGAATGCTTTGAAGTCGGAAATCATCACCGTCACTGGTGGCATAGATTGATGTTTCTTCCCAGAACGACAAGCGTCCGTTTTGGGAATTTTTGAAGAATTTTCTTCTATGTCGCTACAATCGGATTCAGGAAGAATCTCGTAAATATTGTTAGACGGCATAGAATCAACGGAAGGGAAATCCGTCCGTTGTCTTTTATTTTTACATTCAGATTCTGTAAGATCGTAAATGTTATTAGGAAAATGTTGAATAACGGATTGTGATTTATTCCATATTGAATTATTTTTAGCCTAAGGCTTGTTGCCTTTCCGGTTGGACGCAGGCATTTTTGAAATGAATGAAATTTGAAATTAAATTAACTAGGCTAAATTAGTTTTCGATTAAACTCCTAGTTTGGAAAAGTCTTGATAAAGACTGATTTTGTGGTAGTCTTAATAAAGACTGATTAGTTCGAATAATAGTTCTTTGAATAGCTAGCCTTAAAAAAGGCTGATTAATTTCTTAGTCACTCTAATATCACTCTTTGTATAGCCTTGAGAAAGGCTGACTAATTTTTAGTCTATAAAAAGACTGTTAGTGTTTCAGGTAGCCTTGAAAAAGGCTGAAGCCTTGAATCAATGAAACTCTAGGTAGCCAGAAAAAATTTCCAGGAGCCAAGAGCTATACGCGTGCGGTGCAAACGACTGTTCAACACCGACTGACCAAAACCAAGATCACATTTTAATCTCGGCTCGTGTTTTTGTGGTCAAAAATGCATTTGTTTCAAAATAAAAAGAAATCAAACATTAATCAAAGTATCGTTTATCGCTTGTAACTACTTTTCACTCCTCTCAGGCAATTATCGAATTCCTTCTTGAAAAAATGTCTAGTATTTTGAGATGATCCAAGTTTGAAACCAATTTTCGATTTCTGCCTAGGAAGTAAACCGATGACTTGCTAAATCATGCTGCTTCCGCCGGAGCAACCAGTAATCGGGAGGAGCAATGTCAGGAGAATACGGCGTGTGGGGCAAAGTGTCCCACTTGAGCGTTTTCAAATACTACGAACCATGAATATTCGACTTTGGTATTTATGTTGGGGTCGATGTCAATGTTTTTAGACTTAGGCTTTAAACGGTAATAGCTATCCAACAAGCCATAGATAGTAAAAACCCGTCCAATTTTAACGGAGATATCGATATTTTTGTGTAAGCGACTTTTCCCCTTATTCCCGTAGTAGGAGTTTTACGCGCTCGATGATAAAGCGATGTTTCGGAGCAAAGTGAATTACGATTTTCAATACTGTTGTATGCAATTGTTTCTTAGCTTTTCAATGGCTGTGTACAGAACCCTTCATTATGACGTTTCGATTTTAGCACAGTTCGCTTTTGGCAACATAATCGTTTGAAATTCAAAACAATATTCAATATTTATATTGATTTATACTGCTTGCAACAATTGTTCGAACGTAATCGATGAACAACCCTCGCTACTACCTAGCATCTAAACTCACGTCACCTGTGAATACGATGCTTCGCCTGACACACACATTCAAACCAATCAAACCGATCATATCATTGTACTCATGAACTTATAATAAAATCAGTCTATTGAATTCTATCTGTGAGACAGCACGTTCTTTTCTTGAGCTCTTCGGTCTGTACAATTGTATCCACGCGGTTTCAACGTGGTCGGTAAATTTGGTCGTTTGTTCCTCCAAAAAGCTGGTCCTTCGAACCGGATAACCATAATTTGACCAGCAACGCGAGTTTATTTGTCGATTTTACGTTGCTCTCGTACGACTAGTGGACATTTACGAGTTGATAGCGAAGATAACGTGTGCAAGCACACCGCGTGTGTATTGGAGTTTTACTGCCGCTAAATATCGTCATGGATAAATTAATCCGCACAAGAAAATCGTATGCCCCGCGGCTGGAACGAGTAGGTCGTTGTCTTGAAAAAATGGAAGACTCCGAAAATGTTGAAGCCGAAGATGTTCTCACGGAGATAGATAACCTCAACAGCATTTGGTCATCGTATCTATCTGTTCATCATAAAATTCTTGATTTGGCAGACGACGAAGCTGTTTACGAGGAAGCAATGACGCATCAGATCGCATTCGAAGAGGAGTATTTGTCACTGAAAAAGGGTTTGGGTAGGCTTCAGAAACGTTTGGAGCCAGTCGAACACGAGGTCACTTTCAACCAACAAAATGGTGGCAACACTAGCGTCATCGAAGCACTAGTTCAGCAACAAACACAGCTTTTTCAAGCAATCACATCCAACGTAGGAGCGTCAACGACTTTAGTTCCGCCATCAAGCAACGGTACGTCAGCCGATAATACCGCACTGCCGGACTTAAGGCTGCCGCGCATGAGTCTTCCGATCTTCAACGGAAATTTTCTGGAATGGCAATCGTTTTACGATCTGTTCAGTGGATCAGTGCATCAAAATCCATCACTTCGTCCCAGTCAGAAACTCTATTTTCTCAAAAGGCATTTGGCGGGAGAAGCAGCTACACTGATTTCGCATCTAAATGTTGAGGATGCTAACTATCAACCAGCTCTTCAAAAGTTAAAAGAGCGATACAATAAACCGCGTGCAATCGCTAATCTGCACATCACTCGTTTTTTGAGCCAACCATCATTGACAGCGTCGTCCCCATCTGGTTTGCGCTCCCTCCACGATGTTTCGGATGAAGTGATTCGCGCTTTAGCAGCTCTCGGACGCGAAGAAAGAGACATTTGGTTACTACACGTTCTGTATGAAAAGTTGGACTCGAACACTAAAGAACTGTGGTGTCAAAGGATTGTGGACCTTGAAGAGGATGATATAAGTTTTGACGCACTGTTGAAATTTATTGATAATCGAAGCTCAGCCCTGCAATCATCACAACGGTCCCGGATCTCTAGCACCATCCCAGCTAATAAGGTTCCAGCATTAAGGCCCCAATCTAAGCAACTTTCTGCATTAGTTGCTACTAAACAAACACAAGTCATCTGTGGCATTTGTTCGAGACCTGGTCATCAACCGTACCAATGCGGTAAGTTCACACACGCTAGCTCAGCTGATCGATTCTTTATGGTTTCTAGACAGAAGCTATGCCAGAATTGTTTAAGGAACCATGGTGGAGAAGAATGCAAGGCGGGTTTCTGCCGAAAATGTGGACAGATGCATCATACGTTGCTTCACAACGCTTTTCAACCAGCAGCCCAAGTGACACCACTCGAAGAAAATACCTCTGCATCACCGCAAGCGCTTATATCAGCTATTAACCTATCTGATCATCTCGATGGTACGAACGTGCTTCTTTTGACGGCTACTATTGACGTTTTCGACAAATACGGTCGACCACATTCAGTTCGCGCAGTGCTCGATTGTGCATCACATCTTAGCTTCATCAGAAAAGATTTGTGCGATCAGCTCGGTGTTGAAAAATCGCCTATAAACCTGGATTTTCAAGGAATATCGTCTACAAGCACACACTCCAGTTTAGGCGCTACCGTAACAATTGCCTCCAGGTGCTCAAATTACCAGTTTAGCCTTCCGTGTGCCATATTGGATCAAATCTCTGCCGACCTTCCATTGCGTCCTGTGAATATCGAAGATTGGCCAATTCCACATTCCGTACATTTGGCTGATCCGCAATTTCATAATCCTGGAAGAATCAGCATTCTTTTGGGCCTTCAACCGTTTTTAGAGCTATTGGAACCTGGACAAATTGTTCTCGATCCAGCAGGTCGTCGGCCTATTCTTCAAAATACGAAGCTAGGATGGGTGGTATCAGGTCGTTATGAAACACCACCGCAAGCGGCCCCTATCAGTTCTACTTGTTTAATCACCTTCGTTGATGATACACTTTCTCAACAATTGCAAAGATTTTTTGAGATGGAGGAATACACGCATCCAGGTCCCCACTTCAGTGAAGAAGAAAGGATGTGTGAGGCACATTTCGAACAGAACACCGTTCGCGACAACAATGGTCGATTCCAAGTTCGTCTCCCCTTCCGAGAAGATCCAAAATCACTAGGAAAATCTCGTGAAATCGCTACTAAACGGCTTGAGCAAATTGAGCGAAAGTTGGCCAAAAATCATCAGCTTAAGGGACAGTATCACTTCTTTCTGCGTGAGTATCTCGAGGCAGGCCATATGTCTCTCGCCAAAACACCAGCACCGGTTGGATCAGTATACCTCCCACACCATTGCGTCTTGAAGGAGTCCAGCACTACAACCAAATGCCGTGTTGTTTTCGATGCTTCGGCCAAAACGACTAGTTCAAAATCACTTAATGACGTGCTAATGAGTGGTCCTGTCCTACAAGATTCCCTCATCGACATTCTGCTACGGTTTCGTTTCCCAGTTATTGCACTTACTGGTGATATACAGCAGATGTACCGTATGGTGCAAGTTGCAACGGAGGATCGTGATTATCAACGAATCTTATGGCGATGGAAACCTGAAGATGACATCGATGAGTACACTCTAAACACCGTCACCTACGGAACAAAACCGGCGTCGTACCTCGCGACAAAATGCGTTCAACAGTTGCTCAATCTCTTTGCTGTAAACTACCCGGATGCGGTCCAGAAGGCATTGAAGGGGACATACGTTGATGACGTTTTGATCGGTGCAGATTCTCCTGAAGAAGCTCAACAGTTACGACAACAGCTTTCGGAAATATTTGCATCTGGAGGTTTCCACCTGCGTAAATGGGCGTCTAATTGTAACAGGGCCCTTGAAGGTGTATCCGAAGCAGACCTCGAAATTAGGATCCCGATCGAATTAAATGGAAACGAAACCATCAAGGCCCTTGGAATTCACTGGCAGCCGTGCAGTGATGAGCTCTTGTTTTCCTATCAACCAGTTAAGATCCTTCAGCCCACTAAACGTATCATTTTGTCGCAAATCGCCAGCCTGTTCGACCCTCTGGGTTTGCTCGCTCCAATCATCGTCAAGGCGAAGTTGGTGATGCAACGTTTGTGGGAGCTGAAGGTGGACTGGGATGAAACTCCCCCTGGTGAGTTGATTGATGATTGGATAGTTTTAGCACAGAATCTGTTCGCTCTCAACTCATTTCAGATACCACGAAGAGTCGTCTACGCTCGAAGCCTTACACGACTCTACCTGCACGGCTACAGTGACGCTTCCGAGAAGGCAATGGGCGCCTGCATATACATTCGATCCGTCGACGAAGATGGCAACCATTCATCGCATCTTCTTTGTGCAAAATCGAAAACAGCACCGATCGGGAAGGGTCGGTCGACCATACCTCGCTTGGAGTTAAATGCGGCGGTGATCTTGGCACGTCTAATCAGCAATGTTACTGCAGCTTTGGCAAAACAGTTTCACGAAATTCGAGCCTACAGTGATTCCCAGGTAGCATTGGCATGGATATCTGGCGGAGCGTCTAGATGGAAAACATATGTTGGAAATCGCGTAGCCGAAATCGCAACTCTCTTGCCGTCGATCAACTGGTATCACGTTGGTACCCACGACAACCCTGCAGATATAATATCGCGAGGTGCTCTTCCTGTTAATTTGAAAACGAATGATCTTTGGTGGCATGGTCCAAATTGGCAGCATTCATCACCACATCGAGATCTTAACGATGCACAAAGGCAACAAGTAGACCGTGAACGAAAATCTATGGCAGTCGGTCTCATAGTCGCATATCAAAATCATTTTTTAGATGAGATGTTAAATCGTTACTACCCAAACAAACAAATGTTGCTACGTGTCACTGCTCGTCTTTTGAGATTCGGTTCCCGTGGACCTGAACGTCTAACATCTGCAGAGTTGGATAAGGCTCTTTTAATATATGTATCGCACACACAGAAATCTCACTTCTCGAATGATATCAACCGCTTGAAAGAAGGAAAATTTGTGTCTAGCGGAAGTTCTATTCGTTTACTCGATCCTTACTTGGATGCAGACGGGCTTCTCAGGGTGGGCGGCCGTATCCGTCAATCGAAGCTAAATTATGATACAAAACACCAGCTACTGCTACCTCGGCGTTCTATATTCACTTCTCTAATATTATATGACGCCCATATCAACAACTTTCATTGCGGACCGCAAACTTTGCTAGCAATTTCTCGTCAACGTTTTTGGATACCGTATGGGACAAGTGCGGCTCGTAAAATCACTCGGCAATGCGTAACATGCGCTCGAATGAAACCTCTACCTTTACGTCAGCAAATGGGTCAGTTGCCATCATCTCGTTTGGATCCACAGCCTCCGTTCTCTGTAGTAGGAATAGATTATGCGGGTCCGGTGAATATCATAAGCCGTAAGGTACGTGGAGCTGCATCGAGCAAGGGATACATAGCCTTGTTCGTTTGTTTCGTTACAAAGGCGGTATGGCTGGAAGCAGTATCGGATCTCAGTACACCATCGTTTCTGGCGGCGTTTACCAGGTTCACCAGTCGCTACGGTATGCCAGCAAAGGTATATAGCGACAACGCTACAAATTTTCGTGGAGCAGCAAAGCAATTGAAGGACGTCGCAAATCTTTTCAATTCCAATGCACACCAATCGATCGTGGCAGATTTTCTTGCCGACAAGGGTGTCGAGTGGAACTTTATTCCGCCACGCTCTCCTCACCATGGAGGGCTCTGGGAAGCTGGTATCAAGGTCGCCAAGCAGCTGCTGTGTAAAATTTCAGGTAATTTCACATACACGTTCGAGGAATTGTCGACTCTTTTGGCACAGGTTTCGGCATGCATGAACTCTCGTCCCATCACACCGATTTCCAATGATCCAACGGACCCGCAGCCATTGACCCCCGCGCATTTTCTGATTGGGAGGCCGTTGACAACAGCACCGGAAATCAACCAACTCGAACGCCGTGTCAGCTCTATGTCGCGTTGGCAATTTGTTCAGCGTGTATCTCAGGAGTTTCGAGCAAGATGGCAGAAGGAATATGTACGATCGTTGCAGGTATTCACGAAGTGGCAAAAATCTGCATCTAACGTGAAGGTTGGTGACTTCGTACTTTTGGTTGGCGAAAACGATAAGCCGAAGCAGTGGCCGCTTGGACGGATAGTGGAAGTTCATCCAGGACCTGATGGATTGGTCCGAGTAGCATCTCTGAAAACTGGCAACGGAATCACACAACGAGACATCCGGCGAATTCGTTTGATACCCATGGACAGCGATGAATACGTTTCAAGACGATTAAGTAATGAAATTCCGGACCGGAATTTGGTGGGCGGCTTATGTTCGAACGTAATCGATGAACAACCCTCGCTACTACCTAGCATCTAAACTCACGTCACCTGTGAATACGATGCTTCGCCTGACACACACATTCAAACCAATCAAACCGATCATATCATTGTACTCATGAACTTATAATAAAATCAGTCTATTGAATTCTATCTGTGAGACAGCACGTTCTTTTCTTGAGCTCTTCGGTCTGTACAATTGTATCCACGCGGTTTCAACGTGGTCGGTAAATTTGGTCGTTTGTTCCTCCAACAATAATTGCTGGAAGAACAAAACTTCTTACATCCTTATACTATTCGAAGAAGTTCTTGGAGATCAGGAATAAAAGAAATAATTTCATTAATTTTTTCGTAGATGGCTTAACTGATTTCTACAAACTCATACTCATATAACCAATCCTATGTTTCGATATAAGGTTTCTGAATTTCATTTGAGGTCGAATTCTGCTTCCGGAACTACAGGATGAAATATGTAATGAAATTAAAATAATATCACTAATTTTACTAGTAGATGGATGAACCGATTTCGTCCATCTAATATTCAAATGAGAGGTTCCGGGTTGGCGGTTCAATGCATATGTGAGACGCTGGTCTTACAAGCCAGTTGTCGTATGTTCGAGCCCCGACCTGGAAGGATTCTTAGTGTCAGTAGGATCCATAGTACTAGCCATGCAATGATTATGTACACTAAGAATCGGCTGCGAAGTCTGTTGAAATAGAAAGGCCAAATTCCACAAAAGGAATGTAATGCCAAGACTTTTTTTAAGGTCCCTTAAAACTTCTTGTGTTTTTATCAGATCCAACTTCTGGTTCAGAAGATACAGGGTGATTAGAGTAAAAATTTTACATAAATTTAGCGGGTTTTATCGGGTTTACTGATTTTGAGAGTCGATGACCCAATAAACTTATTTCAGAAACGCACTACGATTTCTCTAAGATGACTACACTGATTTTAACAATTTTAACATTAGGCGAATTTGACTGACTTCGTCAACACCGATTTCCGAAATTCGTTTCCGAAAATGTCGGGAATAGAGAAGCTAAAAGAAGGCCAAAACGAATTTAATTAACAAAAATCCAAATTAAATCAAACTTATGTTCCTATCAAACATTGATGAATTTCATCCGATTCCGACTTCCACTTTTGAAATTACAGGCTGATGAGTTTTTGAAATTCAAACCGTCATCGAAGATGACGATACCAAAAAATCTTCAAAGTTAGTCTCTGAATACCGTTTCTGGAAGTACCATAAATAATGACAAAAACTTTCAAGGGGAACTCACTTCTATATCTCATGGAATGCTTAATCGATTGCCATGCGTTTAGATTGAAAGGTATAATTTTAAGGTTTCATGCAACTTCTATCTTCGATTCGTCATGCAGTTGCAAAATTATAATTACAATTCATTTGACGATCATTAATATGTTTTTTTCATAAAAACTAAACACAACCAATAATGGATTTTATCGTATCAAAGAACGCTCACTAGCAACTCTTCACAGGATTAAATCAGTGCCATCAAAGAGAGACGGATATTATCGCAGCAACAAAAAACCGGCATGGTTCATTTAACATAGAATAGACACCAGCGCGAGAGCGAATTTCTCTCGATGACCTGTCTGAGAATCAAAGGTTAGCTCGCTGCTGTAGGGATTCTCTCTGAAGCAACAAACGGTCGCTTATTTTCGTTTTGCGATACGATTCTATACGGGCAATGGATAATTCCGATAGAATAATTTTAATATTGCCGCTTATTCTAGCTTTGTGCATATAACCTTTGTATAAATTGTGTCTATGAAAATGTATGTGAGTGCTCCACACAAGGGTTTTGAAATATTGCAACCAAGTATGAGAATCATCAAGTGGAATCATCGATTTTCTGCGATAATTGTCAACTTGCGATTCTCATTGCCGTTTCAACCTTCCGAGTGAACGGACGTGCTTTGTGTTTACTGCGAAAGCGTTGAAAACCAGTGCCGTGTGTGATAAAGTGACCGGACGATCAAAACTAGATCGCTATTGTGTAATAGACAATAGTGCTTTTTCCTGTGAGAGGTTTTATGCACATTATATACTGAAGCAGTGTATTGTTGTGAGCGGACGATCGAAACAGTACCGTTAGCCGGTGATTGTTCGATCGATCAAAACAGGCCCAGCGGTGTACGTGATATCACTGTGCGGATTAAAAAAGAGTGTGCTTTTTCCTCTCGCAGGTTTTTTGCACACCATCGCAGCGGCGATACGCCGATCGACGAGGGCTAGGCCTTGGTGGCCCCCGTTGGATTTAAGTTAAGTATCATTATTTAGTTTTTTTTCCTTCCTGCATTCGACTGTTCTATTTCTCCCCGATTCACTTATTTCTGTGCGGAGGTAGCTCCGCAACATGTCTAGTCTAAATTCTGACCCCCCCGTTCCCGATGATCAAATGGAGACTTCCCTTGACTATAAAAAGTCTCGCATAAAGAGCTATCCGGATGGGCTCGCCGGCCGGTCCTTATGCGGTCTATTTCCGGACCAAATCGAAAGAAAAAAAATTAAATATTTTAAAAATATCGCGGGACCTGTCCTCGCGATACAATACTATAAAAAGTTTTGATAAGATACGTCCAGACAAGCTCAGGGTCCTGTTTACCAGTTCAAAACAGGCTAATGAGCTCGTTCAAAATGATCCTTTTACGCGGGAGTACCGCGTCTACGTGCCAGCTCGCGAAGTAGAAATCGACGGTGTGGTCACCGATTCGAGTTTGACTTGCGAGGACGTTCTTAAATACGGGGCGGGTTGTTTTAAAGACCCCTCACTTAAGAATGTCAAGATACTGGATTGCAAGCGATTGCATTCAGTATCGATCGCCGGGGATGGAACAAAGTCCTATCCCCAATCAGACTCTTATCGTGTGACCTTCGCCGGTTCTGCTTTGCCCAACTACATCCTCTTGGACCGGGTTCGTTTGCCTGTTCGCCTATTCGTACCCCGAGTAATGAACTGTACTAATTGCAAACAACTGGGGCATACAGCTACCCATTGCAGCAATAAGCCACGTTGTGCTAACTGTGGGGAAGCTCATGCGGACGGCTCTTGCGGTAAGGATGCTGAAAAGTGTCTCTACTGTAAGGAGGGTCCGCATGACCTCTCTGATTGTCCCGCTTACAAACTGCGAGGTGATCGAATGAAGCGTTCCCTAAAGGAGCACTCCAAGCGTTCTTTCGCAGAGATGCTTAAAAGTGCCACCCCTCCTAAACAGACAACGAACCCATATGCCTGCTTGTCAACTGACGAGAGCGATTCTGACGACCCTTTGGAAGGTCCATCTTCGGCGGTCCCTCATAGCTGTAGGAAAAGAATAAATAAATCCTCTCATAAGCTACCTAGTAAGGGTTCGAAGGTGTCTTCCGAAGGGCTTCGAAAAGTTACAGCTAACGGGAATCGGGACACAACACCGAAGCAAAAAGCTCCTGGTCTCGGAAAACTCAATTCCGAGATGGAATTCCCACGAATTCCCGGGACTACAAAATCCCCAAGCGTCCCAGAAAATCTACCAGAGAACCAACTAGGTGCTGGACTTATCAAGTTCTCTGATGTTGTGGACTGGATTTTTACAACTTTCAATGTTTCAGACCCTCTTAGAAGCATTTTAATTGCTTTCATGCCAACAGTAAAAACATATTTGAAGCAGTTGACTGCAAATTGGCCCCTTCTCTCAGCGATTGTATCCTTCGATGGCTAAATCATCCACCGAGGTCACGGATCTAATCACTGTTTTACAGTGGAATTGCAGGAGTATCATCCTAAAAATAGATTCTTTTAAATTTCTAGTAAATAATCTGAAATGTGACGCATTTGCATTGTGCGAAACTTGGCTAACTTCTGAAATATCCTTAAACTTCCACGATTTTAACATTATTCGCCTGGATCGAGATGATCCCTATGGAGGAGTACTTTTAGGGATCAAAAAGTGCTATTCTTTTTATCGAATTAACCTCCCCTCGATACCAGGTATTGAAGTTGTCGCATGTCATGTTACAATCAAAGGTAAGGACCTTTGTATTGCTTCCATCTACATTCCCCCTAGAGCCTTGGTTAGGCATCGGCGGCTCAGTAATATCATAGAGCTCCTTCCCGCACCGACGTTGGTTTTAGGAGACTTTAACTCACACGGTACGGGATGGGGCTGTCTTCACGACGATAACAGATCAGCTATGAACCATGATATTTGCGACAACTTCAATATGACAATCTTGAATACGGGAGAAATGACACGGATTCCTGCACCACCAGCAAGACCAAGTGCGCTGGATTTATCCCTTTGCTCGACATCGCTACGGTTGGATTGCACGTGGGAGGTAATTCCTGATCCCCACGGTAGTGATCATCTACCGATCGTAATATCAATCACCAGCGGCTTAAAACCATCGAAGACAATCAATGTTTCGTATGACCTCACACGAAATATTGATTGGAATAGCTATGCGACTTCGATATCTGAGAAACTGGAAAGAACTCAACAACTTCCTCCGGTGGAAGAGTACACGTTTTTGGCTGGCTTGATTCTCGATACCGCGATTCAAGCTCAGACGAAACGTGTACCCGGCGCAAAAACTAACATCCGTCCTCCCAACCCGTGGTGGGACAAAGAGTGCACAAATTTAAACGCGGAGAGAGCCTCCGCGTATAAAAAATTCAGAAAAAATGGAACACCTGATAATTACCGGAATTACGCGGTGTTAGACGTTAAAAATAAGAACTTGATAAGAGCCAAGAAACGCGATTACTGGCGTCGGTTTATAGACGGCTTTACGAAAGAAACATCTATGAGCACTCTTTGGAACACAGCCCGACGAATGCGCAATCATAACACCACGAATAAATGCGAGGAATACTCCAACCGCTGGATATTCGATTTCGCTAAAAAAGTATGCCCAGACTCTGTTCCGGAACAGAAGATCACCCGCGCCGCGACACCAAATACAAACGAGTCACCGTTTTCGATGGTAGAGCTTTCACTTGCACTTTTGTCATGTAACAATAAAGCCCCGGAATTAGACAGAATAAAATTCAACTTGTTGAAAAATCTGCCTGACCCCGCCAAAAGGCGCTTGCTGAATTTATTCAACAAGTTCCTCACGGGTAATATTGTCCCACACGACTGGAGACAAGTCAGAGTTATCGCCATTCAAAAACCAGGGAAACCAGCCTCCGATCACAATTCGTATCGGCCGATTGCTATGCTTTCCTGTATCCGGAAATTGTTCGAAAAAATGATTCTGTTTCGTCTAGACAATTGGGTCGAAACTAATGGTTTACTTTCAGATACACAATTTGGTTTCCGCAGGGGCAAAGGAACGAACGATTGTCTTGCGTTGCTCTCAACAGAAATTCAAATGGCATTTGCTCGTAAAGAACAAATGGCGTCAGTTTTCCTAGACATTAAGGGGGCTTTTGACTCAGTTTCTATAAATATCCTATCTGAGAAGTTGCATCAGCATGGTCTTTCGCCAGTTTTGAACAACTTTTTACATAATCTATTGTCTGAGAAACACATGTACTTTGCGCATGGTGATTTGTCGACAATACGATTCAGCTACATGGGTCTTCCTCAGGGCTCATGCTTAAGCCCCCTTTTATACAATTTTTACGTAAGTAATATCGATGAATGTATCAACACATCTTGCACGCTAAGACAACTTGCCGACGACAGCGTTGTGTCTATTATAGGACCCAAAGCTGCCGATCTCCAAGGACCATTACAAGATACTCTCGACAACTTATCATCATGGGCTCTTCAAATGGGTATCGAGTTCTCTACGGAGAAAACTGAGCTGGTTGTATTTTCGAGGAAGCGAGAACCAGCACAATTACAGCTTCAACTAGGGGGTGAAACCATAGCTCAGGCCTTCACATTTAAATATCTCGGGGTCTGGTTCGACTCCAAAGGCACCTGGGGATGTCACATTAGGTATCTGAAACAAAAATGCCAGCAGAGAATCAACTTTCTTCGTACAATAACCGGATCATGGTGGGGTGCCCACCCAGGAGACCTGATCAGGTTGTATCAAACAACGATATTGTCCGTGATGGAATACGGATGCTTCTGCTTCCGATCAGTGGCGAACACTCATTTCATCAAGCTGGAAAGAATTCAGTATCGTTGTTTGCGTATTGCCTTGGGTTGCATGCAATCGACTCATACGATGAGTCTCGAAGTGTTGGCGGGCGTCTTACCGTTGAAAAACCGATTCTGGGATCTCTCATATCGTTTGCTCATTCGATGCGACATTTTGAATCCTCTGGTGATTGAAAACTTCGAAAGGTTAGTTGAGCTTAACTCTCAAACCCGTTTTGTGTCCTTGTATTTTGATTACATGGCTCAGAATATTAATCCTTCTTCGTTTGTTTCCAACCGTGCTCATTTCTTGGATACTTCTGATTCTACTGTGTTTTTCGACACATCCATGAGAGAAGAAATTCGTGGAATTCCGGATCACGTGCGCCCTCAAGTGGCCCCAAATATTTTTTATAATAAATTTAGAACAGTCAACTGTGAAAAGGTGTTTTACACTGACGGTTCAAACATTAACAAGTCCACAGGCTTCGGCATCTTCAATCAAAACATCACCGCTTCTCACAAACTCAATGATCCGGCTTCAGTTTACGTCGCAGAATTAGCTGCTATTCAGTACACCCTCGAGATCATTGAAACCTTGCCCAAAGACCATTACTTCATTGTCACGGACAGTCTAAGCTCAATAGAAGCTCTCCGGGCAATGAAGCCAGGAAAGTATCCCCCATATTTCCTGGGGAAAATACGGGAACATTTGAGAACTTTATCTGAACGGTCTTATTTAATATCGTTAGTCTGGGTCCCTTCGCATTGTTCCATTCCGGGCAATGAAAAGGCAGACTTATTGGCTAAAGTGGGCGCATTGGAAGGTGATATTTATGAAAGACCAATCTGCTTCAATGAATTTTTCAGTATTTCTCGTCAGAAAACTCTCGAAAGTTGGCAAACTTCATGGACGAATGACGAACTGGGACGATGGCTACACTCCATTATCCCTAAGGTATCGACGAAACCTTGGTTCAAGGGGATGAACATGAGTGGTGATTTCATTCGCGTTATGTCACGGCTCATGTCAAATCACTATACATTCAACGCACATCTCCGGCGTATCGGGATCGTGGAGAACGGGCTCTGCACCTGTGGCGACGGTTATCAGGACATCGAGCATGTCGTGTGGTCGTGCGTAGAGTATCGTGACGCCAGGTCGAAGCTACTGGAATCCCTCAGGGCCCGAGGTAGACCGCCTGAGGTGCCGGTTCGGGATGTGTTGGCGAGTCGGGATAGTTCATATATGCTTCTCATATACCAGTACCTTAAACACATTGATATACAAGTGTAATGTGTTATCCCTCGCTCAGAAAGTATAAACTCCACCTACAGGTTCGACACTAACATCCGCCCGATTCTCTCGATCCCCGTCCCTGTTCACCATCTTCATTGGAATTAACAAGATCTTTTTTTTTGTCACTAACTTTTTTGTTCCCCTTTCCCTGTTTTTTCACCATCTCGATGGCAACTAATTAGATCTCTGTCGTTTTCAAACATTTTGTTCCCACACCCCTTTTTTACCCCGTTTCCCACAATATTTACTTCTTTTTTTCATTCTCTTCCGTAACATCACCATCACCGGAAGACCGCTCCAGTCAATGACCAGCATGCGGGCCATCCGCCGGGCCTTCGTAGCCTGGGGGTGTTTCCCGCGGACCCTCACGGACCGAAGAATGCGGCCAACATAGAAAATTACCATCGCCATCTGGAATCATCTCATCCTAAATTCAATTCACCGGCCACTACCGATCGCCAGATACTATATTACATAATGATACTACTCTAGTTTTAAGTTAGACGATAATTAAGATTAGTAAATACCCTTGGCATCTTAGAGCTTAAGCAGTGTGCCTTAATATTATATTATATTATTGAATAAAAAAAAAAACTTGCGATTCTCTCTTGGTAAATTGCACACAGCGCCAATCATTATCAGACTGTGGCCCTTATTACCGGTGTCACTACACGGCGAAAACCAAGTGAAGTGACTGTGACCCTTATTATGAGTATCACTTCACGGTGGAAATCAAGTGAAGTGAATGTGGGTCCTTATTACGGAAGTCGCTTTAAAGACAAACGTATTTACTTGGATGAACTTGATGCCATTATGAACATCACGCAACCAATATTTTGTTGAAAAAAATATTTTTTTCCACCACAGTGATCACTTCACGATGCGTGATACTGGTAATAGGTAAAATCAAGTGAAGTGACATGTAAGTGAAGTGAATGTGAAAGTGGAAGTGAGAACGGTAATAAGGGCCTGTATTTTTTTAAGGGCCGTGAAATACTCAGAGTATGAAGTGGAGCGAAGAAATGCAGAAAAATTCTCTTGCGGTTCATGCATTGAGAGACTCGAGTTCCTGTAGCATCACATGCTGATAGATAAAGAAAGGTATTATCTCACTGCTAGGTGTTTAAAAAAAACTCGAAGCAATATGCACTGAATATTAACGACAGATGTCTAACCTCTTGAAACTATCGACATCAGCTATTACTGTTCAATATTAATAACTGCAAGGGCCGATGTGAAGCTAAGCTTGCGATAATCAATTTTGCGGTTTTTAGGAAAATCAGATTACACATCCTAATCCGTTTTTTCATTTGAATTCAAGCTTGGGAAAATTATCCTAGCGGCCTCTGATAACGAGACGCTCGTGTGAACTTCTTTAAAATTTCTATTGCACATTTTATTCTGTTACTCCGGAACCAGAGCTCGGGTCTGGACTAAATTGGCTATGGGAAAAGTACAGTACATCGATTTTGAAAAAACAGTGCATTTTACAATACGCATTTTATCTAATAATAGTTAATAAAAATAAAAGAAAATAAATAATAATCACGTAAATAAAAATTTTTGGCCTTACAAAATTTCATCTTAAAATGACTGATTTTTTAAAAAGAAATATGAAAAATGAACTGGAAAAAATAGTAAAGACCAAAATTGAAGTGAATAAAAATCGTTACACTCATAATCTAATTCACTGTCTGACTCAGGGAAACATTTCTCGCTTCTGAAAATGCTATTGCTTGAGCGCTAAATCTGGGTAAGCTTTGTGGGAGCATTCAGTGCAATTATTGTAGCGCTGATTATTGCATAATTTGTCCTGGTAATTTCACTCCTGTTTCCCTTATTTAGATTCGCTACATGTTATCACTGTTCTTTCTGACGTTTTGTTATTGCGGCGATTCGAAATTCGATGCGTTAAACATTAAAAACTCTGTATTAATTTTTCGAAATAAGAAATACAGTACATTTTAATGGGAGAATACAGTACAAATTGAAATACAGTACATTTAAGTGTAAAAACAGTACGCAGTATTTTACAGTATTGTAAAATACTGTACGGATACGAGCGTTACTTATATTCCATGGGAACTTCCACAATATGGGTAGTTTTGGTATGAGTTTAAAGAGTAGATTCCGCAAACTGATGTTATAGGTATTTTGGAAATCCAAGTTGGCGGCTTCCGATTTATTAATATATTTGAAAAACTCTTATAATTGGGATACTCCAAAATCTAAGCTGGCGACTTCCGGGCACCATCTTGGTGAACAGATGATGGTTTTGCTTGTTTCGAAATTCAATGTGATCACTTCCGGTATATCGCCATTTTTTGAAAATCCTTACTCATATTGTTATGGTTTTCAAGAAATACCAATAAACCAATATTTCGAAACAACCCACAACATTGTTTTCCCGCGCTTATCCATCAAATCCTTTCCAAAAATACCCATATGGTAACCATTTAAAAAACTAGCAACGATGACTACTCAGAATGAAGGCTATTTATGATTCTTTTATAGAAATATTGCGAAAAACATTTATTTCGATTTGGTTTTTAAAAAACCCGCACTTTCTTTGAATACCATTCATCATATTTAGCTAATCACAGCAGCGATTTTGTTCCGAGGACAATTTGATGGATTGATTTCTTTATCGAAAAAAATCTTTATTGTAGTGGCAACGTGCTAAATCAGGCCAACATTTTCAGGTTCATTGTGAGGTTTCATGTACGGAAAGATACGCTTTTCAAGGCACTTGTGCTTATACACTAGAGAATATTTCGACTTATTTCTCACGATAACTGCTTGTTTGTCGGTAGCTACAAATACCTTGCCAGATTGTAAGCTCCCATGTAAATTTATTGGTAAAGTGAAATTCGATGCTTTAGAAACTTTTGTCCGGGAAACTGCGCATAATTCATCTTCACGTACGTTTCGTCGTCCCTAAAGCTGCATCCTTCATATTTCGTAGGAGCTTCTTGTACAACTTCTGGGCATATCGTCTGGTTACTGAATTCTATTTCGGGGTTTGTTGTTTGATGTTTATTGACCCAAAAAGTAATGAAATTTTTCTTTACGACGAACTTTACGTGTCTGGAATTGAGCTGCTGGGTAATTCGACTGCCTTGGGTTTGCCATAATCGTTTCCATCAACGTCAAATGCAGCTTCCAATTGTTATTTCTATTATTGACTTAATCTTTAGGTACCTGTCCTCTCACTGTTGACAATAGTGAACGAAATTTTTTTCAGTACACCCAAACCTCCGTTTACGAACAATTTCTATACGTTACCTCTTTTTACGTAACTCTTTTTACGAACCAAATCCCAAATAACGTAAACTTTTTTACGAACCTACTTCGTAAAAATAGGTTTTGGCATACATCGAAAGCGATTTCCGACTCCATGGAAACTACTACAATGTGGGTATTTTTGGAACGGGTTTAAAGAGTAGATTCCGGAAAATGGTGTTTGAGGTATTTTGGAAATCTAAAATGGCGACCTCCGGTTTGATGATATTCCTTGAAAATCCTTGCAGTATGGGTATTTTCGGAACGGAATTGATGAGTAGATGTCGGAAATTGATGTTTGAGGTGGTTCTGAAATCCAAGATGGCGACTTCCGGTTGATTGATATTCCTTGAAAACCTTAATATTATGGGTATTTTTGGAAAGTATTTAATAAACAGATGCCGCAAAACTATGTTTGGTATCGTCGCGAATTCCAATATAACATCCTCCGGTTTATCGATATGCCTTATACACCCTTAAAAATTTCCGAAACATATTGGATAACAATAAACGATGTTTGAGCTCGTTTCAAAATTCAATGAGGTGACTTCCGGTATAGTGTTTTAAAGGAATACGAAGTTAAAGGAAAATGGCAAAAACTTTAAAAAACCTGTTTGAATCCACCTAGTGGTGTAATTATGCCTTTCTCATGTACATATAATATTGTGGTATTCTATTTGTACTTCCGGAACCGGATACTGGGAACCAGGATAGCCGGAATCGGTTTGTTTAGTTGCCTACTGATAATGACTAACGATTCGTGTAGTTTTGAGACCAGTTTAGAATTTTTTTTACGTTTTTTGTTTCGCCGGTTTAAGTGACGGTGTACAATATTTAACACACTTTACCCTATAACTTCGGAACCGGATGAAAATCAGTAATTCCGTATGGGACCACGAGACCTTTCATTTGAATCTAAGTTTGTCAAAATCGGTTCAGCCATCTCCGAGAAAACCTAGTGAGATTATTTGACACATACACACACATACATACACACAGAGACATTGCTCAGCTCGATGAACTGAATCGAATGGTATATGACTCTTTGCCCTTCCGGGCCAATTTTCACTATTCGGTTTTTCAAGTGATTGCATAACCTTTCTATATGAGAAAGGCAAAATTACTTATTAACTGGAAGTAACTGTTTGGGCTCGTTTCAAAATTCAAGATGGCGGCTTCCGGTTTATTGAGATTGCTTAAAACCTCTAACAATATGGGTATCTTCGGAACGGAATTGATGAGTAGATGACGGAAAACGATGTTTGAGGTAGTTTTGAAATTCAAGATCTCGACTTCCGGTTTGATTATATTCCTTGAAAACCCTTGCAAGATGTGTACTTTCGGAAAGAGATTGAAAAGTAGACGTCGGAAAATGATATTTGAGGTGGTTTTGAAATGCATCGAAATCACGAAAGGCGGATTTTATATTTGCATTTTTTTTTAATTTAAGCACAAACTGTTTGATGTTGAATACTAGATGGAATGAAAAGTTCCGAGCCTCTCACAGAAAAGACGTGAATAGTTTCGAACCGTGTATATTTTCGTTGAGAACAAGCCTCTAGATGGGTCAATACCACATTTCATGACAATCGCCCTTATTCTGAATAACGACGTATTGATTTTTCGATCGAATGTGGTTCGATCGAATCATAGCTACCTTTGATTTTGCTAGCGTTTTGGGGAATACAAATGAAATACGAGTGAAAAAAGGATACGACGTTATTCAGAATAAGGGCGAATCTATCTAATAGTGTTTGAAAAACAGCTGATCGTATCAGTCGAGTTCTAATTTTCATCAAGCTATGAAAAAAGACGCACCAGCGCATAAAAATTAAAGCAACGGGGAAATTGAATAGTTTGCGGTACGGATTGGTGCACCATCCCCCGTATTCTCCAGATCTAGCCCCTCAGCGACTATTATCTATTTCCAAACCTAAAAAGAATTCTCCAGGTAAAGAAATTTTTGTCGATTGCTGAGGTCACTGCAGAAACGAAAGCCTATTTTGAAAGCCTTGACATAGGTGCTTAAAAATGTTGGAGATTATACTGAAGAGTAAAAAAGTTTTCACAATAAAAAATAGATTTTTTCTCGTAAGTCCCGGGACTCATTTCCAGTAGTATATACGGCTTCAGTGCAAAATAGAATAAAATAGAACGCCAAACACCAAACTCAAAGTTCATACTTGATTGTGGTTAGTTCACTCTAAAAGACCTCTCACAGAATGTTCCACAATCGAGAAACCCCTCCTGCAGGACACTAACGAACAAAACCACCGAAATGAGGTTCATCATAGTTTACGCTATTTCGATTCAAAACAGAAACAAACAAAAAAAAATCCCAAATCATCAAAAGGGTTTTCGTATTTCAGCAACTCTCGATTTGGCCGGGAGTCTCTGATTGCGAACCACACAGCCGGACATCGAACGAATCAGAGTGCAGAGCATCTGTTTAGCAATAACCGAATATTGTCTCAATCTATTTGAACGAGCGTGGCATGAAATCGAGAAATCTGCATCTCTTTAGTCCTTATTCCGACCATCAAGTATGATCCGGTTTATGGTTTCAGCATTGCCACTATGCCAGTGCTGTTTCAAAAGTAAGCATTTGATTGTGTTTATCTTGAAGAAATCACAACTGCGCTGCGCTGTATCATTCAGGATAACGGCAATGGCTGCCAGGGCTGGTCGGTTGGTCGGTTGGTCGGTTAGATGGCTGCAAAAACTATGAAGAGCAAACTATTCTGTAAGCCGGTCATGATTGCACCTTGCTGTGCAGCGGAGTGCGGTGTTGTTTCGCTGTTGTTGTTTTGCTGCATTGTCCCGTTCTGCCGTCACGTTCTCGGTTCACGTCAACAAGGACTCAAGAATATCAGATCATTTGTGCTGCATTATCTTGCCATAATCCAACTAATGCTCACGGACAAACGGCTCTGTTATGAAGATGAGCTTAAAGTGGGCCGTTTGTTAGATGGGATTCCAAAATTGGAATTCACGTGGGATGTTTGCTGCATTGGTTGAATGGGAAACAGTTTCTACGATTTTCCAACTGAGCCCTGCAATTCTGTCTCCCATAACCTAAGGAAGATGGCTAAAGAAACTAATGCCAAAATATCACCATTGTCACATAGTTGCTGTGATGTGCGCTTAGCAACAAAGCCGCTCCCAGTGACAATGATAAACACCATCTGCTTTAGAATAGATCAAATACTTCCGCTTAGCCGGTCGCATAAATCGTGCCCCGGCCAACCGAGGCCACATTCCGCAGTTCCTCCGCTACTAGCTATGCTAATTTGCCAGACATTCTCATTCTGCCTGCATTCCCGACTGACTGGCGGATCTTTTGACTGCTACTAAATGTGCTCGGTCCGACTGTTTGGTAACGGGCAGGATGACGAGGATATCGCTTTATTAGCTGGTATGTGTCACTGAAAACTGCTGCCGTCACCAACGGATCTGAGAGAGGCGTGAAATGTCTGAGACACATGCTGCTGCTGTTCCTGTATTTAGCCAGTCAATTTTGTAGTTTGGCTAATCTTCAAGCTTCTCAAGGGTGGTGTGTTTCGTGCAGTATGCCCAGGAAGGAACCCCGTTCGAAATTGGTGACGTACAGAATCTTAGTTTTTGAAAACGAAATATTGGCAGCTTCAAATCGGGATTCATATTCAAAGCAGACCGCTTGAATGACAGGTGCAACGTCTAACACATGGATCAATAAGTCCCGAGACTAAAGCAGAGATGGCGCTCTTAGTAAACCAGTAACCACGTATTTATAGACCTTTGCTTGAAACGGGTCAAAATTTTAAGTCGATCCGACCAGAAACAGCTGAGTTATCGAGGTTGGAGTAAAGTCGTTTTGTAGTTTGTTTAAAAAATGGAAAAAACCGAGTTTCGTGTTTTGATAAAACATTGTCTTTTAATTGGTAAAAAAAAACCGTGCAAGCGAAACAATGGATTGAAAAATGTTATCCGGACTCTTGTCCATCAAAAGCAACGATTTGTCGGTGGTTCGCCGAGTTTAAACGTGGTCGTACCGACACAAATGACGCGGAACGCTCGGGTAGACCTGTGGAAGCCGTTACACCGGAAAATTTGAGTGAAGTGACAAAAATCATAATGAAAGATCGTAAAGTGAAGCTCCGTGAGATTGCTGAGATGACACAGATATCATATGGAAGTGTATTTACTATCCTTCATGAAAAATTGAGCATGAAAAAGGTTTTTTCCAAGTGGGTGCCGCGATTGCTTTCGATGGAACAAAAATAGCAACGAGTCGATGATTCAGAAAGCAGTTTATCGTTATTTACTCGCTTCCCCACCCCCTTACTCGCCAGATTTAGCCCGCCGTGACTACTGGCTCTTTGCTGATCTTAAAAAAATGCTCCAGGGAAAAAGATTTGGCTCAAATGAGGAGGTCATCGCTGAAACTGAAGCTTATTTTGAAGCGAAAGATAATTTTTTTTATAAACATGGTATTGAAAAATTGGAAAAACGTTCGAACCATTGTATCACCCTAAAAGGTGATTATGTTGATGAATAAAAAAAATTTTTGCAAAAAAAAATGTTGTTTCCATTGTTAGTCTCGGGACTTATTGATCCATGTGTTACATATTCCAGCAGATTTCTAGTCCCGGTTCGTTTCAAACGAATTGTGTGGGTTTGATAAAATGATCGTTTGATGACTTGGACACTTGATTCAAGTAGCTCGACATATGTAACGACCTTTCTAATTGGAAATATTCATACCATGAACTAGCCCACGTGAATGTTCAGTTTTGGTGTCAATTTAGAAAATCTGCCACACTTTCCCTCCTATCACAAAATAGAATCTGCCTTTGCTTAAAAAATCACTCAATCGGAAATTAGAAAAATATTTTATTGGTATCAGATATTTGTTGAAATCCACGTTACACGTTCAGAAAGTTTCATCAGAAACAATGTTGCCAACTGCGAATATTATTTAGACCGAAATGATTAATTTTTAATAAATGGCTTTATTCAAATAGATTTCAAGTTAATATTATACACATTTCCATGCGTGTGGCAATTAATTTTCATGTTCTGAAATCCTCATAGAATTTTTTTTCTGGGTACGCGCCTGTACTTGGGTAGTCTATCATCGTTTTTCGTTGCTCGGATATCCGCAACGCCCTCTCCAACGATCCCGTCTCCGAAACTACCCTAATCCTTTTCCTTAAAGACGCCCGCCTCCTAAACCAAATTTAGTATCTTCCCCTCCCAACTAAACCCCTCTCAACTACCCCATCCCTCCTCACCTTCTTTCTCTCTCAGAATTTCGGCGAAAACTCAGCATCCACGACCTGGACCACTCGGACCACCCGGCCGCTGCCGCACACACAGCCGAGAAACTACACTGCTCCGTGGGCCTTCCGCGAGGATGTTACCCGCAGCCCGAAGCTGTTACATCAAACCCAGACCAACACAGATAAAAATATTCTTGAATTTAGCCTTAAGCTTATCAAATCTATGAAATGTATACCATGTAATGTACTGACTCGATGTAAAAACTCCTCCTTCCCTATAAATCCCTCACCTTATACTTCCCAACCACCCCCAAATCCCGACCCCAAACTGTTACAAACCCGGTGAACGACCAGAATCAGGTTAAAACCGGGGATAAATAAACGATATAATAATAATAATCGTTGCTCGGAACACTTGTAATTGGTGCTAAGCTGGTCATAAAAGGTGAGTAAGACACAATTATCTGCTTGACCGAAATCACAACACATGGCCAAGCGTGGTCATGATGTAACATCACGAAGTCAATCATGATCACATATTTCAGCAGTTTTGTAATCTCGGCCCGTTTCGAACGAATTGAGTGGGTTTGATGACACGGTCGTTTAATGGCTTGAACACTCGAAAGTAACTCGAAGTAAGCAAGGATGGTTTTTATAGTATCAAAGAACGCTCTCTAGCAACTCTTTACGCGATTCAATCAGTGCCATCAAAGAGAGACGGATATCATCTCAGAAACAAAAAACTGGCATGGTTCATTTAACATAGAATCGACACCAGTGCGAGAGCAAATATCACTCGATGACCTGTCTGAGAATCAAAGGCTAGCACGCTGCTGTGAGGATTCGCTCTGAAGCAGCAAACGGTCGCTCATTCTCGTTTTGCGATCCGATTTCAGACGGGCAACGGATAATTGCGATAGAATCATTTTACTATTGCCGCGTATTCTTACTATGTGCATATAACCTTTGTATAAGTTGTGTTTATGAAAACGTCTATGAATGCTCAACACAAAGGTTTTGAAATATTGTAACCTAGTATGAGAATCATCAAGTCGAATTATCGATTCGATTTTCTGCGATAATTAAAACTTGCGGTAAATTCCACACAGCGCCGATCATTGCAAAACTGTATCTATTTTGGTAAGGGCCATAAAATACTCAGAGTATGATGTAGAAGAAATGTAGGAAAACTCTCTCATGGTTCATGCATTGAGAGGCAGCGAGTTCTTGTAGCATCATCTACCAGATTGACGATGTTGTATACAATGTAGAGAAATATCGAACCGTTTTCTGCCGAATTATCGCCAATCACCAACACTAAATAACGATCTTTCTAATTAAAAAAATATTTTTACCATGAATTTGTCCACCTGAATGTTTAGTTTTAATGTCTGCTTAGCAAATCTGTCACACTTTGGCTCCTATTAAAGAATGAAAGCAGCCCTTGTAAAAAAATCACCCGATTTGAGTTCGAAAAATTCAATGATTTGTTTTAGTTTTGTTGAGATGTCGAGTCGTCTTGAGCTAGTTTAAAATTTGAAAATGACATGCGACTGCACATATGTAATGGAAACCGCGAAAATGTTACCGCATAGATGAGACTCGAACCCGTAGGTAGCTCCTAACTGGGGAAATTGTTTTGCCAATTAAGCTACCCTGAAGAGACAGCCTAATTGACTAGAAGAACCAAGCATGTTTCGCATTACTTGACCACAATAGCATTCAATTATAGCATGTTTGGTTCTTCTAGTCAATTGGGCAGTCTCTCCATGTAGTTTCATGTGCAGGGTGGTTTAATTGGCAAAACAATTTTCTCGATTAAGAGCTAGCTACGGGTTTGAGTCTCGTCTCTGCGGTAACTATTTCGCGGTTCTCATTACACAGTTGTATTCACATGTCATTTTTTCAATTTGTTTTTCCCATTCGATAGGATTCAAATAAAAGCAACTATAACCTAGCGTCATAAGAATGAAACTTTTTCCCGGATGCTTTTGTTGCCCACTGTCCCACTTTTCCGAGATGGAATTGTATTTATTTACCGCAAGGTAAATTCCAACCCTGCAGCAACTTTTCAACAGTTCCTTGGTGTCACATTAGTTTATATATTTCGATTTCGCACCACCACCAGCCCTCCTCCGAATCTGGAGCCGGTGGGAGCAGTTTAACTCTTTCTTTCGGTTGTATCCGGATCTTCGTGCATGGCTCTGAAATCATTTCTACTGTGTGGTTCAGATCAGCTACGGGGCCCCCCGCCAGACGGTACCGACCGGGGAAGTAGTTTGCTTTTCCGGCCAGTTCTGCCGCCACCACAGTAAAAAGTGAGCAACCAACCGGAGGCAGTAGATCGTAAAGCGTGAAACGAAGCGAAAAATTTCCCCAAAGTACGGCTGCCCGGAGAAAAGGCGAACCGAAAAGATGTACATAATTCCAAGAGTTGCCCAGTTGCGGGGTGGAAATATTTACCAACTAGAAAACCCCGACTTTTTCGCACTTATTCCGGTGAATCCTCCGAATCCTTGTTCGTTGCCACCAAAGTGAAGTGAGTCAGAGCCATTAACTTCGTCTATAAATAAATTGCCTTTTTTTTGGGTGATTCGCTTGTACCCTTTCAGTTTTCCATGCTTTGCACGGCCGTGGGAAAAGTTTGGTGCAAATTTTGCCTCTGCTATGAAGTAAACCACTTGGTGGAAGGAATTTTTTTTTCGGAAAACTTGGTCAAGGAAAAATTGCTGCATTCGAACGATTAGGGAGACAAAACATATCAAACAATTATTCGATTAATGTATACTTTAAAAGTAGTTCAACTAGCGTGTCCTAGCTTCGATTATAATTCAACCAATTTAGACGGTTTCGAGGCAATATTTCCGAAACAAAATTCCAAAATTTTTCTACATCATACGACACATAAAATCGTCGGTTTGTCCACTTTACTCCAGGTACGTTCTTCAAGAACAGGATTGATTGGAAATTCCAACCCGTATCTGAATTTTGCCTGTATTCGGATACCATGCTGAGCGAGACAGAAAAGATATTTGCTTGCTGCGCAACCGAGTGATGTTGGATTTTCATCTGGCTTGTCTCGTCCTTAACAAGTCGTAATAGAAAGTGGCTTATGTTTTTACCATGGCGATAAAAAAAAAACTGTACTTGTTAGTGGAAGGAGCATCGAAACTGAGGATCGATCAAAGACAAACATGTTCTTTTTGACTTTCGGATACCGAAAGAGGGATTTATGAAAAATTCCTCACTTCATCCGAAGCTGCTTTCGACGGAAAACAGCAAACCACAAAATGCCACTGCTGCATGAGATGGGTGCGATTCCTGTTCGATGTTCGATCCGTCCAGCCGTACGAAGAGGGTAAATATTTAGGACAGCATCCGAGTCGGAGTGCTGCAGCGGTGTATGGATAATTTCATGAGTTTTTTGACCGAGTACGTGGTTCATATGAGAGAAAGCTGTAAAGTTGTGGAACAAGAAGATGACTCAAAAGTATCCCTTCTTTTGATATTGAAGGATGTTCAATGTTAGAATTATGTTCGTACTTTTTATTTTGCTTTCGATAGCAGGCTAAAATTATGCACACGATGGTCTAGAATCTATCAGCAAAAATGACACTTCAAGGTTAGTTTTGCATTCTTCTCGGTACTGGCATATGAAATGTTTTTCATAGGATGGTTAAGAAATTCGCCTTAATAACGAATTCTTCAGATTTAGGTTTAAAACCACCTAATTCAGAAAAAAAGTGTTTTTACTTATTTCAGAATAAAATGAAAATCACATAAACTAACATAATAGAAACGTGCTTTAACTAACACATTCAATGCATTATGAAGCACGATTTCAAACGAACTCTAGAGGAAACCGATTTACTTCTCCCCAGAAAATCTATTCAATCATATGTGAGAAAGTGAAGCGAGCTACATTTTATTACATTTAATTACTATTGTTGGTACTTCCGCAACCAAAAGCAGGATTTCGTCATAGTGACGTTCGGTTCATTCAACCATACACTAATATGACCTACAAATTTATTTACGATTCTCTACGAAGATTTAAATTTTGAAAAAAAAATGTACCGGTAGTCGGACTTGAATAAAATTCTGCAGCAAAGAATTAACCTCCCGAAATTCTTGAAAAACAAGTAACAATAGCAACGGTTCTGATTTTGATTTAAGAAAATTTCGGCAGATTCAGAGAGTAATCATAGACCTGTCGAAAACGTCCGCAGATACTTCAAAGGATTTACATGATTTTGTAATATGTCAGACAGTTCAGAAAATTTCGGAAAAATCCGGTCAAGTCCAGAAAATTTAATAAAACACAAGGAATTGAAGCGAATCTTTCAAAGCTTTCAGGAGTGTGAAATTTTTTGATTGGTTCCGGAGATTTTGATTACCTAAATGTTAAAAATTGCAGAAAGTTTTATTATTTAAGTAAATTTTGATTCTTAAAACTTATAGATTTCAAACTCAAATTTAAATTAATTAAGAGGATTCAACGAAATAAGCACAATTCAGCAAATTTTTGATGGGTAAGGCGATGCCTTCCACGCAGACAATTTAGATTTAACATTAAAATAAATCTTTTATGAGTACACTACGTTGCATTATATTCAGATTTAAAAAAATGTGGATGGATATAATATCAGACTTTAAGAATAATAAATCAATCAAACAACCATGCGTCTCCATCAAATTTTCATCTGATGGAGACGCATGGTATTTATTCCACGTCATTTCAGGAATTTACTAATGAATTCAAAATGTTTAATAAAAATTATGAAAATCTAGTTTTAGAAAATTAGTGATAAATTCTGAAGACTTAAGAGGTTGAGAATGCATCAAGAAAGTTTTTGATATTGTTAAATCATTACAGAAAATTCGAAGTCTTTCATAATATTTTACAAAAAAAAAATTGAAAATTTTCAGATTTCAGAATATATTCTAATATTAACGAAGATTTGAACGTATATGGGAAAGATGCTGCTTATGTTAAATATTACCTAAGACCGAAAATTTCAGAAGATATCAGAAAATTTCAGAAGATTTCAGAAGATTCCAGAAGATTTCAGAACATTTCAGAAGATTTCAGAAGATTTCAGAAGATTTCAGAAGATTTCAGAAGATTTCAGAAGATTTCAGAAGATTTCAGAAGATTTCAGAAGATTTCAGAAGATTTCAGAAGATTTCAGAAGATTTCAGAAGATTTCAGAAGATTTCAGAAGATTTCAGAAGATTTCAGAAGATTTCAGAAGATTTCAGAAGATTTCAGAAGATTTCAGAAGATTTCAGAAGATTTCAGAAGATTTCAGAAGATTTCAGAAGATTTCAGAAGATTTCAGAAGATTTCAGAAGATTTCAGAAGATTTCAGAAGATTTCAGAAGATTTCAGAAGATTTCAGAAGATTTCAGAAGATTTCAGAAGATTTCAGAAGATTTCAGAAGATTTCAGAAGATTTCAGAATTCAGAAGATTTCAGAAGATTTCAGAAGATTTCAGAAGATTTCAGAAAATTTCAGAAGATTTCAGAAGATTTCAGAAGATTTCAGAAGATTTCAGAAGATTTCAGAAGATTTCAGAAGATTTCAGAAGATTTCAGAAGATTTCAGAAGATTTCAGAAGATTTCAGAAGATTTCAGAAGATTTCAGAAGATTTCAGAAGATTTCAGAAGATTTCAGAAGATTTCAGAAGATTTCAGAAGATTTCAGAAGATTTCAGAAGATTTCAGAAGATTTCAGAAGATTTCAGAAGATTTCAGAAGATTTCAGAAGATTTCAGAAGATTTCAGAAGATTTCAGAAGATTTCAGAAGATTTCAGAAGATTTAAGAAGATTTCAGAAGATTTCAGAAGATTTCAGAAGATTTCAGAAGATTTCAGAAGATTTCAGAAGATTTCAGAAGATTTCAGAAGATTTCAGAAGATTTCAGAAGATTTCAGAAGATTTCAGAAGATTTCAGAAGATTTCAGAAGATTTCAGAAGATTTCAGAAGATTTCAGAAGATTTCAGAAGATTTCAGAAGATTTCAGAAGATTTCAGAAGATTTCAGAAGATTTCAGAAGATTTCAGAAGATTTCAGAAGATTTCAGAAGATTTCAGAAGATTTCAGAAGATTTCAGAAGATTTCAGAAGATTTCAGAAGATTTCAGAAGATTTCAGAAGATTTCAGAAGATTTCAGAAGATTTCAGAAGATTTCAGAAGATTTCAGAAGATTTCAGAAGATTTCAGAAGATTTCAGAAGATTTCAGAAGATTTCAGAAGATTTCAGAAGATTTCAGAAGATTTCAGAAGATTTCAGAAGATTTCAGAAGATTTCAGAAGATTTCAGAAGATTTCAGAAGATTTCAGAAGATTTCAGAAGATTTCAGAAGATTTCAGAAGATTTCAGAAGATTTCAGAAGATTTCAGAAGATTTCAGAAGATTTCAGAAGATTTCAGAAGATTTCAGAAGATTGCAGAAGATTTCACAATAATTCTCAAAGTTTCAAAACACATCAGAAAATTTCATATAATTTGAAATGATTTCGTAAATTTATTCATAGCTGAAAAGGTAATAAAAGATATTCACTGAAAATCTCAAGAGTTCAGTAGAATCAAAAGAATCCGTCATATGGTTTTTGAAAATTAGTGTATAAGTAAAAAACTGTATAAGTATATATGAAAAAAAGCTGGAAATCTGTAGAGGATTTGAAATAATTTATATAAATTTCCAAAAATTTCCGAAAATTAAAAAAAAATTAACAAAATTCAGACAATATGTTTAAATATTGTTCGAAGAAATAGAAAGCTTTTGAATATTGCAGAGCACATGAAAAGATTTCATGGAACTTCAGTGTATTTAGTAGTATTTCAAGCTATTTTCATAAGATTAAGGGTGTGGATAAACTGATACAATATTAAAAATTATACCATTTGGGCAGTTATTTTGTCGTTGTCAAAAGTAACCCTTCTCGAAAGCATGAGTATTTTTGACAATTCGATGGTTATTTTCCTATACTGGACAAAATCTTGCAAATAAATTCTATAACCTGATCGTTTGTATAATTAATATTCTTGGTGATGTTTTAAGTACTTTCAGCATTATCAAATGAAGTAAGTTCTTCTAGAAGATTTTTTACGTTGCAATGTAAAATGTTGTATTGCAATTATTACACCACTTGGTGCTATTTCATTTTAAGTCCAAAATAAACCCAAATAATTTTCCATTCGCCTAACTTTGAAATGGGCCGCGGTTCCAGCTAAATTAAACTACTCAACAGAAAATAACTCCTCGGCTGTTAAACTTTAACTAAAAGTTAAAATTAATCGCGAGATGACCCATTATAAAAATTCTAGTCAGCTGTGTCAGAGAAAATTGAGTGCGCACTTTTTCTCAAAATTGCACATATTACCATGTAACTCCGGAACCGGAAGTCGGATTTCAATGAAATTCATTTGCAGGCTATGGAACCATGAGACCATTCATTTGAATCTTGGTTAGTGAAAATCGATTCAGTCATCTCTGAAAAAAGTTAGTGCATATTTTCGTTACATACATACACGGGCAATTGCTCAGCTTTTGAAAAAAAAATCAGAAAAACGATATCAGAAACTCAGTTAATTTTCCAAGCGGTTTTACCGTTAGATACTGATCATATTTAAAACAAGCCCAAGACGGCTATATGACCTAACAAAGACTAAAACATAAATCGTTGGATTTTAGAAAATTTTCGAAGATAACAGCGGTTCTGAATAGTGACAGAAAATTTCACAATGTTGCAGAGTCTTGCGACAAAAATTTCCAAAAATTTTTGAAAATTTCAGGAAGCTTCCAAAGAATTTTTGCAACATCATATAAAAAATCGAAGGAGAACTCCAAAATTCAAATAAAAGTTTCAATTCTTTAAAAAGATCCAAAACAGTAAACAGTACAATTTGAACTGCTTTGCACTGACGAGTCTAAGATGAAACGAAAAGAAATTTAAAAAAATAGAATTTTAAGAATTAATGTTGGAATTTTCAGAAACGATTTATTAACATTATCAAACAGTCTTAATAGGGTCTGTCGCGGACGATAGCCAGACAGTAGAGAAGGCAACAAGGTGTTATAAATATACTCTCCTACCCAGTTCTTGTGCGGAAGAATAGGTATAGAGCGAGAAGACTAGTATTTGTTGTCTGATGAACAGAGATGTTCGAATATATGGTACCGATCGTGAGGCGGCTAGGAGCATCCATGTTCGATGTACGCTTACCAAACCCAGTCTTGTAGTAGAGCCGTGTCTAACACAGGCTTAGGGTGGCGGGAGTGGTGAACGCGTATGCACGGAAAGCATAACAACGCAGGTTCGAGTCCTGTCTCTGAGTGCACCTTTTTTCAAAAAAATCATCTTTTCTGTGGCTTCTACAATCGTCATTCATTTGGCTTCTACAATATATGTTTAAACTCAACCATTAAAAAATTAGGTTTCAGAAAATTTCAAAGAACTTCAAAGGGTTTCAGTATAATTAAATGTTCAAAGATATTTTGAGAAGCTTGAAAAAATACAAAAATAGAATGATTTCGAAAAACGGAAAAAAGTATTGGAAAATGCAAAGAATTCTTGAAATTTTTGCAGGTATTTCAAGAAAATCAATCATTTACATTTACAAGGCTTCTTAAATAGCTGAGTATGTTTGACGTATATTTGAATCATTCTTGTAAAATTCAGTCATTTTACGAATTACGTTCTTATGAAATGGGTCATATGTGGTTTTGCGTCACCTGTAAATTTTATAACTTTTTGCTGTATACGAAAGTAAATCGGTCTGTAATTAGTTCATTGAACTTTAAGCTAAGGACAACTTAAAACGAGAACAACAATGGACGTTTTAATGATTCCGTTTGATCTTCCTGTGTGCTTCACCATTTCCAATCCTTCACCGAAACACACTCCACCAAGAGGGTAAACCTACTCAAACCACTAATTATTCAGTGGTTTCTTTACATAACACCTACGAACCAGTCGCTCAAACATTCCGCTAATATATCACACGGACCACGGGAGACCCCGACGAACCTCCATCCTTGTTAGATAATGGTTATCCAAGCCAATCGATGGCTCCTCGAAATAATTTCCATAAAATTAATGCCCTGCAGCGATTGAAGCGCTGGGTGAATTTTAGGGGTTCCTTTAACCTTCCGGCAAGGACAAATCGTGATCAGCTGGCAAACTATCGCCGTCACGGAAATGAATATTCATCAGCCATTAATAAAACATCAAACCGTGTTATCTTCCTGCGGTTGTCAATTGGTAACCCGCTATCGGATGGGCGTGGCGAGAACCCGAAGGACAGGCAGGACGAGAGTTATGAACTATGAAATTGGATTCACATGTCATGCAGGTCAGCTGCTCGGGCGATATCTGGCTTTGCCGGGTCATCCGGGTTAAAGCGATTTCAAATCGCATAACAAATTTTCTCCATCGCTCAGCACCCGCCTCCAATTCCCTTCCCCCTTTCCACCCCACCCCATTTGGCTGATGGTATAATTTAGTGTCGACTGGTTTAGCGGTACACACAGTTTTATCACAAATCTCATTAATCACAGCACCGGCAGGATTCCCTCGGATGATTCGCAACTGCCCCCAGGCTGTGTGATCTCGTTTGAAATGTGTAATACAGTTTTGGCATATTGGCATTAATTTTGATTACCGTTATAAGAGCGATGCAATTACTGTAATAAATGTTTGAATTGTTCAAGACTAAATTGGAGTTGATTTGAAAATGATATTCATTTGAGCAAAATTAATTACGATCTAAGTTTCAAAGTGTGATGGAGTTCCAAATGTTCTGCCGAAAATAATAACGCGTTTAGATTATCTTTTTGTGTTTACCATCAAATCCTAATCTCGGCTTATCATCAAAAACCTTACATCATTTTAAAGCATTCAGTGTGATTTTCTTCCGCCGCGATAAATTCAGTGACGTCTGCTCACTCACGAAGACACTCCCGGCCAAACATGGCAGTAGAGCAGAGAACATAAATACGTCATCCATCACGAGTCTCAGGATGCCAAATAGGGCACCAATTCCAACCGTAAGTACCATGCTATTAACCTCGGTCCTGGTGCCCTGTGGTGGTGATGGTGGTAAGATATTCCAATGGAAAGGCAGCCCCGGCTACCAGAAAGTGGAAGTACTGGATGATGTAATTCCGCAGAATTACTTCATTCTATCGTGGCGTTATTAGTACGCTTCCTGACGATGACACTAGACGTAAGAAGGATATTAAAATTTATTAATAAGTGAACGTTGTGTGGTGTTACTCGCAGAGAAGCCGAAGCAATTTCTGTGTCCTCATTGCGTGCGTGCGTGTGTGTATTCAGTTTAAGCGAGGCAGGCAGCCCAGTAATATAATCTACGTTTTTGCCAGTAATGTGAAAAACACATCGAGTCCCACAAGCGGAGGGCTAAATTTAGAGCGCTGTTTTTCAGTTCACATTGCCTTTATTCGGCATTCCATTTGGGGGGCCGCAATTAGATGTTTGTTTATTTTATTCAATCTTTGCATAACGAGACCTGTTAACTCAAACATTCCACGAGAAAGCTATTAAAATATCCGAGTAAACCGTGTCATAATCGGGTTCTGACTCTGGGGTAATACATTCGATAATTCTGATTGCTGCTATTTCATGCAATGTTTCAGCAGGGGTCAGCTCGATATGAATTCTTAGTACCAGAACACAACAAGTCCTAAAATGGAATTAAATTTCACGACATTCTATTTTACGACAAATACATTGGTTAGTGGCTCAGCGTGTACCGGTGCTGGTTTTACAAGCCAGATGCCGTGTTTTCGAGCCTGGAAAGATTTTTAGTGAAATTTGGTTCGTAGAACTAGTACTAAGTTCAAATTTAACTGTTAGGCGGAGATGGCGGTTCAGTTTGAACTGCCTTAAGCTCTGATGAGCCGAAGGCGGAACGCGAAGAAATCAAAACGAAATATGTATTCTCCAGTAGTTGGTTGTCACACGTTTTCGTCCGAGACATCAGATAGATTAAAAAAACCTAGTGAAATATCCTTAAAGGGGCACATAAATTGTGTGCACTTTGCTTCTGCTTAGTGGTTTGCATTAAACTGCTACAGTACTGATGAATGGAAGACGAAACGCGAAAGAAAATAAATTTAATTATGAAAATTCCGCCGAGTTATATACGTAAATAAAACTCTTAAATGCTTTTGCAGTAACATTTTAAATTATTTCAATTTTACAATCAACCGAATGTTATGCAGATGTCAGAAGCTTTCCGTTATTTTCTGAAACGCCATGAATTTTTTTTTTTCATTAAGGAGTGTATCGATAAGTAGTTAGCAACATTCAAACAGTTATTACTCTGAAATGGCTTATTTTTTTGCAGCGTGTTTTGCGGTGACATGTTTGTTTACATGTAAATAACAGCTGCGCAATCGATTGGTTTCGGTACGGTTTATCGTTTCAATGATGAGTCGAATTGATCCGGAAACGCGAAACGGATTCAACGGATCAAAGTTCGGAACTTCCTGAAAACGTACAAGAAACAGAAGGTGCCGAAAAAGTCCCTGGTACAGCAAGTTTAGGCTAAAACAAGAACGCAAAAACTGTATAACCGGATTCTACAGAATAAAGACGGATGCATCCTGATCGACGACGAAACCTACGATTTTCTTCATGAAAGGGCACAATTAACGCCAAGGTGTATGAAAAAGAATGTTTGAAGAAGAGAATGCTGCCACTGTACAGAAAGCATAAGGCTCCTTCTTTTTTCTGGCCGGATTTGGCTTCAGCCCACTACGCCAACTTCGTTCTACAGTGGTTGTCGAAAAATAATGTACAATTCGTGAAAAAGAACATCAACCCACCGATCTGCCCGGATCTTTGGCCAATTGAAAGGTATTGGGCAATTGTCTAGCGGCACTTTCGGAAGGAAGGTACAGTGTCCCAAAACATGCAGGAGTTCAACAAAAACTGGACAGCTGCCACCAGGAAAGTCACAAAAGTAACTGTGCAGAATTTCATGAAGAATGTCAAGTCCAAAGTGCGAGCGTTTCACAGTGACTAGGATTTTCTTCAATATAATCAGTGAAATGCATAATGTTGGCTCCTTGGTCCTGGCCAACACCGAAACGATCGTAACCCACCTTGTAGACTTGCGCTGACTTGTAGTGATGTACGCCGTTACTGCCTAGTCAGCCTCGTACATTTTGGTTATTGGACATCAGAACATCATGGATAAAACTCGTTGATTGTAGATAAATCACAACACAGTTTATTTTACACTTAACTAATGAACTGACATGCAAATTTATTTGGCTTATACCACTAGTAATTTTAGTTGGACTTAAGCTAACACATAATTAAAATATTATTGAACTGTCTTCCCTTGCTGATGGACTGGCACTGAAATATACCTCCGATCGCCGATCGATGCAGTAGTCGGCTTTCTTGTGCGATGTTTTCCGCTATTTCTCTCTTCGTTGATGATCGTTGATCACAGCCATATCTCCGTCGATCGTGGCGTACTATCACAGGTCCGATTAGTATTCGGTTTACGCTCATGCCGATAAAAATCAAGTTTGTTGTATTGGTTGTATAGGTAGTGGACTGTACTCGATGACGATGCCAGGGTTGTAGTTCAATGCGATCGCACTCCTGAACACATAAAAATGTAATTTTTCTACAAAATATCGAAAACTGATGTCAAAATATGTTTTTTTTTCGCTTTTTTATTCAATAATCAAAGTTTTTTTTTTTATAAATTTTTTTTATTCAGGCCAATTTGCGTACAAGCTTTACGTGGCCGAATGAGCCATGTTTTTATTAGATAAAATAATTTTTTTCGGATTCCGTTTTTTTTTTCGATTTTCCTTGTAATTTGCAGTCTTGGGTTGGTTGTTAGTTGCTGTAGACGCGCCTTGTTGTGCATTAATTGCAGTTGCTGGTGGGTTTGATGGTATAACAGGAGTACTGTGCTCACTAGTTTCCGTTGTTGGGCGGTTGTCTTAATTTTTGTTTGAAGATGTCCTTTTTGCAGTTTCATGGCAAGGTTTGCCGTAGTGTGCAGGTTATTCACAAAACTGACATGTAACCTGTTGATTTTCATACGTATTCAGCGTTTTACACGGATGTATCCCGTCTTGATCACAAATGATGTGAGATGGAATTGCTTTACGTAGTTGCATACGTACCACTCTCACGCCATTCCGGATACCGGGGAAAAAATTCCGCCATACTTCCCTTTCGAAAGTACTTCACCGTACTGCGATATGTTTTCCCGAACATACCCATCGCTGGTCTGCGGGGGAAGGTCATGCACGCGTACTTCTATGGCATTGTCCACCATGTACACAGGGATTTTATATTTAAAATTGTCATGATCAACACTATGCACCTCGTTGTTAACCGAAGCAAATGCAATTGCATCTTTTTCACGTTTGAACATAATGTACACACAGCTAGACGCCTTGTTGAATTGAATCTCACTTACATCATTACCGGCCAGATGCATTCGTTCCTTAAGCAAGATTTCAATTTCGGTTGCTGCTGGTCTAACTTTGCAGCGCTTGAAATAAATACAAATTGAATTTGGCCTTGTAGGCCAAGTTTCAGGCTTTGTTAAATCGTATTTGCCCATTTCGTACACTCTATTGTTTACTACACTGTATTGTATTTGTTTCTATCGTCTCGACCGTAAGCAATTGTCGACTGTGTCTGATGAGATGCGAGCACGAACTGTGAATAATCAATGTTGCTAACCACTTTTCGATACACTCCTTACAACGATTTGCAGAAATTCCATGCACTTCGTGAATCATCCTTGAGTGTTCTGAAATCATTTGTATTTTTATATTTGGATGATCCCTATCCAAACATTCGGGTTTTTATTTTGCAAGTTTTGTAACTTATTTAATAACTGTGAAATTTTCCTTAAATATTAGGCAATTCACAATAATCTGAAATTTCGGAAATCACTCAAGCTGTCCATAATATTTTCTTAACAACAGCTTTTCAAATCGTCTAAAGTTTTCCGAAATCGTTCGATATTTGTTCAATTATTCATTTCCGCTGAAACCCTTTGAAGTACGTTGGAATTTTTCGAAACTTCTAGCATTATTTCTTAAAATTCTTATATATTATAATTAGTTTGTGAATATTAAGGGGGGAGTAGGGTCTAACTGTTGAAAAAAAAAACTCTTGTTTGCCTTTCTCTATAGAAAGGTATTAGAATTTCTGGAAAACCGACTTTCGAACGGAGGCTCGGAGACCCATAGTGTTATATACCATTCGACTCAGTTCGACGAGATCGGAAAATGTCTGTGTGTATGTGTGTGTGTGTGTGTGTGTGTGTGTGTATGTGTGTGCACTTTTAGAAGATATATGAACGCGCTCAATTTTCTCAGAGATGGTTGATCCGATTTTAACAAACTTGGGCTCGTTTGAAAGCTACTATCGGGCCATTGATCAAGTTCGAAGATCAAATGGTTGTGACTTTTGGTTCCAGATATATGATGGCATAAGTGACGTAACCGACAAAACACGATGATTTTTACCGCTCTTATATATAAGGGTGCCAAAATTTTGCGATCACCTCTATTTTCGTTAAGTTCTAGTGCTCAAAAATTTAAGCACTTCGAAAAAAGCCTTCATGCAAAATTTGACCTAAATCAGACATGCTTAAGGGGTGCTGCCCGGTGGTAAAGGTTTGACAATTTTCGATATTGAAAACGCACTATAGAGGGGAGTACATGAAATTTCCAAAATCGAAAATTTTTTTTGATGCCGAAACTCTTAAAACTGCATAAAACATCGAAATTTAGTGTCATCTCAAAAAATTTTTTTTTGAAAAAATCAACTTTCTGGGACTTAGAAAAATTTTCATATTTTTTCTAAGTCCCAAAAAGTCGACTTTTTCAAAAAATTTTTTTTTGAGATTACACTAAATCTCGACGTTTCATGCAATTCTAAGCCTTCTGGCATCAAAAATTTTTTTTCGATTTCGAAAATTTCATGTATTCCCCCCTATGGTGATTTTTCAAGATATATGAAAATTCCACTAAGTGGACTAAGAAGGCTTTTTGCCTTTCTCTATAGAAAGGTATTAGAATTGCTGGAAAAACCGACTTTCGAACGGAGCCTCGGAGACCCATAGTGTTATATACCATTCGACTCAGCTCGACGAGATCGGAAAATGTCTGTGTGTGTGTGTATGTATGTGTGTATGTGTGTGTGTATGTATGTGCACTTTTCGAAGATATTTGAACGCGCTCAATTTTCTCAGAGATGGCTGAACCGATTTTAACAAACTTGGGCTCGTTTGAAAGCTACTGGCGGGCCATTGATCAAGTTCGAAAATCAAATGGCTGTGACTTTTCGTTCCAGAGATATGATGGTATAAGTGACGTAACCGACAAAACACGTTGATTTTTACCGCTCTTTTATATAAGGGTGCCAATATTTTGGGATCATCTCTAATTTCGTAAAGCGCTAGTGCTCAAAAGTTTAAGCACCTCGAAAAATGTCCTCATGCTAAATTTGAGCTAAATCGGACATGGGTAAGGGGTGCTGCCCGGTGGTAAAGGTTTGACAATTTTCGATCTTGAAAAAGCACCATAGGGGGCAGTACATGAAATTTCCAAAATCGAAAAATTTTTTTGATGTCAAAACTCTTAAAACTGCATAAAACATCGAAATTTAGTGTCATCTCAAAAAAATTTTTTTTTGAAAAAATCAACTTTCTGGGACTTAGAAAAATTTTCATATTTTTTCTAAGTCCCAAAAAGTCGATTTTTTCAAAAAAAAATTTTTTTCGATATGACACTAAATCTCGACGTTTCATGCAATTCTAAGCCTTTTGGCATCAAAAATTTTTTTTCGATTTCGAAAATTTCATGTACTCCCCCCTATGATGATTTTTTAAGATATATGAAAATTCCACTAAGTGGAATGAGAAGGGTTTTTTTTTAGATTAGCATAACTGTTCTCATACAAATAGGCAACGCAAATGTCAAGCACTAGTTTGAAAAAATGATGCTGACTGTGTGACATAAACACTGAAGCATGCTTTTGTGAACTACTCGAATCAATCTGAATCAATTGGTGTCAAAATTAGGATCCGAAATTATTTAATAAAAGTATGAAATATATTTTCATGAGACTGTTATGAAAAAAGAAAGGCATTATCACACCACTAGGTGGATTAAGAAGGGTTTTTTAGAATTCTTTTAATGATATCGTTTAACAAAATATATTCAAATGTTTTGCATAATACAAAACATCATTCGTACAACATTTTGTAATTTCTTCGTGGAAAATTATTGAGAATTATGCTGGTAAAAGAATATTTTTAGGACGCTTCTGAATGATTTTTTTTAAGTGTTTGAAAAATATTGAGAAATAAGTCGGTGAAGAGGCATTTTTGAGGACGCTTCGTAAAAATCATGATTTGCGGTGTCCACTGTATCTCAGCGCAGACTAATCAGAAGTGAACAAATCAAAGCAGCATAGTTAGATCAGAAGTTTTTCTGTTTGATTTTGTTTTATTAATTTTTTAAATTTTTGGTGGTTGTTTAAATTCAAAAGTAAGATTTTTTACTATAAAATCCGTCATTTTGTGGCTGGTAAACCTATCCAAAGTAACAAATAACAAAAAGAAAAACATTGGAGTCTGGTTTTTTATATGTAGAAAGTGTGTGCAAAATTTGAAAAAAAAAATGATGCATTAGTTTTTAAATGACGATGCACACGGACTTTCAAAACCTGCTTTCGAGAAAAACGCGTTTAAAGTTTATTTTCTATAAAATCGAAGGAAACAATTTATTACTCAAGGAAGCACGTAGGCTCTAACAGCCATATTTTTTCATTTGTATTTTGTTATAATGAAACATTTCGAGAATGTTTTGTCAAGTTTTGAAGTCAATCGAAGCAGAAATCTTGGGCCTGTGTGCGCAGCTCTTATTTCTTCGTAGTATGAGATCGACAACGATAAAGGCCCATAACTTGCTGAGTTTTGTTCCGATAGGCTTCAAATTTTCACAGAACATTCTTGAAACGTTTTACTATCAGAAAAAAGAAAGAAAATAATAAATGATTTTTCAAAAGTGTTAGACCTACCCGCCCCTTAAAGTCGAAGAAAGTTTTTTCAAATTTTCAAGTATTCAGAATAGAATATTCTTGAAATATTTTACTATAAGGCAATAAAAAACAAAAAAAAAAGATTTTTCAAACGTGTTAGAACCTACCCGGCACTTTAAGAAAGCATTTAAATTTTTGTTAGAATTTTTCAGCTTTCATTCAATTTTTATACTTAAAACTACAGAAATTCTGCGAAAACTTCTTAAAAAGTTCACATCCTGATAGACATTTCTGGAATTTTTTGTGAAATTCTGTAACGTTGCGAATTTTTTAAATATATTCTGAAATTTTCAGCAACTATAAAGAATCTTCTGTTATGTTTTGCAATTTTCTTATATTGTTGTTTTTTTTTCCGAAAATCTTGAACATTTCCTAAAAGTTTCCAAAAATATTTCCATGCAACTAAAGAACTTCTTTCAAGTTAGTAAATTTTCCAGAAATTGTTAAAAGTTTTGCTATAAATTTTGATAACTCTTGAAACTTTTCAAGATGAAAATTATCAAACCAGATTTAATTTAATTTAATTTTTAATTATATTAGCAAATGCTTTTTAAAAATATTAGAACCTCTTAAAAGAATTGGAAAACTATATACTTATACCATATATACTTATCGTTTCGTCTTTGACCCATCAGTGCATAACAGGATATGGTAAACTGTTTTGCCAACAACTAGAAAAACTTACTTCGTTTGACAATGTAATCGAACATTTTCTTTGACAAAAAGTATACAAAGAAATCACACAGGAAATTTTCAGTGTCGGTCGAACCATAAAAAATAATTGCTCGAATTTTAAAATATTTCAAAGTTTAACTAGAAGTTGAAATAAATTGCGAGTTTAATCACAGCCTTAATTTTCTGAAAATAGTTTTAATATTACAAAATACTAAAATGTGTCACGAAGTCTTCTGAAATCTTCTGAAATCTTTTGAATAATGCTTCAAATATTCTCCTTCCTTCGAACATTCTGCTTCCTTCTTGTTTCGATAATTTTATGCATTTACTAAGCACTATGGAATTTCTCTGAACTTTTCAGAAATCCCTTGCAAGTATCTTAAAACTTGTGGGAACTGTGACGAAATATCAACAAATTATTTAATATGAAGTGACCTTCAGAACTCCCAGGAAGATTATTTTTTTGTTCAATGCCGATTTGTATGCCCGTTGAGTGAGTGTGCGTTGCACACAACAGAAGCAGATTTGGCAACACCTCGGCAACTGGCAAAACCTTTCGATCCACTTCAACTGGCCATGGAGTGTACAAGTGAAGGGTAAATATTTCCTCAGTACCCAAAAGTAGAATGTAAACATAAAATAAACAAACCGCCCGAGTGCACGTCAGATCTGCACTTCACTTTGGCCAACAAAGAAAGCACCACCGTCAGTTTCAAACCTGCCGGTTTTCTAACACCACTAACACAAATCGGTAGCAGCAAAAAATAAAGGAGTCTCGAGACAAAGGCTTCCATGAAGCAAACAGATTAACCTTCCGGTGAAAAGGGTTTGTTATTTGAATTGTTTGGTGAAGAGATCCCCCGCGCCGGTGGCTTGCCGTGAAGGCGTTGGGTCTTTCTTCGGGTGTGGGATCAAACCATCTTGAAAAATGCAAAGCTTCCAAAATAGAGACTGAACCATGCGAATAAGATTAAGGAAACATGAATATTCTCCTCTTTTTTTTGCTCTCGATACCATTTCGGCATAGTTGGTAAGGTTAAGGTTCGATTCACAACCCTCTAACGAATCCAATAAAAAAAAATGAAACGAAGTCGAAATTTTCCGTCCTCCGATTATTAAGGTTTGTTAATAAGATATCGTGTTTCGTTTTTGAATATCGTTGATTGTTTTTTTTTCGATCATTGATGTCCAAGTTGAAATATGAGGACAACACTCTAAGGCAAATGAGTTGGAAGTTTGAATCACCCGAAACAAACAATAATCTACGTTGATACTCGAGCTTCATTCAGAGGTTTTACTAGTGAAATGAATTTCTTTTTTTGTTGAGTATCGAAACTTCGGATAGTGAGAATGAGAAATCATTGTGTTTTTCTTTCAATTTTCGAAAACTGTGAATCTTTAAAATGCTGTACTTGAAAATTACATTTTCAAATTCGTAAATGATCATTAAATTCAAGGATAAAAGCGCGAACTAACTCAATAATGTCGAAGAAATTTAGAAAAATGCTCTCAAGTTAGGTATTTCCGTTTTGAGCAACTTCTCTCTTTTCGCCTTTCTATTATAAAAAGGCTTATAATCACTCGGCTTTCAAATTTTTGAACTGAGACCCGGAGGAACGATTGTCATATGCCATTCGAATCAGTTCCTGAATTTTATCCAGTTTCAACCTCCGGTACCGAGGTTACAGGGTGATTAGTGAAAAACGAGCTTCAGTTCCGGAGATACAGGAAACAAATTTCAATTTCGAAAATTTCAACAAATTCCGGTTAGTTTCTCTTCAAACTATCACAATCTGTATGGCTAGCTAGCCGAAACGAGCTTAATCCAAGACGTCAGTTTGGACATTACACATCTGTGTAATAGCAAAAAATGTTTTACAAATAGCGTTAACGGTTTATATTGAACCGCCAGGTTGCGATAGCAGTTCAGCCTAAACTGCTACGCACTAATGAGTCAAAGGCGAAACGTAAAACAACTATGACCTTGAAAGTTTATTTCAAATAAATTCAATGATCACAGGATTTGTGTTTTTTTCATTCGGTTCTAGGTTATTTATGGTAAAACGGTATTTCAAGATTTGTGCGGTCAATGAAACTATCTGTTATCTATTTTTTAAGGATTTCTACGTGCTGTTAATCGATTCTAATTCATCGCAATCAACTACTTTTCGGAATGCGAAAGAAAGTTTCTGTATTTTGCGCATGTGTTCCTACATTTTCTGTACCTGCTCTCGTACTTTCTGCACCTCTTTTTGAACTGTTTCTTGTACTTTTTGCACTTATTCCAGTAATCTATGCACCTTTTACTGGGCTTTATGATAATTTTATCAGCCTCTTTTCGGAACACAGAAGAAAGTTTAATTGAAGATACAAAAAATGAAAAGAACGAGGGTAAAACGGGTTATAAAGTTTACTGGTGGCATCCCTACTGTATGTATCGCTGGAATTTTTCACGAAATATGGACCATTATTTTACCGTATCTGACCCGTTTCGGTATTACATATCAACTACGCGAGCCATGTCACTTCTTCGATTTCATTTTCCGAGCCGGAAGTGTCAGCCATATGATCTTGAAACCTGATCCACAACTCCATATTAGTCGTGTAACGATTAAAATTGAGCAAAAAGAAAAAGAGGAACTTCTGTCGAATACGCCACCTTTAGTGTTATGTCTCTGAAATTAAAAAAAATCGCCATTTTAGCTTCGAATTTGATCAATTAAATAATAATAGTCCTGTACTTTCTACACGTTCCTGTACTTTTGGCGCTTGTTCTGGTATTCTATGCACTTATTCCTCCACTTTCTGTACTTGTTCCAGTATTTTATACACCTATTCCTGTACTTGTGCTTGTACTTTATGAACTTATTCTTGTACTTTCTGAACTTGTTCCTATAATTTATGCATTTGTTCTTGTACTTTTTGCTTTTTATTCTGTATTTTATGCACTTGTTTCTGTACTTGTTCTTTTACCTTTTTAACTTATTCCTGTACTATTTGAACTGATTACTGTACTTTATGCCCTTTTTCTGGTGCAGCGTCCTTAGCAAATTTGCTGGTTTGCATTGGCGCAGCAGTTTTTGTTTACGCGCTCTTGGAATGTGCTCGGGGTTGCTGAGGTGTTTTTTGTTTACGCGACACTGAGGTGCTCTGCGTAAACAACGAAATTTCACGGACAACCGCGGTAACGTTCACGATGGTCTCGGGTTTAGGCCGAACAGCTAGTGAAATGTTAGGAACATAAAAACCACTAGTCGAAAAAAATCAGAGTTCAGTTCAGTAGAGTTCAGCTCGGTTCAGCACAGACCAGACTCAATTTCTGAAGAATTAAGTGAAAAGTTAGAGTTCAGCTCGGTTCAGCACAGACCAGACTCAATTTCTGAAGAATTAAGTGAAAAGTTAAGTCTAGTTCGGAGTGTAATACAGTAAGCCGTAGGAGTATGCATAGTGGGCATTGTGAGGGTCAAGTATCAAGTGACCTCAAAATCAAGCAAGAAATAATGTTTTCGGAAGGCATCTAAAGAAGTGAAAATTGCTGTAATGAATAGAGATTTAACAGATTCATGTGTAGTGTTTAAGATCACCATGAAGTGTTGTGAATAGATTTTCTAACTAGTGGAGTATGCACTAGATTGTACTGCAGTAGGACATACGTTCATATGTGCGTAAACTTAATGATATGCCGAACTTAGTGAGACTGCGTGAAGTGTTAGCCTTATTAACAATCGTTAGTGACTTTTGTTAGATTGTGGGAAAGAACTCCCAAAACAGCCTAATCCTGCACTATTGAGAATAAGTAGCTGTTAAGTGAAAAGCATAAAAAGATAAACTATAAACTCAGAAAAAAGGTGAATTTCGTGGTATTACTCCGTATAGAACTAAAAGAAACGTCATCTTCGTTATTCTGCCACCCGCCACCGCTCGGCCGGGAGCCTACAAGTGGTGACAGCGGTGGTCCTTTGCGAGGCAAAGGAAGACATCATCGGAACGCAAACCCAAGTGACTACCAGAATTCGGAGATGATCGGCAGAAGGGGGATGTTCATCATGTTGATCGAGTAAGTAATCCATGCACATTCAGTGCGCTTTGTTCGACATCTACATTCAACAGTGAATTGGGGCAACCACGCCTGATCGGGCCGTTGTCAAATATAGTACTATAAATTCGCAAAAAGAAAAAAAAAAAAAAAAAAAAAAATGAAACCTAAGTTAATGATAGCATAATTGTAAAATGTCAGGACCGTGCATTGATACTAAAAGACGAGTTATTTACATACACGGCTTGGAAATTATCTACATCACACAGTTTGTTTTTTTTTACGTTGAGGAGTAAAATTTCTGATAGCCCGTTAGAATAGATTTTCGATGGTTCTATAAAGAACCGATTCGATGGTTTTATGTAGTGATTTTTGGTTTATATTTACAACTAATCTTCACATATGGGAAATACCGGAGCGAGTAATTTTGAAATTATCTTAAATGGATCAGCTCGGTAGAATTAATGAAATTGGCGAATATATTGTGAAAGAGTACGAAAATCTCTATAAAAATAAAACTAGACCCCGATCATTAGCTGGGATAATTGCAAAAAGAGAGACCCTTCTCGACGCATTCAGGGAATTAGAGAGACTAATTGGTGGTTACGAAGCGCGCGTCAGTGTAGATTGTTGGAATACATTAACAGACCAGTTTGAAAACGTAAAAACAAAATACGACGCGGCAATTAGAATATTAGACGAATCCACTATTATCGAGGCCGAGCAACTAAAATCGCCCATATTACAATTAAGTGTGGATTTAGACACAAACAAGCGCGCCGGTAACAGCTCAAACACCGCAAACATGAGCCAAAATAGGAACGAAAACGCCGAAAGATATCGGTTTCCGATGCAAACGGCGATACAATGTATTCCAGAGTTTCATGGTTCAGTGGATGAACTCGAACCATTTTTAATACAAATAAGCTATTTCGCAGACGAAATACCATTGGGGGAGGATCAAAAACCACTATTGAATGTGGTGTTGATGAAATTGAAAGGGAAGGCAGCGTCATTCATAAACAGAATACGAGCTAACACATGGGAAGAAATGTTTCAAAATCTGAAAAGACAATTCAGCATAAGAATAACCGTTGAAGGCATTTTACAGAAAATAGAGACATTAGAGCAAGGACCGTCGGAGACATTTACAAATTATGCTGATAGAGCACTGCAAATTTATGAATGCATCGAAGAGATGCAACGAGATCAACACACCGAAAGTTCCTTCGCAGAAAGGAGCTTGAAAATACATTTCATTGGGGGATTACGAAACGCAAGCTTGAAACAGGCAGCGAAAAGTCAAAAGGGTATTGCATTTAGAGATTTGATACAATTTTTGCAGGATGAACATGCGGAATGTGATCATCTGGAAAACATAGTACAACGATTACAAGCCTGTCGGATGTCAGAGAACAAACATAGAACTGCAGATCAGTTGGGCCATGTTAGAAATAGATTCTCAGGTCAGCATCAACAGGCTCACGGCAGAGCTCCACGACAACCAAATTGGGGGAATTCTTGGAACCAGGAAAGACCTGGCGGAAGTCGATCAAACGATAATAGGAGGTATTATCGAGAACCTGAAAACCGCGGTAATCAGTATAGAGAATCCGGACGCATGATGCCAAATTATCAGAATAGCTACGGAAACCGAGATGATAACAGACGTCAATATAATCGTCAAGACGAAAGATATCAAGTACGAAACCAGGGCGTGAATAACCAAGCTGAGGGCAGAACATGGCGAGAAGACAGAAATCGAGAAATGATGTATAGAGACCAGTCTCCCGCAAGAAGGTACGATGGCAGAAACTACGATCAACAGATTAGACACCAAGATAGCACGCAGAATAACGGCAGAAGATATAACAATCAACAATCCAACTATCGAAAAAACTAAATTATGGGGCGTATGAGTTGACAGAGAACCGAACACCCCATGAAAAGTATAACACATGGAATGTAATTAAGAAAATACAAAACAAGGTGGAACAAATTGACCACCAATTGGAAAGAATGACGGATCTTTCAAACAGAGAAAGAAGTTCGAGTAAAACTCGAGAAGCGAATACTATAAGCCATTCATTGGCAAGAAATTGGTTCAACGCATTCGAAATTGAAATGAGAACCACAACGAGACCTAACATTAAGAAAAAATTCCTAATTGATACCGGCGCTAGTTCGAACCTAATAAGCAGAAGATGCGCGGAAGAGATAGGTGCATACAGAATAAATATTAAAGAACAAATTCATTACACAGGAGTAATGAATATTCCGCGAATTAGTCTCGGTACTACAGAAGCAGACTTTTTAATAGATAACCTAAAATTTAGAATAAAATTTGACGTCGTCGAGGAATTAGGATTTGCAGGCATCCTTGGAATGAACTTTATAAATAAGCACGTTACTAATATAGATATCCAAAATGGCAAGATAATCTTACAAGAAAAGCAAATTGTAAAGGGTGATTTTTTAAGAGCTTGAGAACTTTTTTAAACAATAAAACGCATAAAATTTGCAAAATCTCATCGGTTCTTTATTTTAAACGTTAGATTGGTACATGACATTTACTTTTTGAAGATAATTTCATTTAAATGTTGACCGCGGCTGCGTCTTAGGTGGTCCATTCGGAAAATCCGCTTTTTTATCGACAAATTTTGTTCAGCGATGAGGCTCATTTCTGGTTGAATGGCTACGTAAATAAGCAAAATTGCCGCATTTGGAGTGAAGAGCAACCAGAAGCCGTTCAAGAACTGCCCATGCATCCTGAAAAATGCACTGTTTGGTGTGGTTTGTACGCTGGTGGAATCATTGGACCGTATTTTTTCAAAGATGCTGTTGGACGCAACGTTACAGTGAATGGCGATCGCTATCGTTCGATGCTAACAAACTTTTTGTTGCCAAAAATGTAAGAACTGAACTTGGTAGACATGTGGTTTCAACAAGATGGCGCTACATGCCACACAGCTCGCGATTCTATGGCCATTTTGAGGGAAAACTTCGGAGAACAATTCATCTCAAGAAATGGACCGGTAAGTTGGCCACCAAGATCATGCGATTTGACGCCTTTAGACTATTTTTTGTGGGGCTACGTCAAGTCTAAAGTCTACAGAAATAAGCCAGTAACTATTCCAGCTTTGGAAGACAACATTTCCGAAGAAATTCGGGCTATTCCGGCCGAAATGCTCGAAAAAGTTGCCCAAAATTGGACTTTCCGAATGGACCACCTAAGACGCAGCCGCGGTCAACATTTAAATGAAATTATCTTCAAAAAGTAAATGTCATGTACCAATCTAACGTTTAAAATAAAGAATCGATGAGATTTTGCAAATTTTATGCGTTTTATTGTTTAAAAAAGTTCTCAAGCTCTTAAAAAATCACCCTTTATTTAGCATGGAAGCAAAGCCGATACCAAAGTGGCTACAATATGCTATGGGAGATACGGAGCGACAAGCAGAAGGCCATAATCAGAAAATTACAGGAGCACAGAATTCGCTTCATGATAATATAGAATACAAGTCAAATACAAACAACCTAATATATAAGGAAAATCAATACCCAATGGTAACCGAGAAAGGGTGTCAAACTGAAGAAAATATACGTAGTATAACGAAAACCAATAACATAAGCTGCCAAACCGAGTTCATTATAGCAAACGTAGACATAATAGGTAAGACGGAAATCAAAACAAATAACTATGACATATATAATAGTGTACATGACAATGTTCATAACAAGAATAATAATGAAAATGACACAGCCGATTTTGATTACAAACAAATGATAAATGAACCAGTTTTTAAAAGGGAAAAGTTTACCACAATATGCAAGGATGTAGACGAATTCAACGAAAACAAATCGGGGCAACAAAAACCTATTCTCACAGAAGACAACTATGACCTTAGCTTAGTGGAAAACAACAAATTTAAGACACTACAAGGATCACGTAGAATAGAAAAAGTTCTCGAAGTGCTAAATGCTGAAGTCTTAGAGGGTAGTTTATCAAAGCGTAATAAATATGAAATAAATAAAAAGCACGTGAATAAAAATGATAACAATAATGCATCGTATCAGAGCAATCATGAGTTATACAAAAACGACGATCGTTCAGATAGTATGCTCCCCGGTTGTGGAACTACTATTACTAATGAAGAGGAAAAGGAGTTTATTGACAGAGAGTATGACGAGGAAGACAAATGGTTCCTTGATTTAGATACAAATCAAGACGTAATTCTTACGGAAAATAAAAGATACGGTCAAATAACTGGTCGAGACCGAACGGAAAAAGTATTAGAATCACTAAATATGAATCATCTAAAAAGAGAAAATTTTAGGGATATAGAGATGATTATGGCATCATATAGCGATGTATTCTATCTGAAGGGGGATAAACTAACTATCACTGATGCGGCAGTGCACGAAATTGAGACCACGTCAAACGTGCCTATCAACAAACGGCAATACAGATTTCCGGAAGCTACAAAGAAGCATATTAACGAAGAAATCGAAGAAATGCGTAGGCAAGGTATCATAAGGCCTAGCAAGAGCCCATGGAATGCTCCAGTATTATGCGTACCAAAGAAGGACGATGAATATGGCAACAAGAAGTATCGAATTGTAGTAGACTTCAGAGCATTGAACTTGGTGACAAAACCCTTTGTATACCCGATCCCCTTGATCGATGAAATCTTAGACATGAGCCCGCTGTTCCAATGGAAATATATGCGCCAAGACATCGAGAATTATGTCAAACAATGCGACTCGTGCCAGAAAAATAAGATTGGCAGGGCAAACAAAATTCCGATGAAGATAACTACAACATCTTCTGAACCATTCGAGAAATTATATATGGACATAGTAGTACTCCCAGAATCAGACTGGGGTAACAGATATGGTCTGGTTATGCAAGACGATCTGACCAGATATTTAATCGTAGCACCCATGACAAATCAAGAGAGCTCCACAGTTGCTCAAACATTCGTAAACCATTATATATGTAAATTTGGGACACCGGCCGAACTGGTAACCGACAATGGAACAAATTTCGTAAGTTCTCTAATGAAAAACGTATGTAAAATTTTAAAAATTAAGAAGATTACTACAAGTACCTACCACCCACAAGCAAACCTCGTGGAGAGATCAAATAGGGAATTGAAAACTTATCTTAGACAGTACGTGGGTAGCGACCCAACAACCTGGGATCAGTTGTTACCATTCTTCACGTTCGAATATAACACGACCATAAACTCATCTACTGGCTACACGCCGTTTGAGTTATTATATGGAAAACGGGCAAATATTCCGAATTCAATTTACAAATATGACAATGATGGTTTATACTACGAAGACTACGTGAACGAAATGCGATCGACATTCAAGCGATTACATACTCAAGCACGAGAAAATCTAGTAAATTCCAAAGAAAAACGGAAGGAGTTGTACGATAGAAGCTCCAATGAATGGCAACCAATGTGGGGAGACTTGGTACTAGTTAAAGCCAACCCCACAGGAGCAGGACAGAAATTACAGTCGCTATGGAGAGGACCCTACGAAGTAGTTGCTCTCCCTAGCGAACAAACGACAACTATCAAAAACGGAAACAGATTAGAAAAGATTCATAACAACAGATTGATGAAGTACACGGATTAAGTTTCTAATGGGAATTTATATTGGAACAGTTTTTGGTTAATCATTGAAGTATCACAAATTCAATCGCTATAAAGTATCACAAATTTAGCGCCAAGGTCAATATCAGGCTAAACGGATATGGACTTGAATTTTTTCTTTTCAACAACAGACGCACCCGAGAAACAAAACTACGCGGCATAGTAAGCTGTAAACATTAAACAGTCCAACTTTCTGCCGCGCACAGCAAAACCAAGCAAGCGTTGCATGCGCCAGAACGATGGGCGCTCGGCAAAAACAAATGAAACCATCGCGAAAAAAAAAATACAGGCTAAACTCGATTTAGAAGCACCTATGAATATGCATGCAGACGAATGCGCGCGACTAAGCATGGGCAGCGAAAACACATTTCATATTTTTAAGGATTATTAGTATCAGTTGTTTTTTTTTGTACTATAATCTTAAGAAAAAAAATTCTTTCATTAACAAATCCAAGAGTTTTCACGTTTGGAATGTGTCTGCTTGTATACATTCCAGTATCATGACGGCTATCGAAATATTAGGAGAAAACAGCGGAAGTTACGATGGGAATCTCGTGTTACAGAAACTGGGGATAGCGCGAACGATAAGCGGATCATATGATGTTAGGGTGAGTGTAAATTTGGAAGAATTACTAACAATTATGGATAGAACTAGACAGGGGGTACAGTCCCTGGTGGAGGACTGCAAAGCTGCACCAAGAACGATAGATCCTAACCGGTGCAGGGATTTAATTAAAATGCTTGAGGAAGATAGCAAAGAAATATACGACCTCGGAGAAATGATAAGGAGATCGCCGAGGGGAAGGAAACGCCGAAGCGTGTGGAACGCGATAGGGCTAATGGACTCCGAAGATAGGAGAAGAATGGATATGGATATAGATAGGCTAAGAGGCAATGAGGAAAAAATAAAAGAGCTAACGTATCAACAAACTGCAGCCGTCGATTCAATTTATAACTTGGTGAATGAGTCAGTGCATCAGATAGATCTGAAGGCTATTGAAACATATCGGAAAGACGAAGAAATGAAAAACGAGGTTCTCAGGGACATGAACCAAACAGAATCAACAAGAGACTTATTGTTGATGGAAATGACAGAAATAAGAAAAGTAGTGGAATGGCGAAACATCGTACGGAGAATACGTCATAGACAAATACTTGCATTAAAAATACTAGCCGGGGAGGCGGGAGCAATTGAAATAATAACGGAGCTAGCAGAACCCATGCAATTGCTAAAGGAAATGGAGACACAGGGGAAAAGATCGACGGGAAATACAGACTTCCCGCGAACAGAAAACGGGTATTTAAGTTTGGAAATATTTAACATGGCCAGAATCACACACATTATGGATGAAAGAGGTATATTGAAAGTAAAACTAGCGATACCACTGGTTACAAAAGCAGAGTTTACGACACTAAGGGGAATAGTTATGCCACGAATGCATGGTAATATAGTAACGCTAACACATCTCAAGAGAAACATAATAATGGTAGCGAAAAACAGGAGATGGGGATATGTCATAGATGATAAGACGTACAAAGGATGCAGTGACTATATTGGGACGAAGATATGTAATATGACTAATATGGAAAGCAATCTAGAGACAAGCAGCGAGTGCCTCGCAAATATGGTTTTTAAAGGAACGGCAAGGACCTGTGATGCCCGCGCACTTAGGTTAAATCATACAATGTGGTTCGAAACAGCGCGGCCAAATATATGGGTGTATGTGGCGCCAAGATCAACAGAAATTAATATAACGCAAACTAATGGCGAAAGAGTTGAAAGAAAAGAAATATTAGGAGTGGGGACTATGGAATTGAAACACGGCACGATGCTGAGAACTAGTGAGGTAATCATCAGACACCAAGATAAAGAAGAAGCCGAGGAACCAATATACCTCAGGAAAATCCTGGAGGAGCCGATAGAACAAAAGGAGATATCTAAGCACACAGATATACCGGTATTGGATAAAAAGAACACGCTCTATACGTTTATAAACAACAAACGCCTCTTTGATATAGGAATAGATGTGAAGAAACTAAAGGAAAGAAAAATAGAATTACAGAACATGACTTACGCACCACTGGAATACCCATGGATAAGCATAAGCACGATTATCATAATAAGCCTGAGCATAATAAGTGGTTGTGCCTATTGTCATAAAGGAAAAATTTCATGCTGTAGCACAACGAAAGTTATAAAAAGCAACGGAAACGTCGAAAGAAAGAAAAGCAAAACTTCAGACATAGAATTGTACGATATAACGATTACAAACGAAAATAGTAAGGGAGGAAAACCCATAACTAAAGACATGATATCAGGGCCTATTTTGATGAATAAGAACGGAAGAGCACGACCGATAGCGGAGACTCAAGAAGAACCAATACCGACAATCTCTGTAGAACCGAGACAAAAAAGCACCAACAGAGAAACAGAAACGGAAAATGAGTATGTGGAACCGTTCACGATAATAGAATTAAGAAATAGAGAGATAGGAATTGGCAGCAAAAAAGGGAATAGCTCGGAAACAATACGAACACCAAAAAGAAGTACCCGCAACATATCCGTTATTTAAAGAATGGCAGCTAAAGCAGCAGCGACGAATCGAAGCATAAATTCACTGTTTTTTGTTCCACTCACAAAACATAACAAAACGCATCGAAAATGTGTGCTTGTAAATTTGCACGTGGTGTGTAGGTAGGTCTCTAAATAAATATTACGATTTTGAAAGTTTCTCTGCCGTGTGTTTCGAACCGCTCTTGCGTACGTGTATCCTATTTCGAAATAGTCCCCGCCCCCCCCCCATAATACAAAGTAAAGAGAACTTCTTCTTCTAGAGTACCGATCAGACTGTTTAGAAATTTTACTTATTAGGGGAGAAAACCAAGCCGTGTATGTATCTCAAAATTATAATTATAGCATACTAAACTTTCAAATAACCTTTGTACGTTTTATTGTTCCCAGCAAAACTAAAAACGCATATTGTATACTAGCCTTATTAAACAAAAGGAATAATAAAATACAGAGCAAAACGAAAACACATGAAATCAAAAACACCTAAGCAATCCGTTTCAGGATACTTCAATTAAGGATGATAACAGCTGACTAGATAAAATCGGAATATTTTTCTGTCCACAAAGTCAATAAGCCGAGCTAAAATTTACAATCCAAGATTATCATTAAGTTATGAAAACTATACAAAATTTTTTAATACCCATATCCTCGCGCCTAAGTCCGATACCATCACAATCGACTTGATGCTAACCCTTAAGGTATCATCAAGCTCAGTAAGTAAGGGGGCATGCAGCGTCCTTAGCAAATTTGCTGGTTTGCATTGGCGCAGCAGTTTTTGTTTACGCGCTCTTGGAATGTGCTCGGGGTTGCTGAGGTGTTTTTTGTTTACGCGACACTGAGGTGCTCTGCGTAAACAAAGAAATTTCACGGACAACCGCGGTAACGTTCACGATGGTCTCGGGTTTAGGCCGAACAGCTAGTGAAATGTTAGGAACATAAAAACCACTAGTCGAAAAAAATCAGAGTTCAGTTCAGTAGAGTTCAGCTCGGTTCAGCACAGACCAGACTCAATTTCTGAAGAATTAAGTGAAAAGTTAGAGTTCAGCTCGGTTCAGCACAGACCAGACTCAATTTCTGAAGAATTAAGTGAAAAGTTAAGTCTAGTTCGGAGTGTAATACAGTAAGCCGTAGGAGTATGCATAGTGGGCATTGTGAGGGTCAAGTATCAAGTGACCTCAAAATCAAGCAAGAAATAATGTTTTCGGAAGGCATCTAAAGAAGTGAAAATTGCTGTAATGAATAGAGATTTAACAGATTCATGTGTAGTGTTTAAGATCACCATGAAGTGTTGTGAATAGATTTTCTAACTAGTGGAGTATGCACTAGATTGTACTGCAGTAGGACATACGTTCATATGTGCGTAAACTTAATGATATGCCGAACTTAGTGAGACTGCGTGAAGTGTTAGCCTTATTAACAATCGTTAGTGACTTTTGTTAGATTGTGGGAAAGAACAGCCTAATCCTGCACTATTGAGAATAAGTAGCTGTTAAGTGAAAAGCATAAAAAGATAAACTATAAACTCAGAAAAAAGGTGAATTTCGTGGTATTACTCCGTATAGAACTAAAAGAAACGTCATCTTCGTTATTCTGCCACCCGCCACCGCTCGGCCGGGAGCCTACACTGGTCATCTATGCACTTATTCCTGTATTTTATTAACTTATTTTGTACTTTTTGAACTGATTACTATACTTTCTGCACTTGTTCCTGTGCTTTCTGTACTTGGTATTTTTACACTTATTCCTATACTTTTTGAACTGATTACTGTACCTTATGCACTTGTTCTCGAACTTGTTTTGTACTCTCTGAACATGTTTCTGTACTTTCTGCACTTTTTTCTGTACTTTCTGTAAATTTTCCTGTACTCTTTGCACTTGTTCCTGTACTTTAGAACTGTTTTCCGTACCTCTTGCATTTATTTTTGTTGTCTCCGTAGTTATTCCCGTATACTTTGTACCTGCACTTTTTGAACATGTTCTTTTATGCAAGTGTTTCTGAACTTTCTGTACTTGTTCTAGTACTTTCTGCATTTATTCCTGTTATTCTTTTTGAACTGTTTATGAAAATTTTGCTCTTGTTAAAGTAATCTTTACTTTTGTTTATGTGTTTAATGTACTTGTTATTTTGCTTCAGCATTTGTTCTTGTACTTTCTAAACTTATTCTTGTACTTTTTGCACTTGTTCCTATACTTTGTGCATTTATACCTATACTGTTTAAACTGCTTCTTATACTTTATTAATTTATTTCTATACCTACCGTACTTTTCCTGTACTTTATTAACTTTGTTCTAGTACTTTCTGCACTTATTCCTGTATTTTTGAATTGTTTCCGGTACTTTTTGCACTTGTTCCTTGCGTTTCCGTATTTGTTAATGTATGCATGTTCCTGTACTTTTTGCACGTATTCCTGCTTTTTCCGCTGTTCTTGTACTTTCTACATTTATTTCTGTCATATTGTACCTGTTTCTTATATTTTCTGAACTTGTTACAATAAGTTATGCACTTGTTCCTGTGCTTTATGTACTTATTTTTGTACTCTCTGAACTTGTTCCTATACTTTCTGCACTTATTCTTCCACTTTGAACTGATTCCTGTATTTTTTGCAAATGTTCCTGTTATTTCCGCACTTGTTCCTGTATTTTTTCCTGTATTTTTTTTATTCGTTCCTTTTTTTTTCACTTGTTCCTGTGGCTCATGCATGTATTCCTGAACTTTTCCTGGTATTTTCTGCACTTGGTCCAGTAATTTATGCACTCGTTCCTGTAGTTATTCTTGTACTTTTGCACTTATACCTGTACTTTTTTTCACTAATTTTTATACGTTATGTACTTGTTCTTGAAATCTATGCACTTATTCTTGTACTCTCTGCGCTTATTTATGTACTTCTTTTTAAAACTTCTTTTTGTTTCTGGTACTTTCTGCATCTGTTCCAGTAATTTATGCACTTAGTTTTGTGCTTTATGTACTCGTTCATGTATTTTCTGCAGTTCTCTATGTACTTATTACTTGCTCTTGAACTTTCTGCACTTCTTCCTGTACTTATGAACTGTTTCCTGTACTTTTTGCACTTGTTCCTATTGCTTCCGTACATGTTGCACTCGTTCTTTTGCACTCGTTCTCGTTGTTTCTGAACTTGTTCCTGTATTCTCTGTTAATTGTTTTAGTTGTAACTTCTTCATTTTTCAAAAGGCACGGATGGGATAGCCATCAATCTGTAGGTTTTAATAACAGCTTTGAAATATAAATTTCAAAAAAAAAATAAAACCATGCTGTTTTTTATTTAATTCTTTCGGATTATTTTATAATTATTGAGAAAAAATCAAAAAAATTGTTCAGTGTATACTTTTTTTTAGAGTGCCCAATCGATTCCCTACAATTCTTCCTGAACGCCATTTTTTGTAAAATTAGCGGTTTCCGAGTTACAACGATTTGAAAAAGGCAATTTTCGTGATATGCAAAAATACATACGCCCATTTTAAAAATCAGTATTGAGTCGGATAGACCTCTCCATCGGTTCAAAACTTATGGTTTGCCATACTGAAGCCATGTACAAAGTTTCACCCAAATCGGAGAAGGTCGAGTCTGATGATCTGCTAAGCATATCTGGAATTGCTTCTGTACTTTATGTACCTGTTCTTGTACACTTTATACTTTCTGCACTTTTTCTTGTACTTTCTGCACTTGTTCCTGTATTTCGGCTTTTGTTCTTGTACTCTCTGTACTTGTTTTTGTACTTTATTTATTCTTGTACTTTATGCACTTGTTCCAGTAATTTATTAATTCCTGTGCTTTATGTACTTGTTCTTGTACTCTCTGTAATTTATCCTACACTATCTGCACATTTTCTTGTACTTTCTGTGCTTGTTTTTGTTCTTTATGTACTCACTCCTATACTTTTTAACTCTTTCCTGTACTTTTTGCACTTGTTTCTGTACATCGTGCACGTGTTTCTGTACTTTCTGTACTTGTCCTTTTACTTTACTTCTAGTTCCCGTTCTTTTTCAACTGTTTGCTGTACTTGTATTAGTAAATCATGCACTTGTTCCTATAGTATATGTACGTGTTCTTGTAAAATCTAGACTTGTTCATATAATTTCTGCAGTGCCTACTTCGATCATGTTTTCCTGAGCTTTCGGCTCTTGTTATTGTACTCTCTGCACTTGTTTTTGTATTTTATGAACTTATTGCTGAAATTTATGCACTAGTTCCAGTAATTTATGCACTTGTTACTGGTTTACGTACTTGTTCTTGTACTCTCTGGAATTGATCCTATACTTTCGGCACTTTTTCTTTTACTTCCTGTGCTTGTTTTTGTACTTTTTGGCACTCATTCCTGAACTTTTTAACTCTTTCCTGTACTTGTTGCACTTGTTTCTGTACATCGTGCACGTGTTCCTGTACTTTCTGTACTTGTTCCTGTACTTTTTTAAACTGTATTTAAACTTGTATTTGTAAATCATGTACTTGTTGCTGTACTTTTCTACATGTTTACTACACTTTCTGCACTTGCTTCTGTATTTTGTGAACATATTCCTGAGCTTTCGGCTCTTGTTATTGTACTCTCTGCACTTGTTTTTGAAATTTTAGAATTTATTCCTGTACTTTATGCTTTTGTTCCTGAAGTTTCTATACTGTTTATTTAGTTTTCTGCACTCATTCCTGTACTTTTCACACTTTTCACTGTATTTTCTGCACTTGTTCCTGTAAATCATTTACTCGTTCCTGTACTTCCCGTACTTTCTGACACTTTCTGTTTTTTTCCAGTACTCACTGCACTTGTTGCTGTATTTTATGAACCTATTCTTGTATTTTCGGCACTTGTTCTTGTACTATTTGTACTTGTTTCTGTACTTTATAAACTTATTCCTGTACTTCAAGTAAAAAACAAGTACCGAAAGTATAGGAACATGTACAGAAAGCACAGGAAAAAGTGCATAAAATACAGAATAATTACCGAAATTGCAGGAACACGTGCAAAGAGTATTAGAACAAGTAATAAAAATTACAGCAACAAGTTCTTTATGCACTGAAACTCACTGTTTTTTTCCTGTGCTTAATGTACATGTTTCTGTATTTCCCGTACTTGTTCTTGTACTTTGACCACTTGCTCCATTTCTTTAGGTATTTGTGCTTGTACTCTCTGCACTTGTTCCTGTATTCCATGAACCTATTCCTGTATTTTCGGCTCTTGTCCTAAACTATTTGTACTTGTTTCTGTTCATTATGATCTTATTCCTGTACTTCATGCACTTGCTCCTATGGTTTCTGTACATGTACATGTAAGTTCTGTATCTGTTTCGGTACTTTATGCACATGTTCCTGTAATTTGTTCTTATCCTCTCTGCACTTGTTCCTGTAATTTCGGTAGTTGTTCTGTATTTTATGCACTTCTTCCTGTGCTTTCTGTAGATGTTCCTGTACTTTCCGTGCTTGTTCTGGTACTTTGTGCACTTGTTCCATTGCTTTAGGTATTTGTACTTGTACTCTCTGGACTTGTTTCTGTGCTTATTTTGTTTCGTTCTTTCGGCACGTTATGAAGGACGTTTTACTTCGGAGTGAACAAGTGATTCGTTAAAAAGTATATATTCTACGTCTGTTTAGCGGATTATGTTGAATCGCGAAATGGCGTTATCAGTTCCACATATCCTGCTAATGCATTGATGAGCCGAAGAGGAAACGTAGCAAAATGAAAAAAAAATAATTGTTTGGGAAATAGTATTGGGAATTTATACTATTCCAACTCAAACTGATCATCTCAACATGATTATAGCCGGCTGCACTCACCTCCATCTTTCACAAGGAAGAATAAAGAATAGGTACAAGAGAAAGTGATGATACTTGACCTACTTTCCGGAAGGACGACGACTCATGAGGTTATTCCAGGGAGAGATTTGGGTGAGCACGAGAACTAAGATTTGCTTTAAGCTAACGATACGACCATGCATTAAGATGGAATCAAGAATGAGAATTTGACTTTTTGAAATCGAGGATCTTACCTCTGGTAATCACCAACTTGACACAAACGAAGAGACGAGCATCACCAAATTATTAAAATTATAAAAGCTTCATGTGTTTCAATAAATCCGAGCAAAAGTTAGACTGAAGCGAAAATTTTTCGCGAAACTCACGCCTACTTCGATCACGTTTTTGTTAACTACACAGAAAGAAATAATGAAATTTACACGACATGTAAACCAACAGTAACATGTAATAGACATGAGTTGAATCGAGATTTTGATTGAAAACCTTCATTGATGCAAAACTAAATTGGATTGCATTGAATTTTCAATTAATATAACTGTATCTTTCAATTAACGCTTAGTTTGCAATTAAATTCTATTGAAACCTACAGAATTGTAAAGTAACTTTATGTTTAATTACCTGCTCTAAATATGTGCATGAAAATAGATGTAAATTAACAAAATATTTTTATCTGTGTAGTTGTAATGAGATAAAATCTCATAACTACAAACACTGTTGGAAATCCAAAGCTCCAATAGAAAACAAAAGCGTTATAATCATTAAAAGTAGCATTCACAATATTTTTCGCAAACAAATTTTAATATTATTCTTACTCTAAATACAGCTTGAAAATGAAGAAGTTTCGGTCCTAAATTAGGGTAATTAATCACCGTTCAACGGTAGACAATAGTTCATCTCAACGCTGTGCTTGGCACGGTGCCAACATCCTTCTCCTTATATCAACTCATCTAGCCGAAGAGAAGTCCATCTTGTTGTTGCCGTTTCCCGGGTAACCAAATCTTGCTACCGGTCTCGGTCCGGCATCTCCGCCCTGTAGGTACTGCGCGGGAGATGAAACGGAGGCGCCAAAGCCCGCCGTCTGTCCCCGGCAGGCAGCGAGGAAACAATATTTTGAATAAATCAACAGCATAATAGAGCATGGAATCACCTCATTAAAAACTTGCTCATTCCCGGTTCGGTTTGCATGGGTTTGGGTCGGTTCCCTTTGCGACATCGTGATGGCACCAACTGGGACAAACATACTTTTCATTTTTGTTGTTGCATACTCAAACAGGACTATCACTACCTTGAACGTTCTACGAAACGTGAGAAAAGAAAGAAAAAATAAGAAAGTTCATTGCATCGGCACCCGTGCGTTCAACAGTAAAGGAAAAAAGCTCCGTTATCCTCCGGTTCCCATGGTACGGTGAATGGAGAAGAAGTATCCCCCGAAGCAGGGCAACAAGGTGCAACGAACGTTGCGATGATTCGAACAACATTTTCCCGAAGGATTGTTTTTCCGATATTCGCACAATTTTTATGTACCATGATTCGGTTTGGTTTTGATGTGAAACGGATAAAGGCAATACTCCCCAAAGTATTGCATTTTACCATTAAAAATCTCCCGGAACGGAACTCTTTGTGTGTGTTTAATGGAAGCTTGACGGTTTGAAGTTTCAAACGAATTGAATTCTCGGTATAATGAATCTTCTCTGGGGAGATCGCATCGCAGAACAAAGAGTTGCATATTTCTCTTGGAGCAGTAGAAATGCGATACGAACTGTTTGCTTGGCATAACTGTAACTTTAGCTTCAAAGAATAATGATCTCATATTCTGCAGTTGATAGTTAAGGTTTGAATGTCTTCATCGTATTTTTCTCTTTTGTTAGGTTATGATAAACCTTGAAAAATAGCAACTGTGATGTATTTTTTACTCGTTTTATGTCTTCCCCGAATCGATCGAAAATCAAAAATTTAATTCTAAAGAGGAGCTAGAACATTCTTTTACAGCCTGCTGTCATACTTACTCTTCTTAGTACATAGAACTTCTAACGAGAAAAAACTTTGCCGAAGAAGCTATTGGTCTAACGCAAAAATTTTCGGATATATGAAGCATTTTCGTTTAAAACCACTTAAAATCAATTTTTTGTGCATAACTTTTTTCGCAATTATTTTCTGTGTCTACTATGTTCGAGTCAATTAATAAAAACGTAAAATTACACATTTTCGTTGAAGACTGTGTACGGTTTGGACTTTTCCCTAAAAAGTTATTTAACATTTAAACTTTTATATACACTAATTTTAACTACTAATAGGAAGCAGGGTCGCAGACCAAAATGCACATACATATACTTTTTGGAAAGCTTAAATCAAGTAATATAAAGTTACAAAGTGTGTAGGGTGGCCTTTTCAAATTGTGTGAATGAGACAACAAAATATAGAGAGCTTTTTTTACCATTTTCTTAGCAAAAACATTTACTAAAACGATTATTTTTGGTTTATTAAAAGGAGCTTTGTAGGAAATGTTCAAAAATTGGAATCGGTCGTTGTAGCTTTGGTACGATGGTGTTATGATTGATTATAATTTCATGGTGCATTCTTGAACGCAATTGATCAAACTAAAGAAGCATGTTAACGTCCTCATTAAATATCGAAAAGTTTTACTTTCTTTTAATAGAATATTCCTTATCCGTTCTTTTAATTCCAATACAATTCATTTCAAGGATGATATTTTACACCTTTACCAGTACGCCTAAAAAATCGTTTAAATTTAAGTCTTCTGAGGTTAATTTTTATCTGTTGAAATGTGTAAGTCTAGCCTGCTTGAAAGGCTACATCCTTTTTGGAAGATATGATTCTACGAAATACGTTCTTATGAATTAAACCATACACTGAAAAAAAATAATGAAATTTACACGATTTTTAAATAAGTAGTACTATGAAATGGACATCAGTTGAATAAAAAATTCGATTCAAAACCATTCTCGATGTAAAACTAAATTGGAATACATTAATTTCAATGAATATGACCGTCTATTTAATTGACGCTTAGTTTTACTTTTACAGTATATTGACAAATGAAGCACAGTGAAGTAACTTTATATTAAGTTTCCTGCTCCAAATATGCACTATTGGTGTTGGTGAGAGCGCTGCATATTATTTTTAGGATCACAAAAGAGTTAGTTAATAATACAAATGCTGGAGCATTTGGTCGATGATAATATTATAATAAAATGCGACCCTGCTTCCCATTAGTAGTTAAAGTTAGTTTATATAAAAGTTTAAATGTTAAATAACTTTTTAGGGAAAAGTACAAACCGTACACAGTCTTCAACGAAAATGTGTAATTTTACGTTTTTATTAATTGTCTCGAACATAGTAGACACAGAAAATAATTGCGAAAAAAGTTATGCACAAAAAATTGATTTTAAGTGGTTTTAAACGAAAATGCTTCATATATCCGAAAATTTTTGCGTTAGACCAATAGCTTCTTCGGCAAAGTTTTTTCTCGTTAGAAGTTCTAAAACTTTGTAGAAGACATCGTTTTTCTATCTCTTAAGAGAACAAAGTTGTTGAAATGAACTTTTATCGTAGTAGGCTTTGCACATTTTTTATTGTGATCAAATCACGAGATATATTTTTGTGAATGAGTTCTCCGAAGAAACTATGTATATCGGATCAACGGTTTAACGGCTAGAGGATTAAGTTCACGGTTTTGTCGATTCAAACCACTGAAATTTCAAATTATTCCACTGCACAATTCACTCTTTTGTAGAACCCGACTTTTTGCAATGAAAATAGGTTAATTTGTTATTGGTAAAATATTTATTGACAAATTTGAAAAAAAATGTTTCCTGTGTTATTTCATCAATTCTGTACAGAAATAGTGTTAGAAAATGTGTATTGAAGCGAGTACGCTTTCAAATTTTTCTGCAATATTTTTTCCGGAGCGGGTCATTTCACCGAATGTCATCTCGCCGAAGGCCAATTTGCCGAAAATCGTTTCGCCGAATGGGTCATTTCGCCTGAAGTCAGTTTGTGGAAAGGTTAATTTCGTCGAACGGGACATTTCACCGAAAGAGCCATTTTGCCGAAAACACAATTTCGAACACATCAAAATCAAACCAAACCCCTCTCGGCCTTTTGCATAGAAACCTGTAATCGCCTCGTTTGCCTGGTCTATTCAAAGCCAGGTTTATTTGCATTAGTTAGGTCCGAACGAGCGGTAGCGAAATCGGACAGCACAAGAGCAAAAACGATGTGGCGAATCCGCATTAGATTATTTTCCATTTGTACTTAGTTGACATAGAATACCGCAAACAGTTGTCTGGTAGATACACCAACCATAGGTCAGGGTTGTTTCGCCAAAGTCCATTTTACTGAAAGGATCATTTCGCCGAATTGTACAATTTTCTTCTGGTCGAAATTAGAAATGAAATTGTACAATTTTCTACTTATCGTAATTTAGAATGAAAAACGTGCTTAAGCCACCTAGCAGAGAGATGATACCTTTTTTTATCAATTCGCATAAGTCTTTTGCATGAATATTCTTTCGGTGTTTAAGTTCTCATGACATTATTTTAACTGTTCGGCTGAAAAGTTCGTATCGTTTAATAGAAACACACATTTTTTTGCCAAAATTCGTTTTTATTATTCAACATAATTGCCATCAGAGGCGATACAGCGATTATTGCGATCTTCCAACTTTTCGATACCATTTTTGTAGTACGATTTGTCCTTTGCCTCAAAATAGGCCTCAGTTTCAGCGATTACCTCTTCATTGCTTCTAAATTTTTTACCAGCGAGCATTCTCTTGAGGTCTGAGAACAGAAAAAAGACACTGGGGGCCAAATCTGGAGAATACGGTGAATGAGGAAGCAATTCGAAGCCCAATTCGTTCAATTTCAGCATGGTTTTCATCGACTTGTGACACGGTGCATTGTCTTGATGAAACAAAACTTTTTTCTTCTTCAAATGAGGCCGTTTTTTTTAAATTTCGTCCTTCAAACGCTCTAATAACGCTATATAATAGTCACTGTTGATGGTTTTTCCCTTTTCAAGGTAGTCGATGAAAATTATACCATGCGAATCCCAAAATACAGACGCCATATCCTTACCGGCCGATTGTTGAGTCTTTCCACGCTTTGGGTTCGGTTCATCGCGTGCAGTCCACTCAGCTGACTGTCGATTGGACTCCGGAGTGAAGTGATGGAGCCATGTTTCGTCCATTGTTATATATCGACGAAAAAAATCGGTTTTATTTCGATATAACAGCTCCAAACACTGCTCAGAATCATCAATTCGTTGTTGTTTTTGATCGATTGTGAGCTCACGCGGCACCCATTTTGCACAAAGCTTTCTCATATCCAAATATTCGTGAATAATATGTCCAACACGTTCCTTTGATATCTTTAGGGTGTCAGCTATCTCGATCAACTTCACTTTACGGTCATTGAAAATCATTTTGTGGATTTTTTCACGTTTTCATCGGTAACAGCCTCTTTTGGACGTCCACTGCGTTCATCGTCTTCGGTGCTCATATGACCAGTACGAAATTTTGCAAACCACTTACGAATTGTTGCTTCGCCCGGTGCAGAGCCTGGATAACACTCATCAAGCTATTTGTTGGTATCGGCGGCACTTTTTTTCATCAAAAAGTAGTGTTTCATCTACACACGAAATTCCTTTTTTTCCATTTTTTTCACAATAACAAAAGTAGCTTCACTCAAAATGCAATATCTCACAAACTAATAATCAGACAGCTGTCAAATTTATACACGTATCTTTTGAAGGTTGGTACTAACTGAAAATGGTATGGATTTAATTCTAGTGGCGCCCTCTCATAGAAACGATACGAACTTTTCAGCCGATCTGTTACATTTCATTCTTACTCAAACATCTAAAAGTGCTTGTATATAAAGACGATATAAAGCGCATTATGGGAAATAAAAAATGTTGAACATGCTGAAGTATTCCAAAAATAAATCAACGTATTCAAAAATTGAACATATGCAAATATACTTGTTGTACATTGGTTGCAGTTGCTGTTTGGTTAGATGGCGAAGGTGTTTTTGAAACAGAAGCACTGCATTCACTAGTTTCCGTTGCTGAGCGATTGTCCTTGTTTTTGTTTGTTTTTGCAGTTCCAGTGCAAGGTTTGCCGTAGTGTGCAGGTTGTTCACAGAAGTAACATGCAACCAGTTGATTTTCATACGTAGTCAGCGTTTTACACGGATGTACTCCATCTTGACCACAAACGATGTAAGATGGAATTGCTTTACGTAGTTGTATACGCACAACTCGCACGCCATTCCGGATACCGGGGAAAAAATTCCGCCATACTTCCCTTTCGATGGAAAGTACTTCACCGTACTGCGACATGTTTTCCCGAACATACCCATCGCTGGTCTGCGGGGGAAGGTCATGCACGCGTACTTCTATTGCATTGTCCACCATGTACACAGGGATTTTATATTTAAAATTGTCATGACCAACACTATGCACCTCGTTGTTAACCGAAGCGAATGTAATTGCTTCTCTTTCACGTTTGAACATAATGTACACACAGTTAGACGCCTTGTTGAATTGAATTTCACTTACATTATTAGCGTCTAGATGTATCCGTTCTTTAAGTAAGATTTCAATTTCATTTGCTGCTGGTCTAACTTTGCAGTGCTTGAAATCAATACAAATTGAATTTGGTTTTGTAGGCCAAGTTTCAGGCTTTGTTAAATCGTATTTGCCCATTTCGTACACTCTATTGTTTACTACACTGTATTGTATTTGTTTCTATCGTCTCGACCGTAAGCAATTGTCGACTGTGTCTGATGAGATGCGAGCACGAACCATGTATATATATATATATATATATATATATATATATATATATATATATATATATATATATATATATATATATATATATATATATATATATATATATATATATATATATATATATATATATATATATATATATATATATATATATATATATATATATATATATATATATATATATATATATATATATATATATATATATATATATATATATATATATATATATATATATATATATATATATATATATCCGTTTCGTCAAAATTTAAATAAAATATTCACTCAATTCTCGTTATTTCGTTATCCGCGATTTGGTTGCTACATGGAACCACCCGCGTAAGACTGATTTTGAAATTTTGCATTCATGATTTCTGATAATGTATTTATCGATTGAAGCAAACTTTATCCATTCATTTCTTTTGCTCTCTTGTAATATGCTAGGTTACAAAAGTTGCAATATAATTGACACACTCCCACATGTCATCGTATTCGTAATGGAAACTACAATACCTTGAACAATATAATGAATTTTGTCTACTTGTATGACTTGTATAAACATTTGTGTTGAACTTTTAAGTGAATATAGCACAATTTCAGCCCAAAAAAATCCTATTCCATTGCGCTATACGAAGCTATGATATAAGGGTTGATATTACTACTAAAAATCAAAAACTCTTATGGGCTCGTTGAGAGCTGTATTCCAAAACATTCGATTTTAGTGAGGAGAGCTGTTTGTCATATCCAACTGTTATCAATTCTGAATCGAAAAGTAAAGATATATGTGAAAATATAATGTGCATATGAAATAGGTTTTCAGTTGAAAATGTTAGTTCCTTTCAGCAACTGTCAAGCTTCTACTGAAATATAACAAATCGAGATACTACAATCACCTGAAAATACGGAATCATAAATTTTCTAGGTGAGCTAGAAACAACATCGTGAAAACTGCACATAATGTCGCTTGAATTTAAAAAATAACAACTTCTTTCACATATTTGCAGCATGAATCAAAAACGCACTTAAACTTTTCGTCGGCTCGTGAAATCATCTCAAGGATGTGATTATTTTGGGTCTGCGTTACATGCTTCCGGGTTGGCGGTTCAATGCATAGGACGCTGGTCTTACAAGCCAGTTGTCGTATGTTCGAGCCCCGAGCTGGAAGGATTCTTAGTGTCAGTAGGATCCATAGTACTAGCCATGCAATGATTCTGTACACCAAGAATCGGCTGCGAAGTCTGTTGAAACAGAAAGGCCAAATTCCACAAAAGGAATGTAATTCCAGGACTTTGCTTTGTTACATGCTTAATTATACTCCAGAGTGTTAAAAGAATGGATCATGCTGAACCACGATTCAAAATACTTGCAAATAATCGGATTGCCGAGCGAGTTAGCTCATCATTGGTTCGGATTAAAACCGAACATGTACTAAGCAGAATTCGAACGGCAGCGCTTCATAACGATTGAAAGAGAGAAGAAATGCAAGAGAATTAACTATTGCGCTTCGCCGATCGGGTGTTACTTGAAGCAATCGGGTGTTCGGCAGAAGCACGAAAAAAAATTGAGTAACTCGCAGTAGGTAGAAAAGTGTCTATGAGTGCCAACAGGCTTCCCAAATGTACCGCCGCGCGACATTATTATTGAGGCTGTCTTGCTACTCTTTCCATGACAGCCTTGTGATAGGTTTCATCACGACAGCCCTTAGACAAATAGTTCTGTACAGCCAACGTTGCCGTCATTCACTTCGTTCGACAGTTCATTCCATCTCAAGACATTTTGTCGTGGTCCACGACAGCCGAAGAAGCATGAAGTTCTCGCTGTTGCGACAGTAAACTTCGGGTATCAGTCACTGCGTTGTTTCTGTCGAGAGCAAAATATTACTCTCCCTTGACGAGGTCTGCGACAGTAGCCGGTGCGGTTCAAATTTGTTGCTCTTGGTTTGCTATGAAGATTCGAGGCAAGCATGTGGGTTTTAGTTTTGCCTTTGGTGATTGCTTTGCGGTTGATCATTGCGCATAGCAATCACCGTTGGTAGGGCATTGATAACAATATAATTGATAATTAATAATATACGAAACGGATTGAAGAACGGACTTTGGTTTTAATGAATAGTTATTTTTTATATTTTGGTCGATCTTCTATGAATCGATCGATCAATGAAATTCTATAGAAAGAAAAGTTTGTTTTCAAGAAATTATATTCATAATTAAAGCTCTGAGACAGTTCGGCGTGCTCGTTTCAGGCAGTTTACGTTCGGTTTGTCGGCTGTAACATTCATAGTGTAGGCGCGTACTGATGTGCGTGGAGCACTATTTCCATCCTCTTTATCTGGCGCGATCGTTTCTTATACAAGAGTGTATAAGTCAATTGAATCAGATTTTAGATGTAAACGGTGAATGAATGTTTGTAGCAAAAGATATATTCAAATTAAAGATTCTGTATTCGATACTAGTTAGCGTGATTCTGAATAGCATTCAACTTTGCAGTCGACTTGTATGTCTACGGGATTATTGCATGGTCAGTGCTGCAATACTACGGACACTAAGAATCTTTCCAAGTCAGAACTGAAACATACAAAATCTGGCTCGTTAAGTTCGTTATATGTACATTGAACCACCAATCGAATAAAAACCTTGAGTGCAAAATTTGGAGTCGGAATTAGCAATGCAAAAATCATTTAGGAACTTATTTGCAGGTACCGTACAACAAAGCTTTGAATGCGAAAACTGAATGAAAAATTCCGGTTCTTCCAAAAAACATGTTTCCAAGCGTGGAATGCAGCATGGTTGCCCGTAACAGATTCGAATGTTTATTTCGTTTTATTTAGAAAAAAAGTTTTAGTTCACCAAGTTATTTAATAATGTCTTTCTTGATTAATATGGTCTCAAGCTTTCCAGACATATCAAGTTATCTTCTATATATGAATAGTATAGTGTTTCTATTAACCTGGAATATATTCCAAAATACATATGTGCTGATAATCTGAAATTCATTTTCTTCCTGTTATGCATTGAATTATCTTATCTCTAGAAACGGCATATTAACTATTATATTATTTTGGTCATAGCTACCAGAAGTTCGCGACTTTTACACACGTTGAAACTGTCACATGTTCGACGTTTGGAAGCATTGGGAAAATCGAAAAGACTCCCATCCTTAAATTTCGGAAGTTGCTTTAACCCTCATGACTGTGCCTGCAACGCAAGTTTCTGTTGAAAGAGCGTTTAGCGCTCTGGCGTTAGTATTGTCACCAGCTCGGACAAAATTGTCCGTACAAAACCTGTCGAACATTTGAATAGTAAAATTAAACCAAGACTTACTCCATCATATTATTCAACACATGTACAATTGGAAAGACTACAAATCGATGGGAAAAAATTAATAAAAAAATAATTTTTGATTAATTTAGAGCTAAAATCTTATCGTTTGCGGTTTCAAAATCACTATAGATTCATCGTATTGATTTTCATTGCCGGTTCTGGTTGGGAAATTTGGGGAGTACGATTACCTATAAAGTACACATATATTTCCAAAAATGGTAAGTAACAAAAACTACCTAAACATGAATTCAAGCTCAATTTGGTTTTGAAGAATCTTATATCTGCCATTGGAATTATAAAAATGTCTATACATAGATTTTGATTTTGTCATAAAAAAAGGTTTTGAAATTACTTGAAAATTCGACTAGTGAAAGTTGACATTCGACTAAGATAAGTTAAGCAATTCCTCCGTGTGTATGTATGTGTATTGTATGTGTCAAACAAATCACTCAATTTCACAGGCATGACTGCACCTATTTTCCCAAATCAGGCTGAAATGAAAAGGCTGCATAGGTTACTATTGAATTTAATTCGGATCCGACTTCCGCAGTTACAAATCTAAGAATGTCGAAAATTTTCTACCGTCTAATTGTCTAAGTAGCTTGTGTCCGCATTTAAAAATATTAAACGTTTGGAACTTTAAATATTGTAACTGAATAGTGAAACATTCTGAGAGCCGAGTTCATTGCATATATTTAACAGTTTTCTTTCTGAAAAGAAATTCTGTTAAAAAAAATGAAAAATGATATATTGAAAAATGTAGGTGTGATTCCCCGGTGAACGACCACAATTAAGTTTGAAAGCGGGAATAAATAAATATAATAATAATAATAATAATAATAATAATAATAATAATAATAATAATAATAATAATAATAATAATAATAATAATAATAATAATAATAATAATAATAATAATAATAATAATAATAATAATAATAATAATAATAATAATAATAATAATAATAATAATAATAATAATAATAATAATAATAATAATAATAATAATAATAATAATAATAATAATACTCAGCACGTTGAATAGTAGCCATGTGATAATTGAGTTTGCAATGTCCAGTCAGAGCTCTGGCCAGAATACTGCAATGATGCTTGGAAAAATACAAATTTGATATTCTCAGATTTAAATCTGATACAAATGCTTTTGTCTGAGCGTAAGTTTGCAAGCTGCGCCAGCAGCTGGCATGTTTGGATGCAGCCCAAGAACGAATCTTGTGCTTTATCCAACTAGTCGAAAGTGGTAAAGCTGGTTAGGGACCAACGAAATCATTCGTTGCACCAGCTCTAGCCAACTCATCAAATAATGAAAATAATAATAATAATATTGTGGCTGTCATTTCCGATCCTAAAAAATTCATTGGTTTAGTTATTAGTTAGGTTAGGGTTTAGTTAGGAGAAACAGAAAAATCAAAACGTCGTTATTCAGAATAAGGGTGCATAAGATATTTTCGGAGTATTATCAATGAATGCTAGTGTATCTGTTTCTTTAGGAATAAGAAGGAAGCACTAAGGATGAATACTTCAATAATTCAGATATATGAGCCGTTACACAAAACTCTGTGTTTATCTTTTAATGTTCGTTAGTTATTAAAATTCATTGCCTTCGCCGACAGTATATATAAATCTAAAACAATTTCTTTATTTCACAATGGTAATGTAATGAAACCCTAAAATTTCCTGCAAAGGTAATCCCAACAACGCAATCGTATGTACTAGTACCATTTCATTGAGGCAACCGAAATAGTGCGAGCGCACTATGAACCACAGCTCGTTTCCAGAAACAGCCGGTTTATTGCTTCAAGAGACATTGATGAGACAGCCGGCTTGTGACAGCCCTTCGTAACAGTAATTCCCTAAAAATCAAAGGATGTCTTCGATTTTCAAAGGCTGTCCCCGTAACATTTTATGCGAATGAGCGAACATAAAGAAACAGGATACAAACAGCCCGTTCGGTTTGACTACTCTCCGGATAGAATACTCTCATCAAACTGGTGAGTAAAAACTGTCTCAGTGACAGCATTCATTTAGGCATGCGAGCGCTGTTGCCATTACAGTTCGGCATATGCTTGCACACATATTGTAGGCTGGGCTTTCGACTTTGCGCTCCGACAGTTCATGCTATCTCGTGGCGGATGTCATTGAAATGCAGTACTGCTGGGAAGCCTGAGTGCCAACCGAGTGAAAATATATACGATTATTCCCTTCCTTGCGTCTACCCAATGAACGGAACTTCTGATAGATCTTCTTGCTTTAACTGTCTTGAAAACCATAAGCCCAATAGTTGGAAATATTTATCAGTACAAAACACTCCTTATACTGACTTCAGCAAAGCTTTCGACTGAACTGACGATTATTACTGTTCAAAGTAAAAGTGCTTGTATATAAAGACGATATAAAGCGCATTATGGAAATAAAAAATGCTGAAGATGCTGAAGATGCTGAAGTATTCCAACAAGAAATCAACGTATTCAAAAATCGAACATATTCGTATATTTATATTTTCCGTTTCGTCAAAATTTAAATAAAATATTCACTCAATTCTCGTTATTTCGTTATCCGCGATTTGGTTGCCAGAAACAATAATTGAATACGTTCGCGCAATAATAATTCCTATACGGCTCAGAACATTTCTTACCTAGGACCACCATACATTACGACTTAACGACGTCCTTAATCTCATCCATTTTCATTTCAGCTCCCATCACGTCCCACTCATTATCCCCACAGCCATCGTTAGGCGCGATCCGAAAACCGAAAACAATTCATTCCGAGCAATTTCGTTCCAAAATCCCTCAAACGTTCGGGACATAATTTAACGACGACATCGGCGCTGTCTTTTGCTTTCAATTCGCCCACTGGTCGAAGTGCTCCGGTCGGTCTCTTTTAGCAATAAAATCCCAAAAACACCGGGGGAGCTCGAAGGCTTTAATGTTGCAACGGTCTTCTCGCTAAGGTTGACTTTTAAAGCCCCTCACTCGACCCGCTAAGCCTCCAACTCACTTCACGGTCATCATCTTAACGGTCGTTAACGATGATCAAAGTGATTTCAATGAAATAGAACCGAAAAGTATTCGGAAAGGACCGGCAACTCACCGCAAAATGTTTTTTGCCTTCCGTGGGCAAACCACAGAACATATTTTTTTCCCGGATCCTTAAACCGACCACTGCCATTTTCGACATCGTTTTGTTCTCACTATACATGGTCCAAACTGGACACACTCCCTGCTCAGAAAATACCAGCCGTTGCCCTACTAAAAGTTATTATTTCTATCCAATCATCGACGGCAATAGTTGGGCCCTTTATCTGCTGCACAGCTGCAAAGTGTTAGCCCGAATGAGATCTCACCCACCCACCATCCCTTGGTGGGTGTCTTTTCTATGTATGCAAAGCCAACGAAAAAAAAAAACGAGCAGCACCTGACACAGTGAGTGGAATTTTTATAGCTGCTTCCGGTCCTGCCGGGTGTTAAAACTGGCCGAGTGTGAAAATACCTTGTCATCGGAATATTATACCGCTCTTAATGCCTGTGGTTGGCCGTCGTGTCCCGACCCGACTCATGACGCCATACGACGGACGGACGGACGGAATAGAATATTTTACCGGAGGAGGAGGGAGAACCTGTTAGCTGTTTTATGATAAGTTTAGTCGTTGCAGTTAGTAGCTATATGGCCGATGGATGTTACATCCATCGGCGAACGAGTTTGGAATTTTATCGTTCATTTATTATTTTAGTGTTTCGTGTGAATGACTGAAAAAGCACACTGTCATTTCGAAACAGTGAAACAATGGTCTGACAATCTTATCTATGGTATTCACAGCTTTTGACTTCTAGATTCGAGCGAGGGAGCCGTTGTTGATGAAAATATTTTCAAATTAATATTGTTATTTTAATAAATAAATTCAATTAGAGAGTGTTTCTTCTAAACGGGGTCACTAATTCAACTACTTTTCAGTAGCTGGTAGTGTCAAAATATTGTTAAATTGTAATTGTTCACTACCAGAAATATTGTGCAGCAATTCGTTTTTTTTATACGTAATGAATTGGAAAATCAATTATTTAACAATGTTAAAATTTCGGCCAACCAGCCCTGGTTGGCTGTTCATCGCATATGGGACTGATCTGAAAAACCAGTTGTCATATGTTTGAGCTCCATTGTCATATGTTTGAGCTCCAACCTGGAAGGATTCCTAGTGCCAGTAGGATCGCAGCAACAGTCTTGCAATGATTCTGTACGCTATGAATAGGTTGCGAAACAGAAAGATCAAATTCTACAAAAGGAATGTAATATTAAGGCTTTGATTAGTTTTTTTAGCCAGTTCGTGGCCGAAGGTTTTGCGAGAAAGATTTTTCTTGCATGCTTTATAATGTTTTGTCGTGAATACGACTTACTTTACTGTGGGGCGCCTTATCAAAATTTACCCTCTGAGAGAGTAATAAGTTTTTGATCGTGAATATCTCTTGTTGTATCTAACGAATCAACATAATTTTTGCTACATGCCATCGGAAATATGATCACAATTTTATGATAAAATTTTCAGTTGTGTGAAATAATCTCAAATAATTCAAAATTAAATTTTACTAGAATGTTTGGAATGAACGAGTATCAAAGAGGATAATTCATAAGGCGCGTTTGCTTTTCTCGTAATTTTAAAGCTCATAGCTCAGTGATCTGTGAAGGAATTTATATAATCTAACTACCAATAGAATCGAAATTTTTCAACCTTAACGTGTTTAGCAACAGGTTGAAGTATTTCAATAGTACACTATTGAAAAACCTGTCTCATTTGACCCATGTCAACACGAGCCAATCAGAACGCGTTCAGAGGAAGAGAACAAAATATCTGCTGCTGTACAACAAATCGTTCGATAGAAAAGTTGCGAACAGTGCTTAATATCGTAGTGAGATCCACAATTTGGTCCTTCTGAAAGGCAGGAATGAATCCCGTACAGCATCCTAATAGTTTCTTTCGATGAAATGCACATCCGAAATCGACATTAAAATTCTATATGCTGCTATTTTTATAGCCGTTAGGACCGCCCATTAGTGAAAAAGCTATAAACGAAATTACGTAAAAAGAAACCTCTTAACGAAAATTGGATCAGTTTGGATTCTATCGTCACTGCGAGCAGATGTATTTCGTGTCGTTTGCAAAGCTAGTTTCGCTTCCGACAAGAGCGATTACGTCACAGCTGCTAGTCGTTTGCATTGGTGAAAAAAAAACAATGAAATGGGGACAACGGCGGAGAGCATCACACAAAATCAGCCGTTCTAATGGCTCTAAAAAAATTCTTAAGAACTATTAGGATTTCTTCTTCGTAAATCGAAGATAAATATCCTCAGTTTAGTGCAAATCTAGAACAGTTTGATTAGATTTGTGCACTTTTCGTTGTACAAAATTCACAGTAATCAAGATCAAGTGCCTTCTTTACTTTATTTGCGAAAAATGTGAAAAAGGGGAATGCTTGCATAATTCATGCAATTGATCAACATGTTGATATTCCGAAGTATTAAGGAACATGTCAGTTGTTTTCGTATTCACGACATCCAGTTATGCCTCTGACATTACCCACCCACCTTTTTTACTTAATGATATATATTAAATATCGATTTTTTTTCTGAGAAAACATTGCCTATTATGAAAAAAAATTCACGGAACGCTTCGTCCACAACAACTCCTGAAAGGAAACAGAAATTAAATTGATAGAAGCTGTTTGAAAGGGTTTGTACTGGAGATGATTTTCCCAACATTTTAACCCTAACCTAACTGGCATATTTGTGGAGTTAGGGTGGTTCTTCTGATTTTCATTTTATTTGCATTTAAAAAAATCTCTTTAGCAAAAAAATTGAAAAAAAAATCAGGAATGTTTTAGGTATTATGAGAAACCTTTCTGATTTTTTCAGCATTTTTCAAAATGTATTTATGGTAGGAAAAATGTTTCAAATTTTTGATTTTTTTATATTCACACTTACAATGTTGGTACCACTCCGGACTGCCCATACTTACATATCAGACCCATATGGAAAATCGGCATTAAATTATGTTTGGATCCGACTTCTGGTTTCGGAACTACAGGATGATATGGAAATCTAAGAATCATCTAAGATTCAAAGGAAAAGTTTTATGATCCTATCACACATCTTGCTTTTCAGTCAGATCTCAGGTTTCCGGTTTAGGGTACTCGAGGTGATTAATATAAAAATGATTTTTCACATAAATTAATCAGGTTTATCGGGTTTGCAGACTTGGATAGTTCAGTTTTTGTGGTATTCAGTTTTCAATACGGATTTAATTCACACTACGATTTTCCAAAGATGTCTACACTGATTTTCAAACATTTTGAAACAAATGTATACTATACAGCTCCTCAGGTGAATTTATCTGACTTCGACTACACCGATTTTCAAATTCTGGTTCCAGTATCGAATCGTTTTCTCAAAAATGTCAAATCGACAAATACAAAATTATTAACTGTAGCTTGATACGCTCAACTTTAGAGTATGGATCATTTTTACCTTCGAGACATTCAACGCCTTGAATCAATCCAACGCAAATTCGTCCGTTTTGAACTTCGTCGTCTTTCGTGGATCTTCCGAGCTACGAAGATAGTTGCAAGCTGATTGACCTAGATTTTCTCTCTGTTCGAGTGACGTCTGTAAGGTCATTTTTGTCACTGATTTCGTATAGACTGTTCAGATCTTCTACAATTGTTACACTTAGATAGTCATCACCGTACTCTTCTTTTCCAACCATTTCTTAGAATACTTTTATCTTGAACTAAATACGGTAATTACGAACCTTTAATAATTGCTCCAATGTATTTGACCTTCATCATTCTCGTAATGCTCTCAAAAAGCTGTTTCTCAGTTATCTGTCTCGATAGGTTCTAGTAACTAGAATACTATATTTAGTATTAGTTTTCTCTCATCATTGTATAATTTCTAAGTTTTAGTTTCAAGTTATTATGTATTATGTATTATTTGGATCATTCTAATCTGTTGATTCCAAAGACGAGGAGGTTTTATGCCTGTTGGAGAGCAAGTTTTAACTAAACTAACTCAACTGGGCTTTTCCCTGCTCCAAAATTACAGAATGATTAATTTTTAAAATTCATACGGATATAGAAGATGGCAATCTCGAAAAGCTTTAAAGTTGGACTCAAAACTATTGCAATTTATTCGTCATATGGCCATACGAATCGGTTTGGGTTATACTGGTTCCTGAATACCGGCTCTGGAAGTACCTTAAATAATCGTAAACTCATTGTACCGTAAACCGATTGTAACACTTGTAGATTCAAATTCGATCCGATTTGCAGTTTCGCCATTACAGAGCAATGAGTGATTAAAATCTCAAATTGCCGCTTAGAACGACGGTCATTAAAATAATGAAATGAGAACTAAAACACCGAAGAATATTCATGCAAAAACAAATGCGGTTTGATAAAAAAGGTATCATCTCACTGCTAGGTGGATTAAGCACGTTTTTTGTAATAAAATAGGTATAGAATTAGATCAAACTAACGGAAAATTATCCAAAGAGTGGAAAAGCATGTCAGTTTGATTAGCATTCACGTCATCCAGTTATGTCTCTTAGATTACCCGCCCGTCTTTTTCAGTACCAATTATCAATAACCAATAAATCCCTAAAATGTACTATTCAATAACGAATTTCAAGGAACGCGAGTTCTGGACCCTTCACAGGTCCAGGAGTGAGAGTCTAATGGGTCGTTGTCCTGTTGACAAGAAAGTGAAATATTAAAATTTTGTATCGTCGCTTTCAACAATCCAATTTCGTCAACGATAGGAAGAGGATGAATGAGAGAATAGCCCCAACGGAACGAAATTTTATCGTACCTTAACGGCACACTGAGTTCGAAATAAATATATCTGTCATTATTGAAAACAATCGATGGGATCTCGAACCATAGCGAGAGCGGCAGAGTAAACTGTTAGGAAACAAACTGCACACCACATCGGTTTGACGGTGAGAAAATTTGACACTGACTGACTTCCACTGCAAGTGAAGCATACATATAGAATCACGCTTCCGTTCCATCCTAGCTTGGGGCAAAACACTGAACTGAAACGCTCCTGAGCTTGGCAGCACCGCTCCCAGACGGTTGTCAGTTTTAATGATCGCACTTTGTGGTGCACGTGAGCCGTCGGAATGAGTTTTCCGGGACCCGGTTTTTTTTTCAAGCTGATAGAAAAATGATTAAAATTCGACGGGTGAGATTTTAATCACCCGAACTCAACCGAGTGGAAGATTGGAAAACTGCTTGATCGTCGCCGATGTGGCAACAGCGGCGGATGTGGCAAACCTCAACCTCAACCGGTAGCGAAATTTTCAGCCGCTCACAACTGCGAGATACATGTGCGGTGGAATTGTATAAAATTAGCAGCATTGAAACCCGAAGCTTTTGTCAAAGGTATGTTTTCATACTGACAATCCTCGAGAACATTTATGTTTATTGCAAGCGAAAGAAAATATAAATATTTATACGCCAGAACATATTGGTTCAGCATATCTGGTTGTAGCGCATCCGAAACGATCTATTTTCTCTGCTTAATCCTTTCCGATTGTATCGTCATAATAAGGGAATTTAAATGGTAGCATTTCACGGGCGTTTGGTACACAAATTGTATCCACACTTCGGTGCCCGTTTTTCAGCCGAATGTTTTTCACGAACAATGTATGTACGTGTTTCATTTCCGCACCCACCGGCGTGCAGCGTCTCGAACCACGATTCGGTACAGGAATCGAAGCAGAAACGCGCAAATTTTTAATATCGCCCCGCGCTGTGCCGTCGTTCGCCTGTTGGTTGATTTCCCGGTACGAACGAATTCATTCCGTCCGAGTCCGTCTCGACACCAGAGCACTGGTCGGGAGGAGGGGTGGGGGGGAGAGGTCGATGAACGGGGGTGCGATCCATTTCAGCAACCATCGACACCGCGCAGCCAAGCAGCAGGTCAAAGGGGTACTCGAAGAGTGTGGAAAAAGTGTTAGTAGACCTTCACCCTCTCCCGGAAAAAAACCGCCACATTAGCATGCAAATTAATTTCAGTTCTATCTGGCGAACAGCAGAAATCGGAGTCGGAGAAACTTCGCTTGTTAGGAGCAGGTTGGTGGTGTGATTTTAGGACCAGCCGAAATTGCCTTTCGCAATATTTACAGCTATTTTAGATCCACCATTTTCGAGATAGTTTCTTTGAGAGTTTTGCGAGGGTGTTTTATCGTTGACGCTGAATATAATTTTGTGGATTAAAATGAAAACCCCTTCTTAATCCACCTAGTGGTGTGATAATGCCTTTCTCTTCTTTCATAACAGTCTCATGAAAATGTATTTCATAATTTTATTAAATAATTTCGGATACTAATTTCGAAACTAATTGATTCAGATTGATTCGAGTAGTTCACAAAAGCATGCTTCAGTGTTTATGTCACACAGTCAGCATCATTTTTCCAAATTAGTGCTTGACATTTGCATTGCCTATTTGTAATCAGTGATGCTAATCTAAAGAAATCCTTCTTAGTCCACTTAGTGAAATTTTCATATATCTTGAAAAATCACCATAGGGGGGAGTACATGAAATTTTCGAAATCGAAAAAAAATTGTTGATGCCAAAAGGCTTAGAATTGCATGAAACGTCGAGATTTAGTGTCATCTCGAAAAAAAAATTTTTTTGAAAAAGTCGACTTTTTGGGACATAGAAAAAATATGAAAATTTTTCAAGTCCCAGAAAGTTGATTTTTTCAAAAAAAATTTTTTTCGAGATAACACTAAATTTCGATGTTTCATGCAGTTTTAAGAGTTTCGGCATCAAAAAAAATTTCGATTTTGGAAATTTCATGTACTCCCCCCTATGGTGCTTTTTCAAGGTCGAAAATTGTCAAACCTTTACCACCGGGCAGCACCCCTTACGCATGTCCGATTTAGGTCAAATTTTGCATGAAGGCTTTTTTCGAGGTGCTTAAACTTTTGAGCACTAGAACTTAACGAAAATAGAGTTGATCCCAAAATTTTGGCACCCTTATATATACAAGAGCGGTAAAAATCAACGTGTTTTGTCGGTTACGTCACTTATACCATCATATATCTGGAACCAAAAGTCACAACCATTTGATCTTCGAACTTGATCAACGGCCCGACAGTAGCTTTCAAACGAGTCCAAGTTTGTTCAAATCGGTTCAGCCATCTCTGAGAAAATTGAGCGCGTTCAAATATCTTCGAAAAGTGCACACACACACACACACATACACACACACACACACATACACACACACACAGACATTTTCCGATCTCGTCGAGCTGAGTCGAATGGTATATAACACTATGGGTCTCCGAGGCTCCGTTCGAAAGTCGGTTTTTCCAGCAATTCTAATACCTTTCTATAGAGAAAGGCAAAAAGTGTTCCGTTGTTACAAACTCTGAACTATCTAGTTTTCGAATCTGTGCATAATAACTAGAAATATTTATTGTCTTTTTCATTCCTTCCGGAAATAAAAGTCTCATTTTAAGTCAGACGAAGAGAAGAATGTTGAGCCTTAGTGGATGATTTAAATGATCAAAATCACCTGTTTTTGTCTGATTTTTTCGCATGATAAAATCCGATAGACCACGATGAATAAAAGGAATTGCTTAACAATATATTAATTTTAGTTGGTTTGACGTAAAGCCGCCATAACTAAATTCAGTTTTTACAATGACTGAGCGAAAACATATATTGGAGAAGCCAAATGAATGAAAAACTAACAGAAAAGATTATTTTTAATGGAAAAAAATACGCTCAGAGACAGGACTCGAACCTGCGTTCTTATGCATTCCGTGCATTCGCGCTACCATTTGACAACTCTGAATCTTGTTACAGACACTCTAAAACGCCAGTCATCTTGTTACAGACACTCTAATACGCCAGTAAGACACAGTAGAAGGTGACAAGCGATTATAAATACACTCTCCTACTCAGTGCTTGAGCGGAAAATAGGTATAAAGCGAGAATACTACTGTTTGATGGGCAGAGAAGATGTTTGGATGTAAGGTATCTGTCGGGTGACGGCCAGGATGTAAACCTATGTATGTTCTACCATGCCTGACTGGCGTTTTAGAGTGACTATAACAAGATTCAGAGTGGCGAAATGGTAGCGCGTACGCACGGAATGCATAAGAACGCAGGTTCGAGTCCTGTCTCTGAGCGTATCTTTTTTCCATTAAAAATAATCTTTTCTGTTAGTTTTTCATTCATTTGGCTTCTCCAATATATGTTTCCACTCAGGAATTGCTTGTTTTCACCCCTCGCATGTAATACATATGACATTAATAAGCCACGCCTTGGAACTTCCCTAAAACTTTGGAATTCACTTCGAATCGAAGTGGAGTAAACAATTCGGAAACAAAAATCGTCTTTACTACGATTAGAAGTTCGATGAAAGTATTGCAAACGGTAAAATTTATAAGAATGCTAAAAAAGGCGGGTGAGTAATGTCACAGACATAACTGGAAGACTTGAATTCGAATAAAAATGATAATCGTTCGTATTAGTCGGTTGTGTGAATTTCGTAACTTTTACTACTTCGCTTTCAGAATTGTAACGGTGCATTTCTACTAAAGATTGACTTATTGGCGCAAATATTTTCTCCCACACAGTTAAATAACGCGAACAAATAAGTGTAAAAGAAATACCTACAAACAAAATTTTGATGTCGATTACTTCATTTCGGATTTACATATTTCAGTGACATAAACTTTCCAAATTTCCATGCAGCATTCATTTCTGACATTCAGAAGGGGCAAATCGTGGAACTTTCCACGATATTAAATACTGTTAAAAACATTTTTCTTGAACACGCTGCAATCAAATACTTGTTTTATTTGCACTCGTTTGGTATGAATTTCGCACTGCGAAAAGTGCACAAAGTTAATCAAACTATTCTAGATTTGCACTGGACTTATGATTTTTACCTTCGATTTTCACAGAATTAGTCCTTTAAATAACATTTAGAGCCATTAGAACGGCTGATTTTGTATAATGTTTCCCATCGTTGTCCAATTTTCGTTGTATTTTCCTCTAATGCAAACGACCATCAGCAGGATGACGCAATCGATCTTCTTCGAAGTGAAACTGGCTCTGCGAACGTTCCGCAATCGATTCAATATTGAATTCTTGATACTGGAACTGAAACTGAGCTCTGGGCCTGAACCAACCGGAATGATGCACTTGATTTTACTCTCGGTTCAATCAACTGCGAAGTCTAAAATGAATGCAATATATTAAGTTATAACCTTTCATAACTACCTAGGTACGAGAAAGGCGTTATGAATATTCTTCTCTGATGCTCGTTGATACCAAACATTTTAGAAAACTTTATTCTTGAATTATTGGTGATTATATTATACAACTGAAAATGTTATCATAAATTGATGATCATATTTCCGATGGTATGTGGCCAAAAATATGTTGATACGTTAAATACAATAAGAGATATTCATGATCAAAACCTCATCACTCGCTCAGAGGGCAAATTTTGAAAAGGCGCCCCTTAGTAAAGTAAGTCGTATTCCCGACAAAAGAGTACACACTTAAAAAATCCACATCTTATAAAATGCACATAAATGGAGCGTCACTGTTCACGCAAATTCACGTGGAAGAACATTTAATTCTGTGTCTAAAACTCCATACTATGAAATTCGTTGAAATAAAAAAAAGAATACTGATAGCAACCGCCGCGACTTGAACCGGGATCATTGGATCGCAAGTACGTTTGTTAATCGACTGAGCCACAGAAGCATGCATCTGCTTGGTTGGTAAAACGTGCATTTAAATTCATACAGTCGCATCTGCTAGCAGAATTCAAGTTATAGTCGTAACCAGTAAAATTCAAGCTATTCTAATATTAAGTCATTAAAATGAAATTTTCCGTCATTTGACAAATTAGGTCTTGATGAATTACATCGTATGAGGAATTAAGTCACCTGTAATATTCAAATTTTTTGGTGTGTATTTTATGAGATTCATATGAATTATTAGTTATGAATAGCCTAATTTTTACTACTCGTTTCGCTGTGGGACTACCACGTATTAAAGAATTTATAAGGAATTACATAGATGTGATAGGTGATCAGTCGACCACAACTAGTATTCAAATCTCAGCATCCGCATCTTTTGCTTAAAAACCGAATGGGAAGTACACAAATTTTAATCTGTAACAAAATCAAATATAAGAGCATTTTGGTTATAAATTTAATCATTAAATTGACCGTCTTAAACAACATGCCCAAAAATGTCTCACACATATTAGTCAATTGAAAATGGTCACGTTTTATAAACATCTTACGGTTAGTGTTTGTTTTACTAGCGAACGCAAGGTGTGGTAAACATACAGCACTCAATCACAGAAAATATTCCGTATTTCTATGTATCGGTTTTGCACGATACGCTTTGTGCGATGATTCGTTCCATTCATGTGTTTGGAATTTTGCGCGCCTTTTCTTGGCACTGAATTTCACCTCAATGCTCGTTCATACCGAACATTTTAGAAAACTTCAACTTTGAGTTATTTATGCAGAAATGCCATGAGAAACTGATATACGATCTCTCAGAATTTCGTAATGTTCAGAATAATCGTTCTCGATCAAAAATATTAGAGCCGTACTATTTTATTTTGTCATTAGGGTGACCATTTCTTCAAAAATACTTTTTTTTAAATCATAACTTTTGAATCAGCTTTCAAAAAATATCCATAAACCGGAAGTCGCCATTTTTGAGTTCAGAACTACTTTAAACGTCTTTTTTCTGACATCTACACATCAAACCAGTTCCGAAAATAGCCATATTGTAAGGGCTTTCAAGGAATATCAAGGAACCACCTCAAACATCGTTTTCCAACATGTACTCATCAAACCCGTTCCGAAAATACCCATATTCTGATGGTTTGTAAGGAATATCGATGAACCGGAAGTCGCCATCTTGGAAATTGATGCGACTTAGAACATCCTAATACTAATACTAATAATTTCTGTTCCATAGCTATCCAATTAATTATACATATCCAGTAATATACATAGGTGCATAGGGAAAACATTTTTTACGTTGGAAATTCCAAATAACGTAAACTTTTTTTACGTTGAAAATTCCAAATAACGTAAACTTTTTTTACGTCATAAAGGGCTGTCCATAACTCCCCCCCCCCCTATGTCACATGTTACGAGTTCAAAATAAATAATATTCATCTCGATGCATACTCAATATGTATAACAAACCATATAAATATGAGGAAAAAATCGATTTATTACATGCTGTCATTAGATTAGAAAATATCCCTAATATTCCAAAATCATGGAACATTGTCAATTTTGTATCTTTGGGAAATGCTCTTTTAACACTCCTTATTAACAGAGTTGGGGAAAAAACCTGTTTTGTTACGGCACGATTTACGTAGTTTCAACGTTATTCTCGTTTGATGCATCCCGTGTTCGATTTTGCAACCGTTGTTTCATTCTCAATAAAATTAATACTAGATTAAGAGAAATAAATGCTAGATAAAATTTCATGAAACTAATAAGTTTGGATCGTAATCACATTGATATTATTAATTTGACAGCATTCTCTACGCAATAGCAATGCTCCATGCAACATTAGTTTAGAAAAATATTTCACACCACATAGTGATTAGAGCGACACTTACATCCAGCTGGTTCATGCTGATGATGATGCACTATTGTGATTAAACTCAATAAAACACTTTTTGACGTGAATTTAATTTATGGAAGTAACAGGAGCACAGGGTTTGAGCACACAGCAGGCGCTTCTTTTGAAAGGCGCGTTTGAATTGTCGTAGCAAAACCTGCACATTTTACCATCATATCTTGTCTTAACAGATCGGCTGAAAAGTTCGTATCGTTTCTATGAGAGGGCGCCACTAGAATTAAATCCATACCATTTTCAGTTAGTACCAACCTTCAAAAGATACGTGTATAAATTTGGCAGCTGTCTGATTATTAGTTTGTGAGATATTGCATTTTGAGTGAGGCTACTTTTGTTATTGTGAAAAAAATGGAAAAAAAGGAATTTCGTGTGTTGATGAAACACTACTTTTTGATGAAAAAAAGTGCAGTCGATACCAAAAAATGGCTTGATGAGTGTTATCCACACTCTGCACCGGGCGAAGCAACAATTCGTAAGTGGTTCGTAAGTGGTTTCGTACTGGTCATATGAGCACCGAAGACGATGAACGCAGTGGACGTCCAAAAGAGGTTGTTACCGATGAAAACGGTAAAAAAATCCACAAAATGATTTTCAATGACCGTAAAGTGAAGTTGATCGCGATAGCTGACACCCTAAAAATATCAAAGGAACGTGTTGGACATATTATTCACGAATATTTGGATATGAGAAAGATTTGTGCAAAATGGGTGCCGCGTGAGCTCACAATCGATCAAAAACAACAACGAATTGATGATTCTGAGCAGTGTTTGGAGCTGTTGTATCGAAATAAAACCGATTTTTTTCGTCGATATATAACAATGGACGAAACATGGCTCCATCACTTCACTCCGGAGTCCAATCGACAGTCAGCTGAGTGGACTGCACGCGATGATCCGAACCCAAAGCGTGGAAAGACTCAACAATCGGCCGGTAAGGTTATGGCGTCTGTATTTTGGGATTCGCATGGTATAATTTTCATCGACTACCTTGAAAAGGGAAAAGCCATCAACAGTGACTATTATATAGCGTTATTAGAGCGTTTGAAAGACGAAATTTAAAAAAACGGCCTCATTTGAAGAAGAAAACAGTATTGTTTCATCAAGACAATGCACCGTGTCACAAGTCGATGAAAACCATGCTGAAATTGAACGAATTGGGCTTCAAATTGCTCCCTTATCCACCGTATTTTCCAGATTTGGTCCCCAGTGACTTTTTCCTGTTCTCAGACCTCAAGAGAATGCTCGCTGGTAAAAAATTTAGAAGCAATGAAGAGGTAATCGCTGAAACTGAGGCCTATTTTGAGGCAAAGGACAAATCGTACTACAAAAATGGTATCGAAAAGTTGGAAGATCGCTATAATCGCTGTATCGCCTCTGATGGCAATTATGTTGAATACTAAAAACGAATTTTGGCAAAAAAATGTGTGTTTCTATTAAACGATACGAACTTTTCAGCCGAACTGTTAATGTTCCTCTGCTGTCATAGCAATACTTCGTATTTTCTTGATAATTCATCGAAGGATATTCTTGATAGATTAGACAATATCAATTTAGCTTCAAGATTTGTTATTATATCTTATTTCGTTATTGATGAGGCATTCCAATTTCATTATGTACCATTGACCCAGTGGTTCCTTTTTCAAATGGAATACAATTGAATAAACTGCATCAGAATCAGATAAGAAAACTTCTTATGATATACTATTCTCAATGCTAGAAAATCAAATTACTGAAATATAAATATTTTGCTGTTGCTTTGAGGCTACAATGGCAGAATTTTATATTTTGTTGCTATTTACTCATGCATACTTTGCAATGGTTTTTGATATTTTAACTCTAATTTCAAACTAAATAATGTTATTTTCTACCATTGAAATGTTTGGTTTTAATAATTGGTTTGCAAATCACTTCTACCCGGGCTGTTACTTCTGTGTATGATATTCAAGCTAAACAGGGTAAATTAATCAGCTGCATGCCATGCTTTATGATTGAACATGTTTTTCTTATCATTATAATTATTGATAATCAGAGCATATATGTTTATGTTATTTGCTGGTTTTATTGATATTACTCCGTCTGAATGAATTTTAAATACATCAAGAAGCATGAAATTTCGATGCGACTAATTTGACCAGAGACAAACTTTTCAAATTGCATCGAAGCACACCGTAATTACTGACTCGTCATTCAACGTTCTTTTGTTCCTGTTCAAATCAGACGAAATAATTACCTTTCTATTCGTCAAAAACTCAGTTCACCGGGAGTAAACTCATGATTTGAGTGGAGCGGGGCTGTTTTTTTTATACAATCCGGAACAAACGTCATCAACACATGTGCTGTCAAATATTAGCCCCAAGCACGATCTTGATGAGCAAAAGAGAAAAAAAATACCGGAAGAACATTAGACGACCGCCGCACCGTTTTCCGATTGTCACGTTTGATGACAAAGCTCAAATAAACACAGAAAATATTCGAATTCAGCGCCTCGTCGCCATCAACGCCGTCCGCGTCCACCCGTCGGTGCGTGCCGATACCGAGAGGAACTTTTCCCGATGCTCTCCGACACCACGTCATGAGGTGATGAGGATACCAATCAGCATTCCGTGCAGTACCAGAACAGTGACAGTGTCATTCCGAAAGCAGTTTGTCTTTTGCTCTCACTCTCTCTGTCCTTTTAATGCGAAATTGAAATAAGACACTGACGGATGGGGTGTGCAATGGCAAAATGTGCATTATCATAGATGAGAAGACTGCTTCTTCCGGGGCTCGATATTGATTATCATGGTGCTCTTTGACAAGGAATAATATTGCTTGCGTGATGAAGTGGGATGGGGGTGTGGGTGTCTTGCAGTTGTGCCCGAAGAAGGAGCCAGGCTAGAATAGAAGCTTGTTGAAAATGCGACTCCCGTGACAGCGTAGTTACTCTTGCAGATAGAGTTTTAATTCGATTGCTCCCCGTGAAGACGCTAGGATTATCTGCAAATGAAAGCGATGAAAAGTAAATCGGCGAATGATCTTAATTACCAACGTTATAAGAAAATGTCAACGGAATAAAGTTCTGGAACGATCTTAAAATGTTTAGTTTCTTGGAAGCAATTTTTAAAGATTCTGTTTAGAATTGCCACCGATATTGTTCGTCATTTAAGAGGTTTGGTACCGCATGGGCACCAGTTTGTGCTGAGTGCACAATAATATATTCTCAATTTTACGGTTCGTCTTCGACTGATCAGTGCATTAGCTGTTCATACTCAACTACTGATGCCCCCTAATGGTTCAAAATAAACCGCTAAGCAGATGTAAAATTCATATTTATTTTATTATATTTTGAAATATTGAAAAAAAAAATAATACTCTTTTTTTCGGTGCATATGTTTTTGAAGTGCGGAACAATTAACAGGAATCTCATATTGCAAACCTCCTAAGCACCGAAGAAGCGGGGATTGATGAATATTTTTCTCATCAGCAAATGGAGCTATGTCCATTTAGAATCCAGAATAATAAAATCGTCTGTATGCCGGGAACGAATTGACGTACAAATAAGATTAATACATGAACACAAAGGTAATTCACTGTACTTTGTAGAAATAAATATCAATATATAAATCATTTCTCTTTGTTTCTAATGAAAATTCGCACTTTATTCTTGATTCCTCCCATCAAATGCTGCACACCTCCGCAGTCAACTGCCTTGGCGCATTATTTTTCCACATTTTGGTCATCCGAATCGCATCCCGAGCAGCTGTAGTGGCAACTCGAAAAATCCTCCCAAAACTTCACGGGACCTTTATGGGCATTAATAAAAGATAGTACGCGGTTTTTAAGGTATTCTTCCTTGTACAGCTTCGAGTCCATCGGCTTATTAGTCAAGAATACTTTGGTTTTTGATCCGTAACTGCATATCCCTTGCCAAATCGTCAGTTTTTTTTGGCAAATTTGTCCAAACAAACTCGTTGAACGGTACTGTGAGCAGCAGCGTATTTTTATGCGATTTTTTAATCTGATAGTCCAGGGTTTACTCTGACGATTCTCAACACCTTCTGCTTCAGCTTGTGGTCGACATTCTTGCTCAAAGAATATCTAACTTTTAAGTCTTATATCATAAATCTACCGTGATAATTTAGTATGGATACGATTAATACATAACACCAATAAAATTAATTGTTATCTTTTTTCTGTAAAACGCAGCCAGTTTCAATGCGTCCGGCATTTCATCCGCTTGATTTTTCTGGTAGCTTTCGGAAAAAGTAGAGAAGAACTTGAAACCTTGCTCTGAAACGAATAACGTAACGAAGCTAATTCTAGTTGACGTACTTGACGTAAGCTATCCATAAATTTTTCTTTCAAATTATGATTAAAACGATATTTTATTCGAACTAAAAATAGATCCTTTATTGTACGAGGTTAAACTTGAGCATAATGAAACCGGATGAAATTTAAGTTATTCCTTCACGAGTTTTCGAACTTTTGATCGAACGCTCTTCATCAAGTTCCGGACAAGTGCTGCATCGCATTTTTTGGATGCTTTAGCCCAAATTTTTTTCAAACTCCTGAATGTTCCCAGCTACCTTAGCAGTCTTCTTGAATACTCTCTTCACGATTGCCCAGTGATGTTCGATGGGTCGAAACTGAGGGCAATTTGGTGGATTGATATTTTCCTCAACGAAATTTATACCCTTTTCCGCAAGCCAATTGAAAGTGGTTTTGGCATAGTGAGCCGACGCTAAATCCGGCCAAAACAGTGGAGGTGTACTATACTTTTTATATAAAGTCAGCAATCTCTTCTGGAGACACTCAGATCGATAGATTTCTGCATTTATAGTTCCGGTAGTGTACAAAATGGTTGACTTCAAACCACAGGAACATATTGCTTGCCATACCAGTACCTTTCGGCCGAATTTCTCCACTTGAATCGACCTGTCCGCATCGCTCACATCCCCCCCAACGACGACAGTAAAGTATTGTGGATCTGGAAGGGTTTTTGAGTCCTCCTTAGCCATGTGTCCAGAACCTTAATTTTCACTGCCTTTTTAACGCGACATTTTGGAAACGCAGAATTCCAACCGCACAAACATGTAAACAAATGAAAGCTGACTGCCAAACGCACAGCATGCTGTGATCTGAGCATAAAAGCATCACAATTTTTTTCGATACACTCATCACTTCAAAGATGCGTATGGGGTAGAGACAGGACAATTAAAAAAAATGTTTTTTGTGACATCGCTAAGCAATAGTAATACATAGGCTGAAAAGTCCCGGGTTTAACACATAGATGCCGCTAGTTTTATTGCACTCACTTTTTTTCAGGTAATACTAACCTTTCAAAGACACCTTGTAAAATTTCATGATATTCTGTTCATTAGTTTGTGAGTTATTGTACTAAGAGTGTCGTTACTTTTGTTATTTTCAGAACAATTGATCAAAAACAATTTCATGTTTTATTTTACACTGCTTCTTGATAGGAAAAGAATACCGTTCAAGCGAAACAATGGCATGAAAAGTATTATGAAAACTCCGCTCCATCATAAACAACAGTAAAACGTAGGTTTACTGACTTCAAACGTGGTCATAGAGACACCGATGATGCAGAACGCAGTGAACGTACAAATGACGTGGTAACACGAGAAAACATTAAAAAATCCACAAAATTGTTTTGAATGATCGAAAAGTTATGTTACGTGAGTTAGCTGACATCGTAAAGGTATCAAAAGAGCGTGTTGGCTTTATATTGTATGAGCATTTGACTAGAACTAGCATGCTCTGCTCAATGTGGGTGCCGCGTTTGCTCACTGTTGACCAAAAACCAAAACGTGTTGTTGATTCTGAGCAATGTTTGACCATGTTTAAACGTAACAAACCGGAATTTTTGAGTCGATATGTGACAATGGATGAAACATGGATTAATCACTTCACATCGGAATCAAAACGATCATCAATTACGCGTTTGGAAGCTGAAATTGCAAAAAAAACAGCCACATATGGCAAAGAAAAATATTTTGTTTCATCATCCACCGTATTCGCCAGATTAGGCTTCCAGCGACTACTGGCTGTTCGAAGATTTGAAAAAAATGCTTGCCGATAAGAAATTTCATTCGAGCTAAAACTGAAGCCCATTTTCAGGCAAAAGATAAATCGTTCTACAGAAGTGAAATGTTAGAGCAGCACTGGAATGATTACGTTGATGGATAAAGTTAATTTTGAACCAAAAATACCGTGTTCTTTTTGTTAGGCCCGGGACTTTTCAACCCGTGTGTTATGAATTGAATTAAATAGTGGCCACTAGAATTCCTCCTGGTTTTCATTACCTTGCTTCAAACTGGTTCATAAATTTACTGACCAGACGGATCCAGAAAACCCCGTTTGTTATCTTTTCTTAGCACTTCGGAGTGTGAAAAAAATTTTTGGGGTAAATTGTCTTATTAAATGTACCTCTTCATTTCCTAATTTGGATACTCCTATCCTCTCGTTTGATCTATAATGTAATATAATAATATTTCGATTGCAGAATACAAAAAAAAAACATTCCAGCGGGCTGTGGTTGTTGTCTGGGGCTACCACTAAGATCTTATTTTAGTAATGGGAAAATAGGGATGTCCGATAAAATGTTTCGAAATTTCTGGAATGCACTTAAATTACGTTTAGCGACAGTGCACAAACAAACCAAGATGCTACGATCCCACGGATACAAAAATTTTCTTCCAGGTTAGAACTCGAAAGTTGATATTTGCAGGTAGCTAAGTAATTCCTTATTATTCAGTATAATTATTCGTACACCTATTCTGAAACACTAAGGCTCTTTTTATGCAGTGCTGTTATTACGCGGATTCCGAAGCTACGCGTTTTTGAACGAATTTGTGAGGTTACAAGTTGTTTTCTCATACTTTTTTTTCAAATTGCCTGGCTTTTACGCGAATTTCCGAGGATTTGTTTTCACACCGTGATATCTCCAGCGTAAAAACCAGTGCATCCGATAAAAATGGGCCATCTAAATTCTTCTATAAGTTCTGAATTTTATTAGTAAAAAACATAGTCATTCATACCGTAATTCCAGTCATATCGTCACACCGAAGGTTTGCTGAAAAGCTGTGTGATAAGAGCTTTCAAGGAGCATCTGAGTGGTCGATGAATAGAAGGAAGATGGGCAGATAAATTACCAGGAAAGTTGTGCAAGAGTTAAAAAAAACCGCTAAACATGTCAACTTGAAATGTCGTTTAAATTCCAAGGTGATTACTAAAAATAACGAAAAAATTCTGATCTGGAAGGCGATCTGTGGATGTGGGAAAATAAGCGCTTTTTTACCACTTTCGGAGCAGTCAACGGTGCGATTTACTCGGAAGAGAGCCTTAAAAAGCGTCTCGAGCCATTCGTACGATAATTTAAAGGATTAACTCTGTTTTGGCCTGTTCTGGCGTCCTGGTACTAGGCTCGAAACGTATTGAAGTGGGTCACAGTACACGGAGTCAACTTTAGGCCAAGAGATATGAACCCATAAATTAGTCGGAACATCGCCCAATTGAAAAGTCCTGGGAAAGTTTCGGGTAAAACGAATGAATGAATTGAATTAAATGAATCATAACTCATTAGATATTCTTCATTTCCTGAGAATTTTAAGAAAATCTGATAATCGGTATAATTTCAAATGAGTAAATAGAGTAACCCATTCTTCTCAGCTCCAGTACTCATCTTATATATTAAAATCATTGACAAGAGTAAGATCTAGTTTTCGTGTGGCTATAACAGCAGTATTGTACAATTTTTGACCTATTTTTCCTGATTGAAAGTCGAGTTGTCTGCAAAACTAATGAAATGACTTTGGTACTATGGCCCCATGTGTGTGTGCCATTTTTATCGACTACACTCTTTAATGATGGTTGCTTGAAAGGATTCTGTTTAAATATCAGCATCACTGTATACTTCCACAAATAAAGGCGGGGTAGGTAACAGTACGGCTGAAAAGTTCGTATCGTTTAATAGAAACACACATGTTTTTGCCAAAATTCGTTTTTATTATTCAACATAATTGCCATCAGAGGCGATACAGCGATTATAACGATCTTCCAACTTTTCGATACCATTTTTGTAGTGCTATTTGTCCTTTGCCTCAAAATAGGCCTCAGTTTCAGCGATTACCTCTTCATTGCTTCTAAATTTTTTACCAGCGAGCATTCTCTTGAGATCTGAGAACAGGAAAAAGTCACTGGGGGCCAAATCTGGAGAATACGGTGGATGAGGGAGCAATTCGAAGCAGAATTCGTTCAATTTCAGCATGGTTTTCATCGACTTGTGACACGGTGCATTGTCTTGATGAAACAAAACTTTTTTCTTCTTCAAATGAGGCCGTTTTTTTTTGAAATTTCGTCCTTCAAACGCTCTAATAACGCTATATAATAGTCACTGTTGATGGTTTTTCCCTTTTCAAGGTAGTCGATGAAAATTATACCATGCGAATCCCAAAATACAGACGCCATATCCTTACCGGCCGATTGTTGAGTCTTTCCACGCTTTGGGTTCGGTTCATCGCGTGCAGTCCACTCAGCTGACTGTCGATTGGACTCCGGAGTGAAGTGATGGAGCCATGTTTCGTCCATTGTTATATATCGACGAAAAAAATCGGTTTTATTTCGATATAACAGCTCCAAACACTGCTCAAAATCATCAATTCGTTGTTGTTTTTGATCGATTGTGAGCTCACGCGGCACCCATTTTGCACAAAGCTTTCTCATATCCAAATATTCGTGAATAATATGTCCAACACGTTCCTTTGATATTTTTAGGGTGTCAGCTATCGCGATCAACTTCACTTTACGGTCATTGAAAATCATTTTGTGGATTTTTTTACCGTTTTCATCGGTAACAACCTCTTTTGGACGTCCACTGCGTTCATCGTCTTCGGTGCTCATATGACCAGTACGAAACCACTTACGAACCACTTACGAATTGTTGCTTCGCCCGGTGCAGAGTGTGGATAACACTCATCAAGCCATTTTTTGGTATCGACTGCACTTTTTTTCATCAAAAAGTAGTGTTTCATCAACACACGAAATTCCTTTTTTTCCATTTTTTTCACAATAACAAAAGTAGCCTCACTCAAAATGCAATATCTCACAAACTAATAATCAGACAGCTGCCAAATTTATACACGTATCTTTTGAAGGTTGGTACTAACTGAAAATGGTATGGATTTAATTCTAGTGGCGCCCTCTCATAGAAACGATACGAACTTTTCAGCGGATCTGTTATGTGAATACTGTAATTAACACAAAATGATTTCTTTATTAAATCATTATTCCACTAATAATTTTCATCTTTCCTCAGAAAAGAAAAACTCCTCTGTAACAGCTTGTTCCGTCTCTTCAACTCGTCCAGTGGAACTGTGGAATTTATACCCCACTTACTATATCAAAACCGTCGTTCGAGTACGAGGAAGACAAACACGCATAATAATTTTAAGCCCAACAGGTAAATTTCATCAAACGAGCTAAAAACCAATCGAAATATTTACCACCAAACAAAACCAAAATTCATTCGAGATATACACCGACAAATCGTTTAACGTTATTTTCAAGATGCCTAAATAACCTAACGGAACATCACTAACTTTTGAGACCGAAGCTAATTCGACTCGAACAAGAAAAGGCCTTCTCTCCGACGCTCGACTAGAAGCAGAATACTTTCCGGCCTCCCTTTCACTGCGAAGAAAGGCTTTTTCGGCCATCCTTTCTTCCTTCTGTACACACGTTTTGTTTTAGGTGAAAAGAAAATTCACATGCATACGTAATAGTTCGCACTAGCTGCCTCTTTCGGTTATCCTAGAAAGTGTGTGAATAATTGAACGGCTTGTGTTTATCATCTCAGGCATCCCAGCTAGGCTAGGCTGGTGGGTCATCCATTTTTAATTTTCATTATTATTCTCATCTCAGCCCCGAAGCTTTCCCAATAGTTGCGCATTGTTCCTTCCTGCACGGGACCGAGTTGGGACAATGTCGAAGGATCAAGATTCGGTCCAATCAGAAGGTCGATCGAAATCGAAATCGGTCCCGCTGTGCTTCGGTGTTGTGTTGAGCTGAGGTGAGTTGTTTTTTTTTTATCAAAACAAATGGGTGCTTATTCAATCCCGGTAATTTCGGTGATTAAGATGGTTAGCAAACGTTTTAGCCAACACAGCCGTCTGTTAGTGGGATTACACTAAGACGGGTTGTGTATAGAGTCAATGTGGGAGGATAAACAGATTGAATGCCGTTTCAGGTCAATTGGGCGCTCATTAGTTGGAACAGGTCATTTCTTTGGTCGTGCTTAAATTGAATAAAATTCTGTGCGTGATTTTGGAAATTATCTTTCCAAATTTCTTTCCTGAATGTATATTGGGTTTGTATTTGGATTTCATCTGCCATTTTGAACATCGATCAACAACATTCCATTACTATAATGGATCATTTGTATTGGTGTATGTTTTTCGCGGTAATCATGGCAAGCCGTGCTTTTATTTGTATATTAGCGTGGAAATGAAATGCAGAGGCACTGCTGATGCGAAAATGATATCTTCTGCAAGAGCTGTGAAATGTGGTATGATATTAGTGAATGCGTATGGTTTTACCTTACTGCATGATGTATTACAGTACAGAGATCGTGTCCCTAGCGGCGTATTGCGTGACACTAGTTTAAACGCCGTCAAAAAATTGTGTAGGCTTTTGAGTTCTACGGAAGTCTTTTGAGCTATCGCTAAATCTGAAGTAACTTACTTCGTAAAAATAAGTATGTGCGTACAATGAGAATGATTTCCGGTTCATTTTTATATTATACATATATGGAAAATACAACAATATGGGTATTTTTGGAAAATGATGTTTGAGGTGATTCTGAATTCCAAGATGATGATTTCCGGTTTAATGATATTCTGTGAAAACCCTTACAGTATGAGAATTTTCGGAGCGGATTAGATAAGTAGATGTAGGAAAACGACGTTTAAGGTGGTTCTGAATTCCAACTTTGCATAGCCATATCTTTATATTAAGAACTAGCGAACCCCTGCACACTTCGTAGCGCAATAATATTAGATTAGATGTAGAAAATCAAAACTACTTATCAATTTTAATGATTATTGAAGAAAAATATCATTATGATGCTTTATGATAGTGGCCCCAACCTTTTTATATCGCGGGCAACAGGACAAAATATATAAAACCGATGGTTTGCCGAAACGCAAACAATTTACGTACAATTTACCATCCGAAAAAAAAACTCTAAATTCACGCTACAGACTCATAACGATTATTGGCTGTAATAGAAAAGTTTAACGGATGAGAAAATGACTTTCAAATTGAAATGACATAGCAGTGGGCACCACTGGAATGCGTGGAATGAAAACTTTTTCTTCTTCTAATTTGCCATTCAAAATTATTGCCTCGACGACATTTGCGAGTAAATTTTGAACTTTTTACTTTTTTCTGTACTTGTTCCTCTATTGTCTGCACTTTATTTTGTACTTTGTGTGATTGTTTCTGTAATTTGTGTGTTTGTTCCTGTACTTTCTGTGCTTGTTTAAGAATTTGTTCCTGTACTACCTATACTTGCTCCAGTATTTTCTGTATCTGGTCCTGTAACTTCTGTACTTATATCTGTACCATCTGCACAATCTGTACCCTTTTTTGCACTCTCTGCACTTGTGCCAGTACTTCGTGTACTTGTTTCTCTCATTTCTGTACTTGGTTTTGTACTTTCTGCACTTGTACTCCTGTACCTTCTTTATTTTTTCCTGAACTTAGCTTTAGTACTTGTTCCTTTTATTTCTATACCTGTAGCTGTCCCTGTGAATTTCTTACAGCTCAAAAATTATCTTTGGATGGAAATTATTTCGAATACTCTTAAATAAGAATAATCGAACGACCCTCATGATTGCTCGAGATTAGTGAAGTAGAATGGTAGAGTGTTCGGTAAAAATGAATCATCTGACAATTGTTTTTGATGCGATCTCACCATTTTTCTCGAATTCAGGTACACACGTACACTTCGCACTTTAAAGCAGTTTTTTCATGCTCTTTAAAGTCCCAAATGATTCAAGCAAAATACAACAAAATCAGTTTGACGGTTTATGAGCAAGAGAGTGAATCATTCGTATAGGTAAAACATGTCGATGAGTTCTTAAATCTCGGTTCAATCGATGTAATTTAAAAACAGAAGGCAACCATCCCGTTCGTTGTACATTGAACGAACCTGTCCATAGCCACTCAAATGCAAATAATTTGAAATTTCGGAATACTCTAGGTTGATATAATTCGAATCGCATTTGGGCCAATTGAAGACGTTTGGACAAATTTCCAATTCTAAACGAAAGGATTTTCCGTATGTACTATAGCCTAAAACCTCCGCATAAACGTCACCTTTCGAACAAAAAAAATCATTTGAAGATCGGCCCACGCATACCAGAGAACATTAGCAACACACACTTTTTTCGCTACTATTTTATATATATATATATATATATATATATATATATATATATATATATATATATATATATATATATATATATATATATATATATATATATATATATATATATATATATATATATATAGATTTAACTTTATTTAGTGCACTGTTTAATGTTTCAAATTTCAAAAATATGACGTGTTTTGACGATTTGCCCTCACCCTTTGTTTAGCTTTAAATATTTTGGTGATTTGAAACTGATTTGATTGGTATTTTAGTGTTTTTTATCAATTTCGGGAACATTTAAGATCTGTCGCAGATAGCGTAAGCGCCTACTCATGCATTACAATAAGTTCGTTAAGTTCGTTAAGTTTTAGTTTGTTTACTATTGTTGAGCGCAAAAAGTATTTCAAAATTATCATTGTTAAACTCTCGTTTCGGAACCGAGAACCCGTGAATCGTTATTGGAAGACTCTTCGGAACAATCCTAGCGTGAAATACCACCTGGTTGTGTTGTATCTAGCCAGAAATCCCAGTGTCGTATACAGTAATGTATGTACATTTACATAAGGGAAACTTTTTTCGCGTTAAAAATTCCAAATAACGTGAACTTATTTTAATTTGAAAATTCAAAACACTTTTTTCTACGTCATGATTCGATTTACAACCCCCGATTATTACGTAAATGAAGGTTTGGGTGGTGTATTCACATTGTTCACTCCTACAACACATTTTCTTCGGACTCTTCGGACTGCTGGTTTTGGAATTACAGGTGCTAAAATTGGAAAAAAATATGTGCTCCATTTTCTTCAAGATGAATAGACACAAATTTTCAAAATTCACACTGGCAGAATTTCGAATCTGTAGGTCAGAAAAATGATTCCTAATTTCGGGAAAAAAAGAATAATTTACTGTTACTATAATACACTATGAAGTATTTGGACTGTTTTGCTGAAATTTAAGCGCAATGCAGCATACATTGACAAATATGAAATGAAAAAGTGCGGTTAACGTAGGCCTCAGTTTCAGCGATAACCTCTTCATTCGTGCGAAATTTCCTACCGGCGAGCATTTTTTTCAGGTCTGCAAACAGTCAGTAGTCGTTGGGAGCCAAATCCGGCGAATATGGTGGATGTGTGAGCAATTAGAAGATCAATTCAAGTATTTTTACCATTGTTTTGATTGACTTGTGACACGGTGCGTTGTCTTGATGAAACATTTTTTTCTTTGCATATGCGGTCGTTTCTTTGCAATGCCTTCAAACTCTGCAATAATTTCTTTTCCTTTCTCAAGATAGTTGATAAATATTACATCATGCACACCACAAAATACCGATCACCAGTTGCTATCCACTCAGATAACGATCGTTTTGATTCTAGAGTGAAGTGATGGATCCATGTTTCATCCATTGTCACATATTCCGGTTTGTTACTTTTAAATATGGTCAAACACGACTCAGAATCATCAACACGTTCTCGTTTTTGGTCAACTGTGACGACCCACTCACTTTGAACATAGCTTTCTCATAGTCAAATGATCATGCAATATAAATCTTTCTATCTTTACGATGTTTACGACGTGATCATTTTTGCCCCATCAAAATGTGAGCATTTCCGCCCCACCGCTTCGTTTCTATTTTGCGAAGTCATTAAACAAACAAAATTTGTTTTATCAGTAAAATCGGTGATTTGTTTCTGGGAAAACATTCTACAACTCAAAAATTCTACAACCAGAAAATTTTACTTATGACGAAAAAAAAAGGCGGGTGATTAATGTCACAGACATAACTGGAGGACGTGAATACAAGTAGAAATGATAATCGTTTGTATTAGTTGATTGTGTGAATTTCGTAACTTTTACTGATTCACTTCCAGAACTGTAATGGTTCGTTTCTACTAAAGATTGACTTTTTTGTAACAAATATTTTCTCCCACACAATTCAATAACGCGGAACGAATGAGAGTAAAAGGAAAACTCACATACAAAATTTTTATGTCGATTTTTTCATTTCGGATTTGCATATTTCAGTGAAACAATCTTTCCAAATGCTGTATGGGATTCATTTCTGACATGCAGAAGGGCCAAATCGTGGAATTTTCTACTATATTAAATATTGCTCGGAAAATTTTTCTTGAACGCGATGCAGTCAAATACTTGTTTTATTTGCACTCATTTGATGTGAATTTCGCACTGAGAAAAGTGCACAGGGCTAATAAAACTATTCTAAATTTGCATTAGACTTCTGATTTTTACCTCCGATTTTCTAAATAGTTCTTTAAATAACATTTAGAGTCATTAGAACGGCTGATTTTGTATAATATTCCCTATCATTGTTTTTTTTCGTTGTATTTTGTTCTTATGAAAACGACCATCAGCGGGATGACGCAATCGGTTATCTTGGAAGGGAAACTCGCTCTGCGAACGTCCCGCAATTGATTCAAACTGAATTCTTGATACTGTATCTTGAACTGAGCCCTGGGTCTGAACCAACCGGAATGAGGCACTCTCGGCTCAATCAACTGGGTAGGCTAAAATGATTGAAATACATTAAGTGTTAACCTTTTGTACTAGCCCAGGTACGATAAAGGAGTCATACTTCTTTGATTCTCGTTGATACCAAACATTTAAGAAAACTTTATTCTTGAATTATTTGTGATTATATCATACAACTGAAAATGTTATTATAAATCGATGATCGTATTTCTGATGACATGTAGGAAAAAATATGTTGATACGTTAGATACAATAAGAGATATTCACGATCAAAAACTAATCATTCTATCAGAGGGCAAATTTTGAAATGGCGCCCCATAGTTGAAGTAAGTCGTATTCAAGCCAAAACAACACATTCCCACTCACCGACTACTGAGTGGACGTCATGTCAAATATACATAAACTAATTGTACCTAAAACTCGGGCCCACATATGGGATGTGACATTTAATGTTCTAAGTATTGCGAGTGGCAATCTTCGCTCCACGTCTCCTGTACTTGATATTTGTATTCTGAGGCATTCTTTAAATCGATATTTCAAAGTGAAATTGAATCTGCTTAAAAATTTGTACGCTTCAGATACCAAAGAAATAATTGATTAAACATCATATTTTTAGTTTTTATATCTTCAATGTAAGATTTACATAATTAAAAATATTTAGTTCAAAAAGTAAACTCGATCTTTTAAATTACACATGTTTGTAAAACTCGTATTCACATACTATTAAAATCACTGAAAACCAGTGCAGATTTCGTAAGCCAGATACACGTTTCTTACTTCAACCGTGATTAGAATACACTAAGAGTGGCAAACCTAATGGTTATTTAATCAAAACATCGAAGAATTTTCGAAAGAGAAGAAACGTTACTTCCTGTTGACATGACATTCGAGCGGAAACTTGACTGTCATTTGTTTTTTTTTTCGACTTACAGAAGAATCTGTCATCATTCTGTTCTGACGACCTGACCTTTTGTGACTCCATTTCGAAAATCGATCTTCGAGTTGCTGGCCTGTAAAGCAATCGTTGTATCCTTCAGACTACGCTCGGTTCCACAGGTATCACATTATAATTCACTAAAATAACTCGAACCCGTTCTTGTTCGTGAAGAAACACGTATTTCAATATTAGCCACATGTCTCGCACCGAAAGCCTATCAGTTATCATATTCAAATATGAGAGATCCTCAACTCTTTAAGTAAGCTACCACGTTGGTTCCACACAAGCCCGGTTTAGGAAAGCTCCTCTTCTCGAATGAATTTTCCGGCTTACAGTTCCAATAACAAATTGATTTTCCTCCGTACGTTGTAATGTTCCCAAACTCTCTCTCTCTCTCTCTCTCACACACACACATAAGCTGTCCCATGATTGAATTTTCATAATACCAGGAATGCGAGACGTGAAACTGCCGGCTACACAACGACCGACACTGCTTTCTTTGACAGACGATTGGAAATTATTGTTCCCGCATGATAGGTTTATTTCACTTTCCCGGTCAGACCCATGAATCATTGATGAAAACGAACGGGGGCATCTTCGAGGGAGTGTGGTTGAAAATCTGACGACAAAAAAAAATGAACGAACCGGTTACCAAAATGTGTCACTTTTTGATTCGAAGGTATAATGAAAAACAAATTTTTTTGCAGATCTATTTCCTTCGGTCTTCAATGCGATGCATTTTTCCATCATCTTCTCAACGTTGCTGGCAAGTTGCGTGGCACAATGCCAAAATCACCGGCAAAGCTTCATGATGGACCGGGACATCCTGGTTAACGTATTTTACTGTGTAACAAAGCTTTGTCACATCGTGGCAGGTTGAAACTGGAATGCATTAGCTTTACTTTGTTTCACTTAAGGCAGAGGCAGAGCAAGCGGAATAGTGAAAACGGATGTTCGAAACGATCAGATCGAGTTTTTTGAAACAAGGTAAGTAAAAATAAATATTTTATCTGTTTCGATCTCAACTTCAATTGAACTTTGCAGTAAAGTTATTTATATGATTTATTTTTACTTGCTTCGAGATGTAAATTTAAATTTTTTGCGACGCTCCTCTCAAGTGTATCTATAGATACGTCAATTTACACAATTTATTCTAAGTGTGTAGGTTTCCCCAGAGTCTGAATTAGAATTCAACATTCTGAAGACGTACACGGAACTTTGAGCGTTCATTCAGGTTGCCAAAAGTTGTAATTAAAGAGGAAAGAAAGTTCACGTGGAGCTAAATTTGAGCTATTTTTATCTTTATACTAGCTGACCCGTCGAACTTCGTCTCGCCTGAAATTATTTTTTTAAATTTGTGTTTTCGAACAGCAGAGTTGCCAAACGTTAATGTTTCTTTCCATTATTTTACTGATTACTTGGCTTACAATAAACGAATTACGACAAATTCATATCCAACACAATAACTTCGTCCCGAAGAAGAAATATCATCAAGAATTATTGTGGATATGTTCAATGCTTTTGTTACGCAAAAACTAAACAAATGCACCGTTTGCCATCTCATCCTTCGAGTCAGTGTATTAAACAGAGATTGTAGATCTCTCTCAAACTAAAGATTTGACATGTGGGATGATGGATTGGATTGAATCATATCTGACTGGTCGTAGTATGACTGTGAGAATTGGCGACTGCGTTACTCCATCATTCATCGTGAGCTCTGGTGTTCCTCAGGGAAGCCATCTAGGACCATTCATATTTCTGCTATATCTAAATGATCTGAATTTCGCATTGCAATGCATGAAGCTATCATTCGCCGACGATTTCAAACTGTTTCATCTCATCAAATATCTGAAAGACTCAAACTTCTTGCAGTCACAGTTGGATGTATTTTCTAACTGGTGCAACGTCAACAGAATGGTTATCAACGCCTTCAAATGCTTCGTTATCTCCTTCTCTCGTAAACGAACCACGATCATGTATGATTACACTATTTCGCAAGCTGTACTAAAACGGGAGACATCAATTAAGGATCTAGGAGTGTTATTGGATTCAAAACTTAGTTTCATAGATCACATAGAATATACCCTCTCTAACGCATTAATGATGCTAGGATTCATCTTTCGCATCTCAAAAAAATTCAATAACATATACTGCCTGAAATCGTTATATTGCGCTCTAGTTCGCGAGTATGCTGTTGTTGCTGGGCACCATATTATCAAACAGATAAGCTACGCATTGAAACTGTTCAGTGCAAGTTCATTCGTTTTGATTTGCGTCGCCTGCCCTGGAGAGATCCATTTAATCTTCCAAGCTACGAAAATCGTTGTAGACATACACACTGTCCGCCGTGATACACAAAAAACTGTTTTCGTCGCGGACCTCATCCAATCTCGAATTGATAGTGCACATCTCCTACAACAGCTAAGTTTTGACATTCTTCGGCGTAATTTGCGGTTTAATCCCTTTCTCAGAATTCCTCGTGCTAGAACTAACTATGGGTTCATTGAACCGTTTTCGAGTATATGTCGCGTATTCAATACTTGCTCTGATGGATTTAATTTCAATTTATCTCGTAACGCCATTAAAACCCGTTCTCTCCAAATATTTTCCCGCTAGTTTTATTAGGATAATTAGTCAATATGAATAGTTGTTAGTTAGCTTTGTAGTTTAAATAAGGGTAATTTAAGATTTCGTTATGAATCATTTGGTCAAATGTTATTTGTTGATACAAAAGATGAGAAGGTTTTATGCCTGCTGGAGAAGGAGAACCAAAATCTCAGCTCCAGCAGGCTTTTCCCTTGCTCCTAAATAAACAAATAAATAAATTAACAGATGGATGCAAAAGAGATGACCAAGATAAATACTTTAAATTGACCCCGCATATTTCCAAAAGCAGTGCTCGGGGATTGTTGTTTATCATTGAATATTAAAACTTATTTGTACTGAAGACGTTTAAAATTTAATAGCAAATCCTTAGGGATTATCGAAAGTAATAAACTAATTTTGAACGGTTGTCCATAACCTACTTCACCGCTAGTGATATTACTTAGTCGTGTTTGATGAATGTTCGTAGCAGGATAATGACAGGATCAATTTTCGATTAATGAATTAGCGATAAAATGAAAAATACTTGGACATTCGAAAGTTCAAATTACCCTTTTATTAAATATTGTGTCCATTAACTTTGACATGAGAAGAATTGTATCAAACGGCCTCTCATTCGTCAAGCCACCACATCGGTTTACTTAGTATTCAGTCCTGAGAATCAATATTCTGTTCTAGCGGAATGAACATGAGGAGTGATTATACCTTTATTCTTCTTATCGTTAAAGCCAATGTATAAAACAGCAGATCTCACAACTAATGGTTCTTACATGCCACGATTTCTCCTTCAGATATGATATTCATGATTCGCATATGGTAATTCGTCAAGTAATCCAAAGTTCGGAAAATGAAATGATTTGGCTTAAGCAGCTTACAAATGTCATGAATAGCATCCTAAGCAGACCGTTTTGAAGTTAACCACCCTTGAAAACTTACCCGAATCGGCTGAACAAACTTCAGCATGCTAAATGCCAGGAAAATATTTTCATCTGAACTCATTATTTCAACAGCAGAATCCTAACATTGATACGTAAAAAAATCGTTACATAATTTCATTTGTTCAACTCACGCCCACGATGGCCAACATAATTCATCTAACTACATCTACTGGTAAATGACATTAGAACTTGTGTTTCTGTTTACGGTATAGCTAAAGTCATTTGGCAAGTAATGATTTTGATACCTTATTAAGCACGTGTTTCCAAATGACGAATCAATCATGCATGTAAAATCTCCACCCAAATCTACTCGTTTCGCGCTAAACGATTTTCCAAAGATCTAGTATTCTTTTCTTCAACGACTGAGCATCTCCTTGCGCGCCAAACATCAATTGTAGATCTAGCAATCATTGGCGACTTTTTCAGTGAAAAATTCCATTGTCCATACAAAATAACTTTATTGGTTTTTCCCACTTTTCCGGTAAGTTTTCCAAATTTTTTTGATGTACGAACCCGGTGGGGGTAAAAACTGATCAAACAAAAAAAAAAGCATCTCAATCCGTCCATCCGTTCTTACGTGATGCGATTACAAAGAATGATCTCTGCATTTTTATATATAGATATATATATATATATATATATATATATATATATATATATATATATATATATATATATATATATATATATATATATATATATATATATATATATATATATATATATATATATATATATATATATATATATATATATATATATATATATATATATATATATATATATATATATATATATATATATATATATATATCTATATAGGCACGATGTCCCTTGATCGTAGTGACTCAATGACGGAATGCATATGACTTGTTCTAGAAGACCGTTGTTGGCAGGAGAAAATGGTCTGATGTCATTTACCAGTTCATTGGTCATCGCGGGCGCGAGTTTAATAAATCAGAAAATTTTTGAATGAATCAATAAAAAGATTGTGCTGTAGAAGCGCTAAGGTCACACTAAAAAATTATCCTTGCGTTTTTCTTTCTAATAATTTAGATTAGACTAAGCGCACAATTCTGTGAAGAATGTTCAAATTGGTATAATATCAAATTAAAATTTTAGCGTAGTCTCTCTAAGCAACCAAAAATTCCGAAGTACCTGAAAAGTATCCACTTTATTAGAGCTCTAAAGTACGCGTAGCACTTTATGGCAACTTGAACATACAGAACAAGTTCTGAGAAAACTTCCTCGCTGCATAAAATCTGTACAAAGAAAAATGGACTATTCAGAATGCTTTGTATGCTGCTTAAGGGGGGGGTAGGATTTGAATGATGCAAAAAATAATTATATCAGAGAATTTTTTTTCAGAATTATCGTGCATCAAAATAAATTCAAATGTTTTGCTTGATAAAAAATATCATTCGAACAACATTTTGTAATTTTTTCGTGGAAAACTATTGAGAAATAATCGAAATGTACGATTTTTAACGAAAAAATCCACCATTTTGCAGCTGTAAAACCTCCCAAAAATAACAAAAAACGAAAAGGAAAACGTTGGGGTCTGGTTTTTCATATGTAGAAAATGTGTGCAAAATTTATAAAATAATTGGTGCAGTAGTTTTTGAATGACCATGGACACGAATTTTCAAAACCTGCTTTCGAGAAAAACGCGTTTAAAGTTTTATGTCTATAAAATCGAAGGAAACAATTTATTACTCTAGGGATCCCGCAGGGTCTAACATTTTCCAAAAATCATGATTTTTCTTTTATAATTTGTCATAATGAAACATATAAAGAATGTTTTGTAAAGTTTTTAGGTCAATCGAAGCTGAAATAATGGACCTGTGCGCCGAACTCTCACTTCTTCGCAGTATGAAATAAGCATAAATTTTGGGTGATATTTCGTTTTGAGCTAAAGCGAATGTGTGTCGAATTCCGTTGATTGTAGGTTAAGTTATCAGAAAAATAATGAAGAGAAACGTTAACCGCTTAGTCGTTTGACAATTCTGCTGCCTGAAAACATAAATTCGAACAAATAATTTGTGGGCGAGACGAAGTTCGATGGGTCAGCTAGTATATATATAAAATAAAATAAACAGGTATAGAATTCGCTCAAACCTTAGAAAAATTTTCCGAGGCCCGGAGGGCCGAACGTCATATACCAATCGATTCAGCTTGACGAACTGAGCAAATGTCCGTGTGTGTGTGTGTGAAATTTTCAGTTTTTTGACAATATCTGTCATATTTAACCTTGAAAACAGAATATTTTTTCAGATATAGATTCGGTAATAGCTATCCAAAAAGCCATACATTGTTAAAATCCGTCCATTTTCAACGGAGATATCGACATTTTTGTGTAAGCGACTTTTCCCCCTATTCCAACAGTAGGAGTTTTGAGCGCTGGATGATAAAGCAATGCTTGGGAGCAACGTGAAACACGATTTTTTATACTGTTATATACAATTGTTTCTAAGTACCAAAAAGACTATGTACAGCATCCTTTTTTATGACATTTTGCCTCGGACAGATTTTAGCATGGTTCGTTTTTGGCAACATAATCGTCCGAATATGACATATGCAAACCAAATGATGGCAGAATTTACGAGTTGAAAGCAATTCCATAGTTATATTGTTTCTAACTAAATGCTGGAAGAACATACCACCCATATACCGTTCGAATCAGATCGTCGAGATCAGCAAATGCGTGTGTGACAAATAATTTCATTCAATTTTTTTAGGAGATGACTCAACCATTTTCTACTATCTCAGATTCATATAAGAAGTCGTATGCTCCCAAACAAGGTTCCTGAATTATGTTTGGTTCCGATTTCTGGTTCCGGAGTTACAAGAATGATATGTGGAACGAAATTTAAATTGTGTAACTCAATTTTCTCGTAGATGGCTGAACCGATCTAAGATTCAAATTAAAAGTTTTAAGATTCTAAAAACATCTTTCTTTTCAGTCAGATCCTACTTCACAGAAATTAATCAGGTTTATCGGGTTAGCAGATTTGGATAGTTGATATCCAACTAAACTTATTTCAGTTTTAGTGATATTCAGTTTTCGATTCTGAAGGTACCCAAAAATTTAATTCGCGGTACGATTTCTCCAAGATGTCTACACTGATTTCTCACAAAATCAGAATTTTTTGCTATAGCATTTATAAAAAACTGTACAGCAGGTGAATTTATCTGACTTCATCTACACCGATTATCGAATTCCGGTTCAGATATCGAATCGTTTCTCAAAAAAAGCCAAATCGAATTTCTGAAACAAACATTCAAATTGAAATAAAGTTAGAGTCCCATACAAAATTAATCAATTTTATCCAATTCTGACTTCCGATTCTGGAATTACAAGATGATGAATTTTTAAAATTCAACCCGATATAGAAGATGACAATCCCGAAAAGCTTTGAAGTTGGACTCAAAACTATTGCAGTTTATTCGTCATATGGCCATACGAATCGGTTTGGGTTATGCTGGTTCCTGAATATCGGCTCTGGAAGTACCTTAAATTACCCTAAACTCTAAAGTGGAAATTATTTCGACATATCATGGAATGTTTAATCGATTGTTACACTTTTAGATTCAAATTCGATCCGATTTGCTGTTTCGACATTACAGAGTAATGAGTGATTAAAATCTCAAATTGCCACTTGAATCGACGGACATTAGAATAATGTCATGAAAACTGAAACACCGAAGAATATTCATGCAAAAAACACATGCGGATTGATAGTAAAGGTACCATCTCACTGCTAGGTGGATTAAGCCCGTTTTTATTTTTCTATCGGTGTGATAAAAAATATTCATAGAGGGAACGGCGACTTGAACCGAGAATCATTGGGTCACAAAGTACGTCCGTTAACCTACTGAGCCACAGAAGCACACACGTGTTTGGCTATAGACTGGCATATAAATCTATACAGTCGCACTTACTAGCCGAATCGGAACCAGAAAAATTTTGTCTCATCCAACATTAAGTCATTACAAGTAAAATTTTTAATTATTTGAAAAAATGAGTCTTAGTGCTTCGCATATTATTTGGGATTAGGTCACATGTAAAATTCAATTTTTTTTTCGTGAGTGTAATTTGAGTCAATTAAATAATGATCCGCTAAATTCTAGCCTATCAAGCTTGGTAACTGCTATATGGTGATTGATCTTGCCGAAAGCAGCGGAGAAATCCGTGTATATAGCATCTAGGGTACCCAAGTAACAATTCGAATGCCTTATGGTTTTGATTATAATTTATAAGTATTTTGTACACACATAAAAAAAACCCTGTGATTTTACATCTTTTTAGATGCACATAAATGGAGCGTCGCAGTTCACGCAAATTTACGTGGAAGAACATTTAAAATTGTGTCTAAAACTCCATGACATAAAATTCATTGAAATAAAAAAAAAGAAGACTGATAGCAACTGCCGCGACTTGAACCTAGAATCATCGGATCGCAAGTACGTCTGTTAATCGACTGAGCCACAGAAGCATGCATCTGCTTGGCTGGTAAAAGGTGCATTTAAATTCATACAGTCGCACCTGCCAGCAGAACGCAAGTTACAGTCGAAACCAGTAAAATTCAAGCTCATATAACATTAAGTCATTCCAAATAAAATTTTCCTTCATTTGACAAATTAAGTCTTCAAAAATTACATCATATGAGGGATTAGGTCACTTGTAAAATTCAAATTTTTTTGTAGTGTAATTGATTTTTCAATCCATATTACTTGTTTTATAACAAATATAATAAGTGTCTCTTTTGACAAGTAACATCATAGTTTTTAAAGCTACTATAAAACCCTTTACCTAGACTAACAACTGGACTAAAAATAAATCGATTGGTACTAGAATAAAACCATGCAAACGCTCTTAATATTGCTTTAAAAATTTTTTTTTCAAAACATTATTGTCAGTTAAATTCTTTCATAAATCTAGTTTTGTGTGTGTGCGTGTTCATTGAATGAAAGTTTCACTCAGAGCTAATTTGACGGGTTCTAAAGTATATCTATGACACTCTTGTTGTGGGTTATTTGATTTATTGCTTCTTAGATTAGGTGTAATTTGCGTTAAAGAAAATTTTATGGCCGCCATTATGGTGTTCTTTGCCGTAGCCTTTAGTGACATCAAAAAAACTTCTACATGCAAAAATGAGGAAGTATGATGGACTTTTATGATTCATTTTCAGAACGTATGCACAAGTTTTATCGCCACGAAATAGTTTTATACAAAAAAGACGATCAATCACAGAAAATAATTTTCATAAATCATGGAGACTATCGCGAGAAGCGTACTCATTTCAAGACGATTAGTTATAATTCTTAATTTTATCCTTACATTCACGATAAAAATAAAAGCGCATGAAGTTTTTACGTTCGGTAAAAACCTCAAACTTGTAAATAAAATCCAATAACTTCTTACTGATTGCATTCATAGCAGACATGACACACATATAGTCAAGAAAAGTATTATCAGAACGACAAGTTTACTCATAGCGGAATTCATTCCTTCCAAATAAATTTAATGTTGATCGTAAAGCTGGTTTCAAAATTTTCTTGAATTTGAAGTTTTAACGCAGCTTTATGCTGATTCTTCACTTTGCTTTATAAACCTTATGAAGAATGGTCCACTTTGTCAGGAACATGCTCTTATAGTGATTTTCAGTACGCTTTCGTGGAGTTTAAAGTTTTAATGCAAGATTTATTATGTAGCGTCGAAGATAGCTACAAGTATTTATTAATGTTAAAAATGTTACTTGGGTAACGACTCAATTTCATCTCAATCGTAAGGACGTTACCTCAAAAACTTGCTTTAGCCACTAAACTCACTAAAATTTTTAATATTTCTGCTTATAACTCGCCTTGCTCCACATTGAGTACTGATTTACATTTCTTGGAAATTACATTAATATTCAAAAAAAAGCTAAAACACTTCTAATAAGTTCAGTATTCTCTTCATAATTTCACTTCAACGAATTTAAAATCTTACTGCAATGTAAAACTAAAATAAAACATTAAAATTTTTACTGCAAGGTTAATCTGGATTGGCCCTGGATATGAAAATTTCGAAAGCACAGCTATTCTATAGGTTTCCCTATAGAATTATAGTTATTATATAGATTTCCCTCCCCTGTAAACGACCAAAATGGTTGAAGCCGGGGTAAAATAATTAAACAAGTTTTTCTATAGTACGAATGTAGTTATGATGATAAACAACCTTTCGTTATAAAATAATCATTATCAGATGAAATTTTTGAGCGATTATATAGAAATAATGATGTAACTAAACATTTTATAACGAGGAGAGAGTAGCAAGTGTTTATAACCATGCACGGAATGACCGAAATTAGCTCTGCGCCTAATTTGTATGACTGTTTTTGAATTAGTTGATTTTAACAAAAAAATCCAAAATAACTATAAAATTAGTTGAAATTCAGAATTTACTTCGCTGAAAAAACTCTTTTTTTTGAGAGATTTTGTTTAGACAAACCAGCAATATTTCAATCAAACATGAAATTCTCATTGACAACAGTTTTGTAATTAAAATCAGAAAACTTGACCCTATCTATCACCATCATTGCTGAAAGACAGCACAAAGAAAACAAAAATGAAATTGGTTTTATTAACAAGTTTTTTAGTCAAAAACTCATGAGAAGTGTCAAATCAAAACAATCCATTAAAAAGCTAAAAAGGATAGTCTTGTTGGATTTAGTGGATTCGTGAAGAAAAATTTCTAAAAAGAAGTTTATGTTTCATTTATGTCTTTTCCTCCAAAACAACATCGTATCTATACCTGCCAATATAGAAAAGACAACCGCAACTGAAAAATTCTTTTCGGTAGTAGTGTGCCATCTAGTGGCTAGTAGTCACTACGGTGTTAACGTTTTTTTTCGGTGACAGTGCGCCATATAGCTGCAGATTGCAGAAGCCAATTAAACCATTTATGTTGGTTGAAAGCAACGTTTTTTCTCCAATTCAACGAAAAAATTTGTTGAAAAGAAATTAACTGTGTCTTAAATAGGAAATGGCAGCACGTTTGGTTGGTGAATTCAACTAAAAAAATAGCAATTTAAACTAATATTTTATTATTATTATTATTAAAGGAATGAGACTTAAAAATCTATATTAGCAAAAGTAAGATTTTTTTCAGTTATCTCAAAAAGTAACTAACTAAAATCAGAAAATTAACTATTTTTTTCGCCAAAATGCTGATTTCGGTCCTTCAGTGTGTATATTGAATCTGACAAGGAATTACGGAAGTACCTTACAAGCACATATACATATGAAACTCGGAGGTTACTAAGATGGTATTTATATAGAGAAAGGTGAGATCTGAGATGGGACACTGATCATTCGCAATCTGAACATGAACGGAGTATTGTTCAATCGGATTATCGTCTAAGTTGTGTTTCATTACAATCAAAGTAGCAACGAGGAGGACAATTTCTAAAAAAAAATTTCGGCCTTGCCTTCACGAAACATTTCTGAGCAATCTACAGTTGTCTATAAAATCGAAAGAAACAATTTATTTTTCTGGGAAGTGCTTTCGAAAAAAATCATATTTTTTCTTTGTATTTTGTCATAATAAAACATTTCAAGAACGTTTTGTCAAATTTTCAAGTCAAACGAAGCAGAACTCTTGGGTGATGGTGACACCGTGCTCTTAGAATAAATGAAAAACAGAACTTTCCATTATATGAGGTTTCATTTATATTTTGCATCCATAGTTGAATTGACCAACCCTTCGTGTACAAACTTGTTCAAAACTAAGCTCGGATCGACATTTCTTTTGAACTCAGACTATGTAGCCAATCTCAGAAAAAAATAACTAAAAAAATGCCGAAAGTCTCTAAGCCACTCAGGAAACTTGTTGACCATTCATTCCGGATCATAAATCAAAATCTGTCAGTCAGGAAGCATTGGCATGGTAGTAATCCTACATTTATAAGTACTCAATATAAACACATTGCGGCTTGTGCTGGAAATAGCAAATCCTGGCGAGAATACATGCACCAGAACAACAACAACAACAACGACACAAACAAACTCCGAAACCGGAACTGGAGCTAACGAAGAAAGGAACAACGAATACAGACTCTCACATATATTTGTTTACACAGTTCCATAAAATATAGTGCCGACAGACCGGTCCAAGCAGGCTGGCGAAGAAAAGAGCATCAATTTTCCTTCCATCCCTAACTTGTTTTCCCTCTTACTTCATCGCTTTTTCGAAAGACAAGAAGAATGCAGCTCCGTGTTCCTCTGCCTTTGCCTTTTGTTGTCTTTCGGAAGCTCGACAGTCCACGGTGCAAAACAGGACCGATGTAATGGGAAAGCTGCAGAAGCCTCTTATTTTAATCCTATTAGAAGGTGAGCTGCCGGCTAGTAGTTGTGTCTGGTAGAAGTGGGTGGAATATTTCTTACCTCTTCTGAGGTGTGTTTGCTTGCTACTGAACTACTGAACAACGTTATTACCGTTATCAGCAGCTCTTGTTCGAGTGCTCACTTTCTATTTTAGTTTTCTCTCTCTCTTTCTCTCTCGCTCTACGCTTGCGACCGGTATAGATCAAGCATCCTTATCTACCTACCGAAAGCATTGATTCCTTGCTAATGATGTAAATGATGCAATAATAGATCAATTGATGGCGGAAATGTTTCCTTCGGCGGACACTTTTAGGGCTTTGCAGGGGCCGATCATAGTTCGTTGCAACCGGTTGTTTCCACTTGAACAACTAAAACAACCTCTGTTTGATTGGCGAAATGGAAAATCCTGGCAAAATTACTGTCTAACAACCATCAAACCTGTTTGAATACATCAAGCCTCTCAGGAATGAATGCGAAACTCATTTTAACTGGCGTTTTATCGTTTGAAGTGAACTTTCCTTGATAAATAGTGGAAAAGAGGGTAAAATGCACCATCGTTTTTGAATACATAGAATGAAAATTCGTAAAAGTTTTACTGGTTTCATTACAAAAAATCGCAACCCGATAAAATTGTTATGAAATTAGCTCTAGAAGTTAAATATCACGTGAAAGTAGTTCAAAAATTACTTTTTCCTGAGCGGTTAGTGAAATGAACTAAATCGCATTAAATTAAAACATTTTATTCCACCATTGAATCTTAACTATTTCGCTACCAATGTCACGAGATTGTAACGTACGAGTTACGATACTTTCAGATCAAAATTGATCCGGATTGGTCCATTTAAACCGCGCGCGTCAACTCAATCGGTATTTTCTTTTTTTTCTAGGTTGATCTGGCTATTTTTACTATAGGAAAATAATTGAACAATGAGTTTGCTTAAAATTCTGCGTTTCAAATGTAATTTCGGCTACGATATCATTAAAAATGTTGCAAAAGTGTTTTGGGGAGTCTTACCTATCGAGAGCGCAAGTATTTGAGTGGCTCAAAGTGAAAGAAATTGTACTTGAAAATTGTCTTTTTAGCATTAGAGAGATAGCAAAGGATCTTGGCATCTCTTATGGATCGAACAAAGCATATTTTGGTTAATGTTTTGGGAATGAAACGCGACGATGGCATGCTCGTACCGAAAGAACTGATTTTTTTGCATGATTGTGACTGAATTTTTGGCCAAACACGAAACGAAAGTCATCGTTTAGCAACCCTTGACTTTTTTCAAAACTAAAATATCCACTCCGGGGAACGTGCCATGAATCGATCGAGGACATAAAAACTAGTTCGCTGAAGAAACTGAAGGTCATCTCGATCGAGGCCTGCGACAAGTGAATGGAAAATTTATAAAATTTGATCAGAAAGTACAGTTTGAGGAGTTAAGTGATTTAGTATTGTCATTTCTAATGTGTGTACTCGGATCGCAGAAGTTTTCCACGTAATAAGGCTTATTCGCGACAAAGTCTGGACTCCCAAAACATGGTTTACCTGCCAACACTGTCCATAATATTCTTAAAAATTTCGGTACATGCTTGACAACAGCCAGGAAGCCGTCCCCCATTTTTTCACCCCCGGTTGATGTCTACTAATTAGATCTTTTTGTCGACCTATGTTAAGTCATTACTTACCCAATTTTCAATCCCGTTTGCTATAACAATTACTTCCATCTGTTTCCATCCTTCTCTTCCACAAAATTCATCGAACAAGGAGAGCCGCTCCAGTCGATCATCAGCATGCGGGTCACCCGCCGAATCCTAATAACCCGGTGGTGTTTCCCGCAGACCCACCTAAAGAAAAGCATGCGAAACCACCATCGAAACGTACCAACGTCAGCTGGACAGTTCCTGGGTAATCCCATCCTCCGGTTACGACCGGCTACCAGCTGGAGGCTGGAACTCCCAGAGTTGCTGTGAAGAACTGTAACAAATTACTGAACCATCCTAGTTTCAAATAATTATAAACTAATACCCTTGGCATCTAAGAACTAATGTACTGTGCCTTAATAAATATACCTTCAAAAAACAGCCAATAAGGCTTGGACCGGAACAAAAAAAAATAACGGATCTCTTAAGCCACCAGACGGACACGAAGGTGAAGCAAATATTGAAGAAGAGATCAGATCTTTCGGAACAGTCTGTAATGTCTCTAACTTTCGTGCATACTTCCGAGTACCGGCAAGATATGAAGTCGTTAAAGGTGAAAATTTTACCGAAACGTAATGATAAAAAAAACGTGACGACTGAACTCGGAAGCGCAATTCGTATCGGGAATATTTGACGAAGTTTTCCTACGTGATAATGGAGGATGAAATTTATGTACAGGAAGACTTTAGGCAGCTTCCCGGAATATCTTTTTATACAGCCATGCAACGAAACGGCGTGGAGAAACATTTCAGAAGGATGAAAAAGGCAAAGTTCCGCAAAAATATTTGGTTTGGCAGGCAATATGCAGCTGTGGTCGGACAAACCAAAGCTTCATTCCTACTGGAATGGTTGAGATAAATATATACCGTGAAAAATTCCTAAATAAGCGATTGTTACCTTTCCGACGCAGCCATGACGCTCTCTCGCTGTTCTGGTTTGATTTGACATCCTGCCACTACGTCAAAGATGTTTTGGAATGGTATAAAACGAATGGACCTAACTGCCCGGAGCTAGGATCTATCGAGCGGTATCGGACTCTCGTGAAGAGAGAACTCTCTCAATATAAACAAAAAGCTACAACGGCAGAAAACTTTCGAAAATCTAGGACAAAAGCATCTAAATCGGTTGCAGAGAAGTCTGCACAGACCCTAGTGGCTGGAATAAACTAAAAAAGTTGAAGTTTCTTAATGCATCCTGATTAAGTACCTGTAATTAGTGTTAAGATGACCAATAAATAAATAAAAACTGCATCTTTGATTTAACAGACAGTAAAATTGTTTTAGTCCAAATTTAAACTCTAATTAAATAGTTAAACTTGAATACAAAATAACTGTATGTGTGTATATGGAAAATAGTGGTCAAAAATTTATTTGATTTGCTCAAAGATGAATAAACCGATTTTCCTAAACTTAGGCTCAAATGAAAGGTCTTATGGTTCCATAGGCTGCAATTGAATTTCTCCTCGATCCGACTTTCAGTTCCGGAACTACAACCGTTATTTAGAGTGACGATTCGAAAAATCATCTAAATTAGACTCATAACTTTTTACTGTGATAAATTTAAATGATTATATTAGTTTATTCTGAAATAAATCGTCTAACAAGATTCAAATAAAGTGTTCTGATGGAACCTAGCACTATTTATGAAAATTTGAGTAACATGAAAAGATATCATCACAAAACTAGGTGAATTCAAACTCTTTTTTTGTATTTTTGCTGTTATCTGTACAGGTGTTAGATTGCTAAGTTCTGTCTCAGAAGTATACTCAAGTCCAGGCGCGTACCCAGAAATTTTTTAGTTTCATTGAATTCTTCAATGAAATAAATTAGTTTGAATAGGAAAAAGTTTGGTTGGAAAACTTTATTTCCTTAGTCATATTATAAACAAATTATTGCCTCATTACCCAATCACCGGACTGGTGATACACGATCACCTTCTGTGATTTCTAAATTTCTGGTGATTACCGCTTGTTCACCGTACGTGATTCCTCCTCTGATACCCCAGAGGACAAATTTAGTTTCACTTAAACAACACCATAATTGACATATTAGACGAAAATTGGGAACTACTCTACGTTCATCGAATTTTAATTTATTGGGTGCTGATGGGACTAACATACACCAAGCGATTATATTAATAATTTTAGACTATTAAAAAATCACGATTCAGGGTTTTAGATACAAGGAATAATATTGTCAACAGAATGTTTCCGCTGATTTGTAAACAACAACAGTTGAAATGTTTATTATTTTGGATAGCGCATGCGTTATTATAAAGAATTATTTCTATTTTTTTCGAAATGTGTTATATCTATATTACCCCCCACTTAATATCTGTTAGTAGCTAGTTAGTTAGATGCTTGCGGAAATCGGTTCAACCATTTCTGAAAAACTCCGAGGATCCGTTTGAAAGTCGGATTTTGCAGCAATTCTTTTACCTCTCTATAGGGAAAAGCAAAATATCCAGTTTGGTCCAGTAGTTTTATTGTTATCGTGTGTTCCCTAACGTTTTCGAGAAAATGCGCAAAGGGAATATCTCCGAAAGAATTGTAAGACTGATTTTCCAATTTTGCATTCATGATTTCTTATAATTATTTTTCGATTGAAGCAAACATTGTTCATTCATTTCTTTTGCTCTCTTGTAATATGCTGTTACAAAAGTTGTAATAAAATTGGCACCCGCCCACATGTTATCGTATTCGTAATGGAAACTACAATACCTTGAACAATATAATGAATTTTGGCTACTTGTATGACTTGTATAAACATTTGTGTCGAACTTGTAAGTGAATACAGCATATTTCCAGCCCCAAAAAAACCTACATGAAGCTATAATATAAGGGTAGATAGTACTACTAAAAATCAAAAACTTTTATGGGATCGTTGTGAGCTGTACTCCAAAACATTCAATTTTGATGAGGAGAGCCGTTTGTCATATGTAATCGATTCTGGATCGAAAAGTAAAGATATATGTGAAAATCTAATGTGCATAGAAAATAGGTTTTCAGTTGAAAATGTTAGTTCCTTTCGGCAACTGTCAAGCCTCTACTGAAATATAGCAAATCGAGACACTACAATCACCTGAAAATACGGTATCATAAATTTTCTAGGTGAGCGGGCCACTAGAAACAACATCGTGAAAACTGCAAATAATGTCGCTTTAATTTAGAAAATAACAACTTTTTTCACATATTTGCAGCATGAATCAAAAATGCACTTAAACTTCCCGTCGGCTCGTGAAATCACTCCACGGATACGATTATTTTGCGCCTGCCTTCATTATACTCCAGAGCGTTAAAAGAATGGATCGTCTTGAATCACGATTCAAAATACTTGCAAATATTCGGATAGCCGAGCGAGTTAACTCATCATTGGTTCGGATTAAAACCGAACATGTACTAAGCAGAATTCAAATGGCAGCGCTCCATAACGAATGAAAGAGAGAATAAATGCGAGAGAATTAACTATTGCGCTTTGCCGATCGGGTGTTACTTGAGGCAATCGGGTGTTCGGCAGAAGCACACTTATGCTTATGACAGACATGTGATATCGGTATCACTGTACACCATGAAATCACATGTCTGTCACCCTAAATCACGATGGTATCACGCGAGCATCATGATACAACGGTGATTTCCGTACTACGGTCATTCATGGTTGTACTGTGCAAAATCACATCACTTTTTACTGCTACCAGCGCCATTGGCGAGCGATGGTGAACTCATGAAACAATATTTCCTTCTTCTGAGCATCAAATAATAAACAACCATCGGCATATTTTGAAAAAAATCTCGGTAAAATGCTAACAAGCAGCATAAAATTTTTATACTTTGTAGCATATTTTCAAAAAGCAGTCAAACCAAGAAATATTCATTAATTTGGTGAAGTTTTGAAATACAAATAAGGAAAACAATTTATTCATTTTTGTACAAAAAATCAGCATTATTGAGTAATTGTTTTCTATTCAATAACAAGTAAGATTATTGTTGAAATGGATTTAAAAACATAATGATTCATATTTTGAATGCACATGTGGTAATAATAAACGATAAATATCCAATACATGAATAAACCAATAGTGTAATCATCCTGTTTATTGATGACCTATAAAACTTCCATTTATAACGTTGGTCCCCTATATTCACTTCTGGAAACTCTAAATCTTCTTATTACTTCGTCTTGTGTCATCGGGTTGAATGCCGTTCGATGGAAAGAAAACTTGTTTTTAAATTGTTTAGAAAGAGTCTTATTTTGGGTGTGAATAGAGAGAACAGCGAATCATGTCTTTCAGTGTGATAAATTGAAGCAAAACACGTACCAAGTTACATATTCAATTTAAGAAATACTTGTAATAGTTTTCAGTGTTACTTCATAAATATAGCATAAAAACTTTAAACTTCTCAAAATCCTAATAAAACCATTATCAGATTATGTTCCAGTGTAGTAGACCGTTTTTCATAAGATTTCTGAAGCACTTTGCTATTATATAATAGCATCAAACCTATGTCCAATCTATTTCGGAATGATTAAAAATTCAAGAAGGTTTTAAATTCAGTTTTATGAAAATTTCGTGATGAATAAACTGTTACGTTGACAGAATTTTTCTGAAATATTTGTGTGCCATGCCGTTTCTGATGGTTACATACTAATAATATCTTAGATTTATTTACTATTTTGAGACTCAATCTTAATAGCTTATGCGCTCTTATTTTTATCGTGAATATGCGGGTGAAAAAGGAATTATGCGGATTTGGCAAAAGTCGGTAAGATTTACAAACAAAATTTAGTGATTTATCACCATTTTGGTAGAAATCAGCGTCGTTGCAAAAAAATAGTGCTCGTGTTCCGAAAATTAGTTCTAAAAGCCTTTCATATTTCCTCCATTCTATATTTACATTTTTTTTTTATCAGTGAATGTTACGGTAGAACATCAAAATTATGAACATCTAAATTTCTCTAATGCTAATTACATTTAAACAATGATATGAGTTATACTGTCGTCCAATGAACACTCACACACAAATAGTTTAATAGCTAAGACAGAGAGACAAAATTATATCTGTCATAAATTAGTTGCTAGTAATAATCTTCAAACCACAAAAATTTTTATTTTCGGAGCTGGGAAATTAAGCTAAATTTTGAGTTTTTTCGTTTCACTGTACATTTATTCTGTGCGCAAAACATGTCTGTCACCTCATCGTTGTACGCGTACAACGTTGTACAGAAATCATTGTACGGAAATCACATGTCTGTCAGCGGTATTATGCACGAATAAAATCGAGTGACTCGCATCAGGATGAAACGTGTCTATGAGTGCTAGCCGAGTGAAAATAGATACGATTATTCCCTTCCTTGGTCATGGGCAAACCTCCCCTACTACCACTCGTAGAAGTAGGTGGATTTTTGAAAGGGCAGACTGGGTTGCATTCGAAGATGAAGTGTCGATGAGCCTAACTAAGGTAGAGCAAATAACAATCGATCAACTAACTTCTATGCTCCTCGAGGCGGCAAATAAAACAATTCCGAAAACTAGTGAAAACCCTCCACCGAAAGCAGTTCACTGGTGGAACCCTAAGGTGGCTGCAATCCTCAAAGAATGACGAACCGCTCTAAGGAGCCTCCGTCGAACCCCTCGAGATCATCCAGATTGGGAAACAAAATCGACAAAATACCGACAGGTTAGAAATATTGCAAGAAAGACTATAAAGGAAGCCAAAGTGTTAAGCTGGGACTCCTTCCTAGATAGGATCAGCGCAAATTCCTCAACGGCAGAACTTTGGAGAAGAGTAAACGCACTATGCGGGAAGCGGAGACAGCATGGTTTTTCCCTCATGATTGACGGCTCCACTACTACCGACCCAGTAAGAATCGCCAACCATATCGGAGAATATTTTCAATCACTCTCATCAAACGAAGCCATCGCACCTGCCTTCGTAAAAAGACAGCATCGCCTAAAAACACCAGCCACTACTTTTAGCATCGATTTCAGCCAAGTGTACAATCACGCTTTCTCAGGAACTGAATTGGCCTTCGCACTTGAATCCGGAATCGGAAAATCAACGGGTATCGATGAAATAGGGTATCCGATACTCCGTCACCTTCCGCTGGCCGGAAGGAGAGCACTGTTACAAAACATTAACCAAATGTGGGAAGGCGGGACCGTCCCAGATTCTTGGCACAAAGCACTGGTAATACCGATTCCCAAAAAAAGGCAACCCCGCCTACCCTGTGATTTCAGACCTATAAGTCTTCTCTCCTGTTTAGCCAAAACGATGGAACGAATGGTGAATCAAAGGCTCACCACAGTCTTAGAAGAACGGAGTCTTCTGGACCCAAGACAATTTGCGTTCAGAAAGGGCATGGGGACGGGTACCTACTTAGCATCCTTAAGGGAAATTATAGCGAAAGCATTCAAAGACGGTCATCATGTAGACATTGCTATATTGGATATCGCGAAAGCTTATAACACTACATGGCGGGAAGGAATTTTGAAACAACTTAAGGCATGGGGGATAGAAGGAAACATGGGGATTTACGTGCAGCATTTCCTATCCAATCGTACTTTTCTCGTCGGTATAGGCGCTACACGATCAAGCGAGTTCCTGGAATCGAACGGAGTGCCTGAAGGATCCGTGTTGGCAGTGACACTTTTCCTGATCGGAATGAACTCTGTATTCACAGTGATCCCGAAATTTAGTTTTAGTTTATGCAGACGACATAGTCCTGATAGTTGTAGGGAAAACAAAAGGCCGCACAAGGATAAAACTTCAAGCTGCTGTTAGTGCAGTAGGACGATGGGCAGAATCAGTGGGCTTTCAAATTGCGGCCGAAAAATGCAAAATAGCACATTGTTGCAGTTCCTTACACATCGCTACGGATCGGCCTGTGAAGCTCTCAGGTACCACTGTTCCGTTCTGCAAAGAGCCAAAAATTTTGGGTATTACAATCGACCGAAAAATGACATTTCTGACTCATTTCAGAAATATCAAACGCGAATGCAACAGTAGAAAGAGGTTAATCCGAACTATAACCTCCCAACACCCTCGGTCTAACCGAGCTAGCGCCCTTACCATAAGCAAAGCTCTCATATGTAGTAGAATTTATTATGGTCTAGAAATCACCAGTTATAACCTGAACGGCCTGTATGACGTCCCGAGTGAGTGTGAGATAAAAAGAAAACTCAATTTGATGTTGTGCTGTTCGTATATATCGATTACTTCATTTGCTATCGTTTTGGTCGTTTTAACGGTTAAAAGATCAAAACCGAAAGCAGAAAAAATTCTGTGTGACATCCAACTGAAAACTAGTTTTGCTCTCAGTGAAAGCACATTGAAAACATAATATGATGTAGATTTTCTCGAAATGACACGTCACGAGCATAAGCTAAAAATAGAACAGCTATAAAAGGTCCGGGATAGTATACATTTAGGCGATATTACTCGCCAGCAAGAAAAAAGATTGTATGCAATCTCCATATTAGTCGCAAGCAAGAAAAAAGATTTTATCTCCACACTACCGGCCAAGGAAAGAATCCGGTTTCGAACTTAGGTGATTTGGAATGCGAACTTTTTGTTATTGCTATGGACTGTAAGTGCTAGCTATAAGGAGATGGAAAATGTTCGGTTATATGACAAGCTTCACAAAGTTGTATGCAGGTAGTTTCTGTCAATGCACACTCGTTGCGTCGCTTCCATCCCGCATCCACCGTGAATAGCAGTGTGGCTATTTGAGCACAGTATAAAAATGTTCTCCTTGTCCTTCTCATATCTAAAGCTGTAGCATTCGAACATTATAACATTAAATGGAGTTATCTACTTGATCTCACACAACTCGCACAGGTACTCACTTTGAAATACGAATTTACAGTGAAATCTTCTACAACACAGGGAACGTGAATTAGGAATCCGGCAATAAGGTATCCCAGATCATTTGTTTTTTCGACCAATTGGGATAATGAACGATTATATCACTTCTGACCACAGATAGAACCATAGTCTCTTCAGTAAATTTATAGTTCTTGTGTAGACTTATAATTTACGATCATTTGATGCAGAATTAGTCCTGTGACTCAAAATTATGAAGAATTAGATAAACAGTTTCTTTGAAAAAGTGTATAAAAGTTCCAAGATCTATTAGATGATTGATAAAATACTTCTCATAGTATCTAGCGTTAGTGAGTATATGAAGTTCTAAGCATTTATAACTAGGAATAAGAGTGGAGCTTGTGGACTACTTAGGAATATACAAATTGAACATATATTTTTTTGGTGGCTCCTCTAAGCCACTAAAGTATTATTAAGAATTAGCTCTAGGTTCTGAAGTCTGAGACATTCAATGTTCGATGTTCAAACTTCGTTAACAATGAATTTTCCATACAGTAGGATATAAAGTTATGGGTATTATCAGAACGGGTTTGGCGAGTAGATTGTTTTCGCCATTCAGGTCCCTGATTTCTGGATGCACTGAAAATAATGGTCTAAAAATTTTGGAATGAACTTCGCGACGTCGTATGATTACAAATATCGAAACATTTTTTTAAAACTGAACGCAAAAATTGTTACAGGATCGGATACCTAACGTATCTAGAAGAAAATCGATGACGTCAAATATATTTCTCATATCAAGTTCTTAAATAAGCTCCTTCTACGGCAAACGATCAACGAGGTGGGAATGCCAAAGGAACTATTCAGATTGACCTGCTTCAGACAAACGTGGTATATATCGATGATAGCCAATTTATCTATTGCCTCCCTGATGTGTGGTTTGACACCAGCATTTTCGTGATTAAAAGGAAGGACCATTATTTGCGTGAAAGTTGAAAAAATGTTGAAAAGATCGTTTCTTCGCAGTTATGGTTGCGGTCAACTGCAGGATCTCGACAGGATGTCAAAGCATTTTAGTAAAAGGCAACATAGGATTGAAGAAATTATTTCTTTCATTGAAACTTAACTATGTATTTTTGTGTTGCCATTTGAAATTTGCTCAATTTCAATGGATTCAGTTGTTGATTTTAATATTTTCATTTTTTGAGTTTCACAAAACTTTTGCCTTTAAACAGCAAAATAATAACATAATGTGATATTAATTGAAAATTTGATGAGTCGATATCATATTAGGATTGCAATCTGATGTTGCTATCATAATCAGATTTCAATTTGTTCACATTTTGATGTTAGACTTTACTCGGGAAGAGTTACACATGCTCACTGTATAACTAAATCTGCCCCCCCCCCTCACTGTGATTCCTGCGGCACGAGATACACGGTCGAGCATATGCTTATAAACTGTCGGGAGCTTCAAGACCTGAGAAACCGTCAGGATCTGCCTCTATCGATACGCGATGTACTGGCAAATGATCCAAACCGAGAGGAAGTCGTAATAACTTTCCTCAAAGATGCGAAACTGTTCTCCGCCATCTGAAAGACTAAGACAAAGCTGACGATCCTTTCCCCAAACCTTTTTAAAGAAGCCTTAAGTGTTCCAATGTCGCACTATAGAGTTAATACATATGCTAATTTAATCTTAATTTTTATCTCTTCTTTCTTTCCGAGTCCTCAATCGCTTCGGGCCATCCGCCATAACCCCTTTGGGCTATGGGGATGCTTTCCCGCGGCCCACAAGTAAATACAACAACAGAATACCGGGTATGGATCAACACTGACAACTGTTTCAAATGCAGGAGTCTCAGGCACGGACGGCTGCACGACAGGACAATGATCGAACCCAATGTTCGAAAATAGTTCAAAGTAAAAAGTAAAAACGAATCCGAATCAAAACACAATTTAAAAAAAAAACCGAAAGTTTAAATAATTGACCAAAATTTGTACCGTGACATGTATATTTATATTTCTTTAAGTGCGGCGAATGACCAGAAACGGTTAAAGTCGCTAATAAAATAAAACAAACATAAACAAACAAACAAACAAATATTTCCTCACTTCCATTTCCATGAAAAACACTGTCCGTAATTCGATTTGGTTCTACGCACGAAATCGTCGCAAGTGCAGTAAGACAGACCATTTGCTCACTACGCATCGTTGCAAGTTCTCATGTTGATCGAATTTCACTCTGCTTGAAATCAACAGTGATTTGACAAAAGATAATTTTTAAGGATGCGCTAACTATCGAAACGTGACACCTATATCTTGTTTATTAAAATTTTTAACTTTGTGCAATTCAAACGGTTTGTTTTACCTCGTCTTTCTGGACTAACCAGTGAAACTAAATCGCACCCAATCAATCAAGGGAAAACTGACGAGATCTTCAGGGCAATTGACCTGAAAAGATTCTTCCATGTAGAAATGATTTTCTTGCCTTTCAGGGAAAAATTCATCCTCTCCTAGGGCTTCCTGCATCTTTCTTCCATTATCTCACATTCAGTGTGGTTGAAAGGCGCTATTGGATACTGATTTCAAAACTCTAGGTATGAGCATATTCTCTGGACAACAAGCTCATCAATTTCAGGTTGCAAAAAATTATACTTCATCCTGTGTGTGTCGTGTTGAGAAATAATCGTTTTATCAGAAGCACAGTTTCAGGATTATGCCACTAGCTTCTGATTTTTTTTAACATTGCTTATGTCGGTTCTAATATAATTGGTGGTTTTCTGCACAGTAATTTACATTTTGATCTCACAACACTCGCAAGCATTGTAACTGGCACTAGTTCTTTAGTTCTTTAGTTTTTTAGTTCTTTAGTTCTTTAGTTCTTTAGTTCTTTAGTTCTTTAGTTCTTTAGTTCTTTAGTTCTTTAGTTCTTTAGTTCTTTAGTTCTTTAGTTCTTTAGTTCTTTAGTTCTTTAGTTCTTTAGTTCTTTAGTTCTTTAGTTCTTTAGTTCTTTAGTTCTTTAGTTCTTTAGTTCTTTAGTTCTTTAGTTCTTTAGTTCTTTAGTTCTTTAGTTCTTTAGTTCTTTAGTTCTTTAGTTCTTTAGTTCTTTAGTTCTTTAGTTCTTTAGTTCTTTAGTTCTTTAGTTCTTTAGTTCTTTAGTTCTTTAGTTCTTTAGTTCTTTAGTTCTTTAGTTCTTTAGTTCTTTAGTTCTTTAGTTCTTTAGTTCTTTAGTTCTTTAGTTCTTTAGTTCTTTAGTTCTTTAGTTCTTTAGTTCTTTAGTTCTTTAGTTCTTTAGTTCTTTAGTTCTTTAGTTCTTTAGTTCTTTAGTTCTTTAGTTCTTTAGTTCTTTAGTTCTTTAGTTCTTTAGTTCTTTAGTTCTTTAGTTCTTTAGTTCTTTAGTTCTTTAGTTCTTTAGTTCTTTAGTTCTTTAGTTCTTTAGTTCTTTAGTTCTTTAGTTCTTTAGTTCTTTAGTTCTTTAGTTCTTTAGTTCTTTAGTTCTTTAGTTCTTTAGTTCTTTAGTTCTTTAGTTCTTTAGTTCTTTAGTTCTTTAGTTCTTTAGTTCTTTAGTTCTTTAGTTCTTTAGTTCTTTAGTTCTTTAGTTCTTTAGTTCTTTAGTTCTTTAGTTCTTTAGTTCTTTAGTTCTTTAGTTCTTTAGTTCTTTAGTTCTTTAGTTCTTTAGTTCTTTAGTTCTTTAGTTCTTTAGTTCTTTAGTTCTTTAGTTCTTTAGTTCTTTAGTTCTTTAGTTCTTTAGTTCTTTAGTTCTTTAGTTCTTTAGTTCTTTAGTTCTTTAGTTCTTTAGTTCTTTAGTTCTTTAGTTCTTTAGTTCTTTAGTTCTTTAGTTCTTTAGTTCTTTAGTTCTTTAGTTCTTTAGTTCTTTAGTTCTTTAGTTCTTTAGTTCTTTAGTTCTTTAGTTCTTTAGTTCTTTAGTTCTTTAGTTCTTTAGTTCTTTAGTTCTTTAGTTCTTTAGTTCTTTAGTTCTTTAGTTCTTTCCGTTTAATATTCAAGTAGTTAAAAACAAAGTATTTTCAATGGCCTTTTAGGTAAGCATATCATGAGTGTTCTGTCAAAACCAAATGCCCGTAACACCTATTTGTCAAGGCTTGTTAGGAATTGTCAACAATTCCGCAGCAAAATAACCAGAACAGGCAGGCGGAATGTTACTCCGACGTAGACGTGCTCGGGAACGGGTCCAGCAGTGGAGCTTTAAAAGGACCCGTGCCTATCGGGTCGCATGTATTCACAGCACGAACTCCGCTTATCTCCGACCTGGAAGTGAAACACAAGTGGGTTTCAAAGCCAGACATGTTCGATAAAGTGTCGGCCACTTGTACTACAAATTAGCATCGTCTAAGTGGTCACTTTCTAACTTTACATAACTTGCGCCTGACATGCTATGGCATACGTTCCGGCATGCAGTGCGGCCAATGCCTGCGAGCCCGGTTTGCCCTCCGGTCGACACCTGGTCGGGTGCACATGGGTTGCGTCGAACTGCATACGTATCGGACGGAGTTAGCCGCTTACCTCCGTCGAATGCCCCACCTCACCGTGCCGCAGCCGTTGCATAGTTCAAGGCAAAACGTGAAAATTGAATTTGATTATTCTGAATTACTATGCAGATTGCTAATAAATATGAGCATGCGGCCCAATCCCAAGCCCTAACCCAACCGGTCGGTCGGTCGGTCAGCGCGATCCGTCCACGTTGGCGGTGGTTCTTGGGTGGTTGGGTTTCAAGGGAGGGAAAAAATAACGAATTCTGGTGAAGTGAAAAATACGTTCAATCTGTATGCAAAGTGCGGGTACTGTCAGAGATGCTGGCAAATCAATTGATAATGGGTTTGAAATAATAGATTACGTTGCGTTGGCTCGGCAATCAAGTTTTTAACTAGGTTGAGTATCATGCACTAGTATGGGGATGTAAAAATGTGCATATTTTTTTTTTAATTTCACGCAATAACGATTTTCGATTGCATGGCGTGACTGGATTTATGGATTTTTATGCAAAATAGTAAAGTACATAGGTTAGGTTTCATTAGGCAAACAAACAGTTCAGGGCTTTGCTAAATGTAGAACGAGTCAAATGATTTCTACGGGCTTCCGAATATTTCAGACGGCTGAATCGCTTTAAGTTAATCGACAAGAACGAGGGGGGGGGGCATGTAATTTGACGAAAATTGATACGTTTTGAAAACCATAGAAACATTTTGCATACCTAAGATATGATAATATGGGGGGCGGATGTAGCAAGTGCCTTTGATATGGGGGTGTAACATGCCGGGAAATTCAAAGAACTAAGGGACAATTATATTGATCTGCTTATGAACGCGAGTGTATGCAAGTTTCAGCATAACTACGAAACAACTAAAGAAATCGTCACCAAGCTTGGCGCTATTCAGAGGTGGTCATGAGGCTTATCATGGAGGAGAGCTGTAGTAAGTTAAGAGTTCAATATAAAATTTATGTGACGAGAAACGATGCTTCTTGACAAAAAAGATATATTTTATATTATATCAATCGAGATTATAAGGTTATTTCTGTAGCAAGTGCTCAAATATGAGAAGTGTAAGTTGAAATTGATCGAATTTTACGGAAAACAAAACAACACAAAACTGACCCAATTTGACGAGGATACCATGAAAATTATGATTATTGTGAGATCTGAGATGGGATACTGACCGTGAACAATCTGAGCATTTACGGAGTATTCTTTAATCGGGTTGCCGTCTTAGTTATGTTTCACTACAATCAGAGTATTTCACTAAGCAGGAAAACTTCGAGAAAATTTTTCGGCCTTATCTTACCTAAACATTTCCGAGCAACACCGGGTCATTCAGCTAGTATTAAAATATGTATTACCTTTATGCAATCTCCTTAATTTAACAAAAAACAGCTACACAAAATTGTTCGAATCACCCAATAATGTTCAATGTATCTAGATATATGAAAGTCAAGGTATGTTTGCATTTATGTATGTTCCATTATGTCTTGGCTCAAATCGATCGGAATTAACGAAAAAAAAAAAAATTTTTAAACCACCTAGAGGTGGGTGAAGATTTTATCCTTTCTCTTGTTGCTCATATTTTATAAGAATTACTAATGCGTTTAAAAAGAGAATAATTGAGTCTTAAAAGAAACCATAAAAGTTGATTTGGATATAAACTAGCATCACCTTTTCAATTTGTGAACAGTATTGAACAGATCCGATTTTGTCCGTTTCCCACATTGTCGCTCTTTAACAACTCTTTGATAGTTTGAGAGTATATCACCTTGTAATTCCGAAACCGAAAGTCGGATACGCATATTGTTCACGTGTATCGTGTAAAATTATAATTCCTTTCATTTACACCACAAGTTTATGAAAATTCACCCATTCATCTCTGAGAAATCTTCACTGAGAAAGTTTGCTTTTTTCCGGTACTTACGGAACCAGAAACTGGGGACCGGTATAACAGTAGGTGATCTGTCTGCAAGACCTAGTAACTAGAGAAATTTATGATCAATTTTCAAGCGAATCGCAGCTCTCTACACGGTCACTTATGATAAGCATCTAATCAAAATGTTTGCACTTATCTTCCTGTAACTCCGTAACCGGAATTTGGATTCAACTAAAATTCTTGAACATTGTATAGAATCACAAGACCTTTCAAACGAATCTAATCTTATGAAAATCGGTTCAGCCAACTATGAGAGAAAGTGCACTCAATTTGTTGAGCACACACATACAGACTTTGCCGATCTCGACGATCGGATTCGAGTGGTATATGAGAAATTATTGATTTTGATTTTAGATTACACCCAAACCTCCGTTTACGAACACTTTTTATACGTTACCTCTTTTTACGTACCTCTTTTTACGAACCAAATCCCAAATAACATAATCTTTTTTTACGAACGAAATCCCAAATAACGTAAACTTTTTTTACGAACCTACTTCGTAAAAAGAGGTTTTGTCATTCATCGAAAGCGATTTCCGACTCCATGGAAACTACTACAATATGGGTATTTTCGGAACGGAATTGATGAGTAGATGTCGGAAAATGATGTTTGAGATGGTTCTGAAATCCAAGATGTCGATCGGTTTATCGATATTCCTTGAAAACCTTAACAATATGGGTATTTTTGTAAAGTATTTAATAAACAGATGCCGCAAAACTATGTTAGGTGTCGTCTCGAATTCCAATATAACATCCTCCGATTTACAGATATGCCTTATAAACCCTTAGAACAAAGAAATTTCCGAAACATATTGGATACCAATAAACGATGTTTGAGCTCGTTTCACAATTCAATGAGGTGACTTCCGGTATAGTGTTGTAAAGAAATGCCAAGTTAAAGGAAAATGGCAAAAACTTTCAAAAGATACTAATAAACCGAAAGTCACTGTTTTGCATTTCAAAACCACCTCAAATATAATTTTCCGACGTCTACTTTTAAATCTCTTTCCGAAAGTACCCATATTTAAGGGGTTTCAAGGAATATCAAAAAATAGGAAGTTACCATCTTGGATTTAAGAACCACCTCAAACATCGTTTTCTGATATCTATTCATCAATCCCGTTCCGAAAATATCCATATTGTAAGGGATATCAAGAAACCGGAAGTCGCCATCTTGGATTTAAGAATCACCTCAAACATCGTTTTCTGATATCTACTTATCAATTCCGTTCCGAAGATACCCATATTGTTAGGGGTTTCAAGCAATCTCAATAAACCGGAAGCCGCCATCTTGGATTTTGAAACGAGTCCAAACATCATTTTCTTGCACTTACTCTTCACATGCGTTCCGAAAATAACCATATGATGCGCGGTTTCCACAATAATCACACAAAACTTTTTTTACGAAGTAAATTCCAAATAACGTAAACTTTTCAAAACTCAAATCAGATTTTCATGAAATTAAATTCAAACAAGATATTAAAATTTATTTATTTTATTTATTTCGTCAAGCAAATGTAGACTACATATAAATTGTTTACAATGTTCACTTACATACTACGCATTATTTCTACGACAAAGCTGAGATTTGATTTGATTTTTAGACATAGTAAGGTCAAGATGTTCGCAGTATTGATTGTAATGGCGCATTATTCGATTGACTGGACTGAATTTTGCATAATTTGTTCTAGCTTGTTTTTCTAAAAATAATTTCCTGGAACGTAATTGACGGCTAGGTATATAAAAATTTAATTGCGATAATAATGGAGCTGATTGAATGCGTTGAGAAATAATGTCGCTGATAAAATAAAGCATTGCAAAGTCGCGGCGTTCTTTAAGTGTTTGAATATTGATGAGCATGCAGCGTGCTTCATATGATGGTAGAGGAAATGCTGTCCAGTTTAATTTACGAAGTGCATATAAAAGAAATTGTTTTTGAATAGATTCGATGCGTTCTTCGTGAATAATATTGTATGGATTCCATACTAGGCTGCAATATTCCAAAATAGGTCTGACATATGTAGTGTATAATAATTTAATTGTGTATGGGTCCTGAAAGTTATGACTGAAGCGTTTAATAAAGCCCAGCATGCTATTAGCTTTATTGATTATGGTATTGTAGTGTTCCACAAAAGTGAGCTTGGAGTCTAAGATTACGCCTAAATCTCTTACAATTTTACATTTTTCTACAAGTTGATTTCCTAGATGTATGTTTATAGGTATAGTTTCATTTTTCCTACTGAAAGTTATTGAGTTACATTTTTTTACATTGAGTTGGAGTAGACTTTTGCAGCACCAAATGTGGAATAGATTGATTTCGTTCTGGAATATTACAGCGTCGTTAATATTTTTAATTTCCATGAAGAGTTTCATGTCGTCTGCATATATAAGCACTTTCAGATTTTTGAGTATGAAGGAAATGTCGTTTATATGTAAAATGAAAAGGAGAGGCCCTAAGTGAGAACCCTGAGGTACGCCAGAAGTTACATTAATTGGTTCAGACAGAATGTTTTGGAAGCGGACTACCTGTACACGATTCGTTAAGTATGATTTGAGCCATTCCAGAAGAGTATGTTTTATGCCATATTTTTGTAGTTTGTGTAGAAGTAATGGTATGTCAATACGGTCGAAGGCTTTGCTAAAGTCAGTGTAAAGAGTTTCTACGTAGTTTCCGGCGTCCATTGCATTCAGAGTGAATGTCATAAATTCTAAGAGATTTGTTGTAGTTGAGCGGCCTTTAAAAAAGCCATGTTGTTTGTTTGTTATTACATTTTTAAGTTGATGAAAAAGTTTTTCATTTACAATTTTTTCAAATAATTTTGGAATGCATGAGATAATGGCTATTCCACGGTAGTTCCGAATGTTAGATTTTGCACCAGATTTAAATATTGGTACAAGAAAGGAAGATTTCCATGCTTTAGGAAAAGTACATTTATTAAGTGATAGGTTAAAAAGTAGTTGTAGTGGTAGTGTAAGTTCTTCAGCAAGATTTTTTAAAAATATTGGTGGTATACTGTCAGGTCCAGGCCCTTTTGAGGCGTCTAAGTTTTTCAGTGCTGTCGAAATGTCATGTTCTGATAGATAGTTTACAGAGATGGAGTTGGAAAATGCAGGTATGAAAGAGAAGTATTCACGGTCACGGTCAGTTTCTGAATAAGATGTATATACTTCTTGGAAAAAATTTGCAAAGTGATTGCAGATTTCTGTAGTATTTTTCCCTACATGTTCGTCGAGGTGCACTGATAGTTCCATAAAAAAACTGTTTTAATCCACCTAGTGGTGTAATGATGCCTTTCTCTAATTACTCATAATATCATAAATATTACTGTGGAATTCGCAAAAACAATTGTTCATTGAATAGAAATAGGAAAATTTGTTTAGACTTAATCTGTTAACCCAGTAGTTCTGTAACCGGAAGTGGAATCCACAACAAATTAAGGAACTGCGTATGAAACTGTAAGACTTTTCCTTTGAACCTATAAGTTTGTGAAAAACGATTTGGCCATCTAGAAAAAAACTGAGTGAGATCCTTTTTGCCGGTTTTGATCACTATTTCCAATTCTTCCGAAATCGGATTCAGATGACCGGAATAGCCAAAGTTGGTTCGTTTGCCAGCTACAAATATGACCTACAAATTGGAACAGTTTTGAATCTAGTTAAACCTAGACATACTATCTCTGGCTCTATTTCGATTACACCAATTAAACGAAATTTAACAAACGAAACGAACTTGCGTTTCTGTTACTTCTGCATATGTAAGTCGAGCTAAACAACATGAATCAACAGCTTCAAACATGCAGTAGGATTATTATTATTATTATTATTATTATTATTATTATTGATATCACTACACCACCAGCACAATATTACTTCAATTGTACACGGAACGACCGAAATTAGCTCTGCGCCTAATTCGTATTACTGTTTTTGAATTAGTTGATTTTAACAACAAAATTTCCAAAATAACTATAAAATTAGTTAAAATTGAGAATTTACTTTGCTGAAAAAACTCTTATTTTTAGAGAATGTGTTTAGTTGGTGAATATCCTGGACACAAACCAGCAATATTTCAATCCAACACGAAATTCTCATTGACAACTAATTTTGTTATTAAAATCAGAAAACTTGTTTCTATTTATCTATCACCATCATTACTGAAGGACAGCACAAAGAAAACAAAACTGAAATAGGTATTATTAACAAGTTTATTAGCCAAAAACTCATGAGAAGTGTCAAAGCAAAACAATCCATTAAAAAGCTAAAAAGGACAGTCTTATTGAAACTGCTTGAAAATTGTTTTGATGTTTTTCGCATGTATTGGATATATCTTTATTTAAATTTCTAAACCGATATGTAAAAATGTCGTAAACTGTTAGTGGAAATCGTATTTATTCAGAATTTGTGCGCACTTGAAGCGATTGTGCGTAATAATGTTTTTACGCGGAACAGTGAAGTGAATTTCGAATGTTTCACCCTAATTGTGATGAAATTTTTTTGTATCTTCAAACCTTCCGAGCTGCGCCGTCCGGTGTACTACTTGTATTCGGTTTTTGTTTTCCGAGTGCTCAAAGTTTTCAGTGAGAATGAAGAAAACAGTGATTTAGAAGAAAAAAATTCAAAGAGATGTTTATGTTTCGTTTATGCCTTTTTCTCCAATACAACATCGTATTTATACCTGCCAATATAGAAAAGACAACCTCGTCTGAAATTTTGTCGGCAGTAGTGTGCCATCTAGTGGCTAGTAGTCATTACGGTGTTACCGTTTCGGTAACAGGGCGCCATATAGCTGCAGATTGCAGAAGCCAATTCAACCATTCATATTGGTTGAAAATAACATTTTGTTTCTTTAATTCAACTAAAAAATTAGTTGAATGGAAATGAAATGTGCCTTAGCTAAGAAATGACAGCACGTTTAATTTGTGAATTCAACTAAAAAAAATAGTCATTTCAACAAATATTTTATTATTATTAAGGGAATGAGAATAAAAATTTTAATTAGCAAAAGTACGATTTTTTTAGTTGTCTCAAAAAATAACTAACTAAAATCAGCAAATCAACTAAATTTTTCGCGAAAATGCTGATTTCGGTCGTTCCGTGTACTAAATTCATTTCATTGACATTCTTTTAATTTTTTGTATTATTGATTTTACATCGGTTTTACATTCTTTTATTCTTTCGGTCGCACTTATCATAAAATAGCTAAAATTTTTATCAACAGCAGCACCGTCTTTTACCGATATCACACACTAGTAGCAGACATCCGTAACCGTTTATAGCGTGTACGAAATATAACAAAGATCGCATTGTTCGTTTTGTGTTTCCTTCTTCCACTGTTCCACCACCAGAGATGCCAGATATTTTCATAGAAAATCTGTATTGCTATGTATAAAAAAATCTGTAATAATCTGTATTCACTAATAAAATGAAATTCTTACAACAAAATGATGCCAAAAGATGTTATTCCAATAGATTGTGGTTGTAGGTAGGTAGATTTAAACGTCGAAATTTCAAAGTTTTTTATTTTTTTTTTTATCCACAACAATTGAGTTGTAATTCCATATATTTATCTAGTAAAATTTCATGATGCCATTACTTACTTGAATATCAGTTCAAATTGGTTTCAAATTATAATATAAAGGGATTTTACAACAGATCTCCATATTAATTTGTGATTTGTCCGTTGATTGAAAGACTTTTATTTTATCACTGGAATCAAATACTAAAACATAGCTTAGACAGAAAAGTTTAATTTTTCTTCCTTACTTTTTGTGTGATCTGTATAAATCTGTATTAAATTGAGGAAATCTATGTAAAATCTGTACTCTGTATTAAATCTGCATGAGCATGTAAAAATCTGTATAATACAGATAAATCTGTATAAATGGCATCTCTGTCCACCACGTACCGGTGTTGTACATATTGTCATTTTATGAGACGATTTTAAAACTTTGACACTCATCGTCTTGTAACTGCAGAACCGGAGGTCAGATCCGGATGAAATTTCACAGTAGCTTTAAAAATAATATAAGCTTTAATTCAAATCAAGATTTGTGAAAATCGGTTCAAGTATCGCAGAGAAATGGAAGTGAATTCTATTTTTGGAGTTTACCTGCTCCACGTTCGGTGCTTCCGGAACAGGAAAAGGGGAGACCAGTAGTGTCGAATTAAGTTTTTATACCCACCAATAAACAAGCTCTGAACGTTAGAAGAATTTATCAGACAGTTTAATGGGATTTGTACCTCTGTTTGACCATCGTTCGTGAAAAAATACTAATCAAATTGGTAATTTTACACTGGTATCTCGCTTTAGCTCCGGAACCGAAAGTCGGATTCGGATAAAATGTTCTATAATTTTTTAGGAAACTATAAGACCTTTCATTTAAATCTTAGTTTGTGAAAATCGGTTTAGCTGTTTCAGAGAAAATTGAGTGCATACTTTTTCTCTAATTTTAACATATTACCATGTAACTCCAGAAGTCGGATCCAAATGAAGACTATGGACTATGATAATATGATTGCATAGCCTTTCTCTATGAGAAAGGTAAACAGAGAGGAAAGGAAGAAAGAACAACGAGTGTGTTTAAATGGAAAAGAATGTCTCTGACAAGAGTAATATAATTGGATGTAAGGTATCGGTCTGGTGGCGGCCAGCATGTATACCATGTTCGATGTACGTTCTACTGTGTCTGACTGGCGTTTTAAAGTGACTAAAACAAGATTCAGAGTGGCGAAATGGTAGCGCGTATGCACGGAATGCATAAGAACCTTCGTTCGAGTCCTGTCTCTGTGTGAATCTTTTTCCAATAAATCATCTTTTCGGTTAGTTTTTCATTCATTTGGCTTCTCCAATATATGTTTCCGCTCAGTGATTGCAAAACTGAAGAATACTATCACAATTATCTCTCGAAAACCGGTAGTTTAGAGTTCCGTTCTGTTTGGGAAAAAAAAGTAGAATCAAAAATGACGATGTAATTTATTTCGACCAAATTTCATTGCTCATGCAATTAAAACTAGTAGAAAATTGTTTTTATTACTTTTCCCATACTGAATAGTTTATTATGCTTCTGCTGGTTGGGTAAAATTAACGTCGAACTTTTTGATTGCCATTTCAATTTGTAGCCATAGCATCCGGAACTAATCGGTATTCAGATCCAACCGAGTGCAGATAAAGCTAGAAAATATGTAGAACTTTTTAATAAACATCACTTTCATAAAAAAAAAGACTGCTTCCGAAGCTGCACACATATCGGGAGTCTCAGTCAAGTGCTTATCCTGACATCATTTTCGACCTGGCAACTTTTGCTTCCTCCGAATTTTCGCACCCGAACAAAATAATCCTACCCGTTTGCATCAGCACCGTTTAGGATTATGAATTCGTTCCGCGTGCCACCGACAACTGTCTTCGACGTATATTCAGTGCAGTGCTTTAGCCTCCGGCATCAGCAGCATCAGCAGTATCGAAATCTGCTCCTTTGCTACAAGAGATCTGGAACGACTGCGCTGGGTGGCGAAAGCAAGCATCTTCAGCATCATCACCGACAACGATTCTGTCAAACTCGAAAAACCTTGACATGGTGAGAAACGTTCCACGGTGACGCGCAGCATCGAACGGAATAAAATGAAGTCTCCCATCCAGTCACTGTGAGCCACCACTTGACGAAAAACCCGGCACCAGGACCTGTGAAAGGATGACAGGAACACGCGAGACAAAATTAATTCGTTCCGAAACGAAAGCTGCTGCTGCTGCTGTTTCCCCGTCTGGCGATGAAGGCTACGATATTTGCATGAGAATGAGGCAGATTCTGTGCGAACCGGTAGTATTACAACACTTCCCCCTCACGCGCTGTTCAGGTGGGCTGGGAAGCGATTGGGCCCAACCGACCGCCCCCCTCCTCTGAGGCAGCGACTTGAGAGCGAAAAAAGCAAAAAAAAAAAACGACTTCCGCACCTGAGCAGAAAATGCAATAAATTTACTTACACGTATAATTTCATCGAATTAAGTTGTTTACCAGTGAGATTATCACTTTTCTTTGCGACTAGAATGAGGATCGGGTTTTTAAAGTGATTATGGCAACTTTGAATGATGAAAAAAACAGGAATTTTTTTTTTCGTTGTCAGATATTTATACTTTGATTTGGTTAAAAACTCAATAATAAGAACATTCAACCTAATTCCGAATCTAAGTCGGAACTAAGCCCAAATTCGAAAGTCAAACACAGTCATCACATGGGCAAGTCATATCCCTGTCCGGTAGTCACGTGTCCCAATCAGAAAATTGATTGTGCGTGTATGTCAGTACCTTCCTTCCCTTTTTTTGCTTTGGCAGAACACACTTCTCTATCCGGTACCGAAGACCGTTTCCCGTAGGACCCATCAGTTGGCTCCGTTTCGGAGATGATACCGTTTTCGGTTTTCCATTCAATCCCCGTAGCTGAGTAATGGTGTAAAATTGATCCTTGGAAAAGTTTCGACAGGAAGTTGAAAACAACAAGAGAAGAAGAAAGAATGGCAGAAAAAAAAATCCCACAAAGAACGAAGCTGAAGGCTGATGATGCCGGGGCAGAACGTGTCGAGCAAGTTTCCATCGCTTGGTCGGGTTGCCGGTGCCGAAGGGTTCCCGGATACGGAGACCGCACGGAAGAATGTCCCCATTCGGGGGAACCTAACCGCAAGTTATAATCCATTTCTTCGTATATTTGACAAAAAAAAACAGAAAAAGAAAGAGAACACTTCGGATCGGTAATGGAAGGTTCACTGCCGCCGGGGGGATCGTTACGAAGCCGGGCAGTTTACAAGTGGAAACTGTGCTCTGCATCCAGGATCAACTTGGACGGAAGAAACTTCAGCTGGACTTTCTCGGTGCTCAATTTGGCACACGAATTGACATGGCTACCGGTCTGTGGGTTGGATTGTTATAGTACTGTTATACTATTCAGTTATACTCATAACAATTATATGAGGAATTTAATTTGTTGAACAATACGAAGGAATCTAGTTCCGATGTGGGATAGATTTTTGTCTTTGTCACAATCAAGGTTGAGATGAAGATACATTTTGGACAACTGAACCAGAAGAAACTGCGCAATTGGTTAGTTCACACTATTGATGTGGAGCAAGGTCAGCCCAGTCTGAATAGTCAAGAAAAGAGTTTGTTACTTTTAAAAAGTATGCACCCAGAAAAAAAAGTGGGTGGGTAATGTCAAAGACATAACTGGATGGCGTGAATACGAATAAAACTAACATTATCCAATTCCAGAATACAGTTCCAGTATGCAAGTTCTTAATACTGGACCTAATTTCTGAAACAGAATTTTGAAATTAAATTCCTATGATTAATTCGAAACCTCAAAAATAAGTTCAGCATTCAGGTGGACCAGAATAGATTCGCAATTCAGTTTTGGAATTTATTTTTAGAAATCAATCCAAAATTCAGTCCCCGAATCTAAATTCAGTATTGTAAAAACCGACTTTTGAACCGAGGCCCGGAGGGCCGAGTGTCATACACCATTCGATTCAGTTCGTCGAGTACGCAAAATGTCTGTGTGTGTATGTGCGTATGTGTGTATGTAACGTTTTTTTTTTTTTCACTAACTTCTCTCGGAGATGGCTGAACCGATTTTCACAGACTTAGATTCAAATGAAAGGTCTTGAGGTCCCATAAAAATTCCTGAATATTATTTGGATCCGACTTCCGGTTTGGGAGTTATGGTTAATGTGCAAAAAAAGAAAATATGTGTTCTAACTTTTCTAATAGATGGCGCGACCGATTTTCACAAACTTAGGTTCAAATGAAAGGTCCTGTGGTCTCATACGTAATTCCTGAATTTCATCTGGATCCGACTTCCGAATCCGGAAATATAAGGTAAAGTGTGTTACAATTGTATACCATCACTGAAAAGGGCGGAAAACCGTAATAAGGTTTCTAAATCGACCTCAAATCTTCTCCAATTAATAGTTTTTATCAGTAGACGGTCAAACAAACCGATTTCAGTTATTCTTTTATAAATCGAAGAAAATTATTTTGAAGAATACCACAGTATTATATATGATAGTATGATTGATATGAGAAAGGCATCATTAGGTGGATTAAAACAGGTTTTTATGGTAATCTCACATTGTTGAAAATGTTCGGATCAGGATAAGAAAAACTCTTTTTGTAGCAGGCAATTTGCAGCAGCTCAAACTGCAATTAATTTTCTTTATTCAAAACACTTGCTTTAATTCAATTGTTTTACTTACAAATTATAGTTTCTTTCTCTTTCCTCGTGCAGTAAACTAAACCGCTAAACGTGATATCAACCTATTTTTAATTATTATTTTAATATCCTTATCAGCTAATTTTTATTTTATTTCTACTTACAGGTTACCAAATGGATCGCAACTTTAACTAATGGCAACGGACTGTTCGACGGATTTCAAATTTTTATATATAAATTTCAACGAAATAATATTTTATAAATTCACACACTTCAACTGAGAAATTCTTCTTGTTTTGTTTTGATCATTCACGTCATTCTCACCTACGTCATCCTCACCACCAATATTACTAATCGACATGGTAGGTCGCTAGACCGACGATACTTAGACGCCATCCTTCGGCGGGCACAGAAAATTTATTCATAAATTCCTGATCATATTTCCGATTACTTGTAAAAAAATTATGTTGTTTTGTTTAGTACAACAAGAGATATTCACGATTGAGTTATGCCCATTCTTGTACGGGTTAATTTTGAAAAGGCGCCCCGTAGTAAAGTAAGTCGTATTCACGACAAAAAAATACCGAACCATACCCAAGTCCTGGCTATCAAAATCAGGACCAAAAAGTTTTGAATTTTTCCACTGATAGAAGGGATATGAAATGTTCAGACGATAGGTAATGCGTATGAAGCAAAAACCCGGAATGAACTAAGCACCTCTGAGAAACAGTGAGATGCTAAAACGAAATAATAGAAAAAAGGTTAGTGGGTAATGTCAGAGACATAACTGGATGTCGTCAATACGAAAACAACTGACATGTTCCTTAACGCTTCCGAATATCAATTAGTTGATCAATTGTATGAATTATGCAAGCATTCCTCTTTTTCACATTTTTTTGCAAAAACAAAGAAAGCTTCACTTGATCTCGATTACTGTGAATTTCACACAGCGAAAAGTGCACAAATCTAACCAAACTGTTTTAGATTTGCACTAAACTGAGGATTCTTCTGAGGATAGTTCTTAAGAAAACTTTTCAAGCCATCAGAACGGCTGATTTTGTGTGATGCTCTTCACCGTTGTTTTTTCACCAATGAAAATGACTGGCAGTTGTGACGTAATCGCTCTTGTCGGAAGCGAAACTAGCTTTGCAAACGACACAAAATACATCTGCTCGCAGTGGCGATAGAATCCAAACTGATCCAATTTTTGTTGAGAGGTTTGTTTTTACCTGTTTTCGTTTGTAGCTTTTTCACTAATGGGCGGTCCTAACGGCTATAAAAATAGCCGCATACAGAATTTTAATGTCGATTATTTCATTTCGGATTTGCATAATTTATTGGAAGAAACTATCATTATGCTGTAGGGATTCGTTTCTAGCATTCAGAAGGACCAAATTGAGGAACTCATTACGATATTCACCACTTTTCGGAACATTTTTCTCGAACGATTTGTTGTACAGCAGTAGATATTTTGTTCGCTTCTTCAGAACGCGTTCTGATTGGCTGATGTTGACATGGGTCAAATGAGACAGGTTTTTCAATAGTGTACTATTGAAATACTTCAATGCTTTTGCTATACACGTTTAAGTTGAAAAATTTCGATTCTATTGGTAGTTAGATTATATAAATCGCGCCTTATGAACTATCCTCTTTGGTACTCGTTTATACCAAACATTTCAGAAAAGCTTAATTTTGAATTATTTGAGATTATGTCACACAACCAAAAATTTTATCATAAAATAGTGATCATATTCCCGATGGCATGTAGCAAAAATTATCTTGATTCGTTAGATACAATAAGAGATATTCACGATCAAAAATTTATCACTCTCTCAGAGGGTAAATTTTGAAAAGGCACCCCATAGTAAAGTAAGTCAACACTAAGTCACGACAAAAACTGCTTTAATCTATCTAGTGGTGTGATGAAGCCTTTCTCATGTGACTTGTATTTTCAGCAATATTACTGCGGGTTTCTTGAAAAAAAAATAGCTTATTGAATAGAAATAGGGAAGTTTGCTCGGGCGCAAACTAGCAAAGTCTTACAATCGAAATATTTTCGAGTCAAGATTTTTTTTTCAGTTGTTACCGTTCATTTGGGTTTTTGTTTGTGAAAATCGGTTGAGCCGTCGAGGAGAAAGTGAGTTAGCTCCATTTTGGAGTTTCCGACCACTATTTGCGGTGTTTCCAGCAAAAGATTCCGGGAACCGGTATACCCAAGTAACAATTTTTGTTACGCTAACTTATTTGTGACTAGTTTGCAACCAGAAATTCGAGTGATTGTTACTAACATCTAACCACTAGCGTAACTCAAAAAGCGCAGTTTCTATTAGTTGCTAAGTCAGCTAAAAATAAGTTATGGTTTCGTTGGAATGCCATACTGAAATAACTTATCTTTCCATAACTTGAAAATAACTTGTTTCCAAGTAAACTAGTTGAAACTTAGTCACCATCGACATTATAAACATTGAATGAATCCAGAATACTTTTCTGTCATCAATAAAAAAGCAGAAGAGTACTTTAAGTCACAAACTTGATACAAGGTACAAATTTCACAACGGATCCAAAAACTGTCGAGCGGAATTCAATTTTACTTAACTGTTTTTTATGCGCCTTCAATCAAAATCTGTTTATAAAGATATAAAAAATAAACAACAAAATAACCCTATGTTCAGAATGCTCAAAATTATTTCAAGTAGAGTGATTTCTCATCATTTTAAATTCATATATCATGAGAACTATAATATTATCACAATCGATGTTCGATCCCTATATTATTTTCTTCGTGTTTATGACAGTGCATAGAACAAAAATGACTATTCTGCCTTTTACTACTTTCGGCAAAAAGTAGTTTTGAAAACAGTAATATCCTGGTTTTACTTACGTTTCATACACTTCTTGAGACTCCATATTGTGTTCGCCATATTCAAGCCAACAAAGGTTGTTTTGTGTGCATTTTAGTTACCATAACGTTGGGAAAACTTACCGATAACTATCTGAATTAATGAAGAAATTATATGTTATAATCTTATAATATCTAAGTTATTGTTATGGGTTATGGGTTGCTACTATTGAAGTCAATTGAACTTATTTTCAACTAGTGGCTAGAAGCATTGTTGTGATTAAAAATATGTTTGGATTGAAACCATAGCTTATAAATTATATTTAATTCAATATGACACAAAGATGTTATGATTGGAAACCTAAATAACTGTTTCGTAACTAGTTTTTGTTATGATGAAACATTACTGTCACCATGTTTTAACCAGTATAACATAAAACACATATTCGTGCTCTTGCTACTTGGGTATCTAACGCTCGTATCCGTACTGCGTACTGGTTTTTCCACTTATATGTACCGTATTTTAATTTGTAGTGTAATTACCCATTAAAATGTACACTGAGATCTTTTTCTATACGGTTTTTTACGCGATTTTTTTATGCGAATTTTCAGAGTTATGCGGTTTTTTTATGCGAAGTTTCAGAAATATGCGGTTTTTTTATGGGAATTTTCAGAGTTATGCGGTACGTGAATTCGCATAAAAAAAGACTTCAGTGTACTGTATTTTTCGGGTCAGGGTCATTTTACCGAAAGCCATTTCGCTGAAAGCAGTTTCATCTAATCCTTCAATTGCATTGATATCGTAATTGGAATAGGCGAAATGGTCTGTTCGGTGAAACGACTTTCGGCGAAATAGCTTTCGGTGAAATGACCCTCTCCCTTATATTTCATATCTTAAATTTAATATAGAATTTAAATTCTTTAGCGCATCGATTTAGTGCATCGCAATTTCGGCAATAGAAAACGTCAGAAAGAACAGAGACAACACTAAGGGAATATAAATACATGCAAACAGTAAGTGAGTTTGTCTCCTTCATTCCTTTTCAACATGGTTCTTTCATTATTCAGAGCGCGTTGCAAAAAATGTTTCTGAATTTATGAGCAAAATATGTTCGATGATTATTAAGTGCATTTTTTTAGTTTATATTGCGCAGGTGCGTATCCAGAAAATAATTTCGGAGGTATTTTCTGATATTGATATTCAGCTCAAAAATATCTTGCAAGAGAACTTGAAACTAAACTTAAACAGAAAAACTATTGAGATTATGAAAATAAATCATCTAATAATTATTTGTTTTAGTTTTAGCTCTCTGCTCTCTGCTTAATGAAAGTATCTGGGCTTGTCAAAAATTACCGATGGGCGGGAGATGAAAACTGATTTTCGAGACACCCTTTGTCTAGTTTAAATCCTCCAGCCCCCTAGTTTGTAGACAAATAAGATACATTTTACAATAAACACTCCTCTTTAGAGACACTTACTACAAACTTCACTCATTTGTTCACCTGTGCAATGAATATTTGATCTCGCCATGAAAAATTAAAAATGTCCTCTTTACCACCTCTGAATTGTAAAAAGTACCTCCGAAGGCCCTTAAGACTTTTATTTGAGTTAAACAAAAAGTATGTATGGTATTCAAAAAGTATCGATTCTCGTCAAATTAGATAAATTTTGTCATGAAGATACCCTCTCCCCCCATTGTTAATGACACTTGCAACGCCCTCACCCCTATAAAAATACTCTTATGATCATTCCTGAAGAGCAAGAAGTACCTGTGTCAAGTTTAATAGCAATCCGTGCAGTAGTTTCGGAATTATGCAGCTACAAACATTACACCCACATTTTCATGATCCCACCCCTTTTAAGTACACTTGATACGCTCCCACCCTTTTACAAAATTTCCCTTATGGTCATCTATGAAGAGCAAGAAGTACCTGTGCCAAGTTTGGTGGTAATCAGCAGTTTAGGAGTTATGTCATTACAAACATACAAACCCACATCCTTTTTACCTTTTTTATATATATAAAAAATAGGTATAGAATTCGCTCAAACTTTCGAAAAATTTTCCGAGGCCCGGAGGGCCGAATGTCATATACCAATCGATTCAGCTCGACGAACTGAGCAAATGTCTGTGTGTGTGTGTGTGTGTGTGTGTCTGTATGTGTGTTGTCAACTAAGAGGTCGAGATCTCAGAGATGGCTGGACCGATTTTGATCAAACTAGTCGCAAATGAAAGGTCTCCCCGTCACCCAGAACGCTATTGAATGGTTTTGAGATCGGATGTTTACTTTTTGAGTTATACGAAGTTTTGTGTCAAAATTTTCAGTTTTTTGACAGTATCTGTCACATTTGACCTTGAAAACAGAATATATTTCCAGACTTAGATTTCGCTCGGTAATACCTATCCAACAAGCCATAGATTGGTAAAATCCGTCCATTTTTAACGGAGATATCGATATTTTTGTGTAAGCCTTATTCCAGTAGAAGGAATTTTGAGCGCTGTATGAAAAAGCAATGCTTGGGAGCAACATGAAACACGATTTTTTATACTGTTACATATAATTGTTTCTAAGTACCAAAAAGACTGTGTACAGCATCCTTTTTTATGACAATTTTCCTCAGACCAATTTTAGCACGGTTCATTTTTGGCAACATAATCTTTCGAATATGGCATATGTAAACCAGATGATACCAGCATTATCGAGTTGGAAGTAATTCCATAATTATATTGATTTAAACTATTTACAGCAATAAATGCAGGAAGAACATGACTTCCATATACCATACGACTCAGTTCGTCGAGATCAGCAAATGCGTGTGTGACAAATAATTTCACTCAATTTTCTCGGAGATGGTTAAACCGTTTTCTACAAACTCAGATTCATATGAAAAGTTGTATACTCCCAAACAAGGTTCCTGAATTACGTTTGGATCCGACTTCTGATTGCGGAACCACAGGATGATATGTGAAACGAAATTAAAATAATGCATTTAATTTTTCTCGTAGATGGCTGAACCGATCTAAAATTCAAATGATATCTAAGAATCATCTATGATTCAAATGAGAGGTCTTAAAATCCTATAAAACCTCTTACTTTTTAGTCAGATCCGACTTCTGGTTTAGAAAATGCAGGGTGATTAGTATAAAAATGTTAATTTCACATAAATTAATCAGGTTTATCGGGTTTGCAGATTTGGATAGTCGATTACCAAATAAATTTATTTCAGTTTGATCGGTATTCGTTTTTGGATTCGGAATGTACCCCTAAATTTTAATTCGCACTACAATTTCTCAAAGATGTCTACACACTCCTCAGGTGAATTTAACTGATTTCGGCTGCACCGATTCTAGAATTCCGGTTCCAGTATCGAATCGATTCTCAAAGCTCAATCATTTTCTCAAAAAAGACCAAATCGAACTTCAAAAACAAATATTACAGGACTTAAGGTCCCATAAAAAATCGGTGAATTTTATCCGATTCTGGAATTACAGATGATGAGTTTATAAATTTTATGTAAATTGTTTGGCGTAATAATTTATGGCCATTCGAATCACTTTGGGCTATGCTAATTCCTGAATACCGGCTCTGGAAGTACCATAAATAATGACGAAAAATTCTAAAGTGGAACTTACTTCGACATCTCATGGAATGTTCAATCGATTGTCACACGCTAAGATTGAAATTCGATATGTTTTGCAGTTTCGAAATTACAGGGTAATGAGTGATTAAAATCTCAATTTGCCGTTTGAAACGACGATAATTAAAATAATGTCATGAGAACTAAAACACCTAAGAATATCCATGCAAAAACACATGCGTATTGATAAAAAAAGGTATCATCTCACTGCTAGGTGGATTAATCACGTTTTTATATATAAGAGGCATTCCACGCAAAAACAGCCACACAAAATTTTTTATTCATCTAACTATTTTTTTTCGGTAAAGAACTCTAAAATATTCGGCACGTATTTTTTATTTCAATATGGTACGTGGAATTTTTGAGGTATGATTTTTTGAAATTTCGCGTTTTCAAAAAAGAGCTTTTTTTCAACAGCCTATACTGTAATATCTAATAAAGATACAAAAACTCGTCCAACACATGAAATGTGCGTCTTTTCCTTATCTTTCAAATAAACGATTCCATGGAACAACCTTCAAAGTTAATATAAAGAAAAGTTAAAAATTAATAAACAAATAAATAAATTTCAAACTTGGGCCTAATTTTTTTTGTTGAAAAAAGAAACCTTAGTTTACAAAAACTCAATACTTCAAGGGTGTCCTGGGAAGAGAAAACTTTCATTTTTAATTCCTTGTCTCCGTGCGGCTCGAAACAAACTTTTTTTCATTATGTTAACTTAGTTAGTTTTTTGGAATCGCTTATTTGAAAGCTAAGGAAAATACGCACGTTTTATGTCTTGGACGAGTTTTTGTATCTTGATTAGATTTTACAGTATAGGCTGTTGAAAAAAGGCGCACAGTGATGTCAAGGTAGCAGAAATCCGAAAACAAAAAATATGTTTTTCCTGCACGGTATTAATTTTTTTGAATTCTCAGATAAGTGAAGGATTACAGTTTAAAGTATAAAAATTTTTGAATAAGAAATAATCTCTCCATATCCTCTCAAAGATAGGGTATTGTAATCTTTCTTCTCATTCTTCCATACAAAATATATGGCGCAATGATGATGTTTTGCGATTAGAGTTCTATATAGGTAGGAAAGGGCTGCCACTGTTCAAAAGTATTTGATTTTATAGCATTTTTTCTCTACCTTTCGAAAACCACTATGCGATCCTGCACATCTCTGCACCTTGAAGGTTATTTTCAATTGTTTGCGGGGTCGACAATAAAAATCACAGAAACAAGGGCTATACTTTTGTAAAGGAAGTCGGTGCGAGTAAAATTTAAATAAACGGCTATGTGATAAATAAAATCAGAATATTTATAAAATACATAACATAAAACACCTGTACAAATGTCGTTATATAAATCTGGCGTTGGAATAAATTGGTACCGTTTTTTTCTGCTAAGTTCCATGATTTAAGTGAGAGTGTCATTGCAGTACCGTTTTTCAAAGTATAGTCCATAGATACGTACTACTTTCTGTCATCTTCCTGGTAATACCATGTTTGAAAAAGTCCTTTTTCTCAGATTCGACGAATGAATCGATCCAATTTTTGGTGTTGTCGTAGTTTTTGAAACTGACCTGACAAGTTATGCGCCATGGATTGGAGCAAATGGCAACCGTATGGAAAAATGTCTAATAAAAAATGGCGACTGGACAGAAAATTACAAAAAAAAACTTAAAATTTTCGAAACATAGAGTCTTGCATTGTCATGTAGCAAAAATACTATACCATGAAGATCTTCATATTGCGTCCGCTTTTCATGCAATGCTCTGTTCAAACACAGCAAGTGTAATATGTATATGGAACCAGTGATGGTGTCACCTAATTTGAGTAGCCTATAAAAAATAGCACCCAGTCGATCCCACCACATGCAGTTTTTCTGTTGTTCGGAATTTTCTTGTAGTTCATATAAAAAATTCCCAAATTTGAACCGCAAAAACCACTTTATGCATGTTTGCTCAGCGTATTTTTTTCGTCATTTTTCATTTTACATAGTTTAATAAGATAATTTAACATAATAAAAATCCACTATTATTAGTAAACCAATAGTATTCAACCAAATTCTGTTTTGAACTTCGTTTATTGAAAAGTTTGTGTTTTTTCGTAAAATCGAGTCGAAAACTTAAAAAAATGCAAAATTCAGAATATTTCCCAAAAAACAATACTTAGTGAAAAACAAATAAAACACACATCACATATCAGAAAATAAACATAATAAGATAAGCCCTTTTGGAGAAAATTGTTGTTTTCAAGGTATAAGGAAAAAAAAATTTTCAGTGTAAAAATTTTTCACACAGGTTTAATCATTATCTGAAACATTAGTGAAAGCTCCAAATCAATCACGAGATAAAAAAATACACAAGTGAATTTGTTAAAAAATTTCGCCATTTTCCGGTCCGTAGCGAACGGTGAATCATGTCGCTTTTAGGTGGATCGACTATTTTTTCATACATTATCAAGATGGAAATATGTTCAGAGACCTCAAATTATTAATAAAAAATCATGCAGCTGACGTTTATCGATGTATTTTCGGTTTTTGCCAACTTTTGTATGGAGAGGCATAACTGTGCGGCAGGTCGGCGGCAAACTCAGCTGGCGTTGGCTCGGCGGCTTTGTGCCGCCGAGCCATCTTGGCTTCGGTTATGTGGCTGCACCACATCCGTTATACAGGAGACATGACCCTTTCAGCGAAACGACTTTCGGCGAAACGACTTTCGGCGAAATGGCTTTCGGCGAAATGACTCGCTCCCCTGGAAAATAAACTTGTTTATTTTTCTCAAAATCAATCTGTATTATTTCGATTTTTATGCAAAGTGTAGTGTTTTTCGAAAAACTAAATACGAGCGTTAAGTAAATCCGATTTTAATTTGTGTGGTCTTCCACTTACAGGATATGTAAACAAGATTTACTTTTTTTTTGAAAAATTGGAACATCTTTACATCTTTTTCTATGAAGGCAATTTTTTGAACTTGAAGGTTTTTCACTTATCACCCTGTAATTCCGGAACGGGGAGTCTTATCTATACCAAGTCTAAAAAATATTCTATGGTACAATAGTACCTTTCATTTGATTCTAAGTTTATTTAAATCAGTTCAGTTACTTCGGAGCAAAGTAAGTGCTTGTTTTGTGCAATTTTTCGCACATTGTTCATTGTCGTTTCGGAACTTCTTTTGAGTCTAGGTTTGAGAAAATTGGTTCACCCGTCACGGTGAAAAGTAAGTGAAAATTTTTCTCACACACGCACACAGACATTTTTCGCATTCAACGAACTGAGTCGAATGGTATATGACACTTGATTCATACCACTAAAATTGTTATTTTTACGTAAAAACAACTTACTTTACTGTGAAGCTTTTACAAAATTTATTATATTTGTTAGTTTATTTGTTTATTTGGAGTAGGGAAAAGCTACTTCAATCTATCACGAAACGTTGTCAAGAAGTTGTTTCTAGGATTACTATCTAATTAGTTTTTTTAGTGAGTTTAGAATTACTATGTTTCATTGAAATTTATCATTTGGATGTTTGTAATCTGTTGATGCAAAACATGAGGAGGTTTTATGCCTGTTGGAGAGCAAGCTTTACAGAAACTAACTCCACCGGGTTTTTTCCTGCTCCAAATAAACAAATAAACATATGGGTGAGTCATAAGTTTTTGATCGTTAATATGTTTTGTTTTGTTTAGCATATCCACGTCATCGGAGATATGATTAGCAATTTGTGATTGAATTTTCAGTAGTGTGATTTATAAGTAAAGAAGGCAAACATCCCTGTTCTGTATTTTGATCAAATCGGAAAATATCTTTCCTGTAAATCGATCGAGTGCTACTTGCTTTTGTATGGAAAACTCGATCGAGAAACAGAATGTAAAGTTTTGCATTCGATCGAAATAAGGAATAGGGGTGACAATTTTGATGCTTCACTCATTCTAGCCTGCATAGTTGACTCTTTCAGTTCAGACCAGAATCCAATTCTAGAGTTGTGTTTAGAAATTCGATTTTTTTTCATTTCCTGATCAAATTTCTCATTCAGTTTCTAGTACAGAATCGAAGGATAGAATTCTGGAAATGAAACTGAATGTCAGAACTTGATTCTAAGCCTGGATTTTGGAACCAACATCTGGGACTGAGATTAGAATCTTGATTCTAGACCTGGATCTGGGCTTAATTTAGGACATAAATTCAGGGCTTGGATCTGAATTTTGAAAATGAATTTTGGATTTAAAATTGAGTTTCAGATCAGACATCAGTTTCAAAATTCTTGTCCGGATTTCGGTATTCAGCTTCAGAATTCCTAAACCGAGTTCAGATTCTGAAGCTCTGAGCGAAATCCAGGACCAGAATTAAGATCCAAAATTCAGTTGTTTTTTTTCCGAATTTAGTTTTAAAACGCATTCCAGAATCCAAATTCAGAATGGAAGTCTGGAATTCAAAATTCAATTCTTGAAGTGAAACCAAACTTTGAAAATTTTTGAGCTAAATTTCAGGGCTGAATTATATTTCCAAATTAGAAAATTGGATTTTGTACCGGAACTCCACAATTCAACTGCAGACCAGAATCAAGGTCCAGAGTTCAATATACTAGGATTCAGGGTCAGAGTTCAGTGCCAAACCATACTCCTGGTCTCAAACCCAATTCGAAAATTCTGTTCCAGAAGACAGGTTCAGTATCCAGTTCGTCAATTCAAATTCAGAATTCAGGTTCAAAATTCAGTTGCCGAGCTCAGTTTAGAAAACAGATGAAGAATCTAGCATCAGAATTTAGTTTCAGAATTGGGATCCCGAATTTTATTCCTGCATTCGGCTCCGAAATTCGGTTCCAGAATTTCAGGTACAGAATTCAGATTCTTTAACATCAAGGAAACCATCCATTTTATTCGTACTCACCTCTTCCGGTTATGTCTCTGACATTATCCATTCGCCTTTCATTTACTTGAAAAACGTCGCCGAAGTACAATGCTTTACTTTATCAACGATATTATTTTTCAACGAATACAATATAAGTCATTGTCTTTTCAACTAGCATTTTAAGCTCCTAACGGCCAGAAGTCGTCAAACATCATTAGAAAAAAAAATTGCACTAATCATATCAAAAATTATCCAAAGAAAATAAACCCAATCATAGAAATAATGATTAGTAGATAAAATATTTGACGAATGAATAAATAATGACTCTGGTACACCCAAACCTCCATGTACGTAAACTTTGTTTTACGTTACCTCTTTAGCGTAACTCTTGTTTTAAGATTGAATCAAAATATAAATGTTTTATTTTACGTCCGTGCGGTTAACTTAGTTTTACAATCTGGCTTTATTCGTGGGTGACGCTGAACTGCTCTAGCTTAACAAAATTGAATATGCCTACGACAATGCTTAATATGTGTGTGTGAGTACAGGGGTGCGCTCATCATAGGGTTGCTCAAAAGTCAAATATTATTACACGCTTTCTTCTTGAACAAGCTAGTACAGCCATTGCCCAAAACGATCCGGTGGGATTACCGCACGACCACTACGAGTTGACTGTGATTTTCCAACTTGTGAGTCCTGTGATCCATGCTCTGGTTGTATATCTAGTGAAGGTAAGGAATTTTGCTCAAGTGTTTTTTCAGGAAGCTGTTCTGTTGGTTCAGATTTAATGTTGTTCGGATCTATTGGGAGGTTTTCAAGCCTAGGTACATCATTACGTGATTCATTCTGGGAGCACTATTATCAGTTGCCTGAGGGCGAAATAGCTTGTAAGGTGGACAGACAACTCTGGAAGGATTCTGATTCGAAAAGTATTTTGTGGCATGATCTTCGAATAAAATTTCACTAGGGTCAGCCTCGTTATTGATTGTACGTGTCATAAATCTTCGGTTACGACGGAAATAATTACCAAAATTATCTCGAACTACGTAAGAACGCCCGTTCACGTCTCTTGTAACCATACCGTAGTGCCATTCTCGCGCGTTCTTTCTGAAAAGAACCCTTTCACCGGGTTGTAAGATTGGAAGCTGTTTCGCATTACGGTCATAGTAGCTCTGTTGAACAGCACGCTTGCGCAGAATCTTTTGTTGAACATAGTTTTCATCTAGCATATTCCTTTTTAATAGTGTCTCCTTAATAGGTAAGCGAGTCTTCACAAGTCTTCCGAAAAACAACTGGCTCGGCGATAATTGCATGCTGGCAACAGGCGTCGTGTTGTATTCAAGTAACCGATACTGAAACTGATCTACCTCTCCGGTTTCATAGCATCGTTTAAGAATATTTTTAGCGATTGCTACTCCTTTTTCCGCGAGTCCGTTGCTTTGAGGATATCGGGAGCTTGAGAACACAAACATAATATTGTTTTGGTTTGCAAATCTTTCACATTCCCGGGAATTAAACGGTACATTATCGCAACGAAACACTGTTGGGTAACCATAGCTGGTGAAGAAACGATCGAAAAGCTTACAAACACTGCGCATAGTTTTGTCTTCTAGGCGATCAGAGCAGATGAATCCCGAATAAGCGTCAATTATTACTAACCAATCGCATCCAAAATATTCATAAATGTCAGTTGAACTCGTTGGAAAGGATATTCAGATGATTCGTTCTGAACGAGTGGCTCCTTTTGATTGTTTCGTCGAAACTTCTCACAGACAGTGCAGTTGGTGGTAATCTCCTTTATGTCATTTGTCATTCCGGGCCAGAAGAACTGTGTGCTCGCTCGAGCTAAGGTCTTTTCAGTGCCTAAATGCGGTGCATGTAACCATTTGCATATGGTTTCCTGAAGTCCAGTGGGAACAACCAAGCGGTGGTCCTTGAAGAGAAGCTCGTTCTCGAAATGAAGCTGATCACGATACTTGTAAAACAATTGGATTAAGGCGTCTAGCTGGTGATACTGTGGCCAACCATTCTTGACGTACTTTATTATACGCAAATAACGTTCATCTTGATTAAGCTTTTCTACGTATAAGTAGAAGTTATCCTGAGACATGCAAGCCTTTTTAACAAGAGCATGCACAACGTACTCAAGGTCTTCTTGAGCTTCCTCAGTATCCATAATTGCAGCTCTTGAAAGGCAATCGGCCACAAGCAAACTTTTTCAGGAGTATACACTAAAGACAGACCAGGATATTTAAGCAGGATTAGGAACATTCGCTGAAGACGAGGTGTTACGTCGTCTATATTTCTCTTGATCAACGTTTCGAGCGGTTTATGGTCCGACTGAATCAAAAACTCTCGACCATAAATAAAAAGTACGGGTGTGTAATGTCAGAGACATAACTGGATATCGTGAATACGAATAAAACTGATACTCTTTCTTTATACTTTCGAATATCAATTAGTTGATCGATTGTGTGAGTTGTGCAAGCTTTCCTTTTTTTCATTACTAGAATTTGAAACGATACTTCTAAACTAAAGTACAGATTAGTTACATTAAACATTCTGACACACAATTAAATATTACGAAATAACCAGTATAGTTCTTCATGATAAAGTGATGGTGGTTCTGAAAGGAACCTTTCATTAATGGTTTCTAAGTCGATGCTATGCATTTTATATAGCAAATCAGCAGAAAGTTCTACTACAAACTACAGATGGTTATAAAATGGGCCGTATAGAGTACAGTAACGTAAAATTTCGCATAATTCTTTGAGAGTATTATTACGGTTCTAAAAAGAACCTATTTAAAGAATTCTGGAATTAGGAACTGGACCAGAGTTTACTAACTAAATTCAGAACTTAGAACACACTCAGAATTCAGTTGTATTTTAGTTCTAGAACTACAATTTCGAAACTGAAATCAGTTCCGGAATCATTTTCTAGAATCCAGTTCAGCACGCAGGTTCTGAATTCTAAACCTATATTCCGGAACTAAAATCTGAAACTTGAAGACGACGAAAAAGGTCTGCTTTCATTGACGACTGCTCCACCTGACGATTGAAGTCCAAATGAGCGCACGACCTGAGCGTTTGAGGTTTGGCACCACGCTAAAGGTCTGCTCTCATTATTGACGACCGCTGCGGTCTCGACGATTGAAGTCCAAATGAAAGCACGACCTAAGCGTTTGAGGCTCTATACCACGCGAAAGGTCTGCTTTCATTGCCGACTGCTCCACCTGACGATTGAAGTCAAAATGAGAGTTGCGACCTGAGCGTTTGATGTTTTTAACCACACAGAAGGTGCACTCTCCGAAGCTGCTCCCACGACGTCTGCTTGGATCCAAAGCACAAGAAGAAATGATCGATTTTCGACCACGGCTCCCCTTTTATACGCAGTCAGTTGAAGATATGTGCCTGACTACCTTAAAATCGTCGTCCTTGCGCGAAAAAGCCAAGCAAAAGTAAAGAGTTTTCCGCGTTGTTTTCAAATTTTGAGAAAACCAAATTTTTGAGTTGTTTGTGGTTATCTCACACTGTTCAAAATATTATCCTAAATTCCTAATCATATTTTTGATGAAATGGTGAAAGAATTATGTTGCTGCCTTTATAACAAGTCGAGATATTTACGATTAAGTTCTGCCCATTCTTCCATATGGCTAATTTTGAAAAGGCACCCCATAGTAAAGTAAGTCGTATTCACGACAAAAAAATGGAACCTTTGGCATGCGAATACCACCGCTAACAATTCCTTTTCGATTTGAGCCCATCGTTGTTCGCTTTTTGTTAACGTTCTCGACGCGTAAGAAACAGGACCATGATCTTCCAGTAAAACGCATCCTAAACCGTCTTTAGAACTATCAGTTTGAATGATGCATGGTTTTTTTGGATCGAAGATTGCTAAGCCAGGTGCTTCAGAAACGGTTTTCAAAAGATCATTCATTTCTTTTTCGTGTAACTCACTCCAGTTCCATGAGCTATCATTGTGTGTCAACTTACGAAGGTTTGCTGATCGACAAGATAAATTTGGAATAAACTTAGCTAGATATTTACACAGACCCAAGAAACGAGTGACATCTGCAACAATTTTTGGTTTTGGCATATCAGTTATTGCCTTAACATCCTTTTCCAAAGGGTAAACCGTTCCATCGCCAATTATATTACCCATAAATTTAACACGATTAGTACGATACTGCAACATGTCAGCGTTGAATTTCACATGATTTTCTTTGGCGCGCTGCATAACTTGTGACAAGATATAATCATGTTCAGTTACATCGTTTCCCGCAATAGCTATATCGTCGAAGTATATTTCCACTCCTTGAATATCACCAAAGATCTGTACCATTCTGCGTTGAAACATTTCAGGTGCATTATTGAGTCCAAATGGAACACGAGCCCATCGAAAGCGTCCAAAAGGAGTCATAAATGTAGTCAAGTCAGAACTTTCTCGATCTAGCTCCATCTGCCAGAAACCACTGCTTAAGTCAAGTACAGTAAAAATATTTTTACCCGAAAGGCGACTGAACAAATCTTGTTGTGTAGGGATTAGATAATGTTCGCGTTTAATACACTGATTTAACGGTTTCGGATCAAGGCAAATTCTCAACGAACCATTTGGTTTTTCCACCACTTGCATGTTACTGACCCAGTCAGTAGGATAGTCAACGTATACAATTACTCCTTGATCCTCCATCCGCTTGAGCTCATTTTTTATTCGGTCATGCAAAGCCAACGGGATTCGCTTTTTGTAGAATAAAGCCGGAATGGAGTTTTCTTTCAGTACTATGGAACACTGGCCAGGAAATTTACCTAACCCCTCAAAAACGTCTCGATATGCATTAATGAAATCGGTTTTATTTTTGGGAATATGATTTGGCAACATAACTCTATTGAGACGAGTGATTAATCCAAAGTCAACGCAAGACTGCAAACCGAGTAACGGCTCGTAATTAGAATCAACAACCAAGAAATCTGCTGTGTGCACTGTACCCATTACAGAATCAGAGCAAGTCAACTTAACTGAACCATAAACTTTTATAGTATTGGAACTATAATCCAGAACGTGAGCATTGTTTACAGTACGTATTGGTACACCAATTAATTTTACAATATCAATTGGTACACAGTTAACATCGGCAGCAGTATCCAGTTTGAATCGCACTTTCTCGTTTCCTACATGATAGTATTTACGCCAGGGCCCTGAACTCACACACCTTTGCTCCGTTGAATTTATTCTATATAAATTAACATTCTTATTAGAATTCTTTACGCGAGCATTGTCGACCTCATCTGTTACACAGCACTCACCTGCGTCACTCCAGTTTATTGACAATACTGATTTCTGCTTGTCCTGTATTCCGGTCGTCACCGATGGCTTCATGTCCTTTCTTTCTTTACGACGACAGCATTTGCTGAAGTGGTTGAACGGTTTTCCGCAATTGTAACATTGTTTCTTAGTAATAGAAACAACATCTCTCCTTTCGTCATCCGGTTGCTTCCCCACAGATTTTACTTCAAGCAGGCTCACCTTACGATCGAGAATAAGTTTATTCTCGGAAGCGGCTTCGAACACCTTACAGGTCTCGACAATTTTCGACAACGGGTCATCTCGTCCATCAAGAAGCTTCAGTTGCAGTTTTTTATCTTGTATACCAATAATTATCCGATCACGCAACATCCTATCAGCATAGGATGTTTGACATTGTTGACATTTAAACTCACAGTATTGTATCTGTGTGCGGAGCTCTGTCTCGAATTCACTGAATGTTTGCCGTTCCTTCTGTGCAATGGTGTTGAATTTAAATGCCTCCATTGCAATATTTTTCCTTGGCAGACAATAATCATCAAACGATGCAATAACGTGTGCAAGTGTGAGTGCTTGCTCGTCCACTACATTTTTAACTGCATCATCAAAATCGGCTTCTTCGTCATCTACAGCGTGATCGCTGGAACCAACACCAAAAAGATTTTCGGTAACCACCCTATCAGGGTACAACGTGTTGAAAATTTCAACACCGCGAGATCCAATTAGCCATAGAAAAGTAGCTATTTTATTTTCTTCACTTTCTTTTATTTTGTTATTTGCGCGTAAATATATTCCGAATATTTGTTTCCAATGGGGCCATTCCTTGGCTAGATTGGCACAATCAAGTGGCTGTGGGAGCCGAAGGTCGAAACCGGACGCCATCATTGATTCACTTTAGCGCTTTGATATAAGTTTATATTTTAATAGCATTTATTTCTCGACAGTCTCTACATACGAATAACAATCATTCTGTAGGCGAATTGAGGTCTGCCACTTCTGACATCATGTTTTAAGATTGAATCAAAATATAAATGTTTTATTTTACGTCCGTGCGGTTAACTTAGTTTTACAATCTGGCTTTATTCGTGGGTGACGCTGAACTGCTCTAGCTTAACCAAATTGTATATGCCTACGACAATGCTTAATATGTGTGTGTGTGAGTACAGGGGTGCGCTCATCATAGGGTTGCTCAAAAGTCAAATATTATTACAACTCTTTTCACGAACAAAATCTCAAATAACGTAAACTTTTTTTACGAACCTACATGGTAAAAAGAGGTTTTTGCATACAATGAAAATCATTTCCGGCTCATTTATATTCCAAGGAAATTACTACAGTATGGGTATTTTCGGAATGGGTTTTATGAGTAGATGTCGGAAAACGATGTTTGAGGGGGTTCTGATTTCCAACATGGCGACTTCCGGTTTATTGATATTCCTTGAAAACCAGAATTCCAAGATGGCATAGCTTAGTTTCAACAATCTTGATAATCTGAAACTAATTTGTCTGGTAATTTAATCTTTTATAAACTAAATCCGGCTATAATGTAGATCTCCCGCAGATATTAGACTACTGCTTCAAAAATGTAAGCTCTTACTAATGAAAACCGTTCCGAAAATATGCATATGGTGAAGGTTCGAACCATTAGAGAAATATCGACACAAATTGTAAGGGTTATCAAGGAATAACCGGAAGCCGCCATTTTGGATTTCAGAACGACCTCAAACATCGTCTTCCTACATCTACTCATCAAACCCGTTCCAAAAATACCCAAATTGCAAAAGTTTTCAAGGAATATCAATAAACCGGAAGTCGCCATTTTGAAATTCAGAACCATCTCAAAAATCGTTTTCAGACATGTATTCTTCAAACCCGTTCCAAAAATACCAATAAGTAAATGTTTTCAAGGAATATCAATAAACCGGAAGTCGCCATTTTGAAATTCAGAACCACCTCAAACATCGTTTTCTGACATCTACTCATCAAACCCGTTTCGAGAATACCCATATTTTGATGGCTTGTAAGGAATGTCGTTGAACCGGAAGTTGCCATTTTGGAAATTGATGCGACCTAGAACATCCTTTTCCTGCAAATACTAATAATTTTTGTTACATAGTTAACCATTTTTTTATACATATCCAATAATATACATACAAAGGAAAAACTTTTTTTACGTTGAAAATTCCAAAAAACGTAAACTTTTTTTACGTCATAATTCGATTTACGAAGTCCCAATTTTTTTCGTAAATGGAGGTTTGGGTGTACTAGGTTCTGAGTCGAGTTTCTTGATCTGCAACTAAATCCGGGAACTAAATTCTGCTCCTGAATCCACCACAACGAGTTGCTTAAGGTGTACTGGGTAAAACGATCTGCTCAGTCAACTGCACACACTAAAATAAATGAAACGTACCCCTTTTTTAATGCGTTGTAACGCGTAAATGAAACTTCACTCATTGCACTAATTTTGAGTTGTTTGTGGTATCTCAAGTTACTAAAAAAAATTATCATAAATTTATGATCGCATTGCCAAAAGCATGAAGCAAATAGTATATTGTTAAGTACAACAACAACTTCCGCAAATCAAAGTGCGCTTTACGAGATCAACTAGCATGCACGATGCATTCCACGTGATGCGTAATTCAGTGAACACAGGACGTAATATGACATATGAAGCTCTTCACTTCACTCTTCAGAAGAGTGCAGATTAGTTTTGATTTGTAGTTACTATCAATAGGTCAGACAATTCTTGTGTTATATAAGTTCTAGATGGAAACTTGAAAAAGGAATCTTCATGCCGATTCAAATCGCCAACACAACGAATGAGCTCTAGACTAAGCAGGAACGAAAAACGATCCCATGTAAAACAAACTAAAAAAAACGACGGCAATGTTGGCAGCTTCCGCAAAATTGAATAACATAGCGGCGATATGTTCTATTGACCCAAATTTATCCGAACAGAGTGACGCATTGTGCTCACTCAGGACTATCAGCACGGCCCTATCCAAAGGAGAACCAAACAAAAAACAGTTGAAGAACGCCTTCACTGGTGAAGAAATCGACATTCCGAACAATAACATTTACAGTGCTGTCAAAAGTACCCTGCCATCCAATTTCAGTTTTTTCCCCCATTCTTTTAGGCTCTTTACACACTTTGTGTTTGCTCTATTCAAGAGCGCTTGGTAAGCATTCGGATTGCGGATTTCAAGTTCATCTCTTCTCGGTCCGCACAACGGCGTACCGTCCGATGTTGTCGGAAAGTACCTCACTCGATATTTTATTGAGTGGCCCAACAAGTTGGGAGAGTTTTCCGTCTCTAATAGAACCCACCATCGAACCGAAGGAAACTACGAATCGTAACATTCCAAGGATTCGATGTTTTTCCACTGACACCGTTGGCACTCACGAGTTCATCGACGAAGAGCCAGTACCCGTTCAGCTCTCTGCTCCATAAAAGGATTTGACATTCGGCAGGAGAGAGAGAGAGAGTGAGAGAGAACGGTGAGAGTGTAGGCCGCTATTCACCGACGAACGGTAGGCAACGTGACGTGACGTGATTACAATGGACTCTCGGGTACATAAGTGAAGGGTACTCGAAACATAAACAGCTTGGTTTGAACTAATTGGAAATTGATTTCGATGTTTGAATTGTTTGTGCTTTTAAGGTACTTTGGCGAGATTCGTTTTTTTAATAAAGCCTAGGAGAGTGGTAAAGCGATGAAATTTTGGTTGTTCGGTTGGTGGATGATGGGATGATGAGTGTTCAACTGCAAGCGATGACTTTTTAGTGTATTCTTGGCTCGATTCCGTGGTTTTGAGACTATACGACGCTGGTTCCGCAAGCTGGTTGTAAATATGGATAGTGCCGTTTTGAAAGTGAAGAAGCTAGAGTAGAAAAAAATAAAGGCTCACTTGATTATTATTCCTCAGCTCATGGAGAATCAAATTTGTTTAAAATGATTTTTCTCTTAGAGATAACGTTTCTCGAAATGAGATTCGAATTTCGACTCATCAGTTCATAACAGTTTATGTTGAACTGCTATGCCACCAAGTAGTTCAACGTGAACTGTTAGACACCGACGAGTCGAAGACGAAACGTAAATGAAAACAAATTTGGTTATTTGCATCAAACTAGGCTAATTTCTGGTCAAAGTTGTTTGATTTTGCCACTGCTTTAGCAAACTAAGGATAATCTTTTCTAAAGTTATCATATGAGTGAGTAATTAGTTTTTTATCGTAAATATTATCTGTTTTGTTTAATGTACCCACATACTTTTTTCTCCACGTCATCGGAGATATAATCAGCAATTTCTGATAAAATTTTCAGTAGAATGATTGATAACTAGGTAAACACTCCTATTTTGTATCTCGATCACATCGGAATGTTTTTGAAGATTTTTGAGCTAAATTCTGGATCTGAATTCTAGAACTAAATTTCGGGGCTAAATTCTGTATCCAAATTAGAAAACTGAATATTGTACCGGAGTTCTGTAACTAAAATTCAGTTGCACACCAGAATCCAAGTTCAGAGTCCAGTGTTAGGATTCAGGCTCAAAATTCAGTGCCGAACCATAATCCTGGTTTCGAATTCAGTTCCGAAATTCTGTTCCAGAGCTCAGGTTCAGAATCCAGGTCGACAATCCAAAGATCAGAATACAGTTCTATTATTCAGTTTCAGAATTCAGATTCAGAGTTCAGTTTCCGAGGTCAGTTTAGAAATCAGTTGAAGAATCTAGCATCAAAATTTTGTTTCAGAATTGAGGTCACGAGTTCAGTTCCAGCAATCAGCTCCGAAATTGAGTTCCAGAATTCCAGGTACAGAAAACAGATTCTTTAATATCAAGAAAACCATCCATTTTATTTGTATTCACCTCACGTTACGTCTTCCGGTTATTTCTCTGACATTACCCACTCGTTTTTTTTAAACTCGAATAACTATTCCTATTTCATTATTTTTACGTTTCGTCTTTGACTCATCAGTGCAGAGCAGTTCAAATTGAACTGCTTAGTGCTAAACTCGGCAGTTCAATTTGAACCGCTAAGCAGACGTAAAGTTTCTGCTATTTACAGAACACTTTTTGTTTTGCAACGAAGTGCAATGTCTTTTCTGACGTGCCGAACGAAAACGTGTTTTCGACTATTTCTGGCCGATGCAGGTATGGTCATTTAGGGGTTAGCCAAATTTTGTGCTAGGGCACATAACCGTTTTCATTATTTTTACGTTTCGTCTTTGACTCATCAGTGCAGAGCAGTTCAAATTCCTATTTGTTTGGACTAAAACGGAATAATTCAACGAGAAAATAAGCTCCTTGAATTTTTCGTCTTTGAATCATTATTTTGCATGAAAAATTTGAAATTTTGGCGGGTGGGTAATGTCCAAGCCATAACTGGATGACGTTAATACTAATAAAACTGAAACACTTTTTACAAACTTCAAACTTTCAAGTTTTGCCTAGATCTTTGGGAACATTTTAGTGGTTCATAAAAGAACCGATTTGAAAAATTTCTCCGATGTTTACATCTGTTGAGTACTTTTGCCACCATTTTTTAATCAGCACCAGATCCTGGATTTCGGACACTTAAGAACTGGAGCTGTACTGAAGAACTAAATTCGGTTGCAAAATTCATGTTTGAAATCCCGATCAAGAATTTAGCTCGTGAAATTTGTTCTAGAATTGTGTAACTGAATAAGGATCCAGTTTCAGAATTTATTTCTAGAATTCGTTTTTGTTCCAGGAACTAGATCTAGCATGCATTGTGAATTCTGAAGTTGAATTCCTGATTGAGAATCCTGAAGTAGAATTATGTGAATCAGAATCAGGGATACGAACTCCTAACTTTAGTAAGTGCACTTGATTCCAAAATCTAATCAAGAAACCAGTTGCACAAATATCTGGTGTATAACTTTGCTTCCGCCGTTTTCCGATGGGTGGCTGGACCGGCTGAGGATGGTCAAAATACATAGATGATAATACCTTTGAAGTGAGTGTGTACAGTGCCTAACGAATTGTCATCGCCGTTTCAGTGATAGTTGTTCTTGTTTTCGTATTATTCACGCTCGAAAATGTCTGTTTATGTGCTCAATTCTCGCCATTTACGGGAAGTTTTACTTTTCTGTTACAATTCGAAAAAAAAATTCAAATGAAGCGCATCGAATGCTCTCAGAAACTTACGGTGATGCTGCTCTGAGGAAAAGAACGTGTCGGGAGCGACATGACAAAGTCATCCTCCAACACGACAATGCTCGGCTTCACGTCGCAAAAGTGGTCCAATTACCTGGAAAGTCTTGCCCAATCCACCGTATTCCTCAGATGTCGTCCCTTCTGACTTCCACCTATTCCGTTCGATGGCACACGGCCTGGTAGATCAACATGATCAATCCTTCGAAAAGTTGGCAAAATGGAATGCTTCATGGATAGCGTCAAAAAAGGACTCCTTTTTTCGAGCTGGGATCCGAAAATTGCCGGAAAGATGAGAGAAAGTTGTCGCTAGCGACGGACAATACTTTGAATAATACATCTGTAAGCACTTTTTCCCAATAAAGCTTTTAATTTTGGAAAAAACGGCAGAAGCAAAGTTGTACATCTGATGCTAATTCCATATTCTAAGTTTTCACTTTCGACCTTGTATTCAGAGACTAAAAATTGATATAAAACTCCAAACTTCAAATTGTGTTCAGAATTCAGTTGAAAAAATCATGTTTGGAATCCGGATCATGAATTCAGTTCATGAATTTTGTTCTAGAATTCTAGAACTGAATCAGAGATCAGGGTCCGAATTGAATTCTAGAAATGATTTCTAAACTCCGAGATCCGAACCAGAATTTATGAACTGAGTTCAACTCCAAATTCTTGTACCCGAAACCAAGTTTCAAATTCAGTTACAGCATGCAGTTTCTGAATTCTGAGCCTGAATTCTAGAACTAAATCCTGTAACTGAATTCAGGAAGTCAGTTCTAAGCCTGAATTTAGGAATCAAATTATGGTTCAGTAGTCAGCTAAAATACTCTGGCTCGGAGTTTAGATCTAAATTTTTTTACAGAATCTTGATCTAGAATCCATATCATGAGAATTCCGAAGTTGAATTCCTGAACCAGAACACGGGATACGAATTCTGAACTTTAATTAAGGTAATTCAAACTCAGTTCCAAAATCTAATCAAGAAACCAGTTCCAGAGTCTTAGTTTTCATTTTTGATCCTGTGGACAGGGACTGAACTGTGAAATTAAATTCCAAACCTCAAATTATGTTCAGAATTCAGGCACCAAATTTACTTGCTTAAGAATAGCACGGAGTTTCACTTTGTGTAAACTGCATTGATCCTTGCATGCTGATCAATACCGTCGCCCGACACGTCCTAGAGACCGAGGAATCATCATGCATGCATGCGAACATCACAAGAAAGGGTTGATTGTTAGTACATTTTCGTCATTCAGTAATAGCCGTTCAACCGAGAAGGTTGTATATAGAAGCGTACAGTTTAACAACGCTGGTTAGTTTACACGCGTTAAATACGACAACGGTTGAACTACAGGTAGAGACCTGTTGGCAGCAGCCGTTAAAACGTAAAATCGTGCTGCATAAGAGAGCCCTAGTGCTGGGCCAAGCTGGTGAAGGAAACAACAAAGGGCGTTTCCCAAGCTCTACCCAGGCCACAATATACAGCCACAAGTGCTGAGCAGGAGAGTGCAAAGGCACATTGAAGAAGAAGAGTGCAAAGGCACACAGAAGCAGGATAGTGCAAAGGCACACCGGTGCGAAGGCACTTCGGTGCAGAAGCATATCGGTGCGGAGCACAAGGAAGAAGGAGACAAGACAACTCGGTCTTTCCACTGCCATACAACACGCAGGTATACACCGGTGACCTGCGCTGGTTACAGCTGGCGAAGACGAAAGCAAATCGGAATTCGAGTGGTGCTGGATGTCAGGTAGCAGTAGCATCACATCATATTCTATCGCTACAGTGAGCTTCAGCATTGTATCAACGTCCAGATACACCCAACAAGAACATCTAGAGCAACGAGGATCTACACGGCAGTGCAACGGAGATAGACAACAATTTCAAGGTAGAAGTCTTTTCTTTTCCTTTTGATTGAGTACTGTGTAGTGTTGGTTTCAAATTTTATTTAAAGTTTAGTTAAAAATTTTAATGTAATGGATGAATCCATGGACGTAAATCCTAGCATGAATCCGATACCCCCACGAACGAAAAAATATCAGGAGAGCTCTTCTGGGCCTTGGATAGTCTTTTTTAGACGTATATCAAAGCCATTAAACATTTACCAAATTTCTAAAGGTTTGACATCACGATACTCTTCAATCAAAGAGATCATAAAAGTAAATAACGATAAAATTCGTGTTGTGGTAAATAATTTGAAACACGCGAATGATATTGTCTCTTCGGAACATTTCATTAAAGAGTATAAAGTTTACATACCCTCCAAAGATGTCGAAATTGACGGTGTTGTTACCGAAGCGAGTCTTTCGGTAGATGATTTACTCAAGCATGGTGTTGGTCATTTCAAGAACTCTATGCTTGAGGGTGTGAAAATACTGGAGTGCAAACAACTGTACTCAGTAGTTTATGAAGAGGGAAAAAAAGTTTATCGCCCATCAGACTCGTTTCGAGTGACATTTGCCGGATCTGCGTTGCCGTCCCATGTCTATGTCGATAAAATTCGCCTCCCTGTTCGGCTTTTTGTTCCAAATGTAATGAATTGTACGAACTGCAAAAAATTCGGACACACAGCTACTTACTGTAGCAATAAACCAAAATGTATTAAGTGTGAAGGACCTCATAAAGATAATGATTGCAACAAGGAAATTGAAAAATGTATTTATTGTGGGGAAAGTCCTCATGAGGATATTTCAGTATGCACTGCATTTAAAGTGCACAAAGACAAAATTAAGCTTTCTTTAAAAGCACGGTCTAAGCGCACATATGCAGAAATGCTTAAAACGGTCATTGATGTCCCCCCTTTGGAAACCGGAAACGGGTTTTCAAATCTAGAGGAAACAGAGGACTCTGACTCTGACGAAAATAGTGAAGGTAATTCGTTTATCACTACCCAAGGGTCAGTTAAGAGAAAGAAGTCTTCTTCCAAATTACCAAAAAAGACACCTAAAGTTTCATCTTCAAAAAAAGATCCCCGTGTTAAACAAAAAAAGTCAAAACCAAAGACTGTGCCTCCTGGTTTGTCAAATTCACAAACCAATCCAGGATCTAGCACAGAAAAAGGTAATAATCCTGTGGGCTCCATTTCACAGCCACCAACAGGATTACTGAAGTTTTCGGAAATTGTTGAATGGATTTTCTCAGCATTCAATATATCTGAACCCTTAAAGACCCTCATAATGGCATTCCTTCCAATAGCTAGAAATTTTTTGAAGCAGTTATCAGCTCAATGGCCAATTGTCTCAGGTTTTGTATCTTTTGATGGATAATTTATCACCCGCCGCAAATGATACAATCACTGTCCTGCAGTGGAATTGTCGAAGCATCATGCCAAAACTTGATTCATTTAAAATTTTATTGCATAGTCAAAAATGTGATGTATTTGCTTTATGCGAAACATGGCTTACTTCAAACATAGCTTTAAATTTTAATGATTTTAACATTATACGTCTCGATAGAGACTCTCCGTATGGTGGAGTGCTTTTGGGAATTAAGAAATGCTGTTCCTTTTATAGATTAAACATCCCTTCAACTTCTAGTATAGAAGTTGTTGCTTGCCAAATAAACATTAAAGGCAAAGATATTTGCATAGCTTCGGTTTATATTCCTCCAAAAGCACAAGTTGGACAGCAACAGCTTAATGAAATGGTTGAAGCCCTTCCTGCTCCACGATTGATTCTGGGGGATTTAAATTCGCACGGAATGATGTGGGGTTCCGTTTACAATGATAGCAGATCATCTTTAATACAAAACATTTGTGACAATTTTAGCATGACGGTATTAAATATGGGTAGCATGACACGGATCCCAAGACCTCCTGCACGCCCAAGTGCATTAGATCTATCTCTTTGCTCAACATCAATTCGACTAGATTGCACCTGGAAAATATTGCCTGATTTACACGGTAGCGATCATTTACCAATCATCATCTCAATTAGCTGTAACAAATGTATTGCTAATTCAGCTAGTATTCCATATGATTTGACAAAAAATATCGACTGGTTTAAATACCAAAGTAGAATCTCTAGTATTTTGAATTCAATGGAAGAGCTCCCTCCACTTGAAGAATATGACTTCCTCATTTGTTCGATTCTGGAGGCAGCAGAACAATCCCAAACTAAACGCTTTCCTGGGCCAACGACTAACAGAAGGCCTCCCAACCCCTGGTGGGACAAAGAGTGCTCAGAGGCTAAACTCGCAAAACAAAATGCTTGCAAGACGTTTCTAAAACGGGGAGGAGGAACTCCTCAGAATTTTGAAAAACTTATGGTTTTAGAAACCAAGTACAAGAGCTTACTTCGAGCCAAAAAATGTAGCTATTGGAGACATTTTGTCGAAGGTTTGTCAAGAGAAACCTCAATGAGCACTCTTTGGAACACGGCCAGACGAATGAGGAATCGTAACGTGGGCAATGAGAGTGATGAATACTCGAACCGATGGATATTTGACTTTGCTAGGAAAGTTTGCCCAGATTCTGTTCCTACGCAAAGCACTATACGGGAATCTCCTCCAAATAATGGTTTTATTAATAACCCATTTTCAATGATGGAATTTTCTATAGCACTCTTGTCTTGTAACAATAACGCCCCTGGGTTGGACAGAATTAAATTCAACTTGGTGAAGAATCTGCCCGACCTCGCAAAAAGACGTTTGTTGGAATTGTTCAACAAGTTTCTTGAGCAAAATATTGTTCCGCCTGACAGGAGACAAGTGAAAATTATCGCCATTCAAAAGCCGGGGAAACCAGCTTCCAATCACAACTCATATAGACCCATTGCGATGTTGTCCTGCATCAGAAAATTGTTCGAAAAAATTATTCTACGAAGTCTCGACACTTGGGTCGAGACGAACGGTTTGTTGTCAGATACTCAGTTTGGCTTCCGTAGAAATAAAGGGACGAATGATTGCCTTGCATTACTTTCGTCTGACATCCAAATTGCCTTCGCTCAAAAGCAACAAATGGCATCTGTATTTTTAGACATTAAAGGAGCATTTGATTCAGTTTCCATTGATGTTCTTTCAGACAAGCTCCACCAACATGGACTTCCAGCGGTTATAAATAATTATTTGCACAACCTTTTGTCAGAGAAGTGCATGTATTTTTCACATGGCGATTTGGCAACATTCAGAATTAGCTACATGGGTCTCCCGCAAGGCTCATGCCTCAGTCCGCTCCTCTATAATTTTTACGTGAATGACATTGACAGCTGTCTAGTAACCCCATGTACACTAAGACAATTGGCAGATGATGGCGTGGTTTCAGTTACTGGACCCAAAGCTATTGATCTGCATAAACCATTGCAAGATACCTTAGATAACTTGTCCGATTGGGCTGTTCATCTTGGTATCGAATTCTCTGCGGAGAAAACAGAGTTAGTCGTCTTTTCAAGAAAGCATGATCCCGCGCAGCTTCAGCTCCATATGATGGGAAGAATGATCCAACAGCTTTTAACTTTTAAATACCTCGGGGTGTGGTTCGATTCCAAATGCACGTGGGGAGGACACATTAGGTATCTGATAACGAAATGCCAACAAAGAGTAAATTTTCTTCGAACAATAACAGGATCTTGGTGGGGTTCTCATCCGCAAGATCTAATAAAATTGTATCAAACAACGATACTTTCAGTGATGGAATATGGATGCGTTTGTTTTCGTTCCGCTGCAAACTCTCATTTTATCAAACTTGAGCGAATTCAGTACCGTTGTTTGCGAATTGCCTTAGGCTGCATGCACTCGACACATACAATGAGTCTTGAAGTTCTGGCGGGAGTTCTTCCATTAAAAGATCGATTTTGGGAGCTTTCATCACGCCTGCTAATAAGATGTGAGGTGCTGAATCCCATGGTAATTAATAATTTCGAACGACTAGTCGAGCTTCGATCTCAAACAAAATTTATGACAGTATATTTTAACCATATGTCACAGGAAATCAACCCTTCAAGATATATTCCTATCCGTGTCAGCATCCTAAGTGCCCCTGACTCAACTTTATTTTTCGATACATCCTTGCAGCGTGAAGTGCGTGGAATCCCGGATCATCTACGCTCGACGGAAATCCCAAAAATATTTTCAAGTAAGTTCAGGCATATTGACTCTGAGAAAATGTTTTACACGGACGGATCGCGAATTGAAGAAGCGACAGGGTTTGGTATGTTCAACAATAATGTTTCGGCCTCATTTAGGCTTCAAGAACCTGCATCTGTTTATATAGCAGAGCTAGCAGCAGTTCATTATAGTTTGAGTGTAATCGTCACATTAATTCCAAACCATTATTTCCTCTTCACAGATAGTCTGAGTGCAATTGAAGCCATTCGCTCAATCGCTGCTGGCAAAAATGAACCGTTTTTCTTGGGTAAATTAAAACAGTGTCTGAACGACATATTGAATAATAATTATCTAATCACTATAGTCTGGGTCCCGGCTCATTGCTCCATTCCAGGCAATGAAAGAGCCGATAATTTAGCCAAACGTGGTGCTATTGAGGGTGAAATTTATGAGCGACCGATTGCTTTCAACGAATTCTATAGTTCGTCTCGCCAAAGAACACTTGCCAGCTGATCTGGGTCGGTGGATGCACTCAATTATTCCGAAAATATCGACAAAGGCATGGTTCAGGGGACTGGATGTGAGTAGGGATTTCATTCGTGTGATGTCCAGACTCATGTCCAATCACTACACGTTAGATGCACATCTCCTTCGAATTGGGCTCTCCGAGACTAATCATTGTGCTTGCGGAGAAGGTTATCGGGATATTGATCATGTCGTTTGGACATGCGTGGAGTATCGTGATGTCAGATCTCAACTAATAAATTCTTTGCGTACCCAAGGTAAACTATCCAATATCCCAGTTCGAGACATTCTTGCTTGTCGTGACCTTTCATACATGAAACTTATTTATCATTTCATAAAGAAAATTGGAGTTTCAATTTAATAAAGGCCCCTTTTAAGACTTAGTTCTGATCCCAGCTGCGTCCATGAGTTCAACCAATAGCTAAATTAGAATAAAAATTATGTAATGATACAAACAAACTCGAAACAGTTTATGAAATTATCAACAAAATGTCTGAAAATAACAGCTTATTTTATAATTTATAGAAGTTAATCGTTTGGTTCAAATAATATTTCCGAGTAGATTTCATAATTAATGACGAGTTACCTAAGATGATATTTAAGCTATAAGAGAATATGTTTTAATAAATTCAAAACGTTGTGACTATGTTAGAATTAAATTAGGATAAGAATATTATGTAAAAGTGATGCTACGGCGAAGAAAAACTTATGTAAACTGCCTTAAGAAATAAACGTATTTATGGAAAAAAAAAGTACATTTTCGAGTAATATTATCATGTGTTTATTGCTCTGGGTAGCCGACTACCGAGAAAACGTTGCAATTTTATTGCGTTTTGTATTAATATGTAAAAGCAAAGTCTTGGAATTACATTCTTTTTGTGGAATTTGGCCATTCTGTTTCAACAGACTTCTTAGTGTACAGAATCATTGCATGGCTAGTACTGTGGATCCTACTGACACTAAGAATCCTTCCAGGTCGGGGCTCGAAAAAGTTAAATTTGAATTAAAGTATTAATATGTGCTTCCTACTAAAACTCCCCTCCCCTTGTTTCCAGAATTCGTAAATCTCTGAACAGCCAGCATAAAAAATCAGTGTACCCTAGCGTTAGGCTAATCCGACCTTTTCAGCACCGAAGCAGAAAAAAAGCCGGTTCCGGATTGGTCGTATCGATCGGATCGGCCTAATGCGGGTCAACCTTAATCATGTCTTAAGAGAGCTGTGGACTAGTGTCGTTTCAAAATAAATTGAGATAAAATCGATGTATAATTAATTCACGAAATATGACGAAAGATTCTGTATCATTCATCCTAATCTAAAATCATCAGCCAAATAAAATAAATTACAATCACACTATTGAAAGCATCGGTCTATTGGTATCTGATACAACCGCGCGTCCTTGCAGGTGTGCATGAAATTGAATTCGGAAGTTAATATTTGAAAAGTTCCAGGATCCAGTGTAATCTCATATATAATAATAATGACTGAAACCGGAGTCAACAACGCACTCGAGTGTTGACTAAAAGGAAAAAGGAAGACATATATCAAAATAATTTACTGCACACGGATTGAGCCGAATGGAACCAGAACCCACAATTTTACACTAGAATTCGGAAAAATATAGCTTGTTTGTTACTGAAAGCCCCATCCATCCTTAGTCTCGTAGTTGCAGTTGACTAAGAAAATTGTCGCGCTAGAATCGGATTCAAATATTGGCTTCGGGAAAGCGGCTGAGTTGTTTTTTTTGTAATCAAAGCTCTAAAAATAGATTCACACGATTTTTGAACTGTAAATTTCAAGTTCGGGTACTGTATTCGACAATACTTCCTAAGTAGGCTGCTCTTATCTTTAGTTTATAAAATTTTGAAGTTATGTATTGTCATAGCATTTGGCTAGGACTGGCGAAGTAATATTTTTTTCTTACATTCTAAGCTTCTAAGAACCCAGGGCTTCGTTTTTGGGAGAGGCCCACAGATATGACATAAACCATCTAACTGGTGATTCTTCATCTGTCTTATTCTAGGTGTAAGGAAGGGTGTAGTTTCAAAAGTACCGTTAAAAATGGAATTACCATATTCGTATAGAAAGTAATCTACAATAACTGAATAGTGGCATATTTTGGATGGGACCATGAGGGATGTGTGTGTGTGTGTGTAACGAACTTAGATTCAAATGAAAGCTCTTGAGGGCGAGTACAAAGTGCCACAATCCTTTCCGGATCCGACTTCCGGTTTCGGATATACGGTGTAATTAGTGCTCTAAAATAAAAATATGTGCAATATCTTTTCACGAAGATGGCTGAACAGATTTTCACATAATCGATACTCAAAGCTAATCGGATCTAACATAAAAATCATGAACTTACTTTAGATACGACTGCCGAGTCTATAATTACAGGGTGATAAGATCAAAACATTCATTTTCAAAAGTGTTTTCATAAGTGACCAAGCTGGTTATTCAAAACTGGTTGATAAAATCTAGTTGGGATGCGCTGTTATTTAATGGCCAAAAACATTTTTATCGATTCCGCCAATACCGTAAAAAGCGGTTGAAAATTCCTAAATTGTCACTTCAATTTTCCGAAGATGGTTCGACCAATTTGCGCAAACTTCTATGAGGTGAAACTTCATAAGGTGAAAAATGTGAAATCATGCAAGGAACGCGAAAATTCTGCGAAGCTGTACTAAAACTTCTCTAATATGTAAGTCTTATTAGTTGATGATCAAACTAAGTGGCTTTGATTATACTGGTTCTCGGAAGTAGCGGTCAACATCGGCAACAGAAATGGGAACTCAACACAATTTCAAAGGATCTCCAAGGTTGCCACGACATTTTATTCGGATTTGACTACCGCAATTATTGAAAATTTCAATTTGTCCTTTAACGATAGGCTGCAAAGAGCTTAGCAACTTTGAATTCGTGTTGGAAAATGTTACCAGGAAGGTTTTGCGGAACTTTTAACGGAACTTTTCAATTTATCAATGAAAAGCCGATTTTAAAAAGCTTAAGCTCAAATAAAAGCTTCCATAGTCTCAAAAATTTCTATTGAAATTTCCCGATCTATACGATGACGAGTGTTGAAAATTTCAAACTATCATTTGAGGTGATGATCAAAAGAAAGTGAAAAGTTGTTAAAACTGTGCTAAAGACTGTTACAAAATATAAAGCTTTTTAGTTGAAGACCTCGCAAATTAACTGTGCTGTTCCAACACCGGAAATAGTGATCAAAAATTCTGAAATAAATCTTGCATTAATTGCTGGTAATGAGGAAAGCATCATTACCATTAGGTTTTGAAAATGTTTTATAATATGTAGTCGAGAGTTTATTGTTGCTTTACCTCTTTTACCATATTTATATGACAAAAAGGAACAGAGTTCAATAAAAAATTAAGAAAAATTTTCCGAGACCCGAGGGCCGAATTTCATACACCAATCGATTTAGCTCGACGAACTGAGCAAATGTCCGTGTGTGATGTCAACAAACAGGTCGAGATCTCAGAGATAACTGAACCGATTTTGATCAAACTACCCTCAAATCAAAGGTCTCCCCGTCACCCTGAACGCTATTGAATGGATTTGAGATCAGATGTTTACTTTTTGAGTAATTCGAAATTTTATGTCGAAATATATCTGTCACAATCGATGTATTTGATTTTGATATCGATCTTTTTGTGTAAGCGCACGGAGAACCCGCAGATCACAAAATTACAATATTGCAATTGTTGTTTCACGCCCTGGTTGTTTCAACTAAAATGTTGTTGATTTAACTATCATATCTGGTGATTTTGACATAACCATTCAGGTAACCGAAATTGTTGTATTCAGATGCTGTCACTTGGCGGAGAACGAAGACAGCAATAGGCAGAACAAAAAACCTCTTCATTTCACCAAAAGCGTTTCATATTGAAAATTTTCAATGGTAAATGTACGTCATTTATGTTAGTTAGGTAGTGGTCGTTTTATGTAAGTGAAAGTATGCAGAAGAATATAACAGTTAATTGTAAAACAAGTTTTCCATATGTTAAATAGATATTCCTACAGTATACATGTTTTAATTTTATCTGAGAGTAATGTATTCTAGGACAGTTCATGTCAATGTTATTAAAACCGCTTAACGCTTAAAAATTTGCTGCTAAAGCGAAGTGGTACTATTTGTATTTTCTTGAAAGTGTATCTGTAGCATTGGGTTTACCAGCGAGCCATTCTGCAAATGAAGGAAAAATTTCCTAATTCCCTGTGACCCTTTTTCTGGTGAGTTCCCTTTTGAGAATTGTTATCTGTTGGTGCATTTCTATATCCTTTGTGAGTTTAGTGACAAAGATATAAGCAGTTAATTAGGTAAAATTTCATTGTTCAAGCAGTGAACGATTAGCTGCCCCCAGAAGAGGCTAACAGTAAAAAATATTTATTGCAATTGGCGTCTTAAGTTCAAATAACTGAATAATTGGTTGAAACAACTGAGACATTTTTTTGCTTTCATGCATACAAGTAACTTTGCTGGGATTGTGTATTTGTTCAATTGCACTAGTGACATCTCATTGAAACGTTTCATTGTGCGCTCAGGGTGTTTGGCATTGCTCAACTGAAACGTTTCATTACTTGTTGGGTGTCGTTGCTAAGCAGACAGCACGATAAATCAAAAATTACAGATTAGTTAAAACAACAATCGATTAGTTGTACCAAATTTTAACCAATTAAAATCAGAAAAACAACTTTTCCGTGCGACTTTTCGACTCATTCCAGCAGTAGGAACTTTAAGCGCTTGATGATAAAGCGATGTTTCGGAGTGAAGTGAAACACGATTTTCAATTTTGTTTTATGCTATTGTTTCTTAGACTATGCACAGCACATTTTAATGTGTGACACATTTTTGTTTTCTATATAGGGGTGCAAATTAGAAACTTAAGAAAAATATACGTAGAAATGTGGTCAGGTTTTGAACAATTACAGCTCAGTCAATTCTGTATCAATTATCAATATTATGTCACCATTTGATTGGAAATATTTCTACGTATTGATTTGAATATTCATAACCATGTATTTTTAATTGTTGATTAATAGCTAGCAGTGTTATGTTTAGTCTGCAAAAAATCTCCGGCATACCGGATTTCCCTGCCATAGTCGAAGGTTTTGAAGGAGTAAGCGGTATATCAAAGGAAAAGCATCGCTCTGATTGGTCAATCGATGCAAAAGCGAAGCTGTTGGAAGTACGCGAATCTATAAATATAAGCAAAATTATAGCTAACGTTTCAATCCTTCGTGTAGCATGCTAGAGGTAGGTTGTTGCTAGACAGCAAGACAAAAAGTGCCATAAAACGATTTGATGCTTTAACTGGTATGCTCTGATCTTGTGTCATGCAAGTTCGGATGAAATTCCATGTTATGTCGTTTCGCCTGAGATATTGACAACTACCCCAGGGTAAATTTTGAGTGCATAAGATTAATTTATAACTTATATAACATGAACTCTTTTTATGGTGAGAAAAGATTTATCGCTTCAACTAGAGATGGGCAATTCGTTCGCGAACGGTTTCTTTTGAAAGAATGATCAATAGTTCTTTATTTGAGAACGATAGTTCTTCAGTTCAAAGTCGTGGACGACCTTTTTTTGTTTGTTTTTTGCTCGCGCAATTTTTTTTGAAACTGCGAAACTTCAGTTCTAATTGAGACCTCGGTTAGTTATTCAACAGGCAAATTAACTATGAAAAGAACAAACGAACGGCTCTCGAGAACTAGTTCTTTTAATAGAACTCTGCATCACTGAACGGTTCTTTAAAATGAACTGTTCTGCCCATCTCTAGTTTCAACCGAAATCGCAGAATGGTAGCAATGGTAGAGAAACGCTATAAAAATAACTGCTTGCATATAAAACTTGAACACAAGCTTGGCGAAGAGAAACTTAAATATCGATATCCGTATCGCAAGCATGTACAAAGATATAATTGCATACATTTGGGATATTGATGTATTTCGTCGGCTACAAAACAAATACAAATCACGACAAATAGAGTCTATGTTCTGGGATCGCGTGTTCGGTGTTGGTTCCTAATAAAGATCAATCTAAGCAGATTCTCGTGCATTTGCTGATTAAGTTGTGGTTGCCTTGTTCCACATCAATGGCTCGAACAACCACATTTGGCTGATGCTTGTAGTTTTTTCATGATGTTTCGATTTTAGCACGGTTCGTTTTTGGCAACATAATCGTTCGAACATGACATATGATTTAGAAAGATGGCAGTATTTTCAAATTCAAAGCAATTCCACATTTATATTGATTTATAATACTTGCAACAGTAATTGCTGGAAAAACACAACTTTTTACACCCTTATACCATTCGAAGAAGTTCGTCGAAATAAGCAAATTTGTGTGTGAAAAACAATTTCATTTTTCCCGGATATGGCTTAACTGATTTTTACAAACTTACACTTATATTAACAGTCCTATGCTTCCATACAAGGTTTTTGAGTTTCATTTGAATCCGAAGTTACAGGATGCATGTAATGACATTCATATAGTGTCACTCATTTTGCTACTAGATGAATTTGAACCGATTTTATCCATCTAACCTTCAAAGAAAGAGTCTCACAGTCCCATAAAAACCGCTTGTTTTTGCCTTTCTCATATAGAAAGGTTATGCAATCACTTGAAAAACCAACTAGAGAAAATTGGCCCGGAGGGCCAAGTGTCATATACCACTCGACTCGGATCATCGAGTTGAGCAATGTCTGTGTGTGTATGTATATGTGTGTGTGTTTGTGTGTCTGTATGTGTCAAATAATCTCACTAGGTTTTCTCGGAGATGGCTGAATCGATTTTGACAAACTGAGATTCAAATGAAAGGTCTTCCGGTCTTATACGGAATTCCTGAATTTCATCTGGAACCGACTTCCGGTTCCGGAGTTATAGGGTAAAGTGTGGTCAATATTGTACACCGTCACTTTAACTGGTAAAACAAAAACCGTATAAAATGTTTTAAACTGGACTCTAAACCGTTATTCTCAATCCTAGGTTCAATTGAAAGGTCTTATGGTCCTACCAAAAATTACTGCATATTTTCGGATGCAACAAACATTTAAATCGTAATTTAGAGTGCGTACTAGTAGAGTTTGTATGTCATGTTAGTTGGTGGCCGTCAGAGATGTCTATCTCCTCTGTGTGACGAAGAGCAAGCAAAATTTCTCCCCTCGCACAGACAACTTCAACGAGAGCTCTTCTCTTTCACATTTATACACCACTGTTGTGTAAAGTGTACACGCATCATGAGTGCGTTTGTTTATTTCCTTTTACCTCTTCCACTGAATCGCACCAAAGTGCTAGAGCATTAGCTAATAAATTCTCTGAGGTGGATGCAGATACTTTCACAGAGGTGTACACGCCGGTGAGCACTCTGCTGTATGGTTTTCGTAGATGAAGCGTGGACACGCAAAATCAGCAAAATAAAACAATTTATCGTAAAATTTTCGGTTTTCCTTGCAAATTTTTCATAGCAAGGCCAGATCTACTCTCTATTAATTGAAGTTCACAGAAGTGTTCGCTCACTATCACGCGCCAGTGGTCACTTGGGTGTATTTAGACGAGAGCGCGTGTGAGCGATTCATGCGAAGAGAATGTGTTTCACTCGCGCCAGCTGCTTTAACCACAAGCACACACTCAAATGCTGTCTATTCGACACTGAGAAGAAGTGCGCTTTCCGCTTTGTGTGGTGCTTCGTTTTTTTCATCCTCGGTGTGGCAAAAATCTGACTCTAGCGTGTATCTCTCTGGTGAAATGCCATCTCTGGTGGCCGTACGAACCGACTTTGATTATACCGGCTCTCGGATCCGGTACCGGAAGTGCATATAATAGTGAACCCACTTCGTTTTCTTAAGGATGACCTACGCAATCAAAGCACTGTTTTATTTTGTATGTTATACTAGTTAATGCACAAACAATCTCTTATTTTCTTTCAAAAATTTTTGAATAGAATACCACAATATTATACATGAGAAAGGCATCATTACACCACTATGTGGATTAAAACAGGTTTTTTTTCTTCACAAGAAATAAACAGCCGTTTCGGCATATATTGATTTGATATATTTATATTTTTGATAAGTGGAACAATTGATTTAGTTACTTCGTTTTTACATGACGATGTGAAAATTTCTGCTGAGCTTCTATAGCTGCTAGTGCAACGTGACAAGTTGGTGGTTTGCTGAACAATTGTTTCAGATATACCTTAAATTGTTCTATAGTGATTTTTTGGGTAGTATTGTAAAACTTAACAGTGATCAGTTGCACAACCGATTTTAATATATTTGAAAATCTTTCTGAACTTATCTAACATAGGAAAACAATTCTAAAACAATTGTAGAACCTCTTGAAATTTCAATAAGTTACAATAAGTTAAGCTACTTGGGTAGATAAATAAATGATAATAAAAAAATATATAAAATAGTGGCAATTTCAATGCTTCTTTTAGCTTTACTTATTCAGTATGTTACAATAATTTCTCATTTCAGTTGAAGCAAAACTTCTGTTCCAGTTCGTGCTCGCATCTCACCCAACACAGTCGAAAATCGTTTGCGGTCGAAGCAAAAGAAACAAAGACAATACAGTGCAGTGAACAATAGAGTGTACGGAATGGTCAAATACGATTCAACAAAGCCTGAAACTTGACCTACAAGATCAAATTCAATTTGTATAGATTTCAAGCGTTGCAAAGTTAGACCAGCAGCAAATGAAATTGAAATCTTACTTAAAGAACGAATACATCTAGACGCTAATAATGTAAGTGAGATTCAATTTAACAAAGCGTCTAACTGTGTGTACATTATGTTTAAACGTGAAAGAGATGCAATTGCATTCGCTTTGGTTAACAACGAGGTGCACAGCTTTGAGTGTGACAACATGAAATACAAAATTTCTGTGCACATGGCGGACAATGCCATACAATGCGTGCATGACCTTCCCCCGCAGTTCAGCGATCAGTCCGTTCGGGAAATCATGTCGCAGTACGGTGAAGTTGTTTCCATCGAAAGAGAAGTATGGCGGAATTTTTTCCCCGGTATCCGGAATGGCGTGCGAGCGGTACGTATGCATCTACATCAGGCAATTCCATCTTACATCATTTGTGGACAAGGTGCGACACATTCGTGTAAAACGCTGATTACTTATGAAAATCAGCTGGTTAAATGTCAGTTTTGTGAACAACATCCTGCACACTACGGTAAACCTTGCACCGAAACTGCGAAAAGAACATCTTCAACCAAAGACAAGGTCAACCGTTCAACAACGAAAACTAGTGAGGGTAGTACTCCTGTTTTACCATCAAACCAACCAAAAACAGTAACAAATGTACAACAAGGCGTTTCTACAGCAACTAGCTCAAGACTGCGAACAACAAGGAAAACGAAAAGAAGACGGAAATCAACAACAAAACCACCGATGCGGCAATGGAGGACGAGACGAGCCACGAACAAAGTGCCCCTCAACCCTCGCAGGAGGGAAATGGATGCTCTTCTCCTCCTAGAAAAAGAGTGACAACGAGATCCACTTAAAAAAATCCTTTATTTAAAAATCGGCTTGTTCGGCCACGTAAAGCTTGTACGCAAATAGGCCTGAATAAGAATATCTTTTAAATAAAACTTCTGTTCGCACTAACATCGACAAATCGACTCTGAATGATTCTTCACTTCATACACATTTGATTAGGAAAATCTCGATGAATTCAGATATAAAACTCACAACCACACACGCAACAACAACAAAGAAAAAAGAAAACTCTTGACCAAGCAAATATTTATTTTTTTGACTAGTGCATTGTTCCCGCTCATTTTCCCACCCTGGCTGCTGCTACTGCTTTTACTGCTCAGGTGAATTTCGAGCACGTGCCACACTTTCCACGCGTGTGTGTTCGCTCACGGTGTCAGCTAGTTTTTTGGCCGAATTCGCTCTTCAAGTGAGCGTCCACTGAGCAGTGCCCTCACCTAGAAACGACGAGACGACACCGTCCACACAATCCACAAAACGAAAGGCTAGGTCAGGAAGGGCGCCTGCTGTCAGCTGGTTTCGGATGGTCTCATCAGGCAGGACTCACCCGTTCACCGGAAAACGGTTGCCAGTAATTGGCCGTGAGTCGCCGAGCCAGCTGGTGAACCGGCGATTCACAGTTCGCTCTCAGTGCTAGCTAACCTAGCAAACAAACGCGCATGTTGCTCGACTTTTCGCTCTCTCACCAGGACGATGATGACGACGACAGGAGCAACGGGCGTTTTCTTGATCGAAGAGTGCCATGCCAGCCAGCAGCAGGCAGTGACAGTGGCCAGTGCCAGAGTGAGCCTTCGCTTCTCTCCCGTGTGCGAAACGAAATTCAGTTGGGTGGTAGGTGCTTACGGAAAATCATCCTCTAGCAAAGGATCCTCCCGTGTTTCCGTGTAGTTCGTACTAGTTCGCGGTATCCGTTGCGGTGCCGGATGAGTGTGTGGTCCTCCTCAGCGACCTACTACTAGGGGGTTCGTTTTTGTGTGTGATCCGAAACAACGGCACGAGTGATTTATTAGTGTTGTTCGACAGGCTGTTCTGCCACCAAGGATACTTCTCCCGAAGCGGGGTGGAAGCAACCGAGTGCAATCGAAATAATAACATTCTTAAGTAATGTACTGAAAAAAAAAAAAATGTTGAAAATGTTAAAAATAAAACGCGAGTGAGCCTGTGCTTGAAAACACAAAACAAGGCGAGAAGTGCGAAAATCGATTTCATCCTTTGCACGAACGGCCAAGGACCGCTCGCTCGTCCGTGGCTCAGCCCTTCTCGAAGCAAAAATAATAAAAAACGAAGAAGGAAATTCTGTGTTAATTGTTGAATGGGCAATATATTTATTCGCCACAGTGAACTTTCGCGATTGGGGCTCAGTTCCAAAGTTTCGCCCGATGGGTGGTGATTAAGTGGAAACGAAAATCGAGTGAAGTAAGCAAAGGGTGGGTGAGTGTGTGTGTGTTGATTGTCAGCCGACAGACGCGTGCCCTTTTCCTGGATTTACACTGGCTTAATTGGAGTTTGAGCACGTGAAACATCAATTCCGAACAGGCAATGGGAGAAAGCGAAGGCATAAAAACAAATACGATTGAAAACAGCTTGGGGAAGGCGTCGATGTATTTTTAATAACATTCGTCTGAGTTCGTCAACGTTGGGTCCCACGAAGGACACCGATTCAAGTGGGCAACAATAATGAGAACCAGTTCCCTTCAAAAGGTGGTAAAACTGATTGCGTGAGGTAAACAATTAAAGAACATTCTGACCCGGTCCTGGTAATCTGTGTTGAAGGACTTCAAGTGAAAAGTTGAATTGATTTGGCGATTCCCGAAGTCGCAAAGGTCAACGGTGCCGTGTGAGCGTGGGCTACAATCAAATCATCATTCGGATTTCTGTACACCAACCGGTCATTATCCGTTTAACGACGTAAAAAGTGTTCTCTGTTGTGACCGTAGGATTTGTGAATGTGAAACCGGCTTATCGGGGAAAAAAGACCAACTTGTTTTCTTGTTTTTTTTTTTTTGCCATCATCCTGGGTCCACGCCATCATCGACCAATAAGTCAAAGGCGGCAAATTGAGAAATTTATACCGCCCGTCGTGAAAAACATCGTGAATCCATCCCAACACTGCAGGGAGAAAACGAAAAAAAAAAATTCGAATTCCATGACCTAGCTGTTTCCCATCTTTTCTGTTTTGTGATTCCCTTGCCGGTCAACGGCAACCCAACGGCGCCTGGGAAAATGAAAAGTGTGCCAAGCAAGCGGCAAGCGAAGTAGGCAAAACGGAGAGAAGAAAAAAAAAGTGAAAGCCCCTAACCTCAGTTGTGCCGTAAATTGATGCTGTTTAGTGCGCGCGGTGGAATTTCCAATTTTATGACGCTGGGTGTCGCAGCACAACCGCTCTAGTGGTGTCGCATTCCGACAGTGTCCGGATTCCGACAGAGTATCCTGTGACAACATCAACAACAACAACAACAAGAAAATTTGCTCGGCTTGTGTTACGCATCGATGGGACGGTGTTGGTTGTTTTTTCGCCTTCGTTTTACGCGGTATTCAGAGCGATAAACGAAAATAAAAAAATAAAAAGAAGGGCGAATAAGTATTCGAAAAAGTAAGATAAAATATCGACGGGTAGCGGAAAAATTGACATCATTTTGTCACCGAGAGATACAGGGGGTGGCAGAAAAAAAACTCGCTTACCAGTGGACCAGAGGATTTGAGGTAGGTAGCCACGAAGTTGGAGGGAAAAATTTAAGATTGTTGCGATAATGAGATCTTTACCTCTGTGGGGCGTGGGAAGTTAGTTGGCTAAACAATCTTAATAAACTGTGTGATTTATGGAACTGATAACATTCTTGTAGGGTGGGAGTACAAGGTGAAGTATTTTTGGAGTGCGCACACTTTGCTACTCACAACTTTCTTTGTCCAACCGTATATAATCTAAATGGCTCAGCTGAGATTACGAACCCTGACTCGTTTTTGGTACCATTACCAGAACATTTACATTCACTCAGTGTTCTAAACTTAAAATAAAAAACCCTTCTTAATCCACCTAGTGGTGTGATAATGCCTTTCTCTTCTTTCATAACAGTCTCATGAAAAAATGTTTCATACTTTTATTAAATAAATAATTGATTCAGATTGATTCGAGTAGTTCACAAAAGCATGCTTCAGTGTTTATGTCACACAGTCAGCATCATTTTTCCAAACTAGTGCTTGACATTTGCGTTGCCTATTTGTATGAGAACAGTGATGCTAATCTAAAAAATGCCTTCTTAGTCCACTTAGTGGAATTTTCATATATCTTGAAAAATCACATGAAATTTTCGAAATCGAAAAAAAAAAATTTTAATGCCAAAAGGCTTAGAATTGCATGAAACGTAGAGATTTAGTGTCATCTCGAAAAAAAAAATTTTGAAAAAGTCGACTTTTTGGGACTTAGAAAAAATATGAAAAAAGTTGATATTTTCAAAAAAATTGATATTTTCAAAAAAAATTTTTTTTTAGATGACACTAAATTTCGATGTTTCATGCAGTTTTAAGAGTTTCGGCATCAAACAAAATTTTCGATTTTGATAATTTCATGTACTCCCCCCTATGGTGCTTTTTCAAGATCGAAAATTGTCAAACCTTTACCACCGGGCAGCACCCCTTAAGCATGTCCGATTTAGCTCAAATTTTGCATGAAGGCTTTTTTAGAGGTGCTTGAACTTTTGAGCACTAGAGCTTAACGAAAATAGAGGTGATCCCAAAATGTTGGCACCCTTATATATATAAGAGCGGTGAAAAACAATGTGTTCTGTCGGTTACGTCACTTATACCATCATATATCTGGAACCAAAAGTCACAACCATTTGATCTTCGAACTTGATCAACGGCCCGACAGTAGCTTTCAAACGAGCCCAAGTTTGTTAAAATCGGATCAGCCATCTCTGAGAAAATTGAGCGCGTTCAAATATCTTCGAAAAGTGCGCACACACACACACACACACAGACATTTTCCGATCTCGTCGAACTGAGTCGAATGGTATATAACACTATGGGTCTCCGAGGCTCCGTTCGAAAGTCGTTTTTACCAGCAATTCTAATACCTTTCTATAGAGAAAGGCAAAACGTAATTCTTTATTCATTTATTTATTTGTTTACTACAGATTATGCAGTATAAAGGACTAGAAATATGTTAAAAAATATGCACTCACTTTTTCAGAGATGGCTGAACTAATTTAACAAACTTAGATTCAAATAAAAGGTATCACAGTCAAATAGCCTGCTATCCAATTTCATTTGAATCCGACTTCCGGTTTTGGAGTTATAGGGTTATGTGTAAAAATTATGTATAAATATGCACTAGATTTTCTCGGAAATGGTTTAACCGACTTTCACAAACTAAGATCCAAACTAAAGGTTTTGAAATTATTCAAAATTTTCTAAACGATTTTTTCTCCATAAACGACGGCAAACAGAGGAACAAATCCCATTAAACTGACTGATAAATTCTTCTAGTTCGCCGAATTTATTGGTGTGTGGGCATATAAAGTTGATTCGGTGCTAACATTATCCCATTTCCTGTTCCGGAAGCACCGAAAGTAGAGAAGAAAAACATCAAAAGTAGAACTGTCTTCGATTTCTTAACGATGCTTGAACCGGTTTTCACAAATCTTGATTCAAATTGAAGCTTATATTATTGCTAAAGCTACTATGAAATTTCATCACGATCTGACATTCGGTTCTGCAATTACAGAGCGATCAAAGTCAAAGCTTTCAAACCGCCATTTAAAATGACGATGCGAAACCACTACACACCGTTACGAGCTGGTACGGAAAAAGAAAACACAACTCGCCTTTACAAACAATGCACACAGCGAACTTGGTTCAATTTCGTACAAGCTATTTAGAAAATGAAAACCAACACCTAAGCTGATTACTTACTCACTTTCCTTAGATAGAGCGTGACCGATTTTCACAAACTTCAGTTCAAATTAAAGATCTTATGATCCCTTACAAAATACACATTCAACGCGCATCTCCGGCGTATTGGAATCGTGGAGAGCGGTCTCTGCGCTTGTGGTGACGGTTATCAGGACATCGAGCATGTCGTATGGACGTGTACGGAGTATCGGAGGACTCCCTAAGGGTCCGAGGTAGACCACCTGAAGTTCCGGTCCGAGATGTGTTGGCTAGTCGGGATATCTCTTATATGCTTCTTATATACCAGTACCTCAAACACATTAATATCCAAGTGTAATCTGTTATACCTCGCTCAGAAAGTATAATCTCCACCTACAGGTTCGACACTAACATCCGCCCGATTCTCTCGATCACCGTCCCTGTCCACCATCTTCATTGGAACTAACAAGATCTTTTTTTGTCACTAACTTTTCGTTCCCCCTTCCCCCGTCTCTTCACCATCTCGATGGCAACTAATTAGATCTCTGTAGTTTTCAGACATTTTGTTTCCATACCCCCTATTTACCTCGGTTTCCACAATATTTACTTTTTTTATTTTTTCATCTCTTCGTAACATCACCATCACCGCCTACGGTCCTACGCTCCAGTCGATGACCAGCATGCGGGCCACCCGCCGGGCCTTCGTAGCCTGGGGGTGTTTCCCGCGGACCCACACGAACTGAAAGGAAGCGGCCATAGATAGCACCAACTGGAAGTCATGCAATATTCAATTCACCGACCACTGCCGAACGCCAGCTAAAAGCTTTTTCCAAAAATTCTAGACGACATAATCTAATGATACTATTCTAGTTTTAAGTTAGTCGGTAATTAAGATTAGGAAATACCCTTGGCATCTTAGAGCTTAAGCAGTGTGCCTAAAAATATATATTATACTATTGAAAAAAAATCCCTTACAAAGCTTCAGAATTTCATCCGAATACAACTTTCGATTCCGGAATTACTCTAATAATCTCTAAACTGAGCTCAAAACTCTTCCAACCGTTCCAAGTCATTGTTAGTAGACAGTCTATCAAACTAGTTCCGACTGTCCAAATTCCGATCATAAAGACAGTCCTAGAAAGTATGGACGCACTTTGATTTCGCTGTAAATAATTCACAAGTGTAAGATATTCAAATATTATTCGATATACTGATAATATCAGACTACAACAACAGAATATTATTCTCAACATTTGCTATTTAGCCATTGTAGACTAGCTAAAGCACCTTTTTGCGAACGTTCCTCATTAAATTCCGTACAGACTCCTTGGCGACAATTTATGGCACTTTTTTCCAATCTTTTTCGAACTGTTGAATGGTTTCGGCTGCCGAGACATGTTTCCTAAGATGTGCCTTCGTTAATGCCCAAAATTCCTCAATTTGGTCGAAGTTGTGGGCAATTTGGTGAATTCATGTCTTTTGGGACGAAAGTGACATTTTTGGTAGTATACCATTTTACCGTTGATTTCGAGTAGTGGCCAGAACCGGTGAAACATGTTAAGTCCAGGTGGGTAGTTTTTCGATTTTTTAACAATATTCTGTTTCGTTATTAATTGGCATGAAACGTGTAAATTCGAAGTTTGAAGCACATTGCACATTTAGGGATTAAATACGCCATGAAACTATTGTGGGGTTATTCGAACTGTTGACATAGGACTCCCCAACTAGATTCAAAATCACTGCCTATATTTGTTTTGAGTATTAGGGCAGTGGCATTGTCTTGTTCCGTATAAACTTATTTGTGTGTGCGAATTTTCGAAATTAATTCTTTAAGAATTTTAGTTACTCTGACCGTTAAGTTCGTTGGGGCTGATGATGGAAGGTGCTGAATTCGCGCATGTCATCCTGCCGATTTTCGATCAAAATATGTCTCGTGCGAAGCGAACGGCGCATAAAACAAATCCATAAACAGTCCAGTCGCTGATGTGCATACCACATTGCTTAAAAACGTCCCAAGACTGACCCAAATGTCAAACTTACCTCATTTTTCGAATGAACCAACCTTCAGATGTCAAATTTTCACATTGATCGGCGTTACCGTGGCGTTACTTGTTCACTTATGGAAAAATGGAAATAACGAGTCCTGTATGCTGATAAAGTAACGGTTTGACAGGTGTTACCCGCACTCGGATCCATTGAAAATAAAGATTTGTGTGTATTCTGATTTCAAACGGGACCAAATGATGCAATCGTCAGAAAAAGTCAAGCAAGTTTTGATAATCGCGATGAATGAACGCAAAATTGAAGTTCGTAAAATTAAATATGCTGAAATGGTTGGGACATTAACTGGAAACGCTTTTATTATTTTAATCGAATATCTGGGCATATAAAAGGTTTTTTTTTCAATCGAACAAAAGCAACAACGCATTAACGATCCAGAGAGCAGTTTGGCACTGTTAAGTCGCAATAAAAAGAATTTCTTTCGTTTGTATGAAACAGTGAACGAAACTTGGATCCACCATTTTTCTCCGGAGTCGTATTGGCATTCATACGGAGAAAGTCGTTCGAAAATGTAACAGGTAGTAGGAACAATCATGGCGTCAGTTTTCAGATACTCGAGGTATAATAAACATTGACTATATTGAAAATTATTATTACATTGAATTATTGATGCGTTTGTAATGCGACATCGAAAAAACCATTTTTAACCAAGACAATGCTCCGTGCCACAAGTCAATGAAAATAATGGCCAAATTGAACGGATTGGTCTTCGTTCTGTTTCCTCACCCACCATATTCTCAATAACCTAGCCCCCAGCGACTACTTGTCCTACGAAGGCCCGGCGGGTGGCCCACATGCTGGTCATCGACTGGAGCGGTCTTCCGTGGGCGGTGATGGTGCTGTTACGGAAGAGGAACGTACTCATTGAAGAACAGACATCTTATGAAAACCGGGGAAATCCTGATAAAATGTTTTGGGAAACAAGAAAAATTAGACATGGTTCGTTACACATTGAAGTTTGAATCACCATTTATCTAAAATATATAGATTTATCTACTCGAATCGTTGCGAAAAAAGTATATCCAAGCAGTATATATAATGATATCGAAAATCAGTTGAAAAATAGTTGAGTTTTAAATGTTCAAACCACTGTTTGTACAGTTTTATTTCCTGTATTTTGAACTTGCACGTCGGTATAGCAAACAAGACCGTAGCCCTACGTCAACAGATTTTGAGTAATTTTTTTATCGGTACTTTCCAATACACGAGTGATTCATTGATCAGATGCTCTCCTCTGGTTGGAAAAAAAGTAAAAGTTAAGTTACTAAAAGATTTCTGCTTACTCAAATGATCCTTGTCACGTCTTACCTTTCTGCTGTATATCTTCACACCATTACTCAACTAGCTGAGTACTAGGGTTCTATAATTTTGATTTTATTAATTATTCCAAGTTACATTAAAAATATTCTTATCGTTATAAATAATACTTATTCTTAAACCTTCGATATTCATGAACAATACTTATATTACCATTGTTTTTTCGTTAGAAATTTCAGGTGGTTAATCACCTACCTTTGGAATTTTTAGGTGGGTAGTAGCACCCATCGTACCCACCTCTTTCACCGGTCCTGGTAGTGGCAAGAATCAAGATCTGGCCAGAAGACAACAGGATCCTTGTGGCTTCGAATCATGGGTAGAAGTCGTTTTTGTAAGCATTCCTGTTCATTGAAGCAGTAGTGATGAAGGGTTTCGAAATCTTACCGCAGCTACAAATTGCTTGCCAGACCATAGCTTTCTTACCAAATTTTTCGACTTCAATCGATGTCTCGGACTGGTTCAACACTTTTTTTTTTTTTTTTATAATAAAATTTTTATTGGGCTCATTTGCGTTAGCTTAACGTGGCCGATTGTCTTGTTGTTAGGTGGAAAAGAGTGGAAGCCGTATTATGGGGCGACCTGCTCCCCTAGAGTTAGTAAAGGAGTGTCAGGAGGGTGGGACCTATACTGTATTGATTTTGAACATATTTTGATATTACAAATCATTCATTAATAGCTTGCATCTTTTAAACACACTTTGCATTTCCGGGTTCTCGACGTTCTCCAGATTGTAACGAGGAAGAGACTATACTAAACTCGGATGCTTTGTTGGTGTACTTTGATGTTGGTGTGTCATTTATGGATGGTTCCCAGCAATTCAGCTTGACCAGTGTTTAGTTCGTTTGGGGTAGGACCACTGTAGAAGAAAGAAAGAGAAAGAGAGAGAACTAGATTTGCACGTTTATAGCTTTGAGGAAGTTATAGAGGTAGGTCATGTAAAGGAGATCTCTGGTTGCCAAAACGTCACGGACTGGAACATAAGGTGGTCTACCTTGGGCCCGAAGGGAATCAATTAGCTGGAGTCTGACGTCGCAATACTCGGAGCACACCCAAACAACATGCTCGATGTCATGATAACCGTCTCCGCAAACGCAAAGATTACTCTCACTAAGGCCAACACGATGAAGATGCGCTTTGAGCAAAGAGTGGTTGGACATAAGTCTTGACATTGTGCGAATAAAGTCCCGGTTCACATCCAACCCTCGGAACCAAGCTTTCGTCGATACCTGCGGTATAATGGAATGTAACCACCGTCCTAGATATCCATCATTCCAGGAGGTTTGCCAGCTGACGAGTGCCTCTTGACGAGAACGACTGAAAAATTCATTGAAGCAGATTGGTCTTTCATAGGTTTCACCTTGTAATGCGCCCACCTTGGCCAGTGAGTCCGCCATCTCATTACCCCTTACGGAACAATGTGATGGGACCCAAACCAAGGTAATCCGGTATGATTTTTCAGATAAAGCACTCAGTTGTTCCCGTATTTTCCCCAGGAAATACGGCGAGTACTTTCCAGGCTTCACTGAGCGAAGAGCCTCGATAGAGCTGAGACTGTCCGATACAATGAAGTAGTGGTCTGTGGGCAAAGTTTCAATGATCTCAAGGGTATACTGAATTGCAGCTAGTTCTGCGACGTAAACTGAAGCCGGATCACTGAGTTTATAGGAGGCGGTGAAATTTTCATTAAAAATACCGAAGCCAGTGGACCCGTCGAGATGTGATCCGTCAGTGTAAAACATTTTATTACAGTCGACTTCTCTAAATTTGTCATTAAAAATATTTGGGATCACTTGAGGGCATACGTGATCCGGGATTCCATAAATATCTTCTTTCATGGATGTGTCGAAAAACACCGTAGAATTAGAAGTATCATAGAAACGAACACTGTGAGGATTGTAGAAAGAAGAATTATTGTTACGTGACATGAAATCAAAGTACAATGTCATAAATCGGGTCTGAGAATTAAGCTCGACTAGCCGTTCAAAGTTATCGATAACCAACGGGTTTAAGACGCTACATCGAATGAGTTGTCGATATGAGAGATCCCACAAACGGTTTTTCAACGGGAGAATTCCCGCCAGTACCTCGAGACTCCCCGTATGAGTCGACTGCATACAACCCAAGGCTATACGCAAGCAACGATACTGGACTCTCTCCAGCTTGATAAAGTGTATTTTCGCGGCTGAACGGAAACAGAAACATCCATACTCCATCACTGACAATATCGTTGTTTGGTACATCCTTATAAGATCTGTTGGGTGAGCTCCCCACCAAGTCCCGGTCACTGTACGTAGAAAGTTGATTCTTTTTTGGCATTTTCGTTTCAGATACCTAATGTGACATCCCCAGGTACCTTTGGAATCGAACCAGACTCCGAGGTATTTGAATGTGAAGGCCTGAGCTATGGTTTGACCCATTAGTTGAAGCTGTAGTTGTGCAGGTTCACGCTTCCTGGAAAATACTACCAACTCAGTTTTCTCCGTGGAGAATTCGATACCCAGCTTTAGAGCCCATGTAGACAAAGTGTCTAAGGTAGTTTGTAATGGTCCTTGCAGGTCGGTAGACTTGAATCCTATAATAGACACCACGCCATCATCTGCAAGTTGCCTTAACGTGCAAGAATTTTCAAGACATTCATCGATGTCATTGACGTAAAAGTTATAAAGAAGGGGGCTGAGGCATGAGCCCTGGGGAAGGCCCATGTAACTAATTCGTGAGGTCGCCAAGTCTTCATGTGTAAAAAACATGTGCTTTTCCGATAATAAGTTGTGCAAAAAATTGTTGAAAAGTGGGGAAAGACCATGCTTGTGCAGCTTCTCCGAGAGAATTTTTATGGAAACTGAATCAAAAGCCCCCTTTATGTCCAAGAATACTGATGCCATTTGCTTCTTGTGAGCGAATGCCATTTGAATTTCTGTAGAAAGCAGCGCAAGGCAATCGTTCGTTCCTTTGCCTTTACGGAAGCCAAATTGTGTATCTGAAAGCAAGCCACTTGTTTCCATCCATTCATCGAGACGAAACAGAATCATTTTTTCCAGCAGTTTCCGAATACAGGAAAGCATTGCAATCGGCCGATACGAGTTGTGGTTGGAGGCTGGTTTGTCCGGTTTCTGAATAGCGATAACCCTCACTTGTCTCCAGTCTTGAGGAACAAAGTTCTGTTCGACGTACTTGTTGAACAAGTTCAACAGACGTTTTTTCGCGATATCGGGAAGATTTTTAAGCAAATTGAATTTAATTTTATCACGCCCTGGGGCATTGTTGTTGCACGATAAGAGGGCAAGAGAAAACTCCGTCATCGTAAAGGGGGTATCGTTTTCAGTGTATCGAGAGGACGCGACGCGATAGGTATTCGATTCCCGAACAAAATCCGGGCAAACTTTCTTGGCGAAGTCAAATATCCAGCGGTTTGAATATTCTACGGATTCGTTATTAGTGGTTGCATTTCTCATACGACGGGCTGTATTCCACAGAGTGGTCATCGATGTTTCCCTAGATAGGCCATTGACGAACCGACGCCAGTAACCTTTTTTTTTTGCTTTAATCAGATTTTTCATGGTCTTTTCTAATGATGCATATTTTTCGTAGTCTTCGCGCTTGCCACTGTTCCCGAATTTTTTATACGCGGATGATTTTGTTTTATATATTTCCGAGCACTCTTTATCCCACCATGGGGTTGACGGTCGCGTAGTGATTGTAGTTTTGGGTACTCGTTTGGTCTGGGCTTGAATCGCGGCGTTGAGGATCAAGTCAGCTAGGGATTTGTATTCTTCTTCAAGCGAATCTGGTTGTTTCGTTTCAAGAGCTTGGGATACCGCGATCGAGTAGGAATTCCAGTCGATGTTTTTCGTGAGATCATATGTCATATCGACTGATGTCGGTGTTTGTGCACCAGTGGATATTGAAACCAAAATCGGCAAGTGATCACTACCGTGGGGATCAGGGATTACCTTCCACTTGCAATCTAGCTGTAGTGATGTCGAGCAAAGGGATAAGTCCAGCGCACTAGAGCGGGCTGGCGGTCTTGGATTGCGTGTCATTTCACCCGTATTTAAAATTGTCATATTGAAGTTGTCGCACAGATCATAAATTAACGAAGAACGGTTATCATCATATAGGCAGCCCCACCCCGTACCATGCGAGTTAAAGTCTCCTAAAACTAACCGCGGAGTGGGAAGAAGCTCCATGATGTCTGCAAGTCGTCGATGCCCTATCGAGACTCTGGGAGGTATGTAGCTAGAAGCTATACAAAGATCTTTGCCTCTAATTCTGATTTGGCAAGCAACAACTTCAATGCCCGGGATCAAGGGGAGGTTAATTCGATAAAATGAATAGCACTTTTTGATCCCTAAAAGAACCCCTCCATAGGAGTCTCCTCGATCCAGGCGTATAATGTTGAAATTGTGGAAGTCAAAGTTTATATTTGAAGTGAGCCATGTTTCACACAATGAAAATACGTCGCAGTTACGCGAATTTATCAAAAATTTGAAAGAATCTAATTTTGGGATGATACTTCTGCAATTCCACTGGAGTATAGTGATCATATTCTCGATTTCTGTAGGTATTTCAGCCATCGATAGATACGATCGCTGTAAGGAGGGGCCATTGTTCAGTCAACTGTTTTAAAAATGTTCTTACTGTTGGTAATAAAGCCGTTAGAATACTTTTAAGAGGATCAGTTATATTGAAGGCTGTTAATATCCAGTCCACGATATCAGAGAGTTTCAGTAATCCAACGTTTGTCGGGTTTTCTGGTTGTGTTTTGGGATCACTTGGGTTTTTCAGTGTCCCTGGAAGTGCTGGAAATTCCTGGTTGTAATTCGATTTTCGAAATCCAGGAGGTATTGGCTTCGGCTCTGTGACATTGTTGTTTTGGTTCCGTTTTAATATTTCAGTTTCTAGTATTTTAAGACCTTTGCGAGGAAGCTTAGGAGAGGACATAATTGGTCGTTTCCTGTTTGTTCCTAGCTGAACAGAAGAAGGTCCTTCGTCGGGGTCATTTGAAACATCAGCGTCAGTCGACAAAAAAGCGAATGGGTTGTCAGAGATATGTGGAGTAGCTCGTTTGAGGATTTCCGCGTAAGATCGTTTGGAGTGCTCCTTCACGGTTCGCTTGAGCTTTTCCTCGCGTTGCTTATATTTAGAGCACTCAAAAAGAGCATGCGGATTCTCACCACAGTAAATACACTTTTCGATTGACTTCCTGCAGGAGTCATCTCTGTGTCCCTCACCACATTTACCACATCGTGGTTTGTTACAACAGACTTGAGCCGTATGTCCCATCTGTTTGCAGTTTGAGCAGTGCATTACTTTCGGTACATACAACCGAACAGGTAGACGAACCCCTCCCACTACAACGTAATTCGGAAGTGCAGAACCGGCGAAGGTCACACGAAAAGAGTTTGATGGATGATACTTTCCATCTTGTGTCGATTTAGAGTGCAATTGCTTGCACTCCAATATCTTCACTGGTTGAAGGTCGGGATTTTTGAAGCGGCCAATCCCATCCTTCATCAGATCTTCGACAGTTAAACTTTCTTCGTGGACCACACCGTCGATCTCCACCATCCGAGAAGGTACGTAGACGCGATATTCCCTCGTGAAAATCTCATTGGTAGCAATGTCGTTTGCTTGTTTTAGATCAGTCACGACAACGCGCAGTTTGTTCGGAGATACTTTGTCCATGTGTTTTACTGCCGAGTAGTGTTTAGTCAGATCTCGAGAAATATTGAGGACTCTGAGGGATTTAGCTATGGGCCGGAAGTAAACCACCCACGGGCCATCCGATCCGTCATCCTGATAGACCTTCTGACGGATTGGTGGTTTTTCCAGAGGGGGAGCGGGGATATCCATTTCAGATGTATCACTATCAGGATATTCATCCAAACGTTCCTCATCTCTAGGTTTATCATCATCTTCCCCGAGGTTCCCCTCATCGGAAGACATATTTTCTGTGCAGGAGAAACAAAGTCTCCCACACTATCAAGGAAAATAGAAAAAATAGATAGGATAGTGAGAAGTAGGAAAAAAGTTGAAATATAAAATGAAAAAAACTACTTCACCGGTATGGTTTGTTGAGCTGATGGGTGAGTTGGTCCTTTGCTTGGATTATTTCTCTCGCGTGACCTTGATGATCCAGTCACTCACTGCTGGTGCCGATGCTATTGAAGCGACAGGTAGAAATGGTCGCAAGCAAGTGTGTATACCACTGTCTGCTGCCGGTGTTTATCACTCGATCAACCACTGGATCTAAGAGAACAAAAAAATGTTTCCTCCAGCCCTTGCTAGGGAAACACCTTCGCACTCGAGGTTTTGTAATCGATACCGTCCCGATACGGAGCGAAAAAACAACAAGTGTATCGCGGACGACTGCTCGGATACGAATGAGGTTCAACACTTGCCCTTCTCGCACCGTATAATATTGTTTTCCCGGCAAGGATTTGTAATCGAGTTTCACGTAGGTTTCGTCGTCCATGATTATGCAGTTCAAATTTCCAGCAATAATCGTATTGTACAGCTTTCGAACCCTCGGCCTGATCGATGCTTCTTGTTTCGGACTACGTTTTGGTTGTTTCTGTTTCTTATAGGTTCGAAGATTCAAACGTTCTTTAGCACGAAGAACATTCAATTTCGAAGTGCCGACTTTTTTGGCCACATCCCGAACGCCTTCAGTATACGTTTATCCAACTGAGGGTTAGCAGGACCTTTTTTCGACCCGTTTTCGGTTTATCCTCAAAGGTGTTATCCTCACCGAACTTCCTGATTGCATTTCGCGCGGCTTTTTCACTCCTTCCATTTTTGCTATCTTTCTCAGTGACAGTCTGCGTTCTATGCAACATTTGTACACAATTTTTCGACGTTGTTCGGCTGAAAATCCACACATTTCGAAACAATTTAATGAAAACAAATAAACAACTGCACAAGTGGTTAGAGAAGAGTGTAAACAACAGGACGCAGCCATAAAAATTGACAGATTCTGAGCCATTGCGAAATGGCAGCGGTTTTTGGTTGCGTCCATACTTTCTGGGACAGTCTTTGATCCCAAATGAAATTCTTGAAATTCATCTGGATCCGACTTCCGGTTCCGGAACAACTGGATTTAGCGTTAAAAATTTATACCGCTATCTAAAGCGACGAAGCAAAAGTGGGAATTTTTTTTTCTATTAGACTTTAAACTGTGACATATTATAGCTCCTATTTGTTTCGAAATTAGGTTTCTTAAGTATTGGAAATAGTGGAAAAAACTGCCTGAGGATCTATCTTACTTTTCTTCTAGATGGTCTAATCGATTTTCACAAACTTATAGAAGGAACGGTTTCATACAGAATCTCTGAATTCGTTGTGGATAATAGTTCCGGAACTGTAGGGTGCTTTGATTCGTAGATTTTGCTAGACTATGTTCGAACCAACTTTCCTGTTTCTATTCAATTAACAGTTGTTTTAAGAAATTCACAGTAATATTTATTGAATTGAATTTATTGGATTGAAATAGGTTTTTACTAAACTATCACTACTTTTTCCTGTTTTTATTCATTCGTAGTTTTTCAAGAGAATCATTCCTTCGAACATCCCAAACTATCATCTGACTGAACTTCGAAGTTCAATCTGAAAAAATATTGACATATTAACATCTTATTCCTCATTATTCAACACTATATGTTGTGTGGTAGGCTCAATTCATACGCGTTTCTCATCGCTTATATTCAAGAGGTGATCCATTACCCGTAAAGCAAAGTCGTGGCATTACATTCCTTTTGTGGAATTTGGCCTTTCTGTTTCAACAGACTTCGCAGCCGATTCATTGCTTGGCTAGGTACTATGGATCCTACTGACACTAAGAATCCTTCCAGGTCGGGGCTCGAACATACGACAACTGGCTTGTAAGACCAGCGTCCTGTGCATTGAACCGCCAACCCGGGTCAATTCATTACCCGTACTTCTATTGAAAATGTTTCAGTCAATAGTTTGTAGTTTTTTTTGTTTCACACGCATTTCATACTAACTTAAATTTTTTAGTTAATAATTTAGCTTTTTAATGCATATTCCAAATGGTCTGAATGGTGGTGAGCGCAATTTGTTTTTACCTTTTTTTATATATATAAAAAATAGGTATAGAATTCGCTCAAACTTTCGGAAAATTTTCCGAGGCCCGGAGGGCCGAATGTCATATACCAATCGATTCAGCTCGACGAACTGAGCAAATGTCTGTGTGTGTGTGTGTATGTGTGTGTGTCTGTATGTGTGTTGTCAACTAAGAGGTCGAGATCTCAGAGATGGCTGGACCGATTTTGATCAAACTAGTCGCAAATGAAAGGTCTCCCCGTCACCCAGAACGCTATTGAATGGTTTTGAGATCGGATGTTTACTTTTTGAGTTATACGAAGTTTTATGTCAAAATTTTCAGTTTTTTGACAGTATCTGTCACAATTGACCTTGAAAACAGAATATGATTTTAGACTTAGAATCCGCATGGTAATAGCTATCCAACAAGCCATAGTTTGTTAAAATCCGTCCATTTTTAACGGAGATATCAATATTTTTGTGTAAACGACTTTTCCCCTCATTCCAGCAGTAGAAGTTTTGAGAACTGTATGACAAAGAAATGCTTGGGAGCAACGGAAAACACGATTTTTATACTGTGACATACAATTGTTTCTAAGTGCCCAAAAGACTGTGTACAGCATCCTTTTTCATGACAATTTGCCTTGGACCGATTTTAGCACGGTTCGTTTTTGGCAACATAATCGTTCGAATATGGCATTTATAAACCAGATGATATTAGCATTTTCGAGTTGAAAGTAATTCCATAATTATATTGATTTAAACTACTTACAGCAATAAAAGCTGGAAGAACATAACTTCCATATACCATACGACTCAGTTCGTCGAGATCAGCAAATGCGTGTGTGACAAATAATTTCACTCAATTTTTTCGGAGATGGCTAAACCGTTTTCTACAAACTCAGATTCATATGAAAACTAGTATACTTCCAAATTTGGATCCGACTTCTGATTTCGGAACCACAGGATGACATGTGAAACGAAATTAAAATAATGCAATTCATTTTTCTCGTACATGGCTGAACCGATCTAAGATTCAAATGAAATCTAAGAATCATCTATGATTCAAATGAGAGGTCTTAAAATCCTATAAAAATTAGTCAGATCCGATTTCTGGTTTAGGAGATACAGGGTGATTAGTATAAAAATGTCCATTTCACATAAATTAATCAGGTTTGTCGGGTTTGCAAATTTGGATAGTCGATTACCAAATAAATTTATTTCAGTTTAAGCGGTATTCTTTTTTGGATTCGGAATGTACCCCCAAATTTTAATTCGCACTACAATTTCTCAAAGATGTCTACACACTCCTCAGGTGAAATTATCTGATTTCGGCTACACCGATCTTAGAACTCCGGATCCAGTTTCGAATCGTTTCTCAAAGTTTAATCATTTTTTCAAAAAGGCCAAATCGAACTTCAAAAACAAAAATTCAAATTAAAGGACTTAAGGTCCCATACAAAATTATTGAATTTTATCCGATTCTGGAATTACAGATGATGAATTTTTAAAATTCATACCGATATAGAAGATGTAAATTGTTTGGCGTATTAATTAATGGCCATTCGAATCATTTTGGGTTATGCTAGTTCCTGAATACCAGCTCTGGAAGTACCATAAATAATGACGAAAAACTCTAAAGTGGAACTTATTTCGACATCTCATGGAATGTTCAATCGAATGTCACACGTTAAGATTGAAATTCGATTAAAATAATGTCATGAGAACTAAAACACCTAAGAATATCCATGCAAAAAAAAACACATGCGGATTGATAAAAAAAGGTATCATCTCACTGCTAGGTGGATTAATCACGTTTTTAATTATTTTTTCAATTTAATTGATTTCGCACACATATTTTCTAATTAAATAAGCTATTTCTAGGGCCTATTATCAATCTTCAGAGGGCAGCCATTGTTGAGGGAAGCTAGAGTGGTTTTCTCCACTGTCATACAGCGGAAATCTAGTAAAGAAAAATCTGTCTCTTAGTTAGTTAATTTTCCTTGAAAATAAGCATTAAAATTGTCTTGCTCTTCACTAAACGGGGGCGGGTGTCAATAAAAAAATGCAAAATTTGACGTGTAACCTTTTTTCTGCCGTCATAACTCATTTATTGTTGGATTTATAAAGTTCAACTACCAATCGATTCGTAAACATGTAACTTAAACATATGAGGCAACGTCGCTTAAGTATTTCAATAGTATACCATTGAAAAATTGGTTTAAATTGCCCTAGGTTTTCGCGACTGTAGAGCGAGTGGACCACGAAACTAAAATTTAAATCCCAAGACCCAAGTCCCAAGTCCCAAGCCCCAAGTCCCAAGTCCCAAGTCCCAAGTCCCAAGTCCCAAGTCCCAAGTCCCAAGTCCCAAGTCCCAAGTCCCAAGTCCCAAGTCCCAAGTCCCAAGTCCCAAGTCCCAAGTCCCAAGTCCCAAGTCCCAAGTCCCAAGTCCCAAGTCCCAAGTCCCAAGTCCCAAGTCCCAAGTCCCAAGTCCCAAGTCCCAAGTCCCAAGTCCCAAGTCCCAAGTCCCAAGTCCCAAGTCCCAAGTCCCAAGTCCCAAGTCCCAAGTCCCAAGTCCCAAGTCCCAAGTCCCAAGTCCCAAGTCCCAAGTCCCAAGTCCCAAGTCCCAAGTCCCAAGTCCCAAGTCCCAAGTCCCAAGTCCCAAGTCCCAAGTCCCAAGTCCCAAGTCCCAAGTCCCAAGTCCCAAGTCCCAAGTCCCAAGTCCCAAGTCCCAAGTCCCAAGTCCCAAGTCCCAAGTCCCAAGTCCCAAGTCCCAAGTCCCAAGTCCCAAGTCCCAAGTCCCAAGTCCCAAGTCCCAAGTCCCAAGTCCCAAGTCCCAAGTCCCAAGTCCCAAGTCCCAAGTCCCAAGTCCCAAGTCCCAAGTCCCAAGTCCCAAGTCCCAAGTCCCAAGTCCCAAGTCCCAAGTCCCAAGTCCCAAGTCCCAAGTCCCAAGTCCCAAGTCTCAAGTCCCAAGTCCCAAGTCCCAAGTCCCAAGTCCCAAGTCCCAAGTCCCAAGTCCCAAGTCCCAAGTCCCAAGTCCCAAGTCCCAAGTCCCAAGTCCCAAGTCCCAAGTCCCAAGTCCCAAGTCCCAAGTCCCAAGTCCCAAGTCCCAAGTCCCAAGTCCCAAGTCCCAAGTCCCAAGTCCCAAGTCCCAAGTCCCAAGTCCCAAGTCCCAAGTCCCAAGTCCCAAGTCCCAAGTCCCAAGTCCCAAGTCCCAAGTCCCAAGTCCCAAGTCCCAAGTCCCAAGTCCCAAGTCCCAAGTCCCAAGTCCCAAGTCCCAAGTCCCAAGTCCCAAGTCCCAAGTCCCAAGTCCCAAGTCCCAAGTCCCAAGTCCCAAGTCCCAAGTCCCAAGTCCCAAGTCCCATTTCCTAGTCCAATCCGCAGTGACAAAGTGATCGCTTTAAAAATTACGCGTATTTCTTCAATCCTACGAATCCGCTATGGAAATCCCATTTTTCACTGAAAAAACAATTTGTTTTAATTTCTCAACATGTTTCTAGACTAAATCCACATGAATCAGAACTGCAATCAATGGTGATTTACACTACGATGAAGCACTGAACTATTCTGTCGATGCTGGGAAAGTAAAATTCAATTTTTCTCACCAGGAAGCAATGACGCGATCATCATTCACTGGAAATAACATCAATAATAACGTGAAACCGAGAAAATAGAATTTTTTCTGTTGTTTTCAGCAGCGCAGTGTAACTATATTTGCCCATGCTCGTGGACCCAAATTCAATCACGACCTCCCACGAATTGGAAGCTTAATAATTTTCAATTGTTCCTTCCGATCAGATTTATGGGAGCCTGTCCTGCCATGATATACCGCTCTATTAGTTCAATGCTATCTAGAATATGTAAAAAATTACACTCGTATCTTTAGTCTGCCCGCAAGAAACAATTCAGTGAAAATATGACGTGATTTGTAAAAAAGGAAATCTGTTTTTAACAGAATTTCACATTCAAACCAATAAAAATTTCATGCCCGAGGCATCTAAGAGCTAAAGCAATGTGCCTTATTAAATATATTATCTAATAAAAAAATGGAATGGTACACCTCTACTTTTTCATCGAATATCTCGACTTTTAATTCCTATGTCATAAATCTACCGTGACGAAGTCTGAGTTTGGAAACGATTAGTGCAGAAAAACATATATGTTGTCGCGATAACAATTAAAACTGTTATTTTTCTACGAAACACAATCAGTTTCAATGCTTACGCCATTTTATGCGCTTTAATTTCCATTTTATGCGCTTTAATTTCGTGGTAGGAAAAAGGAGAGAAGTGAAATAAAATCGACTCAACAAGGTTCCTAAACACCCAGACGAGAAAAGGGAATTGAGAGAATCAAGTGGTCGATTCAAAATCTATAAACGATCCACTGTTATCAGACGTTAAGGAGCCAGCTCTTGCTATTAGAGCTCACAGTTATTGATGAGTCTGTGTTAAGCTAAAGAATTTTCCGTTGAAAGTCGTGGCATGTTATATTCAATGAATGACCTCAGTGAAATTTCGGTTCGAGATTCTATCCGAAGAAAAGAGAAATAAAAACAAATAAATCTATTCATCAAGGATAGTAAAATTTTAATGACCACATGCAAGCCGACATTGAGTCGCAAAATTTTATCTCTCCGGCAAACCGTCGTCTTCTCCGATAGGTTCGGCTCTATAGGAAGACGGAAGAGTTAAGTCCGAAACCAATTACGAAATGGGAGGGTGGGAGACTTTTTTTGAAATAGATGCAACTACAAATGTGAAAGCTAGAATGGATCAGTGAGCAGAATGAGTTGATGATTTCTTTTTTTCTAGCTTCTATCAGTTCTTTCGCATTTGGAAAAAACTATCGTCTATAAAACAAACCAATTTGGTTACGCTTTGCCAAAGGTCGCAAAATTCAAACTAAATTTGTGCGGCGATTGTTTAAAATATTTGGTTTTGATTCATTAAAATATCGGACCCACAATATCTCCTGAAGCTGAAACTGCATCTAATGAAGAAACTTTCTCCGGCAGTGAGCAACTGCTAATTAATATTGCTTCCTAAGAAATGCAACAGACCAAAAATTGTTTACCACTAAACTGAATACAATTTCGCCTGGATGACAGCAACCGTCATTTAATGGTACGCTTCATCGGAATCGAAATATTTTCCATTCGAAACAATTTCATCTGCTCTAGCTTCCAACGAATAATTGGTTGGGAGATACTCCTGGCGAACAAATGCCGACGAGAAAAAGCTTCGGAAAATTCCAATGTTGTGACAGAATTTGATTTGCCTTGAATTCTTGAGTCAGTTGGTCCTTTAATCAACTAACCTGTTCGCATACCTCACCACAGGGAATCGCACCCTCATCCACTGGTAATCTGCTGGAAACACTCCGGAGCTGGAAGTTAATTCATGTAATTGAAAGCTTGTTACTTGAAAATTACCACCACCAAGCCTCCCCTTGGTATGATGAGCCGAAACACAGCCGCATTGTTGCGTGATTTTTCCGCTGTCTCTCGGCGGCCCTGATAAGTGACACTGGTGGAAGGAAGAGTCATTCCGTCTCACTGCTAATCAACTGTTTAATTAGTCTCGGTTTCGGTATCCGAAGGGACAAGCCCGGCAGGCAGTGCAAAGATGGTAAAGTGATGTCATTGACAGCTTTCCCAACCAGCCTCCCTCCGGTCACGGGGTTCCTTCTTCTTCTTCTTCTAGAACATCTCACTTGCGTAGTTTTTCCCGTTTGCCATGGACTATCTAACAAACCTAGAAACTGCTGTTTTTCGTTGTTCAGCTTCAGGGTACTGTCACAGATTAGAGCTGAGTGCTTTCGCTTTTAATTAAGGCAGACAACCGGAAAAAAATCTCTGTCCCGTCTATTATCCATTCTGCTGGATCGTGGCATCGTGTCTCGTCTGTCAGAGCCAACCAAATTTCCCGCCCCGAAAAGCTGTCTCAAGGCCAACTTGAAAAATATCTTGGGTTGGCTTGCCTGGCATGGGAGGGTGGTTTTCACTTTTTCTCCGCCGCTCGCTCACACACACAGAAGAAGCTCGGTGTCTGGCAGTAAAATCCCCAGAGTCAATCTGCTGCTGTAACGACTTCCAAACTCCGAGGAAACATTTCCCAACATGGTGATGATCGGCCGATTTGAGGAGTCTAGACTTTCTTTTCCTGTTTTTCTAGTTCGACTTTTTGAGTGGTAAACTGTTTAATATGTTGTCATTTTGATAAATATTGACACAAAAAAGTACAAGGAGCACGGTACAGCCAAATTCAATATATTTTTCTAATACTTGAGGTATAATGAATCGTTTTCAAAATGTTACAAATTGATTTTAAAAATCAAATAATAAATAGAGCACCGATAGATTGGTCTCTTGAGGATTTTTGGTAGCAGAAGTGTAAAAAGCAAATTTTGTTAATTTGTTTGTAAATCACGTTTTGTCTTCGTGCATCGAAAGTTCTACTGCCACTCAATCAGAATATAAAGCTACGCTGCAACAACAACAACAACCTAACAACTATGGACTTGGAACACGGGACTTGGGACTTGGGACTTGGGACTTGGGACTTGGGACTTGGGACTTGGGACTTGGGACTTGGGACTTGGGACTTGGGACTTGGGACTTGGGACTTGGGACTTGGGACTTGGGACTTGGGACTTGGGACTTGGGACTTGGGACTTGGGACTTGGGACTTGGGACTTGGGACTTGGGACTTGGGACTTGGGACTTGGGACTTGGGACTTGGGACTTGGGACTTGGGACTTGGGACTTGGGACTTGGGACTTGGGACTTGGGACTTGGGACTTGGGACTTGGGACTTGGGACTTGGGACTTGGGACTAGGGACTATAGGGACTATTGACTATAGGAAGTAGGGACTAGGGACTATAGGGACTTAGGACTTGGGACTTAGATTTGGCCACTAGCGATATTATAATAAATTCAAAAAAGCAATTTCAAGAGTTCAGCTAAAAGGCCTTTGAAATCTGTTGAAATAGTGATGAATCATTAGCGTTCATAATTAGGCCATATTTTCAACACTCAACTTTCTAGCTGGTTGAGTGATCTTAGTTGATCTCCACTTTCGGATCTTAGTTTCTAGTTTTTTTGCAGTCAACAATTGAGTAAAAAGTAACGATGCCGCGTTTTCTTCTTTATCAAGAATAAGTTTTCTCCTCTTTGCGAACTAATTTCGTTTTCATGCAAATATTATTAGATTCAATTTCTTCTTCGGTTAGAAGCGTTGCGTTGAAAATCGTCAGCTTTCTAACAAGTTCATTCCAAACAAGCCCAAACTCCTCATGCTGTTAAAAATGTTCAACGGAGAGGAAAATGTGCTCCCGAAACCCGAACTTCCACGTAACCGGAATGATGATCAACTCTGCAAATCACGGAACCGGAATCCCCATGCTTCGGTTCACCTTTTTATTTTTATTAGGCGTTAGGAAACAAACAAAAAAAAACAAAATCACCTCCCAAAACGCACTGCAATCTTCCGGAATGGGCCCAGCGTTCGCTAATCCAATTTTAATCTGTCGAAAGAAACGAGCCCGTACTTTATTTTATCGTTTGGCTGTATCGCCAGCAGAACTTTCCCTTCTCTAGTTTCCGCCGCCGATCCCGAGTTCCGACCACCCAACAACGGAACCGACGAGAGTTCCAGAGACGCCAAGGTGAGATGAACAAAGTCGCTTCCGCTGCCAGTATAGTAATAACCCGAGATTGTTGGACAGAATGATGGCTGGCTGACTGGCCGGGGGGGGGGGGGGGGGGGGGGGGGGTAGATCTGTGAAAGCACAACCGTTTATCAACCCCCACCGTTTCTCCCGAACACCCGAACTAAAGTGCCGTAAAAGCACCAGGCAGCACCCCGCCCTTGTTTGCTAAAATCGTATCTTTTTACTGTTATGGGGGGGTCGGTTCGGAGCTTGGGATTCCGGTCGGTGGGTCGGATGGATGGTGGCCGTCAGTCCTGTCATGTATGTCACGGCTAGTGGGTATGTTTGACCTTCGGGGAGAGAATGGGAGATTGTGCAAGCCGGAAAAACTTGCAGTGTGGAGGATCCGAGGATCCGTCGTTCCGTCGCGTACCGTGAATTGAATGAATTTTTCATTAACTGCGAGACACCGAGACTGGAAAAAAATAACATCGGTGTGTTGGTCGACACAGACGGGGATAGAATATGTAGTTGGGGCTAAATTGCAACGGCAAGATAAGTTGAGCAAAAATTGCTGGGGCTACATAAAATTGATTTTAATATTTGATTGGATTCAGGCAGCGTTTTGCATGACGACGACGGTTCAGATTTTCTTTTTCAGCGCAAACAATCGGTTAAGATATCAATGCAATTCTGAAAAAAAAACAGAGGGAAACTGATAATGCCATCCTTATTATGGGTAGCCTTTTGAACGATGAAAGAAAGAGTTTGTCTAAAGTCCAAAGCGACTTTAAGATGATGTGGCAAAAAGACTTGATAAAAAGCATTTAACCATCGAGCTTTGTGTGTTGGAATCTGTTCGGTAAACTCTACTTCAATGTCAGTTGCTATTGTCACATCTGCATTTCTGTTGGTCTTTACTTTTAGTTCTTTTCCATTACGCTAGCTTGCTAACACAATCTCGCACTAGGTATAATTGAAGAATTTAGTTTGTCTGGTGTGGATTTTTTAGTGAATACATTTTTATTCATGCAGCTCGTTTTCCTTGAATAAAAAAATGTCCGCACGGAAATCGTTTTTTAGTGTACCTTTTTAAGACGATTTTTTTTAATTTCATGTGGAATTCCAAAATCGTGTTTTTCTCGCGTTTATTTGCTGAATTATGAATTATGAATATTGTAACTAAAAAAAATTTTTTGCGCATCTCGGAAGTTATGCGGTTCCTTTAAAAACGAAGGGCCAGGACCTTTCAACTCGAAAAAGTAAAAATAAATTTTCATGAGACTCAAATATTTTCTTTGCATTTCAAACTTTTCACATATTTTAATATAATAAATATATTTAGCATATAAAGCTTTCCCCTGCTGTAGTCTTACATCCAATACGCCGCATGTAACTCCCGAGCCGCTGATTCCCGACCCCTGGATTAGACTATGACTAGGACTTAAATGACAAATGAAATTGTCTATTAAATAGGTCTAATGGTTCCATTTAAAAACGAGTTTCGATTTGGTGTCGAACCACTATCTCATCATCTTTGAGGCAGCACGAGACACTTAGCCAGTGTTTTTTTAGTTTCCATTTAACATTGGCCTAGTATTTCTTGGCAGCATATGAAATCCATTCTAACGAGTTATTAATTTTTAGTTGATTTTATGTAAAGTCACCATAACCAGGTTCAGTTTTTCAATGACTGAGTGGAAACAATCAATTGAAAATCGTTTGATTTTTTCAATCTACGTTTCCATTCAGTCGTAGAAAAACTGAAATCCATTTTGTTTCAATGTACCCGTCAAATGCCTCTCTCCTCAAGTTGCTTTTTGTCTTTCTCTATTGAACTGCTGGAAAAACCGACTATCGAACGGGGCCTCGGAGACCCATAGTGTTATATACCATTTACTGCTCAGTTCTCCGACAAAACACGTTGTTTTTTACCGCTCTAATATGTATAAGGGTGCCAATATTTTGTAAAGCGCTAGTATTCCAAAGTGTGAGCACATCGAAAAAAGTCCCCATGCAGAATTTAAATTGAAGTTCCGTAACCTCATTCAACGTGGCTGTTCGGGCAGAATTCTAGACAAATCAATCCTTGTAAAACAAATTTTTTTTTTGTTTCGGCTTTAAATATTTTTACCTTAATTAATTCGTCTCTACGGGCCAGAAAAACTCTCTAGCCCTATGTGCGGGGTTGGGAACTCAGGCGGGTTGTTTGAAAGGTACCGACTTAACCATCTACTATTGAACCATTAATTCAGTTCGAAGATTAAATAGCTGTTACTTCTGGTTCCTAAGATATAATGGTATAAGTGACGTAACCGACAAAACATGTAATTTTTCTTTTGCTAAATTTTCTCAGAGATGGCAGAATCGATTTTAACAAGCATAGGTTAGTTTGAAAATTTCTATAGAACTTTGTATAAAATTCTAAAACCAAATGGTTGTCACTTCTGGTTCTAAAGATATAATAGTATAAGTGACGTAATCGACTAACCGCATTGGCTAAATATTATCGCAGATTACTCAATGAATTTCGATACACTTATTTTAAAGCAAATAATGTCAATCAAATTTGTAAAGGGTGGTGACGAATATTTCCGGTTCGAGAGATGCAATGTTATATACGTGACCAGTGTTGCTAATAGAGCGAGAACCCAGTGCATGCAGCACATTTTCGAGCGAATGCTAGGCGTATTCTATCTTACTCGCACTCCTCCGTGACCGCTTGTGAGTCACTCACAAAAAGGTACATTTTAAACACGAGTGGTGTTTTTTTATGGGTACGATCAGTGAGAGTCAGCATGAGTAAACAACATGTATAATTAGTTTAAACCCAATTAAACGCTACTTAGAATGAATTTGATTTGTGGATGTAACAAGATTCACAGGGTTTTGCGCAGTGTTTGAACCAGAATTTTCTGCAAAAATCAAAGTAATTAAGAATTACTAACTAAATATTCATTCAGTACCTGTTACCATACTTCCCCGCAAATTATCGATCAGAATATTTTTAACGCGAGCGAGGGATTAAGACTATTCGATTTTTTGTTCACCATATTTTGAGCACTCTGATCGCTCGTCGAACGGTCGAGATGCATTTGGTAGAACGCTTTTCTTGCCACCGGGCTGGTTTGAACGTTTGTTTGTTTCCACTCTAGCCAAGTGCTGCGATCCTGTTACTTCTGTGTATGGATTTCAAGTATTGAAAGTGCTCTGATATTGATTTTTGTTATTGTCATTATAACTGCTTTTGATCACAGCATGAACGAGTTTGATCAGATTGCATATTATCTCTCGTGCATAGAACCAAACCTAAATTCGCTATAAGAGTACGAGTGGGCAACAAGTTGTGAGTAAGAGCAAGAGCGCGAGTGGAAGCGAGTGCGAATATCTATGAGAAACAGCTTCAGTAAGAGTGTGCACACCGACTAGTAGACCAACGAAAGAGTGAGTGGTGGAATATGCACGATAGGAGTGCTCGGTGTTTCATCGCCACTCATAGATGAGCACTGCGATAGTAAAACAAAAGATGAAAATAACCAATAACGGAACCGACAAATCCCGGTGTTTTTCAATGCAGCAAAATTTCTCGGAGATGGGAGGAATCAATTTCGAGACTATATAAACGGCAAGAGAAAAGCATTATCGCACCAATAGGTGGATTAGAAAGGATTTTTTGCCTTTCTCATACAGAAAGGCTATGCATCAATCACTATGAAAACCGACTTTTCAACTGAGGCCCGGAATGTCGAATGTCATATACCATTTGACTCAGCTCGACGAACTGAACAAATGTCTGTGTGTGTATGTAACAAAAATGTGCACTCGATTTTCTCGAGTTATAGACTCGATGACAGGACCGATTTTCACAAACTCAGATTCCAATGAAAGATTTCTTGGTTCTATAATTTACTATTTACCTTGGTTCTATAATTTAATTTTACCCGGATCGGACTTCCGGTTCGGGAGTAACTGTGTAAAATAAGCAAAAAGATAAATGAAGACAAAGTTCACTCGAGACCGCACAATCGATTTTCTTCAACTTAGATTCAAATTAAAGGTCTTAGTCCCATAGGTTGCTTTTGAATTTCTTCTGGATCCGACATCCGGTTCGGGAATTATGGGGTAAAAAGTGCAAAATGAACTTAAAATGTGCACTCGATTTTTTCAGAGACCGCTTATCCAATTTTCACAAGCGTAGGTTTAAATGAGAGGTCTTACAACTCCATATAACCCTACCCCCTTTGTACAAACTTAAGGAATCAGAACAAATTGGCTCAAATGGCACGTTCCCCTTTGGGTATGAACCTTTTCAATTTGTAAACAATTATGTCAAGTTAAAAGGAATTTTTCTTCACTTTGCATCGTCGTACAAAATGATTAAAAATGCTTTACCCTGTAGATCTGAAGCCGGAAATCAGACCCAGATGAAATTAAACAGCAACCTACGAGACTATAGGAACTTTTATTTGAGCCTACGTTTGTGGAAATCGATCAAATCATCTCCGAGAAAATTGAGTGCGTCTCGTTTTAGAGTTTTCGAATACTATTAATTTTGTAGTTTATGAGTGACATTTTTTGACACATACTAACACACTGACATTGCTCAGCTCGATGAACTGTTTCGAATGATACAGAACACTTAGCCCTCCGGACCAATTTTCACTAGTCAATTTTTCAAATGATTGCATAAACTTTCTATATGAAAAAGGCAATGAGTGTACTTTTATAGAAAAGTATCTTTTTCATGATTATGTTATAACACTAACAAGTAGGCACAAATTGAATAAAAGTTTTACAAATTTACATATTTTTCACCTGAAAAATATAGATTTAAATGTGGCAACACTGCACGCTATACGAAATTGAACAAAGCGAACGGAGCAAAGCCACACGTACAGTCCGTACTAGTTTGCATCGTCATTTTGAATGACGATTTGAATGTTTCGACACTCATCGCCCTATAATTTCGGAACTGAGAGAGCTTTAATCTGTATCATGATTTGTGCGAATCGGTTTAACCGTTGCGGAGAAATCGAGTCGAGTTCCGTTTTTGAAGCTTTTCTTCACTCTTATCGGTGTTTTCGAAAGCGGAAACCGGAGACTAGAAGTCCTAAAGTAGTTTTATATTAGGAGTGTATCGAAAAGTAGGTAGCAACATTGATTATTGAATAAAAAGCGAAAAAAAAAAACATATTTTGACATCAGTTTTCGATATATTGTAGAAAAATTACATTTTTATGCATTTCACTGATTATATTGAAGAAAATCCTAGTTTCTGTGAAACGCTCACACTTTGGACTTGACATTCTTCATTAAATTCTGCACAGTTACTTTTGTGACTTTCCTGGTGGCAGCTGTTCAATTTTTTTGAACTCCTGCATGTTTTGGGACACTGTACCTTCCTTCCGAAAGTGCCGCTTGACAATTGCCCAATACCTTTCAATTGGCCGAAGATCCGGGCAGTTCGGTGGGTTGATGTTCTTTTCCATGAATTGTACATTATTTTTTGACAACCACTGTAGAACGGAGTTGGCCAGAAGAGAGCAGGAGCCTTATGCTTTCTGTACAGTGGCAGCATTCTCTTCTTCAAACATTCTTCCTCGTACACCTTGGCGTTAATTGTGCCCTTCGTGAAAAAAATCGACGACCGCAAACCACAGGTACAAATTGCTTGCCAGTCCAACACCTTCTGCCCAAACTTTTCCATCGCCACCGTGGTGTCAGCGTCGTCCAGGTCCTGGTACACCGATTTCGTATAATATTGCGGTCCGGGCAGCGCTCGAGAGTCTTCCTTGGCGTAGGATTCGTCGTCGAACAGGATGCATCCGTCTTTATTCTGTAGAATCCGGTTATACAGTTTTAGCACTCTTGTTTTGGCCTGAACTTGCTGTACCAGGGACTTTTTCGGCACCTTCTGTTTCTTGTACGTTTTCAGGGAGTTCCAAACTTTGATCCGTTGAATCATCCCGATGCTGGTGTTGAACTGCTTGGCCAAATCCCGTGTCGACGCCGATGGGTTTTTCCTGATGTACTCAACCACTTTTAAGTCCCGGCCGGGCTGACTGGGACCCGTTTTCTTAATTGATCGGGGCAAATCCTTCATGAAATGGGTCTTACCGAACTTCTCGATAATATTTTTGACACTGGTGTGGTGCACTTTCACCCGTTTTGCAATCATTGAAACGATAATCCGTACCGAAACCAATCGATTGCGCAGTTGTTATTGACAAGTAAACAAACATATCACCGCAAAACACGCTGCAAAAAAATAAGCCATTTCAGAGTAATAACTGTTTGAATGTTGCTAACTACTTATCGATACACTCCTTATTCTCTAGCTAACAAGATCTGCCAATTAGATAAATTTCGCAGTAAGTTTTATAAAAATGTGCAGCTCGTTTCGACATCGCTTGTGAAAAAATACTCATGAAATTGAAAATTTTCACTCATCGCTCTGTAATTCCGGAACTGGAAGTCGGATCTGGATCAACTTTTCGGGACCTTCTTAAAGAATTCCAAGACCTTTCACTTTCATCTTCGTTTGTGAGTGCACTTTTTTGCACTAATTTCGACATATTTCTTTTTAATTCCGGATCCGGAAGTCGAATCTAAATGAAATTCAGGAAAATTGTATTAAACCATAAGACCTTTCATTTGCATCTAAGTTGGTGAAAAACGGTCGCGCCACCTCTGAGGAAATAGAGTGAACTTAGTCGAATTCTTTATGATGGTTTTCACAGCGATTGCATAGCTTTTCCTTATGAGGAAGGTACAAATTTGTAAACTAGCTCAAAGCTACTCCAATCGGTAGCTATTATCAGTGGACGACCAAACAAACTGATTTCGGTTATTCATTTGAGTATCGAAAAAAAAATATTACGAAGAATACCACACTATTATATATGGGAGCACTGAGAACAAAAAGTGTAAAGCGTACAAGTAAAAATCCGTTAAAAATTACTGTTGCGCATTATTTTGCACGCATGAATTACACTAAGGTCTCTTTTTACACGGGGGTTGCGTACCGTGTTTAAAAAAATCCGTGTAAAAGCAAACCGTGTTAATTGCGGAAACCGTGCAAACAAACCCGCGTGGAAAATTTTATGTAATAATTCCAAAAACTGTAGATTTGATTATTTGTTAGTTTTGTTTTGGATAAAATGTAGCTTTTGATAATTTGAAGGGTAAAAAAGCTTATTTTTTAACTCCCAAATTTATACAAGGTGCACATAACTGTGAAAATGTAACTGTTGTTTCACAATAACAACGGATATCTAAAAAAACAGCCAGAGGTTACGAGAAGGGTCCAGTCATACTTGATAAAACACATTGGATGATAAATTAAAATTAGAACACTTAGAAAACGCGTTGTACGACAAGCTAATTAATCCAAATGGCTCATGCCTTCTGTATAATGCATTCAGTTTTCAAAAAAACGATAATACCTTCAAATTAGAACGTTCGACTAAAGAAGTGCTAGTAATACCACCAATAAACACTTTCACTACAAATCAAGCTTGAGAATCAGTTCTTTTCAATTCCGAAGGTGCGATGTGTAGTAAACACTAACGATGTTGACAGTCATTTTCAACTAAACTGAGTGGAAGACATGGGTATTGGATGAAGATCTATGCACGCAGAGACAGAATTAAAGAGGAAGAATTCATAGAGATGAATATAAATAAAATTAGAAAAGGTATTACTATGTGTAACGCTCGTATATTTTTTTTACGAAAAACAGTACCTTTGGCGTAAAAATCAAGGAAATGCAGTACATTTTACAGTACGCTTTTTTCTAAAAAATAGTGAATGAAAAACAAAAGCAAATAAATTTGATCAGCATCTTACGAGGAAAACAGATTGAAAAAATGACATGCGAATACAACTATGTAATGAAAACCGCGAAAAAGCCACCGCAGAGATGGGACTCGAACCCGTAGCAAGCCAAATACGGGTAAATCGTTTTGCCTATTAAACTATCCTGCATGTGAGACACACATACAAACGGCCTAACTGAACATAAGAACCGAGCATGTTCAGCTGTGCTCGGCCCCTACGGCGTTCATTTGTAGTCATTTCCAAATAACAATCCCTCAGCAAGGTGTTTCAACCCTCAATTAGTCCGTTTTTTTGTATGTTTCACATGCACGATAGCTTAATTGGCAAAACGATTTAGGAGAATAGGAACTATTTTCGGGTTCGAGTACCGTCTCTGCGGTAGCTTTTTCGCGGTTTTCATCACACAGTTGTATTCGCATATCATGTAAAACTTACTCAATACGGCTCTACGTCTTAACAAGACTAAACAAATCGTTCAAATCAAGTTCATAAACTCAATTATTTTTTATTTCCTTTTTGGGGCATTTTAAAATTCGTCAAAAACTGAAAAATGTGCGAAAGTAATAATAATATTTTTTGAGAAGCGGATGTTTTGATAATGATTTTGATTTAGAGTATATTTTATTTTTGGTTGAGACATTTTTCTTTTTTTTAATCATCAAAGTTTCGTTTGATTGTTGTGACGCGCTCTGAACCAAAATTATTAATGAAAAAACTTGTGTGTGTTGTTGTTGTGTTCTTATTTACATTCGCTACGTGTTGTTACTGTTCTTGTACTGCCACAGATCGAAATTCGATGCGTTGAAGATTTAAAATTCTGTATTAAATTTTAGTGTGAAAAATACAGTACAAATTAAAATACAGTAGATTTGAGGGTAAAAAACAGTATACAGTATTTGAGTCGAAAATACAGTACAATACCGTAAAATACAGTACGGATACGAGCGTTAACTATGTGTCATGCTGAAGCAACTCATTTCATCGGCGTAAATCATAATACTACTAGAGCTATGCCATTCAAATGGGTATGAAATACTGTACTGCTCGATATGATGAAGAGTTGAAGTAAATTTGACTAGTTCTTCAACGCTCCGAAACTCTCGATGATATCAATGACGATGCTGACATCATACACCACAACTGAGCGGAAGAGACGTTGTCGTGTAATTTACGACAGGGGATCAAGATCTGAAGACTGATTAATCATTTTATGGAACGACAGTCAATTCTCCCGTGAATTGTTGAATGAATGATTTTAGTTCACTTTCAAACTTTAAATTAACTCTCATAATCGTTTTCTTACAGACAACCTGTTCCATTTTTTAAAATTTTTCTCTAAAAAACAAATGACAGTTCTTTTTAAACTCTCATCAGAAACCGTGTTACTTCCGGAATCCGTGTAAAAAAAGCCGTGTATAAAAAAACGTGTAAAAAGAGACCTTAGTGTACCATTATATGAAAGCTCGAACGCAAGAGCCCATAAGAATTACTGAGCAGCTCAAGGAGAATTGCTACTTGACGATTGCTTTTTGAAACAACCGTTAAACTTCTTACACAAATTGAAATCTCTACTTGAATGTCTGTTCTCTGTGATGAGAGCTCGATTGAGATGAGCAAGGCTTCATTACACCACTAGGTGGATTAAAACAGGTTTTTGCCTTTCTCATATAGAAAGGTTATGCAATCACTGTGAAAACCGCCTTTTGAACCGAGGCCCAGAGGGCCGAGTGTCAGATACCATTCGACTCAGTTCGTCGAGTACGCAAAATGTATGTGTGTATGTGTGTGTGTGTGTGTGTGTGTGTGTGTGTGTGTGTGTGTATGTAACGTTTTTTTGCACTAACTTTTCTCAGAGATGGCTGAACCGATTTTCACAAACTTAGATTCAAATGAAAGGTCTTGAGCTCCCATGAAAAATTCCTGAATATTATTTGGATCCGACCTCCGGTTCGGGAGTTATGGGGTAAAATGTGCAAAAAAAAGAAAATATGTGTTCTAACTTTTCTCATAGATGGCGCGACCGATTTTCACAAACAAATGAAAGGTCGTGTGGTCCCATATGTAATTCCTGAATTTCATGCGGATCCGACTTCCGGATTCGGAAATATAGGGTAAAGTGGGTTAAAAATTGTATACCAACACTGAAAATGGGGGAAAACCTTAAAAAATTTTCTAAATCGACCTCAAATATTTTCCAATTGATAGTTTTTATCAGTAGACGGTCAAACAAACCGATTTCGGTTATTCTTTTAAGAATCGAAGAAAATTATTTTGAAGAATACCACAGTATTATATATGATGGTATGATTGATATGAGAAAGGCATCATTACACCACTAGGTGGATTAAAACAGGTTTTTTTTATTTCAATGTGGTATTCAAAACCGTACAAAGTCATCCACCCCTTTTTATGTCATTCATCGGGTAAAGACTTCTGAAAGTTTTATTTAGCTCTCGTTTGACATCACCAATGCGGTTTTTCATGTTCACAATTTTTTAATATTGTTTGAAGATTAGACCGATAATAGTTTCTGTGGCAACATAAGAAAGCATATCTTTCAATGGCTGGATCCGAAATATGACAAAACACTGCAGACTTTTTCCATGTGGCGAAATGAACTAAATCCAACCAACATATGAACATCTAGCACAGCATTAGGTAAAGTTCTCGGAAGGGTGTGACCTAAGCGGAAAAGAAAATCTCTTAATTACTATCAAAACAAAAAAAACATGACGGCTACAGTACGGAAAGTTCCTCAATTACCGGTCGAATGTTTTTCCTTTAACTGCAATGCGTAAATAACTGAACGTAAAATGAAAATGAGCATCAGCCAGGCGGAAAATTATACCACCACCCGCACCAAAAACAATAAGTTCGTTTCTCAAATTATCCTTCCGTCGTCATCGTCGTCGTCACATTCGGTCATCATCGGTGCTAGCTGCGGAAACAAACCTCAATGTTTGTGGATCAGGATCCAGTTTTTGCTATCCTGTCGGTTTCTTTGAGTATGATTATGATTTATGATGATGACGATGATGATGAAGATGCTGACGATCATTTCCCGATTGGGGACAGCCGGCGAAGGCACGCTTCGAATGACCCGAAGACGTGCTCTCTCTTTCTCACTTAGTTTCGGGCTGCCGCAGTTCCGAATAATGGCCGTGCACATCCCGCTGATAAGAAACACAAATTGAATGGCGAAGTTTGGAAAGGTAATGAATGATATCAGCGTAATAACTTTTCTACACCGCGTTTAACCGTCAGCCGGAATGGGCTATTAGCGAGTTTGCAGTCATACTGCATAGAAGTTTTAAGCTGGAAACTTTCAGAACTCAACAAAGCCTTTCGGAACGCATAATACCGCTGCGGAAGTTTGCACCTGCGACAGGATACAGCTAAAGTTTCCCGAAAATCCACCAGCAGAGAGAAGGGGCCCGCATTCGCTAGTGTGGTGTGCACCATCCCAGGGCCCTGTCACTTTCCGGGAAAGGCAGTGACGCAGTGGCACCGAAAGCATCACGACGGCGATTCAAAAAACGCTACCGAGCACCGAGGTGCGGTGCGGTGCCGTTCGTTTCGGGAGCGTTGAACGGAGAGAATTTCAGAAATGGAAAATCGATTTCCCTGAGATCATCGTTTGGCTTGGTGTCGAAACGGTTCGAGGAAAAACTTTTCGCTTCACGCACTGTTTAACTTATGGTTTGATTTTTAGCAGTAAACGGATCGGTACTCAGTTACCAGTGTGAAAAATGTTTTCTCATGGAAACATGATCATGACACCTGGGCGTCAGGATCCTTATTTTTTTTTTGGTTACACGATCACAAAAATGTAACGTTTAATTAAATTGCATTCCACCAGCACTGAAACTTGTCGTGACACGAAGTTTCGTTTGGCTTGTCGTTGTCGTTGTCGTCAGGACCCGGGCAAGGTAAACCGATTTTGCCACCGCACCGAACAATGCTGCCAGTGTTGATCTTGTTTCACTTTGCTTCTTCCCCCCCCTTCCATCGTCTGAGGGTGAGGGGCGAAGAAACCGTGGATGCAGTTTCGAGATTCCGAAAGTATTTTCCACTTTCGGCGGAGGAAAACCAACCGACTGACGTGGGCGTAGTTTGCGCGGCTAATGCTTTCATGCGGGGTGACGTTCGCTGGTCGGCTGGTCGGCTGGTTGGTGGGTTTTTCCCCTAAATGGGGTGACAAAACGCATTACCGGCTGACAACAAACTGACGCGGGAACGTGCGATAAGCTCGGAATGGCTGATTTGTATCCGAGCGTCACCTGGTTCAGCTGAACCGGGTCGGTAACTTGACGCGTTGGGTTGGTGTTTCCAATTTTTTTTTCGTTCTGTTGATAAATATTTTACTGGTGCTAAATCACGTTCGCCGATAAGGATACTCAGCATTTAGACTCAAAACCTAGGCGAAAAAAATTTGTGCGCAGATGTTTTCAATATATTGCAGTTGACATGACATAAACTGGTGAATCAACTTTCCAAGACTTTAAATAGCTTCAATCAACCAACAAATTCAGAAACAAGAAATTTCTTCAAATCATATCACATGGTTCAGAACGGAAACTTTTCAGTCTCTGTCATGGAAGTTGAATCCGAAATTCCATTACCCACACGAAAGAAACAGTGATGTGTCAGTTTGGAGATTTTCCCAAGAAACATGCAAACTGCATCCGGAAACTTTTGGCCGCAGCGAAAAGCTGGTTCTCTAAGTTTCTTTGAAACCATACTTTTCTTTTGTTGTTTTATTGTCTGGAATATTTGACTTTGAGATTTTTTTTAATCTTTCACCGTTTATAGTTTAAAAGCTGTTTCTCAAATGCTCAACTCGTGGGGTTATGCTTTCAGCCACACAATCATCCATTCGCAGTTGACCCTAAGAATGACTTGGACATGAAATCTAGATTCAAGTTCATTAAAAATTAAATTCTCATCGACGTTTTTTTTGCATCCTGACAAACAAGGTGAGGTATATATGAGCTTCGTAGACTGCTAGAGTGCATTGCAATCGCTAAATAAGACTGTTATGGCTTATAGCTAATTTACATTTATTGGTTTGGTTCTAATCAACCGATCTTCGATAACGTATTTGTCAGCATATTGAGTACTCTTACGGAACTGAATAGTCCTTTCCAGGACTACAAAATCATAAACGGTCAAATGATATCAAATCAGTTAATATTTATACACATCTCGAAGGCAGTCCTACGTCAATCTTCCGGCTATGACTCAGACATCACCTGTTTATATTTTTTTTCATACGTTAAAACTAAACGTTATACTTGATCAAACCACGTCGACTCCAAGCCATTCAACTTGATAACGTGGCTTTTGTTTGGTTACAATATTTGACATGCAATTAAAATAACTAAAGTTATTGTTGATTTGTGCCGTTTTTCTAAAAAAAATAGTAACTCGAAAATTATCAATTGTACAAAAATGGTGTTCAAAATGAAGTTAATTAGTAAGAATTTAAATGACCGCTCAAAAAAATGTGTACACCGAGAAAACACGAATGCTTTTTCAAGAATCAGAATGTTAATCGAGAACATAAAATTTAAACAAAAACCGCATGTTTAATATATTTCGCAATATTTTAGGTTTCAAAGGGTGTAGCCGGGTTTTCATATAAAAACTGTCCCCAAACAGAGAAAAAAATTGATATACGCTGTTTGTAAGGGTTTTTATTGGAGATGATTTTCCCAAAATTTTAACCCTTTAACTGCCATATTGGTAGAGCTAGGGTGGTTCTTCTGATTTTTATTTTATTTAAATTTTTCTGATTTTTTTCAAAATTTTTCAAAGTGTATTTCATGTAATTGTAATGTTTAAAATTTTCGATTTTTTTAATCGCTCTTACAATTTTGGTACCACTCTAGATTTAACTTAAAAAATAAATCATTTATGAGTACATCACGCTGTATTTTTTTTTTCAGATTTTTTAAAAATGTGGACGGGTATAATATCAGACTTTAAAAAAATGATTCATTCCAAAAACCATGCGTCTCCATCAAATTATCATCATCCGATGGAGACGCATGGTATTTAGTTCTAAAATCATATATCACATGTCATTCGAACTAAATACCACGCGTTTCCATCTACAACTTGAGTTCAGGGCTTTTCATAATGACCAATGAGAGAAACATGAATCAGAACTAATTAATTGACAAGTATTTAGCTTTTAATATACGGTTTGAAGTTTTTATTTATGAACTGATAAATCATTTTACATTTATTTTACATTTATTTTATTCAAATCAATAAATAACCATATTCAGTAAAAATTCTAAAGGACAATTAAATTATAGTTCTTTTGCAGAAAAAGCTGCAAGGATCAGCCCCATGGGGTTGTTCGAGCCATTGATGTGGAACAAGACAACCAAAATTTCTAATGATCTACAATCAATCGTCACACTTTTGAATTCGCAATTGCAAGAGAGTCTGCTTAGATTGATCTTGATTAGGAACCAACACCGAATATATTTGTCTTGATTTGTATTTGTTTTATAGCCGACGAAATTACATCAATATCCGAAATGTATGCAATTGTATCTTTGTACATACACCCAAACCTCCGTTTACGAACACTTTTTATACGTTACCTCTTTTTACGTACCTCTTTTTACGAACCGAATCCCAAATAACGTAAACTTTTTTTACGAACCTACTTCGTAAAAAGAGGTTTTGTCATTCATCGAAAGCGATTTCCATGGAAACTACTGCAATATGGGTATTTTTGGAACGGGTTTAAAGAGTAGATTCCGGAATGATGTTTGAGGTATTTTGGAAATCCAAGATGGCGACTTCCGGTTGATTGATATTCCTTGAAAACCCTTGCAAAATGGGTATTTTCGGAACGGAATTGATGAGTAGATGTCAGAAAACGATGTTTGAGGTGGTTTTGAAATCCAAGATGGCGACTTCCGGTTTGTTGGTATTCCTCGAAAACCCTTACAATATGGGTAATTCCGGAACGGGGTTAATAAGTAGATGTCGGAAAATGATGTTTGAAGTGACTCTGAAAAATATGAATATTTTCGGAACGGTATAGTGTTTTAAAGGAATACCAAGTTAAAGGAAAATGGCAAAAACTTTCAAATGATACTAATAAACCGGAATTCTCTGTTTCGCATTTCAAAACCACCTGAAATATAATTTTCCGACGTCTACTTTTAAATCTCTTTCCGAAAGTATCCATATTGTAAGGGGTTTCAAGGAATATCAACAAATCGTAAGTCGCCATCTTGGATTTCAGAACCACTTCAAACATCGTTTTCCGACATCTACTCATCAATTTCGTTCCGAAGATATCCATATTGTAAGGGTTTTCAAGGAATATCAACAAACAAAAAGTAGCCATATTGAATTTCAAAACTGCCTCAAACATCGTTTTCTGATATCTACTCATCAATCCCGTTCCGAAAATACCCATATTGTAAGGGTTTTCAAGAAATATCAAGAAACCGGAAGTCACCATATTGGATGTCAGAACCACCTCAAACATCGTTTTCTGATATCTACTCATCAATCCCGTTCCGAAAATATCCATATTGTAAGGGTTTTCAAGGAATATCAACAAACAAAAAGTAGCCATATTGAATTTCAAAACTGCCTCAAACATCGTTTTCTGATATCTACTCATCAATCCTGTTCCGAAAATACCCATATTGTAAGGGTTTTCAAGAAATATTAAGAAACTGGAAGTCGCCATCTTGGATTTCAGAACTACCTCAAACATCGTTTTCTGATATCTACTCATCAATCCCGTTCCGAAAATATCCATATTGTAAGGGTTTTCAAGGAATATCAACAAACCGGAAGTCGCCATCTTGAATTTCAAAACTACCTCAAACATCGTTTTCTGAAATCTACTCATCAATCCTGTTCCGAAAATACCCATATTGTAAGGGTTTTCAAGAAATATTAAGAAACTGGAAGTCGCCATCTTGGATTTCAGAACTACCTCAAACATCGTTTTCTGATATCTACTCATCAATCCCGTTCCGAAAATACCCATATTGTAAGGGTTTTCAAGAAATATTAAGAAACTGGAAGTCGCCATCTTGAATTTCAAAACTACCTCAAACATCGTTTTCTGACATCTACTCATCAATCCTGTTCCGAAAATACCCATATTGTAAGGGTTTTCAAGAAATATTAAGAAACTGGAAGTCGCCATCTTGGATTTCAGAACTACCTCAAACATCGTTTTCTGATATCTACTCATCAATCCCGTTCCGAAAATATCCATATTGTAAGGGTTTTCAAGGAATATCAACAAACCGGAAGTCGCCATCTTGAATTTCAAAACTACCTCAAACATCGTTTTCTGAAATCTACTCATCAATCCTGTTCCGAAAATACCCATATTGTAAGGGTTTTCAAGAAATATTAAGAAACTGGAAGTCGCCATCTTGAATTTCAAAACTACCTCAAACATCGTTTTCTGACATCTACTCATCAATCCCGTTCCGAAAATACCCATATTGTAAGGGTTTTCAAGAAATATTAAGAAACTGGAAGTCGCCATCTTGGATTTCAGAACTACCTCAAACATCGTTTTCTGATATCTACTCATCAATTCCGTTCCGAAGATACCCATATTGTTAGGGGTCTTAGGCAATCTCAATAAACCGGTAGCCGCCATCTTGGATTTTGAAACGAGCCCAAACATCATTTTCTTGCACTTACTCTTCACATCCGTTCCGATAATAAACATATGGTGCGCGGTTTCCACAATAATCACACAAAACTTTTTTTACGAACTAAATCCCAAATAACGTAAACTTTTTTTACGAACTACCTCTTTTTACGAACCCCCGTTTAGTTCGTAAATGGAGGTTTCGGTGTACTTGCGATTTCGATATTTAAACTTCTCTTCACCAAGCTTGTGTACGAGTTTTGTATGCAAGCAGTTATTTTTATAGCGTTAAGTTTCTCTACCATTCTGTGATTTCGGTTGAAGCGATAAACTTTTTCTCGTTATCAATTGAGTTCATCTTATAAAAATTAGAAATTAATCTTAAGCACTCAAAATTTACCTTGGGGTAGTTGTCAATTTCGCAGGCGAAACGACATAACATGGAATTCCATCCGAACTTGCATGACACAAGATCAGAGTATACCAATTAAAGTTTCAAACCGTTTTGTCTTGCTGACTAGCAACAACCTACCTCTAGCATGCTTTGTGTAGGACTGAAACGTTAGCTATAATTTCGCTTCTATTTATAGATTCGCGTACTTCAAACAGCTTCACTTTTGCATCGATTGACCAATCAGAGCGATGCTTTCCCTTTGATATATCGCTTACCCCTTCAAAACCGTCGTCTATGGCAGGGAAATCCGATATGCCGGAGATTTTCAGCAGACAAAATAAGACACTGCTCGCTACTAATCAAAATTTTATTTATATATAATTGAAAATACGTGGCTTGATACATTCAAATCGAAACTTAGGAATATTTCCAATCAAACGATGAAATAATATTAATAGTTGATACAAAATAGACTTAGCTGTAAGTGTTTAAAACCTGACCACATTTCTACGTGTATTTTCCTTGAGTTTCTTATTTGCATCCCTCTATAGAAAATAAAGATGTATTCCACATCAAAAGTATTCCTAGATACCAAGCGCAAATTTAAGGAAAATTCGAAACCAAGCGAAATCTAAAAAACTTTCAGTTTTAAGGTTGAATGTTCGTCGAAGTTCTGTATCACATAGTATGAATAGCCAAGTTGTCTGAAATGTCTCAACAAGATAGCTAAAGTCAAACGGCTTAAGCTCATAAAGACGGATTAATCAGACTGAGATCGGACTGACAGTAAATCCGTCGAAACAAAATGTATGAGAGGGAAAGGCTTTAAAATATAACACCTTCCCACTCGAATAATGGTGCGTGGCGACGATGTCGTGGTGGTTCATGAATTTCTTGTATTTATTCATTTATTACCGCGGATAAGGATACAAGATAACTTCTAAAGTGTGGCAGTTAAAGGGTTAAAATTTTCGGAAAACCATCTCAGCGTCTATCAATTTCTTTCCTGTTTGAAAGTAGTTTTATATGAAAACCCGGATACACCCTTTGTTTTGTAATTCCACATTTGTCGTTGACTTAATGAGTGTTATTTCACAAAACGTAAAAGTTGCATATTAAACAATTTAAAAGACTTAGTTTAACGTATCGCCTTCGACTAATCTACGCGTTAACAGTTTATCTTGAATTGCTAATACCACTTAGTGGTTCAACATAAACCGCCAAGCAGACGTTATGTACATGTATAAAACCAGTCATTTGAATCCAAGTTTTTGAAAATCTGTTCAGCCATCTCAAAGATATCTAAGTGCACAATTTTAAAAAAAAATTTTGTGCGCATCACTCTGTAATTTGTACAAATAGAAACATTTTATTGAAAATATCCGCACTGCTAAGTAAAAACATTGTTTTGCGCTCGGAACACTCTTCCTCCACCCAACTCGTCAAGATTTCTTGTTCACTAATCGCATGACATCGTATCATGGACACTCCCGTTTAATCATTTTATGTTTTCATCCTGACGCGGGAGAACCCTTTTACGGTAGGTGCCTTTTGCCCGTGACTGTTCGGACATTTTCCGAACCTCGATGGCTCCAAACTCCGCTTGCTGCTGTACTGCGGAACCAACGTCAATTGTCACAGCACTGGGTTGCTGCCGGTGATGGGCCTCTTCAGGGCCTCCTGACACACTGGGCAGGTGAAACGATAAGGATTTATGGCTTCCCTGCCGGGCAGTGTGACACAAACACTTGACGGGGGCAGGAAAATCACTCAGCATGTGCGGATGATTGTGCAGATAGACGCCGACGGTGACGTCGCAGTGGGCAGAAGAGGGGGCTTCCGCTCATCCTGGTGTTCTCTGCTAGCACTAGAGATAGAGCATTTCCGGGAAAACTGAAAACAGGCGGCTGTCCTGTCTGCCTGTCTGCATACACGGCCGAAACTGGGCCAGCCGCACTGCCGTTGTTGATTCGGTTAGTTTCATCCGAAAGCAGCTCGGTCAATCAGGAAGGCGAACGATTGGGACAGACAGAGAGAGAGAGCGATAGATAAATACTGAGTGGCTGACAGAGATAGGTACCGTGGAAACTAAAGGTTAAGCTTTGTGCTTGTTTTCCGTGGATTGTGTTTGTGTCATTTCATTTTTTTGACAACATGAATTTTTTGCGGGTGGTGGCAATTTTTAGTGCAGTGAACACGGAATCGAAACAGTCGAGAGTTTTTTTTTCATTCTATGTGTGTGTGTTTGGATGGAAACTTGAAATGGTGTCGCATTGACTACTGTTGCGCCAAATGACAGTGCTGAGAACAGATTTCATGCTCAATCATGCCGGACGGCGTCGTAAATTATGTAACTGGCTGGTGGGAACTCACATCATCGCTGGGTGCGTTTCCGTTGTTTCGACATAATCAAATCTACAGCAATCACTGCTTAACGAGCTATATTTTGTTCTATCTATTGTTTGATCTGTCAGATACCTCGGAAAACGTTGTCAAAACGAAGATACATCCCTCATAGGATGAGCCTAAGGACATTAGCAACCCTGATACCTTTCACCGTTCAGTTTGCTCCGTTCATCCTTATGGCTTATCTTTTCTCGAAACAGTCTCCTTCATGAGTGGGTTCTGCTCTGGGATAGGTTTTTCTTCCCAGCATCCACCCCAGTGTAAAATACTAAACAAAAGCTCGATTTCATCAGGTTTTGTGCGGTGCTATTATCTTCATTCAATTTCTTGTCACTCATTCCGAGCTCCGATGCTAGCCACAAAGTCGTAAGTCCTGCATAGTGTTTTCCGTACCATGCCAAGATGATCCCGTTGTTCGAAACAACCCGTAGCTCCCTCTCTCTCTCTCTGAGCTAGTGATTTCGTTTGAGTCGTCCTTTCCAGGAGCATTTTTCCAAGCCACTGTGTCCGCACCGAAAGGCAAAACTTTTCCCGGAAGAGAATAGATAACTTTTTGAAGATTGTGGATTTCTACCCAGAATGAGGTCAATTTGGAGAACGGAAGGTAAGCTAAACCACACAGAAAAAAAAACTTTCCGTACTGTCAACCATAAAACACAGTAATCTCCGGAGAATTCGTGCGTAGTTTTGTGTGGTCAAAAGTTGATGACACGAATCTTTTGGTTTTTTTTTTTTTGAAGACGGAAGAGTAGTTCAGTTCGGACCTGGTCAAAGTTTCGATTCCATAAAATCCCAATGGGAATGGTAATTGAAACAGATTCGACAGGCAAAAGACGTTCAACGCAATAGGGATCGACTGCATCCTGAATAGAGAATGGGGTGAGTTATTGGACAGTAAGCATTGGAACGATTGACAAATAAAAAAAAATGGCTTGCAGCGGAATTCTGCTGAAAAGATTTCAGTAAGTGAAAGAGGTTACAGAATAAATATTAGGCAATAGTAACAGAGTTTCACTATGAAATAGAGTTTTAGTATGTAATCTTCTGATCGGACAACATAATTGAAAGATATTATTGAATAATACAAGCTTATTCACAGTGCATAGTGGTCCGAATCGGGAAATTAGCGTGACAAAAATATTTTCACTATTAAATAATAGATTTTGGTAGTTGGTGTCTTCACAAAAGTTGTTTGTAATCAAATGGCGCTTCTTTTGAAGAAAAAAGTTACTAGGATGGTCTTCATTTGATTTTGTTGTACAATAAAGTTGTAGGAAGTTTTATTCTGAGCAACTTTTCTGAAAAAAAGCACTTCTCTAGCTTTTCATTTGATCGAATTACATAAATTTTCCCGAGTAAAAGTAGGGTGGCTCCTGAAAAATCACTTTTTTTGTTCTAAATTTTTTGTGAAACGTATTACGGAAAAGTTGTCTTCAGAAGAGTTGGTGAACTAATCATTGCGCATAATTTTGCTCAACCAAGTTTTTACATATGAGCTACCAGTAAAAATTTATGATTGTTTTTTCATCAAAAACTAGTCAAGCTTCAAATATCAATATTCATTAGATGCCAGATCGATAAAAATGTTTCCTATACGGTTCCTGAAAGGTCATAATATAAGTAAAGTTTAAGAGAAAATTGGAATTATTTTTTAATTTATTTAAATTAGTCTTGAAAATACATTTAAAAATCTCAAAAATATGGCATAACTCTTAAATGTCTTAACGTATCAACATACTTCCTTCAGCAAAGTAATAGTATCAAATTAGTTCTACAAGTGTTCCATACATTGTCCTTTCGAGAAATGAGACACACAAAAACTACAGCCTGTTGTTACGAGACAGCTGTCAATGTCGTTTACATAGAAATTATACACGAGCGGACTGAGGCATGAGCCTTGCGGGACACCCATGTAGCTAATTCTGATTGTTGCAAAATCGCCATGTGAAAAATACATGCACTTCTCTGACAAAAGGTTGTGCAAATAATTGTTTATAACCTTTGGAAAAAGGCGGATTTTTATAAAGTTACTCGGAAAGTACGTGACCTAACAAGCCAATAAGATGACAGTCGGATGAAGCCAGGTCTGGTGAGTAAGCTGTATGGTTCAGTGCTTCTCAATTGTCCTTTTTTCTGTCTCTCTTTATATTCTCAAATCATTCAACGCGTGCGTCTAGTAAAAATATTTGAATTCTCATTAAATTCATTTTTAAGACATCAATTGTTCTTGCTTCATGACGATTCTATACACTAGAATCATCATGTTTCTGTCAGTTCGCTTTCTCATCTCATCCAAGTCAGCCGATAAAACAAAACCGCTTACGTTCGGGACAGAAGACACCAAGTACAGTATTGTGTAATGGACAATAGAACGACCTAGAAATGAGTGAACCAAACGAACAAAAGCTACCGCCGACACGAAAGACTACAATTGTTGTTGATTTCAGGCAGTGCAAAATTCGACCTTCGATACGAGAACTTGAAGGTTTGCTTAAGGAGCAAATGCATCTTGACATTAAACGTGTGCATTTACTTCAATGCAAAAAAACGAATAATGTTGTTTACATCCAGTTTTATAAAGAGTAGGATGCAATTCAATTCGCAAAAGACAATAACAATGTGCATTATGTGGAGCACGAGAACATTAAGTATGGTGTTATAGAAGTGCGTGTGCATGATTTTCCCTCAAGCGTCATCGATCCTTATATTCGCAAAACTATGTCCCAATACGAAGAGATTCTCTGTATCGAAAAAGAAAAGTGAGAATGTGCATGAAAATTTATTCAAACCGTATTAGCTCAGAAACTGTTTTGAGCTTGAGCTTGAGCGACCACCCCTGGTTGCTACTCCGTTGCTGATCGGGATTAGCTGAAATTTTACAGGGAGTTTCTAGATGATCTGACCTGGGACTGGTAAATCATCCTTCAATGTACATCTTCTGGTAATCCCAGAATTCATTGATCAGAACCGGCGACGGCCAGGCCCGAACGTAGATCGTCTAAGGAATGGGAAGGGATGTTAGTCCAACACTTGTTACTAGAGGCCGTATATACTACTACGCACTCCACAAGTGTTACGGGAGAAGGATATTTGTTAGTAAAAATTTCAGTTTTGGTATTATTCGCGCGTGACTCAGTATGTTCCGGTTTCAAGACGTTCGGATGCACCACTAAACTCACTGACTTCCCGAGTGAACGATTCAACAATATCCTATATTGGAATCCCAGAAAGTCTTGATTCACAACTCTTTTTCGAGGAAACTGAAGAAAAATTTGCAATACTGTCGCGTAAAGAATAAAAACTTCCCTATTTTTATAACTGAAATTATATGATAAAAAATAAACGAGTGAATAGGATTTAGACAAAATAGTTAATTCATTGCATTGATATATTCTAAACAGTTGTTATAAAATCGTTTTAAATTACCAAATAAAGGTAAACAGATTTCACGCGCTTCGTGATTATTTATTATTTCCGATTTATTATTTCAATTATTTATTAAAATTATTAATTGGTTATATTGGTTGATCTGGGCAGCCGGCTACCGAGAAAAATATTGACTTATTGTTTGAAATATTAATATCAAGTATTTTTTACTATGAATTCAATATACCGATATATGTTATCTCTGATATTAACTTTCTAGTATCACGGATTTGCGCATGCTAGACGGAAATTGATAGGTTGAATGAAGAGATAATTGAGTAAAATAGAGTAATCAAAAGTGAAACGTTAAAAATATCTGATAACTGAAAGGAAAAAGAAACTCCTGCAATTGTCACCTTTTACGACATAGAATGGATCTATTCTTAGTTCATTGTTTTTCTGCCAAATTCCACACGGCATGTAGGCTGGTACTATCCGGAGAGAGCTAATAGGTACGATCAATCTTCTAGTGGACCCCAGCCCCTTATTATATATGATAGTATAATTGATATGATATAGGCACCGTTACATCAATACGTGGATTAAAACAGGTATTTTCGTAAGTAAGCAGTGGCAGCCGCGTATGCACGGATTGCATAAGAACGCAGGTTTTTCCATAAAATCATCTTTTCTGTAAGCTTCTCATTCATTTTCACATATATTCTTCGATATACGTTTCCTTTCAGTCATTGCAAAGCTGATAGTTTTATTTTTCTTGAATATAGCGTTGTTGGATAAATTGCCCCGAGTTTGTTGAAACTCACTGAAGTTGATACATTTCCCGAAAAAAATGTATATGTAACGTGTCTAAGGATTGATGCATGTCCATCCGAAGGTAGTTAATTTATTGTAAAGCGAGGTTTGAAGTTTCCGTAGACGAGTTTATTATTTTGAACAAAATAATCTTTCATTTGCAATACTTTAAAAGCTTAGGTGCGTACTAATCGCTCCCTCTCCGCTATATTTACTCAATTGAGTTGAGTTAATTGACTCAATTTGAGGTTGAATACGGTTTACTTAATTTTAGTTTACTGAACGAAAACCTCACTGTTGACTGGTTTTGCTCTTTGGGATATGACAACAATGGAGATTGAAAATGAAATAAAAGATTCAAAACAACTCAATATCAAGTGAAAAGTAGTCAAACATAAGGAAGGTTTTATTTTCTGTGTATGTTTTACCAAACAAAACACAGAATGCCATCTATCGAAAGAAACCAGGAATTGATTAGGTACACCCTAGGACAGGACCAGACAACTGCCGTTTTGCCTTTCTCTATAGAAAGGTATGAAAAACCGAATTTCGAACGGAGCCTCGGAGACCTATAGTGTTATATACCATTCGACGAGATCGGAAAATGTCTGTGTGTGTGTGCACTTTTCGAAGATATTTGAACGCGCTCAATTTATATATATATTCATATATTTATAAAGGGTGATTTTTTAAGAGCTTGAGAACTTTTTTAAACAATAAAACGCATAAAATTTGCAAAATCTCATCGGTTCTTTATTTTAAACGTTAGATTGGTACATGACATTTACTTTTTGAAGATAATTTCATTTAAATGTTGACCGCGGCTGCGTCTTAGGTGGTCCATTCGGAAAGTCCGCTTTTTTATCGACAAATTTTGTTCAGCGATGAGGCTCATTTCTGGTTGAATGGCTACGTAAATAAGCAAAATTGCCGCATTTGGAGTGAAGAGCAACCAGAAGCCGTTCAAGAACTGCCCATGCATCCCGAAAAATGCACTGTTTGGTGTGGTTTGTACGCTGGTGGAATCATTGGACCGTATTTTTTCAAAGATGCTGTTGGACGCAACGTTACAGTGAATGGCGATCGCTATCGTTCGATGCTAACAAACTTTTTGTTGCCAAAAATGGAAGAACTGAACTTGGTTGACATGTGGTTTCAACAAGATGGCGCTACATGCCACACAGCTCGCGATTCTATGGCCATTTTGAGGGAAAACTTCGGAGAACAATTCATCTCAAGAAATGGACCGGTAAGTTGGCCACCAAGATCATGCGATTTGACGCCTTTAGACTATTTTTTGTGGGGCTACGTCAAGTCTAAAGTCTACAGAAATAAGCCAGTAACTATTCCAGCTTTGGAAGACAACATTTCCGAAGAAATTCGGGCTATTCCGGCCGAAATGCTCGAAAAAGTTGCCCAAAATTGGACTTTCCGAATGGACCACCTAAGACGCAGCCGCGGTCAACATTTAAATGAAATTATCTTCAAAAAGTAAATGTCATGTACCAATCTAACGTTTAAAATAAAGAACCGATGAGATTTTGCAAATTTTATGCGTTTTATTGTTTAAAAAAGTTCTCAAGCTCTTAAAAAATCACCCTGTATATATATATATATATATATATATATATATATATATATATATATATATATATATATATATATATATATATATATATATATATATATATATATATATATATATATATATATATATATATATATATATATATATATATATATATATATATATATATAAGGGAGCCAAAATTTTGGGATCACCTTTATTTTCGTTAAGCTCTAGTGCTCAAAAGTTTAAGCACCACAAAAAAAGCCTTCATGCAAAATTTGAGCTAAATCGGCCATGCGTGAGGGGTGCTGCCCGGTGGTAAAGGTTTGACAACTTTCGATCTTGAAAAACCACCATAGGGGGGAGTACATGAAATTTCCAAATCGAAAAATTTTTTTGATGCCGAAACTCTTAAAACTGCTGAAACATCGAAATTTAGTGTCATATCAAAAAAAAAAAATTTTTTTTTGAAAAAATCAACTTTCTGGGACTTAGAAAAGTCCCAATAAGTCGATTTTTTCAAAAAAAAAATTTTTTTTCGAGATGACACTAAATCTCGACGTTTCATGCAATTCCATGCCTTTCGGCATCAAATTTTGATTCGATTTGGAAAATTTCATGTACTCCCCCCTATGATGATTTTTCAAGATATATGAAAATTCCACTAAGTGGATTGAGAAGGGTTTTTCAGATTAGCATCACTGTTCTCATACAAATAGGCAACGCAAATGCCAAGCACTAGTTTGGAAAAATGATGCTGACTGTGTGACATAAACACTGAAGCATGCTTTTGTGAACTACTCGAATCAATCTGAATCAATTGGTGTCAAAATTAGTATCCGAAATTTTTTAATAAAAGTATGAAATATATTTTCATGAGACTGTTTTGAAAGAAGAGAAAGGCATTATCATACCACTAGATGGATAAAAATGGTTTTTTTTTTCAAATAGAATAGCATCTAATTTTTGTAGATCTCTGTTGAAAATTTGAAAAGACTCTCGGCCAAGCCAGCGCAGAAGGAACGATGATAAATATTCAATGAAATTTCAAATACAATTCATATGGAAGTTATAAGCTATAGAACTTCAGTTTTGGATTTTTAAAACCTTTTCGGTAGAAAATCAATGATTCGCACTTCATTTGCAGATTATAGCGAACCGTAATCAACTAGAAAAACGGAAATTCTCCCACATTAAAAACGGTGATGCTGGAAACCCTTATTATTTCACCCTGCAGTAACATTAATTTCAAGGTCGAATACTTGCTTATGCAAATTCCAATCATAAGCTGGTGCCAAACTGGCCCTAAAAGGGGATAAATGGTTGCTTGGTCCTGTCCTAGGGTACACCAGTAGTCATTTAGTGTCTATTGATTCGGTAATAAAAGAAATTGGAACTATATCGCAGGCAAAGAATCAACAAACCAAACAAAGGAAATATAAAAATATCTTATATAAAAAGGATATGGCGTCACTGTGGAAACCGACTTTTGAAACGACAGCCGGAGGGCCGAGTGTTATATACTGTATGTATGTGACTAAAATTTGCGCTTGATTTCCTCAGAGATGGCTAAAAATATTTTCACAAACTTAGACTAAAATGAAAGGCCTTATGGTCCCATACGTTGGTATTGGATTTCATCCGAATCTGGCCTCCAGTTTCGGAATAGGGTAAAGTGCGTTGAATTCATTTAAATTTGACATAACTCTTTTACAAATTGAAAAGGTTATATTATCCCCAAATAAGCTGTCTAGTTTCTATTTCAGTTACAATTTCTTTTCGAAGAATCCTGTAGCGATATTTATAAAAATATGAGCAATACTAAAAGGCATCATTACACCGCTAGGAGGATTAAAACAGATTTTTTCTCTTTTTATATGGGAAGGTAGTAGAATTGCTGGAGGCTTAGGAAATTAAGTTGAATTCGCTACAATCCAATTTCATTAAATTTCTTCATTGGTGCTAAACGTAGGAGCTTTCAAAACATTTCCTAGTTGAAAAGTTTTACACTAGAAACGAATGAATATGATTTATATGATCATGTCGATTTGTATATCCAAGGGTCCAGGTAAACGGAATTCACGTGCGTCTCGCATTTCTACTATGTTCATAATACTCCTATTACCACGATCAAAAAGGGATAATTCGTTATGTTGTCCTGTATTCAAATTAAAACACAGAACATAGAAAGCATGAAACAATCTCACCGGTTTCCTCGTATTGAAGAGTCTCAGGCATTTTGTACTTCACAAATGGCTTTGGTATCCACATCGACGAAAATGTCAAGTAAAGCTGACTGTTTGGTTCCGGATAAAATTGTTCATCACGAACAGAGCAAAACTTGTACCATACCAAGTCTTTTGAATTTCAAACCAAATATTTCTTTTCTGTTTGACACAAAAAGCCTTACACTTCATACTAGAACCTTCTATTCGTCCGGGATCTTGCACGTTTAAAGTTTATCTTGACAAATTCAGTTTTAGTCACTTTCACTACATAATTTTGATCACAGATTTCACTTCTATCCTAATAATTGACGTCCCTTGTTCAATAGTTTAAGTTCAGTATTGTCCACAAACGTCACAGGAAAACACGCCTAATGCAGAACTTTTCTCCATTACCCAATAAAAATTCGGTCTGAAATTATGACTGATAAAATGAATCCGTCCGGAACCTTCTCAAATTTGAGGAAATCGTTCTGCCAACTGAACTATTGTGGATGTTATGATACACAAATCAGAAGACTTCCCACTAGAAAATAACTTGCTATTTGATTTGACTGTGCATGGTCTGTTAAGTTTAGTTGATCCCCTGTGATCCAATTTCGCACTCAAAAACTTCATTCCTCTACCAGTCGATCTACATTTTATTTCTCCGGTTAAGCAATGATGATACGAGAGGTTTTGTTGTTGTTTTGCTTACCCAATGTTTGAACGATAATGCCTTGAGTTAACAATTAATTTCTACCGCATTGGGATTGGGAAGCAAATTATTTTTTGTATCATTTCCATCTATTTTATATATTCTAATCTCGAGTTAGCTGCAAAAATGTTGATTGTTACAGAATTTTACATTTTTTTCTTCTTGGTGGTCATTAGAACGAATAGTATATTTAAAATGGGTATTCGACCAAAAAAGTTTGGGTACCACTGCTCTACGCGTAATTGTTCCATATTCTCTAGGATTTCCTACAGATATGGGACAATTATGCGTAGAACGGCAGTAGAGAACAATAGAAAATCACCAGTGTCATATACCATTCGACTCAGTTCGTCGAGATCACAAAATGTCTGTGTGTGTATGTGATAAATAATGTCACTCAATTTTCTCAGAGGCTGGCTGAACCGATTTTCACAAACTTGGATTCAAATGAAAGCTCTTGAGGTCCCATACAAAGTTACTGAGGTTCAAATGAATCCGAATTCCGGTTCCGGAGTTATAGGGTGATATGCACCAAAAAGAGATAAAAAATAGTCATCCACGTTTCTCAAAGATGGCTGAACCGATTTTCACAACTTAGATTCCAATAAAAGGTTTTATGACCTTATATAATTTTTTTGAGGTTCATTTGGATCCGACTTCCGGTTCCGGAACTACAAGGAAATATGTGAAAATTTATGAAAAAATATGTAATAAATTTTCTCGGAAATTTCTTGACCAATTTTCACAAACTAAGAAGCAAATAAAAGGTCTTGAATTTCTTTGAAAAGTCCCCGATAAGTTGATCCAGATTCGACTTCCGGTTCCGGTATTATAGTGCGATTAGTGGAAATTTTCAATTTCATGAGTATTTTTTCACTAGCGATGGCGAAACGAGATGCAAAATTTTTTTAAAACTTACTGCTAAATTGATCTAGTTGACGGATCTTATTAGTTAGTGAATTTATAAAACTACTTTAAAAACTACTAGTTCCCGGTTTCCGCTTCCGAAAGCACCGATAATAGTGAAGAAAATCTCCAAAAACGGAACTCCCGTCGATTTCTCAGCAACGGTTAAGCCGTTTTTCACGATTCATGATTCAAATTAAAGCTCTCATTGTCTTTAAACATCCTGGGCAATTTCATCTTGTCCGACTTCCGGTTCCGAAGTTATAGGGCGAGGAGTGTCATAACATTCAAATTCAAAATGACGATGCTATACCAACCTATGCGGGGTTGGGAATCGAACCCAAGTGGGCAGCGTGAAAGGGATCGAATTACCCATAACGCTATACCTATACACAGGTTGGTATAGTATAGGTATAGCGTTATGGGTAATTCGATGCCTTTCACGCTGCCCACCTGGGTTCGATTCCCAATCCCGCGCACATAGGGTCAGAAAACGTTTCTGGCCCGAAGAGGTGAATGACAATAATGTTAAAATCTCTATAATCGAAAAAAATGACGATGCAAAACTGGTACGCGACGGCTTTGCTCCATTCACAGCGTGCTTTGTTCAATTTCGTATAGCGTGCAGGGTTGCCACATTAAAATTTTTTTTATAGGAGAAAAATATGTAAATTTCTAATCTATTTATTCAATTTGTACCTACTTGTTAATGTTATTACAAGATCATGATAACGATGCTTTTCTATAAAAGTACACTTATTGCATTTCTCATATAGAAAGTTTATACAATATGTTCTATATAATTTGACACAGTTCATCGAACTGAGCAATGTATGTGTCTGTGTGTGAGTATGTGTCAAATTATGTCACTTATAAAAAAATCTCGTAGTCCTGTAGGTTGCTATTGAATTCCACTCCGTCATTCAGAGCGACGAAGGGTAAAATTCTTTGTTAGATTTGGCTTAAAACTGATTCAATTTGTAGGCTATATTAGTTACTTACTAAACGAACCGACTTTGGCTATATTGGTTCCAAGTTCCTGGTTTCAAAAGTTGAATACGAGACTCACTCTATTTTCTTAGCTCGATTAGAGATTTGATCGATTTCCACAAACAGACTCAAATAAATTTTCCTACAGTCTCATAGGTTGCTGTTTAATTTCATCCGGGTCCGATTTCCGGTTTCAGAACCATAGGGTAAAGAATGTTTAATCGTTTAGTGCGACGATGCAAAATAAAGAAAAATTCTTATCAACTTGACATAACTGTTAGGAATTTGAAATGGTTATGTTAGTTTATACCAAAAGAAAGTTTCTTATTTTATTCAAGATTGAAAAAAAATTCTTCACAAAATCTTCTGGTGATATTTTTGAAAATATAAGTAATATGAGAAAGGTTTCATTACACCACTGAATGGATTAAAACAGGTTTTCTGGAGTGCAAAGCTGCTGAATGTTGGTTTCATTTGCACTTGTTTGATGCGAAGTTCGCACTGTGAACGGATTTGATAAAACCAAAGGAAGAAAATATCGTAGTATTTCTTTGCAAAAATAGTGAAGGCTTTGAAAAGTTCCGATTAATTAAGGCACTTCGATACTGCAATTTCACTCGAATGTTCAACGCGCAAACAGCAGAATATTGCTCCTCCATTTAAAAACTTAAATCTGGAAATGAAAATGTAACTATATTCAGTGTTAAATCGGCTTCAACTTGTTCGAAGGATTCGTTTTATACAAGTTAATGTCATCCGAATGGAATGGCTTGTGCTACTTCGGCAGTTCAATTACCGGAACCTGTAGTTGTTGCCGAGAATAATCGTTCACGATATTAATCAACGTTCTTCAATATTTAGTTAATTTTACAGCAATTTCACGGAACATCTTCGCTTTCCTACTGTAAACAGTACCGTAAGGAAACTGAAACTTTTAGGTACAAATCAAACAACACGAAGCTATGCTGCTCCAACGGAATAAAATTGATACCCATCAATTGTAACAAATCGGTACTATCTTCCAGGGATCCAATCGAAAAATTCTTCACCCAGACGAAAATTGATGAAACGAAATTTTTATTAGATTTTTTCGTCAGACATTTCAAGTGCAGCATCATAAATCAAGCCTCATTTGCTATCTGGATCCGAAAATATCCATCACATTCTCGTTATCCGCTTCAATTCATCAACAAACTGCATAACGCGCGTATCCCTTCCACCTCCCCCCCCCCATCCCCTTATCCGTCTTCAGGTATAAGGATATTTCCGTTCTGCAATCATTTCCCCGTCACGAAGGTTGAACTTGTTTGTCTGATTGGACCGTCTCCTCGCTTGGAAGGCACACATATTCTCAAAACGGTGGGCGAACATGGTAAACAAAGCAAAAAAAAAAAGTATCACATCACAATCTACCGAAACTAACATTTCTCGATCCTTCCCGTTGCTGTCCCTCGACGAAACTTCATCGGAGTGCGATGGTTTCCTTAGTAGCAGCAGCAGCAGCTTGAACCGACCTTGGAAAGCGCTAACTTCCAATCGACCGTCTCGTCTCGTCCTGAAAGCTGGCGGGGGCGGGGGGAAATATATTGCTTTTCCAGCGAAAGGCGAAGACTTTCCATAGTGGCGGCAGCTGCTAGCGTCTTTATGATCTGTTTCGTCGTTTCGTCGAAAGGCTTGTCGAAGATCCGGCTTACAAGCACCAAACGACCGGCTTTGAGTTTGAACACGAGAACGTAGGACGTGTGACGGTGGGTAGTAGCTTGCCGTTCCGGTCCGATGCGGATTTAAGGGCTAGAAATTTCTTTGATTTTTTTTTGGTTTTGCTTTGCTCAACCGGCAACAAGACAAAATTTTAGAAGATATTTACACAAGAGCTGGTTTTTTCGTCGGAACTTGATTGAAAAAAAAATGAACGAAGATTGTTTGTTTTAATTTTTCATAAAAATTGATTGAAGAATGGTTTCAAACATCCAAATCGCTGAATTGTTATCCAATATAAGCAGCACCACAAGGGAGTTCATTCTGGGTGACGTCATTCAGTGACACTTTTTTCACCTTTCCCGCTTCACAAATGGCACGGGAAATCGAATTTCATTCCCTTGCCAGCCAAATTATTGTCTGTCAAATTATCAACGTCTCTGTTCCTACAATCTGCAATCTATAATCATAGTCTCCAAAATTTTCCCCAGGGATAGCAATCGCGATTCAAGGAGTCGGGGCCACTTCAGAACTGACACACTTCCACTACTGGATGCTGCGGATCGCACGGGAAGCGGCTGGCGAACGGCGGAGGTTTCAACAAAAGACAATCGCTCCTTCGGTTGTCCTTCAGTTTGCTCCCTCGCGGCAGCATCCCGATGCCTATTGTATTAACAGACTGGTTCAACGAGCGCGGGAAAACTTTACAAATTGAGAATAAATTTTCTTCCGATATCTCGGGCTGTCGTCTACGCTGTTTTGCCTTCGGCACTTTCCCCCGTTTCTTTGCTATCTTTGCTGATTGATGGCAAATTGCACCATCGGAAGAACACAGAGCCAGGCTGCCAGGCAGAAGGGGTGGTGTAGGGAAGTCGTGTCTACAAGTTACTCGCTCTATTTAACAAAGCAATATGTTCCGGTCGGTGTTTTCTGCGCCCAGGCAGTGACTGACGGCAAGAAGGTGAGACGGTAAACTGCATCCCGTCCGGGAACGAGAATCCCGTCGATCACCGTGGATATCGAAAGCTGTCCAGATGAGATTGTCTGTGTGTGTGTGTACGTGTGTTTGATGCTGGATGCCGATACGACTCGACCGAACAACACGAGTCAACAACAAAACAGAGGGAAATGTAATATGAATAAGTTGATTACGGGAGCGGCAAACGATGAGTTTGTTTGGATTAGTGACGAAGCAACGTTTCCCACAAGGCCAACGGAGGAAGAGCAGCAGCAGATGGTGATGATGATGATGATGAAAAAATGATTGCGGGAAAACCAATATTACTGGTTTATAATTAAAAAAGCCAACGAAGAAATCATAGCGAGAAGATAAAATCTCCCTAATGCGTGATTAATTAAGAAAGTTTTACTACGTGGAATATAAGCTTGAAACATCAACAGATTAAAATAGCTTGTGGAAATGTTCATCGAAGATACGAAAGATTTGTGAAACAGGTTGCGACAAATGATATAATAGCAACAGGTAAAATGATTTTTTTGTCTCTGAAACCGATCTCGGATAGCAAAAAACCAGTCCATTAGCGAACATTCTTCTCAATGATATTCAAGAAAAAAGGCGGGTGGGTAATGTCAGAAACATAACTGGATGGCGTGAATACGAAAACAACTGACATGTTCCTTAACACTTCCGAATATCAATTAGTTGATCAATTGTATGAATTATGCAAGCCTTCCCCTTTTCATATTTTTCGTAAAAACAAAGAAGGCTTCACTTTATTTCGATTACTGTGAAATCCTAATAGTTCATAGAAAACTTTTAGAGCCATTAGAACGGCTGATTTTGTGTGATGCTCTCCACCGTTGTCCTCTTTTCGTTGTTTTTTCACCAATGCAAATGACTGGCAGCTGTGGCGTAATCGCTCTTTTCGAAAGCGAAACTAGCTTTTCAAACTACCAAAATACATCAGCTCGCAGTGGCGATAGAATCCAAACGGATCCAATTTTTGTTGAGAGGTTTGTTTTTACCTGTTTTCGTTTTTAGCTTTTTCACTAATGGGCGGTCTTAACGGCTATAAAAATAGCAGCATATAGAATTTCAATTTCGATTATTTCATTTCCGATTTGCATTTCATCGAAAGAAACTATCAGGAAAGCTGTACGGGATTCATTCCTGCCTTTCAGAAGGACCAAATTGTGGAACTTACTACGATATTAAGCACTGTTTGGAACATTTTTCTTGAACGATTTGTTGTACAGCAGCAGATATTTTGTTCTCTTCCTCAGAACGCGTTCTGATTGGCTGGTGTTGACATGGGTCAAATGAGACAGGATTTTCAATAGTGTACTATTGAAATACTTCAATGCTGTTGCTATACACGTTTAAGTTGAAAAATTTCGATTCTATTGGTAGTTAGATAATATAAATCCTTCCACAGATCACAGAGCTATGAGCTTTAAAAATACGAGAAAGGCAAACGCGCCTTATGAATTATACTTATGAATTATATCTTTGATACTCGTTTATACCAAACATTTCAGAAAAGTTTAATTTTGAATTATTTGAGATTATGTCACACAACTAAAAATTTTATCATAAAATTGTAATCATATTTCCGATGGCATGTAGCAAAAATTATGTTGATTCGTTTGATACAACAAGAGATATTCACGATCAAAAACTTATCACTCTCTCAGAGGGTTAATTTTTGAAAAGGCACCCCATAGTAAAGTAAGTCGTATTCACGACAAAACTTCACACATTGAATGTATCTGACATGATTCTCGAATAATGAATCATAACCAGGCTTCGATGATACTTCACTGCTGAATTTCCACTACGTTTCAGTTCGACACCGAAATGATTCGTGTAAGATATACTTATTAAATATAAACTATGGAAAAATCACTAATCAATAAATTCGCAACTGAACCGCAACTGAGAAATAACTGCGATATTTTCGATGCACATAGGTTGGTCACTATGAACAACAATCAATTTTTGCCACATTCCAAATAGTGATTATAGCGACGAAAAGCAGTTTTTATTCCAGCTTGTTGATTACACTGCACAATTTAGATTGAACCCAATAAAACGTCATTTACCATGAATTCGATTCATACAAGTAACAGAAGCGCAGAATTGTCAGCATGTCGCGAACACACAGCAGGCGCAGCGTTTAAATTAGCGTAGCAGTAGCCTACGCTCTTGTTACTTCTGCGTATGATATTTAAACTTAATTGTCTAATATTCAGCTGCATTACATGCTTTGTGATTGTTTTTATTAATGTTTTAAATATCATTTATTATTAATCACAGCAATTGCTGCCACCACTACGAAGGTGCCGAATTTCTAAATTTCAAATACATCACCACTATTGATTCACTTATCAACCACCCATTGAAGTACATTAAAGATGTTCAGAAAGGTTCAGTTTTTGTTCATCATGTATTCTTGCAAAGGGTTGAGATACAACGGCTATTAAAATTCATTTACCAAAAATCTTCTGTTCGAAAATCATATCAGGTATATTCAATTGATTTTTATCGAAAAGAATGTTCTGATCGATGACTTTTGGTCGTGAATACGACTTACTTTACTATGGGGCGCCATTTCAAAATTTACCCTCTGAGAGAGTGATAAGTTTCGATCCTTAAACATGAGTATGTAAAACAAGAGTAACTAAAACACCTTTTATTAATAACGAATCGTATGAACAACAAAGATGAAAGGCCAAAGGGTCAAAACACTTGTACTGCAAAATGTTGATGTAATACACAAAAATAAGAGTAATAAACAGATATTTATGAAAAAAAAAGTTTTTGATCGTGCATATCTGTCGAGTGTCGAGAGGATAAACGAGTGTCAAAGAGGATAATTCATAATGCGCGTTTGCCTTTCTCGTATTTTGAAAGCTCATAGCTCAGTGATCCGTAGAAGGATTTATATAATCTAACTACCAATAGAATCGAAAATTTTCAACTTGAACGTGTATTGCAACAACATTGAAGTTTTTTAATACTACACTATTGAAAAATCTGTTTGATTTAACCCATGACAGCACCAGCCAATCAGAACGCGAGATGTCTGCTTCTATACAAGAGCTTCCATATAAAAGTTGAGTGGTTCATTTTTCCTACCGTTTGCTGAGCAACTGTTCCCGAAACAAGACACACGAGAGCAACATCGAGGACCTGTCGTCTCACTGTTTCCCGTTCTGCGAACAGGAAAAGGAATTTTGGCAAAGGAGCTGTCCATGCACCGCTGCCAGTAGCAGGTATAAAATGAAATGTGATGTGAGAAATAGCGTCATTTAAGTTAAAGCAGCTACTCTGAACGTACGAGACCCCATCAGCACGATAGCACCGAAAACCGGTAGAAAGGCAGCCAAAAAGTCCAGTAAGCCCCATTCAAAGCACTTTTCAGACAATTCAAAGCACTTTTCAGTGCTAAGAATCATCATAAAGAACTAGTTGAATTTTGTCACTTTCCAGATAGTGCCACAGAAAATCATTAAGAGTTAATTAAACATTCAATATTTCCTACCAAAAGATTCATCAAGATGGAAATTAAAATAATTTGTACCGTCACTAACACATTCAATTACGAACGGCAATGCGAAAGCGAAAATGATGATGTTAAACACATCTTTATACTAGTATGGGGTCGTGTGAAAATATGCCATGCGAAACAGGGTTGCCATAATATTATTGTTATTATTATTATTGTTATTATTATTATTATTATTATTATTATTATTATTATTATTATTATTATTATTATTATTATTATTATTATTATTATTATTATTATTATTATTATTATTATTATTATTATTATTTTTATTATTATTATTATTATTATTTTTACTACCATTATTATTATTGCATACCGAAGATCGTCGATACATTTCAGACCAGGCCATTGCAATTGTCTCGTACTGAAATTTCGAGAAGAATCAGATATCTTCGAACTTCACAGCTTCAATAAAAATAAACCACAAATTTGTCGTACGTAGCCTCCTATATTAGCAAATTGTTTCAAGTTTGGAATATATAGTTGTAGAATAGTACCTGTTTAATGTAACTAATCTGTACTTTAATGTAGGTGCATCGCATTAGTGAAAAAGAGGAAAGCTTGCACAATTCATACAATCAATCAACTAACTGATATTCGGAAAAGTGATGGAAGCGTGTCAGTTTTTACGTATTCACGTCATCCAGTTATGTCTCTGACATTACCCACCCGTCTTTTTTGTCTGAAAAAAAAATGCTGAAACCAAGTAACGAAATTTTGCAATTCTAAACTCTGCGGTTTGAAGAATCAACAGCAGTTTGGAAATTATGAAAAATTGTAACCCTTCTCGTTTTTTGCCAACATTCGAAATGAGAACGAGTCAGGATATTGACTGACATCGATCATTCTTCTACATGTAAAGGGTGTTCCTTTAATTGGTATCTTTTTGGCAACACTGTTTTTGACGGATCACGCGTGAATCTTGCCTTGTGTGATTGTCAAACTTATTCAGTTTGGTCTATGATTTAATCATGAATCGACTAACAACTTCAAACATTTGGTGAGTGGGTGCTGAAAAAAGCAGAAGGAAAATCCACTTTTTTTTAACGAAAATTAGTGTTCAGCGACGATGCTCATTTCTGGTTAATTGGATAAGTTAATAAGTAAAATTGTCGCATCTGGAGTGAAGACCAGTCAAAAGCATTGCGAGTGCTACCAATGCTTCCCAAAAAAACTCACTGTTTGGTGTGGATTGTGGGCCGATCGGTGACAGTATTCGTGAAATACCGGCTGATATTTTGGAGAGAGAGTGTGCCAAAATTGGACCTTGAGCAAGAGCCATTTAAAACGAAGCCACGGCCAACATTTGCATGAAATTATCTTCAAACATTATATTATATTGATCGTTCTATCGATTCCAATAAAGATTTCATCAATTTTCTCATATTAGTTTTGTTTTTTTTTCACCCAATCCAAGTATAGTGATTTCTACTTCAATAGATCAATCGAAAAAGCAGGCTAAATTCTTTTCTTGCTTCTCAAGAAGACAAACGGCTGGTGAACTTAATATTGCAAGTGACGCCTAACAAAAAAAGTGAGAGTTTAATGCGTATACAAGGATGGCTTTTATCGTATCAAAGAATGCTTACTGGCAACTCTTCATACGATTGAATCAGTGCCATAAAAAAGAAACGCATATCATCGCAACAACAAAAACTCGGCTTGGCTCATTCAACATACACACCAAAAAAAATTGAATAAAACACGTGACTTAATTCCTCATACGATGTAATTCATAAAGACCTAATTTGTCAAATGACGGAAATTTTTATGTAATGACTTAATGTTAGATGAGCTTGAATTTTACTGGTTTCGACTGTAACTTGTGTTCTGCTAGCAGGTGCGACTGTATGAATTCAAATGCACCTTTTACCACCCAAGCGGATGCATGCTTGCTCGGTCGATTAACAGACGTACTTGCGATCCGATGATTCAAGTCGCGACGGTTGCTCTCAGTATTCTTTTTTTTATTTCAATAAATTTCATGTATGGAGTTTAAGACACAATATTAAATGTTCTTCCACGTAAATTTGCGTGAACTGCGACGCTCCATTTGTGTGCATCTAATAACATGTAAAAATTTTTAAGTGTGTACAGGGTCCGGCACTCGAAGTGTAACCAATTAAAAAGGCCATAAATTCAGTTTGGAAAATTACTTTTACTTAATTCAAAGTACAAAATGTGTAAAAATAGTACAAAATTCAGAATCAATTCACTTTTGCTCGATATGACCACCTTTTGCCTTGACTTGATGACTTGAGAGAGCGAAGGAGTTGCTTCGTTTGGCCGAAAGCGGTCAATTTCCGAACATTGTATTTTCTGACGAGAAAATTTTTCCAATTGAGCAATTCGTAAACTCTCAAAACGATGGGGTTTACTTGACCGACCGTTCATACGAGAATTTGAGTCATCGATTGGCCACCAGGAGGCAGCACCCGCAACAGATAATGGTTTGGGCCGCTGTAACCGCAGATGGGCGCTCTCCAATCGTTTTCATCGAGCCTGGCGTCAAGGTAAATGCGACATATTATCGGGAAAGTATTCTGGAGGTTGCTTTGAAGCAGTGGGCAGACAAACATTTCGGTGGCAGACCATGGACGTTTCAGCAGGACTCGGCACCGTCTCACAAAGCTCGAGTGAACCAAGAATGGCTGAAAAACAACGTTCCGAACTTCATCACGTCCACACAATGGTTCTCGAATTCACCAGATGCGAATCCAATGGATTATTCTCTTTGGGCCATTTTGGAGAGCAAAGTCCGAACTAAAAGATACACCAGTCTCGAGGCGCTGAAAAAAGTTACTGTCCGCGAGTGGGCCCAAATACCTGCAAGTCACATTCGGCCAAACGAAGCAACTCCTTCGCTCTCTCAAGTCATCAAGTCAAGGCAAAAGGTGGTCATCAATATCGAGCAAAAGTGAATTGATTCTGAATTTTGTATTATTTTTACACATTTTGTACTTTGAATTAAGTAAAAGTAATTTTCCAAACTGAATTTATGGCCTTTTTAATTGGTTACACTTCGAGTGCCGGACCCTGTAGAATCGACACCAGTGCGAGAGCGAGTTTCTCTCGATGACCTGTCTGAAAATCAAAGGTTAGCACGCTGCTGTGGGGATCCTCTCTGAAGCAACAAACGGTCGCTTATTCTCGTTTCGCGATCCGATTCTATACAGGCAGTTGATAATTGCGTTAGACTCATTTTACTATTGTCGCTTATTCTAACTATGTGCATATTACCTTTGTATAAGTTGTGTCTATGAAAATGTCTGTGAATGCTCTACACAAGGGTTTTGAAATATTGCAACTTAGTATGAGAATCATCAAATTGAATCATCGATTCGATTTTCTGCGATAATTGTCAACTTGCGATTCTCTCTTGGGAAATTCCACACAGCAACGATCATTATCAGACTGTACATTTTTTTCAAGGACGTGAAATACTCAGAGTATGAAGTGGAGCGAAGAAATGTAGCAAAATTCTCTCACGGTTCATGCATTGAGAGACTCGAGTTCTTGTAGCATCTTCTACCAGATTGAAAATGTTGGATGCAATATAGATAGCAATATAGCAGCTTCTGTCAAATTTTCGCCAATCACCAACACTGTGCGTATATATAAAACAGTTTCGTCTTTGAAGACCAACGATTGATGGAAAAAAATCCGCCGCCTTTGCGAACGAAGCATACATCGTGCTTTGTTCAATTTCGTATGGCGTGTACGAGAGCACGAAAACTTTCAACGTTTTCAATTTGCAAATGATTATATTGATAATAATAAAAGAAATAAAAATTCAATCGCAAATCCAATATTTTTGTTTCGGTTTAAAGAAGCAATTTCGCTGAAATGATGGTTCGAAAATTCTTCAATACTGCTGTTTTTGGCAACGCGAAAACTCGAAGCGAATGCACTTATTTTCATCTTACCCTTAGAGTCAATCTATCGAATAGAGACAGAAAATCTCACTCAAACTAGTGGGTTTTGTATATGACATGACTACTGACCACTGACTACTACCCTACATTGATTAGTTAATAACTTTAGAGGATGAATTGATTAAATTTTGATTCAAGTTAGGCATTTCATCACTATCTATTAAATCGGTTCGAACAGGAAACCCGAAATGGATTCCGAGCAGAAGCGAATCTATGGTTACTCTGGAGAATTTAGACATCTCAGCAGTGGGCAGACTGCGACAAAATAAAAACGAAAAACATCTGGCTCACCGGTAAAAGCCCTGAAGTTGTTGAGTCTGTTCAAGCGTAAGCCGATGCGAGCGTTCGATGTCCTAAAGAATGTGGGTGTTTCTATCTGGTTTGTTCAAAACACGATGTTTATGTTTACGTCTCCAAGGTTCGGAAGGTACTGAACCGGAACGACACAAAAAAAACCGGTCAACACACGGAAGCCAAAACTTTACCACTCCTGGAAACTGTACCGTTGGTGATTGATGAAATCGAGTTGCCTTTCACGGGCTATTTTGTAGAATGATAATTCTGCTCTGGCTAAATTTGGTTTGCGTGATTCACCGGGATGAATGTTTGTCATCCGACTTCACAGCCACTCGTTCGGCATTACCAGAAACGCTTTGAAACTATTCAAGGGTAGTACCGATAAAAACGAATAAACTTAGACAGACAGAACTTAGATTGCTGTGCAAAATGTCTCACTTTGAGGTAGGCGCGTACCCTGAAAAAATCTCAATGAAAGCTACAATAAAATAAACTATAGTATTCAGTGAGTGTGATTGAATGATGGGAAAATATCATTGCTGTAGCTCTTTTTAGTGATAACGGAAAACTTTGTTCGTCTAAGCGACGTAAAGTAAGATAGTAGATAGATAGTATGGTTGAACACTTTTCTTCCAAGCCGTGCGCAATTACTGTGAATACTACAATGCATATTTGCGACTCATGTCCGTTACATTCATATCGACCTGTGTCTGTTGAAAGTGCACAGCAATTAGCTCCCATCGACAACGAGATGTCAGATTATACGACAGCTTCGTCAGCAGCATCGGGAAATAATTTAGAGGAAATTATTTCCGCTAGCTACATCGAGATATGATTTAGAAGAAATACCATTCGTGCCGTGACTATCGGATCGATCGGACGTAAATTCTGCTTTCTCCAATCGCGTGGTGAATTGTTTTATTCCGTTATCAAGGTCATTCCGTATTCTATTGTCTGCATCAGTGCGATCGAGTGATAGTTCTAATTAATCCGTTCTCAAGGCCGACTGTGAGCTTGTGTAAAGCAGCACTGCGTGTGGTACCGTTAGCCAGCGCCAGCGCTGGGCGCTGCGTATATATCGTTGTACATTAGAAACAGTGATAAATATATATAGTGATAAAAAGATTGGTTTCATTGGACAGTGTAGTGAGAGACGAAAAACAAAGTGCTTTTTCCTCAAAGAGGGTTTTTGCACTTTATTGAACTGGAATATTCACCGGTTGCCCAGGACCGGGCCTTGTCGGCCGATCACCCTTCGAGAGGTAAAGCTAAGTATTTTTTTTTCTTTTTCCCTGTTGTTCAGTACCATTAGATTTTTATTGCCCCCTAATATTTACCCGCACGGACACATTTCCGTGCCATGACAAAAGGCACAGAATTGCCTGACCTTCCCCTAGATGATCAAATGGATGCTTCTGATGGCAATAAATCTCGCATTAGAAGCTATCCCGATGGGCTTACACTCCCGGCCGGACCGTATGCGGTTTACATCCGGACCAAAGCCAACGGTAAAAAATTGAACCTTCTAAGACTTTCTAATGACCTGTCCTCGCGATACAATACTGTACAAAAAATTGAGAAAGTACGCCCGGACAAGCTTAGGGTCTTGTTAGCCAGTGCAAAACAGGCTAATGAGATCGTTCGAAGTGAGCATTTCACGCGGGAGTATCGCGTATACGTACCAGCTCGTGAAGTCGAGATAGACGGCGTGATCACCGATCCGAGTCTGACTTGCGAGGACGTTCTTAAGCATGGGGCAGGCGGTTTTAAAAACCCCCTACTCAAGAACGTTAAGATACTGGACTGCAAGCAATTGCGTTCAGTATCGACCGCTGAGGATGGGACTAAGTCCTATATCCCATCAGACTCGTATCGGGTGACTTTCGCTGGCTCGGCTTTGCCTAATTACGTCCTCCTGGACCGAGTCCGTTTACCTGTTCGTCTTTTTGTGCCGCGGGTCATGAACTGCACCAATTGCAAACAATTGGGACATACAGCATCTCATTGTTGCAATAAATCCCGGTGTATAAAGTGTGGAGGGAGTCATGCGGATAACTCCTGCAGTGGAGACAATGAAAAGTGTCTCTACTGTAAGGAGGGGCCGCATGACCTCTCTGATTGTCCCGTGTACAAATTGCGTAAGGATAAAATGAAGCGTTCACTCAAGCAACATTCCAAACGCTCTTTTGCAGAAATGTTGAAATGTGCTACGCCACCTACCGAAAATCCTTACGCTTACTTGTCAACTGACGAGAGCGAATATGATGACCCCCTCGAAGGTACATCTTCGGCTGTCCCTCATAGCTCATCAATTAGAAAGAGAAGAAATAAATCCTCTCAAAAGCTCCCTAGTAAGGGTTCGAAGATGTCCTCTGATGGGTTCCGAAAAATTACAACAACTGGTAGTGATGGCAAAAAACCAGAGAAAAAAGCTCCAGGCCTTGGAAAATTAAATTCCGAGCAAGAATTTCCATCACTTCCTGGGACTTCAAAACCCCCGAAAGTCCCTAAAGATCAGTCAGAAAATTTACCAAATACTGGGTTTGTTAAATTCTCTGATATTGTGGACTGGATCATGTCTACTTTCAATATTTCTGAACCTCTTAAAAGCCTGATAATGGCTTTTATTCCTACAGTTAAAACATTCTTGAAGCAGTTGACTGCAAAATGGCCCCTTCTTTCAGCGATCGTATCCTTCGATGGCTAAGACACCCACCGAGGTCACGGATACAATCACTGTTATACAGTGGAATTGTAGAAGTATCATCCCAAAAATAGATCCTTTCAAATTTCTAGTAAATAATCTGAAATGTGACGCATTTGCATTGTGCGAAACTTGGCTAACTTCTGAAATACCCTTAAGCTTCCACGATTTTAACATTATTCGTCTGGATCGAGATGATTCCTATGGAGGAGTACTTTTGGGGATCAAAAAGTGCTATTCTTTCTATCGCATTAACCTCCCCTCGATACCAGGTATTGAAGTTGTCGCATGTCATGTTACAATCAAAGGCAAGGACCTTTGCATTGCTTCCATCTACATTCCTCCAAGAGCTTCGGTTGGGCATCGGCGGCTCAATGATATCATAGAGCTTCTTCCCGCACCGACGTTGGTTTTAGGAGACTTTAACTCACACGGTACGGGATGGGGCTGTCTTCACGACGATAACAGATCAACTATGATCCATGATATCTGCGACAACTTCAATATGACAATCTTGAATACGGGAGAAATGACACGAATTCCTGCACCACCAGCAAGACCAAGTGCGCTAGACTTATCCCTTTGCTCGACATCGTTACGGTTGGGTTGCACGTGGAAGGTAATCCCTGATCCCCACGGTAGCGATCATCTGCCTATCGTAATTTCAATCGCCACCGGATTAAGACCATCGGAAACAATCAATGTTTCGTATGACCTCACACGAAACATTGATTGGAAATGCTACGCAAATTTGATATCTGAGAATCTAGAAACAACACAAGAACTTCCTCCGGAGGAAGAGTACACGTTTTTGGCTGGCTTGATTCTCGACACCGCGACTCAAGCTCAGACGAAACGTGTACCCGGCGCGAAAACTAACATCCGTCCCCCCAACCCGTGGTGGGACAAAGAGTGCTCAGAATTAAACGCGGAGAGAACTTCATCATTTGTCGAGTTTAGGAAAAACGGAACACCTGATAATTTCAGAAACTACGCGGCATTAGACGCTAAAATGAAAAGCTTGATTAAAGCGAAGAAAAGCGGTTATTGGCGTCGATTCGTAGACGGATTATCGAGAGAAACATCAATGAGCACTCTTTGGAACACAGCCCGACGAATGCGCAACAAAAACACCACAAACGAAAGCGAGGAATATTCTAACCGCTGGATATTCGATTTCGCTAAAAAAGTATGTCCTGACTCTGTTCCGGAACAGACAATCATGCGCGTCGCTTCATCAAACAGAAACGAAACACCTTTTTCGATGCTCGAGTTCTCACTTGCGCTTTTATCGTGTAACAATAAATCTCCGGGGTTAGACAAAATCAAATTCAACTTGTTGAAAAATTTGCCTGACTCTGCCAAAAGGCGCTTATTGAATTTATTCAATAGGCTTCTTGAGGATAATATTGTCCCACATGATTGGAGACAAGTAAGAGTTATCGCCATTCAAAAACCAGGGAAACCAGCTTCCGATCACAATTCGTATCGGCCGATTGCTATGCTTTCCTGTATCCGGAAATTGTTCGAAAAAATTATTCTGTTTCGTCTAGACAATTGGGTCGAGACTAATGGCTTACTTTCAGATACACAATTCGGCTTCCGCAGGGGCAAAGGAACGAACGATTGTCTTGCGTTGCTCTCAACCGAAATTCAAATGGCATTTGCTCGTAAAGAACAAATGGCGTCAGTTTTCCTAGACATCAAGGGGGCTTTTGATTCAGTTTCCATAAACATCCTATCTGAGAAGTTGCATCAGCAAGGTCTTTCACCAATTTTGAATAACTTTTTGTATAATCTGTTGTCCGAGAAATACATGTATTTCGCGCATGGTGATTTGTCGACAATACGATTCAATTACATGGGTCTTCCTCAGGGCTCATGCTTAAGCCCCCTTTTATACAACTTTTACTTGAACAACATTGATGAATGTATCAACACATCTTGCACGCTAAGACAACTTGCCGACGACAGCGTTGTGTCTATTATAGGACCCAAAGCTGCCGATCTCCAAGGACCATTGCAAGATACCCTCGACAACTTGTCGACATGGGCTCTTCAAATGGGTATCGAGTTCTCTACGGAGAAAACTGAGCTGGTTGTATTTTCAAGGAAGCGAGAACCAGCACAATTACAGCTTCAACTAGGGGGTGAAACCATAGCTCAGGTCTTCACATTTAAATATCTCGGGGTCTGGTTCGACTCCAAAGGCACCTGGGGATGTCACATTAGGTATCTGAAACAAAAATGCCAGCAGAGAATCAACTTTCTTCGTACAATAACCGGATCATGGTGGGGTGCCCACCCAGGAGACCTGATCAGGTTGTATCAAACAACGATATTGTCCGTGATGGAATACGGATGCTTTTGCTTCCGATCCGCGGCGAACACTCATTTCATCAAGCTGGAAAGAATTCAGTATCGTTGTTTGCGTATTGCCTTAGGTTGCATGCAGTCGACTCATACGATGAGTCTCGAAGTGCTCGCGGGCGTCTTACCGTTGAAAAACCGATTCTGGGATCTCTCATATCGATTGCTAATCCGATGCGACATCTTGAATCCGATGGTGATTGAAAACTTCGAAAGGCTTGTCGAGCTCAATTCTCAGACCCGTTTTATGTCCTTGTATTTTGATTACATGGCTCAGAATATTAATCCTTCTTCGTTTGTTTCCAATCGTGCTCATTTCTTGGATACTTCTGATTCTACTGTGTTTTTCGACACATCCATGAGAGAAGAAATTCGTGGAATCCCGGATCACGTGCGCCCTCAAGTGGCCCCAAATATTTTTTATAATAAATTTAGAACAGTCAACTGTGAAAAGGTGTTTTACACTGACGGTTCAAACATCAACAGGTCCACAGGCTTCGGCATCTTCAATCAAAACATCACCGCTTCTCACAAACTCAATGATCCGGCTTCAGTTTACGTCGCAGAATTAGCTGCTATTCAGTACACCCTCGAGATCATTGAAACCTTGCCCAAAGACCATTACTTCATTGTCACGGACAGTCTAAGCTCAATAGAAGCTCTCCGGGCAATGAAGCCAGGAAAGTATCCCCCATATTTCCTGGGGAAAATACGGGAACACTTGCGAACTTTATCTGAACGGTCTTATTTAATATCGTTAGTCTGGGTCCCTTCGCATTGTTCCATTCCAGGCAATGAAAAGGCAGACTCATTGGCTAAGATGGGCGCATTAGAAGGTGATATTTATGAAAGACCAATCTGCTTCAATGAATTTTTCAGTATCTCTCGTCAGAAAACTCTCGAAAGTTGGCAAACTTCATGGAGCAATGGCGAACTGGGACGATGGCTACATTCCATTATCCCTAGGGTATCGACGAAACCTTGGTTCAGGGGGATGAACGTGAGTCGCGATTTCATTCGTGTTATGTCGCGGCTCATGTCAAATCACTACACCTTCAACGCACATCTCCGGCGTGTTGGGCTTGCGGAGAGCGGTCTCTGCACCTGTGGCGACGGTTATCAGGACATCGAGCATGTCGTGTGGTCGTGCGTAGAGTATCGTGACGCCAGGTCGAAGCTACTGGAATCCCTTAGGGCCCGAGGTAGACCGCCTGAGGTTCCGGTTCGGGATGTGTTGGCGAGTCGGGATAGTTTATATATGCTTCTCATATACCAGTACCTTAAACACATTGATATACAAGTGTAATGTGTTATCTCCCGCTCAGAAAGTATAAACTCCACCTACAGGTTCGACACTAACATCCGCCCGATTCTCTCGATCCCCGTCCCTGTCCACCATCTTAATTGGAACTAACAAGATCTTTTTTTGTCACTAACTTTTTCGTTACCCCTTCCCTGTCTCTTCACCATCTCGATGGCAACTAATTAGATCTTTATCGTTTTCAAACATTTTGTTCCCACATCCCCTTTTTACCCCGTTTCCACAATATTTACTTTTTTTTCATTCTCTTCCGTAACATCACCATCATCGTCCACGGAAGGCCGCCCCAGTCGAAAACCAGCATGCGGGCCACCCGCCGGGCCTTCGTAGCCTGGGGGTGTTTCCCGCGGACCCACACGGACCGAAGGATGCGGCCAACATGGATCTTCGCCAACGGCATATGGAAGACCCTCATGCGATATTCAATTCACCGGCCACTACCGATAGCTTCTCGAGAATCCGCTACCGCTACATTACATAATGATACTATTCTAGTTTTATGTTAGTCGTAATTAAGATTAGTAAATACCCTTGGCATCTTAGAGCTTAAGCAGTGTGCCTTAAAATTATACTATAATATTGAATAGAAGAAATACCATCAGCGGCTTTAATCGTCTCAGCATCCTCCCAACACAATGATCTAGCGAATGATTTAAGGAATCAAAATATTGAGGTATTTAATAAGGGTATTTCTAGAATTCATGTATTATCAAAAAAAGTATTCCAAAATCTATTCAACCATGCCGACCGACAATGTATCTGAAGAATGATGCATGTTTTCGATCATTTCTTCAACTTTTTCAAACATCTATTAGTTTTCTTGTAACTTGATATTTTTTGTGGCATAAAAGAAGAATTTTGAAAAATAAACTCAATTTTTAATTTAATAAAAAATCGGAAAGTTTTTTTCTGGTGTGTCCTTTTGTTAATTCCCATTGATTACCAGCAACTTCTTCTTGGACACAATTTTTATAAAATTTCCATACGCCCTTTGCAAAAGTATTTAGTGAAAAAAATCTTTCACATACTTTATTTTCCATACCGATCACATAGGAAAAGTTTCCTGAAAATCGATGGGGCTCGTCCCAGAATTTTCCATTTCCAGACGATTTGGGTCAACTGAAAATAAATCGATTTTTTAAATTTAAAATAAAGTTACAAAAATCATTATTTTCTATTTGAGTGAAATTTTGTTTGCCTTGAGCGTTTAGTAGAATAATTTCACTAGAATAATATTTTAACATTGAATTCTCCGGATCAGGGTCATTTCGCTGAAAGAGTCATGTCACCGAAAGTCATATCGTCGAAAGCCATTTCGTGGATAGCCATTTCGCCGAATTTTTCATTAGCCTTAATATAGTGATTAGAATTGATAAAATAAAGAGTCTGTCTTTATTTTATCAATTATTTTAACTCCCGTTTTGTTGACCTACAATCGTATTTCTGAAATGATCCAGACACTTGAATCATGTTTGTAGGTTTATTGACGATCCTCAGAACGGAATACCCAAAAAAAACTTGTTGACGACATTCGGCGAAATGGCCCATTCAACGAAACGACTTTCACACAGATTTAATACAGAGTACAGATTTCCTAAATCTATATATATATATATATATATATATATATATATATATATATATATATATATATATATATATATATATATATATATATATATATATATATATATATATATATATAACGCAGAGATCATTCTTTGTAATCGCATCACTTAAGAACGGATGGACGGATTTACATGAAATTAAGAAAATTTGTCGGAGAGGTGGGAAAAATTAATAAAGTTGTTTTGTATGGAGAATGGAATTTTCCAGTGAAAAAGTCGTCAATGATTGCTAGATCATTGATAGGTTCAGTTTTTGCAATGACTGAGCGGAAACATATATTGGAGAAGCCAAATAAAAGAAAAACTAACAGAAAAGATGAATTTTTGGAAAAAGATACGCTCAGAGACAGGACCCGAACCTGCGTTCTTATGCATTCCGTGCATACGCGCTACCATTTCGCCACTCTGAATCGTGTTTTAGTCACTCTAAAACGCCAGTCAGACACAATAGCGCGTACATGGAACATGGAAACCTTAAAAAAGGTGACAAGTGATTATAAATACACTCAAAGAAAAATAAACCGCATTGATAGGTATTTGGCGCATAAGTATTTGACCGTTTGGCGCGCGACAAGTTGTTTTGTGTGGAGATTTCACATGCATACTTGATTCATGTGATTCGTCATTTCAAGCCACGTACTTAATTGGGTGTCAATATTATTGGTTACTAATGACGTTTTCGCTTGAGAAAACTGAAACTAACCCAGGGTAGTTTCATCAAATAAACATTTTTCACGAAACTGTGTTGGTTTCGCATTTAGCAACGGGGATCTGAGCAAACCTGATGAAAAAACCAAGTTCGAGACTGGCTCGATTTTCAGTTAAACAATGTTGAAACTAAGTTCGAAACTAGCCTCAAATAAACAGTTTGTCAGCAGTTAGGGTGGAAACTGAGTTAGGTTTGGCATCAAGCATAAACGACATAAATGACTGGCAGAATGCATATGACCTTTTTAGAAGTACCACAGAGGAAAAAGTTCTGATATCGTTGACCAGTTGATTGAGTCGGATGAATAATATTGGTTATTGTGAGCGTGAGTTTGTCAAACAAAATTTTTGAATGAATCAATGAAAAGATTATGCTGTAATAGATAATGGATTGGGACTGCGATTATACATTTCATATTCTATGAAGAATGCTCAAATTGGTAATATCAATTTCAAATTTTATGTGTCGTCTCTCCAAGCAACCAAAACAACCACACCACCTGAAAGTTTCCACTATATTAGTGCACTAAAGTACGCGTGGCACATTTTGGCAACTTAAACGTACAGAAAAAGATCTGAGCAAACTTTCTCACTGCTTAAAAGTTGTACAACGAACTGCTTTAAAGTGTATCCTGCTGCGTCGGATGAACATTCAAGTATGAGTATTTCCCTAAAAACGGACTGTTCAGATTACTTTGTATACTGCTTGGGCCAAACTTTTTTTACGAACTTTTGATTACTAAATCTAAATACAAATTGTAAATGTATCCTACTCTACCGAATGAACAACTCTAGAAGAGAAACTCTTCAACATTGTGTAAAGTTTATCAATACAAAATTCTGGTTAGTGAGCTTTTTAATCGATTACCGGAAGCAAGAATAATATCTGGAAGAGAAAATGTCTATTACGCCGAAGCCTTTAGAGAGGGATCTCTGTTCAGTGCATTGAATCAAAGGATGGGATGACAATCTGTTTATTTGCTCAATTTTTGCTTAAGAAAGAAGTATATGGATTCCCAACTTTTAACAACATTTTATCGTTGAGATTTAATTTTCTTAATGAATACTTTTTGCAGAGCAATACAGATTTTCTATGCAAATATTTGGCATCTCTGCTTTGCATGCATAAACTACCATTGCATGTAAGCTCGAACGCAAGAGCCGATAGGCGATTTCCGTGGCGGCTTCAAGTGCCTTTTGTTAGGTGATTACATTGCCGAACAACCGTGAAATTTCTTTAAACATTGAAATCTCTACTTGGATCCGTTTATTCTGTGTGATTTAGATTAGTTTTCGATAAAAGGACACTGGAAAAAATCAGTTCGGACAAGAAAAAGTATATGTGAAATAGGTGGGTGGGTAATGTCACAGACATAACTGGAAGACGTGAATACGGATAAAATTGACATGTTTCTTTCAAACCTCCGAATATCAGTACTCGTTCGTATTAGTTAATTGGTTGTGTGAATTTTGCAACATTCGCTTCTTGGCTTCAAGAACTGTAACGGTGCTAATTCTACCACACAATTAAAATAGGTGGAACAAATCAGAGCTAACAATTACAGGATTGTGTGTGATACTTGATTATTTAGTTAGAGTTAGGAAGAATATCAACAAACCGAATGCCGTTTTCTTGGGTTTTAAGAATTCCACAACTACAAATTATTGATATGCATCTTTTAACAATATTCATGTAAAAAAAACAAAAATCTTCCAATTTCGCATTATTCCTTCAGAAATGTATGAGAAGTGGTAGAATATTATTATGTTACAAGCACGGATTGTTATACAAAATTCAATCAAAAAGAAACAAATCTATAATATATCACACCCTACTTTTATTTATTCATTGACCTAATCGACTGCAACTACTTTTTTTAATAACCTGCGTTAACCGATTCTTCGCGAGGGATAGTTCCAAATATGTTAAATTATATAAAACCATCAACAAATCTCTGATAAGCAGTGTGCCTCAAAAATAATATTATTAATTTACCAAAAAACAAATCTTAAAGATATAGATCATTAAAAATTTTGGTTGCCTTGTTCCACATCAATGGCGCGAACAAACTCATGGGGCTGTTCCTTGTAGTTTTCAAAGGATTCGTTAATTTCCTATTTGATAAAAAAGTGTTAAAAAGAAGTTTAGCCCTTTTCAAAACACAATTGAGATCACAAGCGCTTGGGTCCACTTGGAGTTTGATAGTCCCTATTATCTTTCTCCGGACAGGACCAGCTTAGATGCCGTGTGAAATCCGGAAACGGAAAAAAATCAAGAAAAGATCCCACAATCCATCTCGTAAAAGGCGACAATTGTAAGAGTTTCTTTTTTTCTATCACTTATCAGATATTATGTAACATTTCGCATTTGATTACTCTATTTTCTGAATTATGTCTTCATTCAACAAACAGTTTTTTTCAAAAATATTTTCTCGTCATTTTTCGACAATATGACTTTTATCGATTTCCGGTTAACTTCTGAGAAAAGATTTATATGTTTTCTTTTTGTCTTCTTCCATGTTATGGCTTGCCTTTCAAGATTATAAATAAAATAAAAATGTTGCTTTTAAAATATTAATTTCACGTTAACGGCCAACGTTTCGAGGGATTATTCCTTCGAAATTGTGTTTTGTGCGTTTCAGTGCAGATTAGTCTTTTCCGCATCTGTTATTTTTTTGTTGCAACCTGTTTGACGAAAAATGATTGTAGTCATTGTGAGTGAAATTTTGTATATTGTTACTTGTTAAAAAAAAGTTGTGACTAATTTATGTATGTAAATTTATAGTTGCCCTGAAGACGAAGGAATAAACCTTCGAAACGAAAACCCATCTTTCAATTCAATCAACTAAAGTGATCGTACCCGTTTTTTCAGTAAAATTAATATTTTTTTCTCGGTAGCTGGCTGCCCAGATTAATTTATATAATCACGATTTATTATTTTTAGTTGGTTTTAAGTAGGGCCGCCGTAACTAAGCTCAGTTTTGTCAATGACTGAGTGGAAACAGTGGATGTTGACCATGTTCGATGTACGTTCTATTATGCCCAGTCGTGTTTTCGAACTGTGTCTATCACAAGGCTTAGGGTGGCAAAACGGTAGCACTTTTCCCCGGATGCATAAGAACGTAGGTTCGAGTCCTGTCTCTGAGCGTATTGTTTTTCCAAAAAATCACCTTTCCTATAAGTTTTTCATTCATTTGGCTTCTGCATTATATGTTTCCTCTCAGTCATTGAAAAAAATAATATAAAAAAAATAATCATTTTTAGCGGTGAATAATAAAGTGGAAATAATGAACAACCAAGTCGCACGTGAAATCTGTTGCCCTTTGTTTTTGGTTATTTAAAATGATTTGTTAGAATTGGTGGTCACTCAAGCTCAAAAGACAATCTAGATCATTTTTGCAAAAACCAAAGTATGCAAAAAGGTTTTTTCCTGTGACAAAGTCTACATGTTCAAGAAGTTCAATTAAAATATGAAAGGGTGCTGCCAACATTTGTTCGAGTTGGCGCGAAATTTGTCTCATAGTAGAATTTATGGCAGGTAATGACCTATCGCTAGACCCCAATTGAATAATACTTCCGACTGCACGGCCACTGAATAGCACAAATTTCAGTGGCAGTGGAATATCTGAAACAATGTGATTGGAAATTATTTGCTAGTCGTAAAACTGCTCCGATTTGGGTAAAGAATTTTAGTTGATGAAGACATTTCAAAATTGTTAGCAAACCACCCTACAACAGTATCTTAAACAGCTCCAATTAGTTTCTCCGTTTGCTGTTTAACAACCCGAGGTCAGAATTAAATGGCAGTCAGCAGAACCACCCGAAACTGTATGCCAACTAGCAACCGAAAACAGAGAAAGCAGCAATTCCATTGTTTCGAATGCCGATGTCCTCCGCTGCATTTGCGTGCCAATAAATCACTGACGGTAGCAAACACAGTTAGATTTGATTTGTGACTGGGACAACCTTCTGCTTCATCGTGGGACTTAAAAGGTGTTATTATGCTTCATTGTCGAATAGAATCTATATTTGTTTTCCTAGACACCAACAGCGCAATTCATGAACCCGCATTCCGTAAGGACATTCCTGTCCCTATTTGGAAGCCAATTATCACTCACCTTCCGTTACCATCAACTCTCGAGGTCAATATTCCTGCACACCATCGTTTGGTAGCAAACCGCATGAAAAGAAAGTCCTAAAGGAAAAGAAAAAAAACTAAAAGGAAAATCACCCTTCTGCGACCACCATAAAACTCGATAAATCTTTCACCTGCCAGACCTATACCAGTGGACGGAGAAAAGCAAATCCATCGAAAGTTATTCTCACCCTCCATTTCCCATCCGCTAGACTACACTCTGGACTCTGGATTCCTTCACTCGGACTCGTTCAACCGGTCGGTTCCTGGTTGGTGTGGAATCTCACGTCCATCATCAATGCGCGCAGGATAATTTGCCGGCTGGCCTCTTATTTCTGTGTTCGAAGTTATTTGTAACCCGACAGAGCACCGAGCTAGCTAACCAGGATCAGTAGTGCTGCAGTGAACTAATAGTTCGATGAATCCGACAGCCGGTTTTCGTCTCAATCTGTGAATCGTGTTCGTTTTGACGTCCCGACCTGCACCATTTTATTTCTTCTTTCGTGTGTACTTCTGCAAACACATCGCTTATCAGTGACACTCAAGATCTCAAGATGAGACGTTCAATAGTAAATCTTTTGGTAGCGTGTATGGGAAGCATGAGATTTAACACGTCAGTCCGTTTTTTTTTTCTTCCTTTCTTTCATGGAAACGCATGGTTGATTATCACCCATTAGTCAAAGGGGGGGAACGCATGGTAGTTCGAAACGTCTGACTCCGACGGATCGAAACATGAACACCCCAAACCAAACCCAAGCGAGCAGAAAAGCGGAAAAAAATGAAGCGTAAATAAAAATAATCTAACATACATTTTTTCTTTTCTCTCCGTGCTCCACATCCCAAGCTTTTCGAAGCGACTGGCAGGCATCATTCATCGCAGTACTCATTCAGGTGTATTTCTGTGTTGGTCGAAACCCCTTACGGGGAGAATAAATTGCTTTATCTCCTGGGGACACTTCCCCGAACTCCCTCCTGCATCCCACATCCCAATGTTCCTCATTCAATGTCATCACTTAGCCCGTATCCTCTGTCTGTCTACGTTTCGTTGTGTCCCTGGAAAAACGTCAACCGAACCCCGTAAGGCTTGCTTGCGATTGGGATGTTAATGTGTTGTTATTGAAATTTAGTAAAATTTATTACCCCGGTTGTGTTCGGTTCCGTTTTTCACCTTTCACCATTCTCTGCCGGCGGGGTTTCGGTGCCGGAGAAGTAAACGAAACACACGGACGCACACACACACACACACACACACACACACACGCGCGAGCACGCAAACGACCATCAGCAATGTGTTGATTTGGGATGCAGCATTCGTTTCGACTGTGAAACTTGCTAGGAACTTTCTGCACGTGCCAGTTTTGGGAATTGATGACTTACATGTTTTCAATCAGATCGGAAACCGAATCCAAATAGAATGGAAGAGACGATCGGAGAGGAAGACGAGGGTTCGGGATCCTACCGGGGAATTGGGGTTGTGGGTGTTCAGTGAGTAGAGCATAGCCGACCGGTTTTTGAACGATTGCTTGTTTATTTGGCTGAAAGCAAGTAAATGTCTTGGCTCTCCGTTTTTTTTTCTTCTTTTTTTGCGGGGACAAAACTGTGTGTGAATGAGACCCAATAGAGATGGAATATAAATAAGGTTTGGTCTTTTGGCAATTCGAACGAACGTGGCAAACCTACAACGGTCTGATTGGGGAGATTGTGCCGAGAAAGCGAAAGTCAGTGGCAAATTTAAATGCTTGAAGTGATGTGCGTGGTTTCGCTGAGATTGACAGCCAGGAATTACGTTATCGTGCTCCGTTCTAGTTTACTATCAACAGGTGAAAATAACAAGGGGGCTGTCACTCATCAAGATTTGGCGATAAATGCACGAAACAGAGTTTCACTGATTTCCAAAATTTTTTAAGAATTTGAATTTTAGGTTTTTGGTATTCTGTAAATACATTTTTTTCGAAATTTTTAAATTTCTGTTTTGAGTTTTCAACCTTGCACTTGAGTTACACAGCAGTGTACTGAACTCAATCGGTATTGTTTTTTTTTTCGCTTGGACAAATTTGTTCTCTTTCTCAGAAGACAACCATGCACAGGCGAAGAGCTTTAGCTGCTCTCGTGTTAACACAACACATTCATGTATTCAAGATCCATCATTCTCAATATATCTCTAATCGGTGTGTTGATCAGTTTGCCTTGTTTTCGAAGCTCTTTTAACAATCGGTCCCTAGGTTCCTGATTATTAAGGCAGCTCCACATGGAACATGGTCAAAATCAGCAAACCCTTCGCCACATGTACACAAATTGGATGGCACAATATTTATACGGAACATATGTGCATTCAAGAGATAGTGTTTTGACATTCATAAAGACTGTCCCAGAAAGTATGGACGCAACCAAAAACCGCTGCCATTTCGCCATTGTTCAGAATCTGTCAATTTTTATGGCTGCGTCCTGTTGTTTACACTCTTCTCTTACCACTTGTGCAGTTGTTTATTCGTTTTCATTAGTTTGTTTCGAAATGCGTGGACTTTCAGCAGAACAACGTCGAAGAATTGTGTACAAATGGTGCACTGAACGCGGACTGTCACTGAGAAAGATAGCAAAAATTGAAGGAGTAAGTGAAAAAGCCGTGCGAAATTCAATCAGGAAGTTCGGTAAGGAGGATAAAGCGAAAACGGGTCGAAAAAAGGTCCTCCGAACCCTTAGTTGGATAAACGTATACTGAAGGCGTTCGAGCAAAAGAAGGAGGTTTCAGTTCGGGATCTGGCCAAAAAAGTGGGCACTTCGAAGTCAAATGTTCTTCGTGCTAAAGAACGTTTGAATCTTCGAACCTGTAAGAAGCAGAAACAATCAAAACGTAGTCCAAAACAAAAAGCATCGATCGGGTCGAGGGTTCGAAAGCTGTACCATACGATTCTTGCTGGAAATTTGAACTGCATAATCATGGACGACGAAACCTACGTGAAACTCGATTACAAATCTTTGCCGAGACCACAATATTATACGATGCGAGAAGGCCAAGTGTTGAACCAGTCCGAGACATCAATTGAAGTCGAAAAATTTTGTAAGAAAGCTATGGACTGGCAAGCAATTTGTAGCTGCGGAAAGATTTCGAAACCCTTCATCACCACTGCTTCAATGAACAGCGAAATATACATCAGGGAATGTTTACAAAAACGACTTCTACCCATGATTCGAAGCCACAAGGATCCTGTTGTCTTCTGACCAGATCTTGCTTCTTGCCACTACTCGAAATCAACGGTAGAATGGTATACTACCAAAAATGTCACTTTCGTCCCAAAAGACATGAATCCACCAAATTGCCCACAACTTTGACCAATTGAGGAATTTTGGGCATTAACGAAGGCACATCTTAGGAAACATGTCTCGGCAGTCGAAACCATTCAACAGTTTGAAAAAGATTGGAAAAAAGTGTCAAAACTTGTCGCCAAGAAGTCTGTACGGATTTTAATGAGGAACGTTCCAAAGAAGGTGCGCCAGCTACTCTACAATGGCTAAGTATCAAATGTTGAGAATAATATTGAGTTGTTGTAGTCTAATATTATCAGTATATCGAATAAAATTTGAATATCTAACACTTGTGAATTATTTACAGCTAAATCAAAGTGCGTCCATACTTTCTGGGACAGATAGGAACAGTCAGAGCAGATTAGAATGGATATTGTTAGTAGGCCAAAGACTATATAGGAAAGCAGGACCAAGACCGAAGCGGATACAATGCGAAATTTTCCAAAGTTTCATCGACGAGGACATTTAAGACTTAGAAGCAGTTGATAGGATGACAAAATACCAATACGATACAGACGCACGACTCAATGATTGACTGGTTACAGGGTGAAGCACACACTTCCTGCCCAAGTGACAAACTCTCTGGTGAACTTGCAATAGAAGATATTCGTATCTTTTGTTGCAAATGGATAACCGTAAAGGGTTACATGCTGGAGGGAACCTATCAATGATAGGCCGGTTTCGTCCTTCGTTACTAGTGTTCATTTGGGCACCATAGCCTAGTTCGTCCGGTATGGAAAGTGCGGATCGTTGTAACCACACCCCTCGGCCAGAGTAGCCCATAAAGCGAAACAAATTTTCTCCAAACCATTATTTTCTCTTCACAGATAGCCTGAGTGATATTGAAGTCATTCGCTACAACGCTACTGGCAAAAATGAACCCTTTTTCTTGGGCAAAATAAAACAGTGCCCGAACGACATAACAGATCGGCTGAAAAGTTTGTATCGTTTCTATGAGAGGGCGCCACTAGAATTAAATCCATACCATTTTCAGTTAGTACCAACCTTCAAAAGATACGTGTATAAATTTGACAGCTGTCTGATTATTAGTTTGTGAGATATTGCATTTTGAGTGAAGCTACTTTTGTTATTGTGAAAAAAAATGGAAAAAAAAGAATTTCGTGTGTTGATGAAACACTACTTTTTGATGAAAAAAAGTGCCGTCGATACCAAAAAATGGCTTGATGAGTGTTATCTAGACTCTGCACCGGGCGAAGCAACAATTCGTAAGTGGTTTGCAAAATTTCGTACTGGTCATATGAGCACCGAAGACGATGAACGCAGTGGACGTCCAAAAGAGGCTGTTACCGATGAAAACGTGAAAAAAATCCACAAAATGATTTTCAATGACCGTAAAGTGAAGTTGATGAAGATAGCTGACACCCTAAAGATATCAAAGGAACGTGTTGGACATATTATTCACGAATATTTGGATATGAGAAAGCTTTGTGCAAAATGGGTGCCGCGTGAGCTCACAATCGATCAAAAACAACAACGAATTGAATTGCTGAAATTGAACGAATTGGGCTTCGAATTGCTCCTTCATCCACCGTATTCTCCAGATTTGGCCCCCAGTGACTTTTTCATGTTCTCAGACCTCAAGAGAATGCTCGCTGGTAAAAAACTTAGAAACAATGAAGAGGTAATCGCTGAAACTGAGGCCTATTTTGAGGCAAAGGACAAATCGTAGTACAAAAATGGTATCGAAAAGTTGGAAGATCGCAATAATCGCTGTATCGCCTCTGATGGCAATTATGTTGAATAATAAATACGAATTTTGGCAAAAAAATGTGTGTTTCTATTAAACGATACGAACTTTTCAGCCGAACTGTTATTGAATAATAATTAACAAATTACAATAATATGGTTCCCGGCTCAGTGCTCCATTCCAAACAATAAAAGGGCCGATATTTTAGCCAAATGTGGTGCTATTGCAGGTGAAATTTATGAGAGACCGATTGCTTTCAACGAATTCTATAGCGCATCTCGCCAAAGAACACTTGCCAGCTGGCAAGCTTCTTGGGATAAAGATGATCTGGGTCGGTGGATGCACTCAATTGTTCCTAAAATATCGACAAAGGCATGTTTCAGGGGACTGGATGTGAGTAGAGACTTCATTCGTGTGATGTCCAGACTCATGTCCAATCACTACACGTTAGATGCACATCCCTGTATGACAAAGCAATGCTTGGGAGCAACGTGAAACAAGATTTTTTATAAAGCTTGCTTTAAATAGATTTGAAACAAAGACAATTGCCTGTATTTAAGTTATTTATTATTGAATTCTTGATCTTTTTTATACAAATGTAGCGTTTTCTTCATACTTCTAAGAACAAATACGGATAAAATTATTCGTCACGGTTTCGAAGGAATTCTCGAATAGTTCCTGTAACACGGCTCATTAAGCGGCGCACACCTTCTTCGTCTATCGTTTTAGCTATCTTATTCCACCAGGTCGTCATCTGATTGATGTCTTTGACAACCTTTCCCTTTGCCTTGAGTCTCCTCTTCATGATTGCTCAGTATTTCTCAATAGGGCGGAACTGGGGCAGTTGGGTGGGTTAAGGTTTTTCGGAACAAACTGGACCCCTTTCTCTGCATACCATTCTTGAACGACTTTGCTGTAGTGACAGCTTGCCAAATCTGGCCAAAACATTACGGGATGGTCGTGGGATCGAATGAATGGCAAGATTCGTTTTTGGAGATACTCTTTTTGGTATAGTTCCGATGTCATTGTCTTATTTGTAACGAAAACTTTCGTTTTTTTGCCACAGCTGCAAATGCGCTGCCAAATCATAAATTTTCTTGCAAATTTGTCGGCAAAAATAAATTCAAATTTGCCCAGAACATCCCCCAGAGCCGTTGCCAAGTAAAATTTTTGACCTGGGATTTGCCCGAAGTCAGCCTTGACATAGGTTTCATGGTCCATCAGAAGACACCCGTCGAACTTGGTCAGCACCTGGTCATATAGTTTCCGAGCACGAATTTTGACCACACTATTCTGTTTTATGCTCCGATTTGGCTGTTTGCTAGCTCGATATGACTTGATTCCTTCCCGGAGTTGAGTTCTCCTCACGGTACTATAAGCAGCACCGAATTTCCTGGCCAAATCACGGTCCGACTGATTAGGATTCCTCTTAATCGTCTTCAAAATCTTACCACGCAGTTTCCAGTCGACAGTTTCATTCCAACGATTGGCTTGAGGCTTCCGAATCGTCACCAATGTTTCCTTATACCGTTTGATAACGCGCCATGCGGTATTTCTGGGCAGTTTCAGCTGTTTAGCTAGCCTAGATGCAGACCACAATGCATTTTTCAAATAACTGTGCACAATTTTTTCCCTTCTTCCGGTTTCCATGTGGATTGTTTACAAAGTACAGTCGATTCCCGACACGTGGGCGCCAAGAACTTCCAAATCCGTCCACCAGGAGCGCCATAATATGAGCAAAAGTTTGTTCCAATTCTAAATGAAGCAAGCTTTATGTTATATTTATTGCATTCTGGTATATTTTTAAGCGCTAAAAATGTAAATTTACACGTTTGCTTGAAAGGCGGTGTATGTTAGTCGTATATTTAACACATGGATCAATAAGTGCCGAGACTAACAATGGAAACAACATGTTTTTTGCAAATTTTTTTTTATTCATCAACATCAACAACCTTTTAGGGTGATACAATGATTCCAACGTTTTTCCAATATTTCAATACCATGTTTATGAAAAAAATTATCTTTCGCTTCAAAATAAGCTTCAGTTTCAGCGATGACCTCCTCATTTGAGCCAAATCTTTTTCCTTGGAGCATTTTTTTAAGATCAGCAAAGAGCCAGTAGTCACTGGGGGCTAAATCTGGCGAGTATGGGGGGTGGGGAAGCAGAGCAAAGCCCAATTCGTTCAACTTCGCCATTGTTTTCATTGTTTTGTTCATTGCTGTTTTTGTTCCATCGAAAGCAATCGCGGCACCCACTTGGAAAAAACCTTTTTCATGCTCAATTTTTCATGAAGGATAGTAAATACACTTCCATATGATATCTGTGTCATCTCAGCAATCTCACGGAGCTTCACTTTGCGATCTTTCATTATAATTTTTGTCACTTCACTCACATTTTCCGGTGTAACGGCTTCCACAGGTCTAACCGAGCGTTCCGCGTCATTTGTGTCGGTACGACCACGTTTAAACTCGGCGAACCACCGACAAATCGTTGCTCTTGATGGACAAGAGTCCGGATAACATTTTTCAATCCATTGTTTCGCTTGCACGGTGTTTTTACCCATTAAAAACAATGTTTTATCAAAACACGAAACTCGTTTTTTCCATTTTTTAAACAAACCACAAAACGACTTTACTCCAACCTCGATAACTCAGCTGTTTCTGGTCGGATCGACTTAAAATTTTGACCCGTTTCAAGCAAAGGTTAGTACTCTAGAAAGACGTGGTTACTGGTTTACTACAAGCGCCATCTCTGCTTAAGTCTCGGGACTTATTGAGCCGTTTTTGAATACTTCAACAGCTTCTTCAGGAGTATTGAATCGCTCTCCACGCAGTTTATTCTTCACGGAAGGGAACAAATAGGAATCGTTAAGTGCCAAATCAGGACTGTATGGTGGGTTGTTCGAGCCGATATGTGAAAGCATGCATTATCGTGATGAAGAATGATTGTTCTTATTTCACGGAAAACTTCTGGCAAACAGATGGTGGTATACCAATCATAATTGACCGTCTTAAGATCCTCTAAAGCAACGCTAGCGAAAAACCCGTTTATACCGAAAAAACAAGTCACAATTTTCTTGGAAGTGTTTCGAGCGCGAACTTGGACATTTATTGGACTTGGTTCTTCTGGGACACCAATACACTAAATTTCAAGCACTTCGATTGATTTTTTTCTTACATTTCTCTGCACCAATCGATACAAGTCTTTTTTTCGAGCGATTGTCAAACTATGTAGGATCCAACGTGAACAAATTTTCGGCGAAATGACGGTCCGCTTTAAAGTTGAACGTAAGAAATCAATCCCGTTTCGGGATTTATCAAAAACAAATTAAAGAAATTGAGTTATCACAATAAAAGCATTTCATTGCACTTTCAGTAAAAAACACATTAACAGTATTATTTCATTGTCTATATGCATTATTCCTCGAAATTCAGAAATAGCTCACCAAATTTTGTCTAATCGATAACATCTACTACCTAGTTCTTCTCAAATCCGACTTCGGTACGAAAAATCTGTCCAAGTTCCCTTAATTAGGAACTCGTTTTCACGGACAAGAAAATCACATCATCACGTGGCGGAGATTTCCACCGACAAAAACTAGCCGCCCGCAACAACCCTCCCATCGAATGTTGATAACTTTCGGGAAAAGTTTTTCCAACCATTCAGCTGTGACGATGTAGGCGATTATTGCCCATGTAATTCCACTTCCGTTCCGTGACCGGTACACTTTAGTGAGACTATCATAAATTCAAAATTGGTCCTAGCTGTTTCGTAGGTTCCGGCCTGCGTCTGCGGTGGCTCCGGTCCAATAGAAATAATAAGCGCACGAATTGTGATTTCCTTGGTTCGCTGGTAGAGCGGATGTTGGGCGTGAGGCTGTGAATGCCAATTATTTGGAATAATTTTCGTATGTCGTATAAAATTTGACTGGTGTTGTCGTGACCGAAATCTGCTTCGTTGAGGCAGCAAACCTCAGTTCAGTAAAACCGGTTAACTCGATCTAGCCGGTGTCAGCCTTTACAAACGTGATACGAATGAAATCATTGGCAAGTGTCCACATGGAATGCAATCAAATTTTCGGTTTCATGGAAACAGAATAGCTTTTCATCGTTGCAATAACACGATGAAGCTCATTTTGAAGTGAGGTTCACATTCATTAGTAAACATTGAGTGGAGAAGACCGCTTTCCACGAAACTGCCTCTAGCAGCCGGAATTCATCGGATCCGGTATTTGAATTTCGTTTACTCACCGCCCCAAAATAGCGTTCGGTTGAATCCTTCTACCATCGAGTCACCTAGTTTCGAACCACAACCTTAATTAAGCTCGAAGAATGAAACCACTCGAAAAGTCCCACAAGAAAAAGGTGCCGAAAGGTCAACAGCAAATTCCACCGAAATTCACCCCAATTACCGTGGGTCGTCCACCGTTCTCCCGGGTTGACACAATGGAACCGAAAGCCTCCCTCCTCGCTAGGACTTGTTACCATTTGCGGAAGGTAGCTGAGGAATCAAACCATGTTCATCCTCGCGGCAAAAAAGGATGAAAGCCGGTGAGTCACGTGAGTCACCCATCGTGTCGGAGCTCGGGACGCATGACTGAACAAGTTTTCTGTTTATTTATCATCCATTCATCATCCATTGCCGCGGCAATACCCCGCAAGGGAAGGTGTAAAACTGTTTCTCCTATCGCCGGAAGCACCATCGGGGTACGAATCGACCGATAAAAAACAACAACACATAATTATGATAGCTCATAACAGCACAACACTGTTTCATCACGTGACATACACATACAGCAGTGAAAAGGGGAGAGTCGTTGTTCAACGACTTCATAAAACTCCGGCGGCACAGGTTTCACATTCCGGATAGTTTCTGTCTACCTCCACCACCCTCCCTCCGTCCTTCTGGTAGGAAAAAGGGCAATGGTTCGGTTCTGGGAACTCGGTCGCCCGGTCCCGTTTGGACCGATGTATTTATTCACATTATCGTGACAGGTGAAGTTAATTGGAAAAGTTTTCGTTCAACTCGTGTCAGTCATGTTTTACAGGAAGGCTGAACAGGAAGGGGGATGTTCGGCCGGAACGGGCCACTGTGGGAACGTCCGGAAAGTGGTGCAGGGGTTGTCATTGAGAAGTCTCATTGGGGCGAGTGTTGTTTGCTTGTTTGCATTGTCGTTTGAGGGAGGGTGGATTACTTTAAAGGATTCACTTTTCACTTTACTTTCAGGATTACACCGGAATATTGACTTGATAGTCACGTGATTCTGTGTTACGTCACAATATTTTATTAGTACTAAAATAGCTCGACGATAATGAAAGTCCATTTGTCCTTCAAAGCCACACCTTTGATTACAATCTATTGAACTATCGCTGCAATAGAAAAAAAAACTGTTTGAATCCACCCAGTGGTGCGATTGAGTTTAAGTTAGTGAAAATAAATTCAATCAGATGTGAGTAAGTGAAGGGAGCCTCATTTTATCACGCTTGATGACTATTTTCGGTACTTCAGGAATCGAAAGCTGAATGTTGGCATAGTGACATTCGGTTCATTCACACACTAATATGACCTACAAATTTTTAAGATTCTGCATGACATTTGAATTTTGGAAATAAATGTACCGGTAACCGGATTTGGATAAAACTCAGCAAATCATTTAGGGGACTATCAATGGTTCGGCTGAATCCACACAAATGCAAGGACTACATATCTGAAACTCAACACGGTTTTATGCCTAAGATGTCAAGATCTACAAACTTTGTAGTTTATAAATCTTTTATCATCCGTTCTCTACAATCTCTTCTACAAATTGATGCCATCTACACAGATTTCTCAGTGGCATTTGATAGAATTGATCATCAAATAACAATAGCTAAACTCGACAGACTGGGCTTTAGTGGCACTTTGCTGGATTGCATGCATTCATATCGTACTGGTCGCCGAGAAACTTTACAGTAGTTACTTTTACTGTTAGCCCTGGAGTACCTCAAGGAAGTCACTTATAACCGTTCATATTTTTACTCTACCTCAATGATCTCAACTTCTCCGTGAAATGTTTCAAACTATCATTTGCTGATGACCTCAAATTATATCATCCTATGCAACTAGAAAATGCACGTTTTCTGCAAACTTTTTGAACATTATTTCCGAAACCTAATTTCAAGGACCGGAATAGCCGAAGTTGGTTCGTATGACCAGCAACAAACATGACCTACAAATTGGACCTGTTTCGAACTTAGTTACGAACTTTTCCTTCTTCCACTTCGTCGCTTTAAGGTGGTGCAGATATTCAATTCTTATTATTAGCTACTAACAAGGATAGGCCTTGATGCAACATAGAATATAGAGATATAAAATCACATTTCTGAATGTCGTTTTTAAGGTTCTACTTACAATCTTAGGAGAACAGCCATTGTTTAAATATGCAAAGCAGTTTGTAAATTGTCTGTTAATTGTAAATTGTCCCTTAATTCATGCTCTTTCCAATGGAGAACAGTTATAATCGAGGGTAATTTGAATGGGAAAAAGTTAGTTTTTACCCCCAGATTTATGCTAGGCGCACAAACACGTAAACAAACGCGTAAACATGTAAACATGTAAACATGTGAGTTATAATCGAGGTTATGAGGTGCTCGGCTCGTTTTCGGTACTAAATTCAGTGGAATATTCGACAAATCTCGTCAGGGAAACAATCTAAACCAAATATTTATTTATTTATTTATTTATTTATTTATTTATTTATTTCTTATTGGGTTCATCGGACATATGTCTAATACCGTTTTCGTTTTTGAACCTAGACGCGGGCTACTCTGACTCCGAGTAAAACGAACACGTGGTACGCGCCCTAAACAACAACTCATGAAAAAAAGAAAAAATAAACAAACTCGGCTGGATGCGTGGTGCGATCCGAGAAAATTTTCAGAGCGAAACTACGCGATTGGAGTCCGATCTAGAGCGACCTCAGGTTGCTAAAACAAACCTATAAAACGTTGTTTGGGCGACTCTGGGTCAGCTTTCGGGCTGCTCTGATCAATAAACGAAAACGGTATAAATGAACCGACAGAGTGGGAAAAGGCCCATATGAGTTGAACAAATTTCATGCCATTCTCAGACAGGCGCAAAAACCACTATCTTTTATACAACAAACATAAAACAAAAAGTAATTACAATGTGTCAAGTGAAATAAATTAACACATAGAAAACAAAACAGTCCTTATAATATAGTTCGTTTCATTCATTCTGCGAAGCGACGGGAAGGCTCATCAAATTCAAAAATTGTTTCAACAGAAGTAAAAGCTCGTGTGCACGCAGTTATAGGTTCGTTACTTCCAAGTAAAGTCCTGTGGAATCCGTTTTGAAGTAGAATCGTATATCGCAATGATCTGCTTGGTACTCGAAAACTAATTTTGCTACGCAATTCTGGAGCATCGATCTCCCCGTTTAATAATTTCGCAATGGTCAATGCTTGTAGAATTCGATGATCAATCTTGTCAAACGCTGCTTTTAGATCGGTGTAGATCACATCCATTTGTGCTTTTGCCTCCATACTAGAAATACATTCAGACGTTAAGGTTAACAAATTCGTTGTAACTGATCTACCAGGCATAAATCCGTGTAGATCAAATGAAATGTAGTTCTTTGCATGATTTAAAATAGCACCACTCACAATTATCTCGAATAATTTCGATGAGGCCGAGAGGCTAGTTATTCCTCGATAATTTGCTACATTTCGTCGATCACCATTTTTGAAAACAGGACACATATATGACTGTTTCCATATGCGAGGGAATCTGCTTTGCTCGAACGATCGGTTGAAAATAACACTTAGTGGTTCAGCTATGGAGGATATGCAGCGACACAAGACAACGGCGGGTATTCCATCCGGACCAGGTGAAAAAGAGCGCTTCAGTTTTTTAGCCGCTTGTTCAATCATGTGAGGTGTAACGGTGAAAATGTCCAAATCAAACAAATCAGATGGAACACTTGCAGCTGTAACATTCGCTTCGCTAGGCGATGTAGAGTTGCTCGAAAAAACACCAGTGAAAAATTTTGCAAACAACTCACATGACTCAGGAACCGTAGTAGAAATTTCATTGTCAAGAAATACATTGGTTGGAATAGATGAACATTTTCTCTTTGAGTTAACAAAACGCCAAAAGCTACGAGGATTACGTTGGAGATTTGTCTGAACTTTGAGTACGTACGATTTATACAAAGTGGCATTCAATGTACGATATGCATTGACAGAACGGTGGAAATTAATGGCGGTTGCTAAACATCGATGACGCTTAAGCTTACGTTGATATGAATTCCGCAAGCGTTTCAGTTTACTCAATTCTGATGTGCTCCAAGTTGGAGAGACAGACGATCTGACGCGTGGTAAGTTACATTGAAGCCAATGATTGATTTCTCCGCAAAAAACTTCAGCCATATCATCTACGTCACATGTTGCGAACAATAAAGCCCAATCAATATTTCTCAAGTGATCAGAAAGTGCAGAGAAGTCCAGCAAATGAAAGTTCAAAGGGCATGCAGTGTTACTATCATCAGTGGAATGCCGTCGAATGCTAACAATACTGGCGGGCAGATAAATTGAAAGCGGTGGATGATGGATGTCAACGGGAAGCAGCGGGGCACAGTTGCGGTCGATCCTAGCTTCACAATCAGATGGGCAGAGAACAAGATCAAGTGTGCGACCGAGTAGATTGTGTACAAAATTTTTTTGCTCTAGGCCTAAAAACTCGAAACCGTCGAGCAGCGTGTGGCTAGCAGGTGACAATTGAGCGTTGCTGTATATAGCGTCAACATTGTTCGTATCCCATCTAATACGAGGTTGGTTATAGTCACCACACACGAGCACTGAACCATTAGGCGAGCAATTATCAAACAATTCATGTAATGCCGCCATATGTTCGTTGATGGGGTGTACATCCTGACTTCGATCAGGCGGTATATAAACTGCACATATTTAAATATCTTTACCTTTAATTCTCGCTGAGACGGAGACTTGCTCAATATTTCGCCCGTTTATCAGATTCATCGTACTGCTGACATACTTTTAAGCTACTGCGACAAGAACACCACCAAACCGAGATTTGCAACTGTTGCGGGGACAGCGATCACACCGGAACACATTATAAGCCGTACCAAATAGCTGAATTGAGTTGATGCAATCGTCAAGTCCGGTTTCAGTGAAAATAATCACGTCGAATTCGCAATCGATGGAATTCAGAAACAGATCATCAATTTTGGTCCTCAGTCCTCTCACATTTTGGTAATAAATAGATATACTGCTATCACAGTCGGAAATTCGCTGCAAAGGATAGTTATAGCCTGTCCGCACTACACCGGGACGACCGGGACGGGACCGTCCGAGACTATCCGGGACGTTTTTTTTCCTCATCGGCGATGACTGAGCTGCCGGCGTGTGCATGTATTGGAATCCCGGACCCGGGATAAAATCCATTTGCTTGCCGCCGATATTCCTCACCGAGTTTTTCGCACCATGCCGACAGCCCACACAGAAAGAGAGTGAATTGAGAGAGCAAGAGCGAAAGGAAGACCGAAATGAATCCAAATCGTTTCATTGATATTTCTTAGCTTAATTGATTGATTGATTTAGTTAATCATCAAGAGTCCTTACAATCGAGTAATGTCATTATAATTAGCCATTACATTACATTTTAGGATGGTGATTTTTTAATTGTTGCTACTCATTACATATTGAATTACACTACTGATACTCGTCTATGGTCCCCTATAGATTATGTTATCATTGAATTAAATAGAAATGTTCATGGTTCATTGTACATCTATTCGAAAAACTATTTTAAATAGAATAAATAAATGGTAGTTCAGTCTTATTATTATGGAAAGGTTTGGTCTGAAGGAACTAGGCTTATTTTGATTTACAGCAGCGCCGCTTTTACGTAATAATGGGTTCGGGAGCAACATATATTTGTGTGCTTATTACTAAGACCGTGGACACGTGCCCCACTGTCTCTCTTATTATTGTTATTATTAGAGATTGGAATTAATATGAAACAACGCAAGAAACAAGTACGATGTTTTACTTCAATTCGAATCCACTGCCATACATTATTAATAAAGCTATAAAGTGATAATGTGACGAAACTTCTTTACAAGCACAGTTACTTGTTGTATCTGAGATGTTTTAATAAATGTACTTATAGAGACAATGGGTATTTTTAACAATGGAGACGTCTACTCAACATGAGGATTTAATTTAACCATATATTATGATTTTAAGTTTTTTATTTTAATAAATGTTTATTGTTTGATTTATGAATAGAAGCTCTAGACTTAAGTAAAAAGAGGTGCGTGACAAACGAAGACTTTTACCCGCGAAAGACAGGATTTGGAGGCAGCCAACGGGTAGATTTAGTTCATTCCACTAACTAGCGTCTTGACTCGTACTATGGCAGCAGTTTTGGTATTTCAGGTAGCCTTAAAAAAAACTGTTACATCCGGCAACTCTAGGAAGCCAGAAATACTTCTAGATTAGTATGCGGTGCAAACGGCTGTTTGAAATCGATTTATTTTCCCAATATTTCTCTGTATTCAGATGACAATGATTTTGCAGGTTTGAGTACAATTGTTTAACGGTTCGCTTCTGAGTTAACCAACCTTGAAGAAGGATAAGGTCCAGACTATGTCAATTTTCAACATTTAGTACTATTATTAAATTTTCTTTCACTTATTCAAATCAAATTGGATTGAATATAGTGAAAATAAAACGATTTTTTTCTTTAAAAGCGATTTAGTTCATTCCACCAACCGCTCTAATAAATTAAGAATTTGGAGTGTGGATTGTTTATTGTAAAATTTGTTGCTTTAAATTATTTTGTGTACAAGTAGCCGGGTCAGTCCTTTACATGCTCTACATGCGGATTTTCGACTCGATGGGCCCTTCTCTATATACACATAAAATCAATTATGTTTAATGGTTACCTGATAAAATGAACACTATACCACGTTCACAATTTCGTTACCTATCAATTAGCGAATCTGTGTACCTATATATTTATATTTTCAATAACGTTTGAATACCTACCAACAAGTATTTATTGACCGAGTTAGGTGTAATAAAAGTAGTTTGAAACAAGTATCAGAAGCGTTAATATACGATATATTTCATGAGGGACGACGTAAAAACTTATACAGTGACGAGCGTTAAGTGTTAACGTAAAGTGATCAATAATATTTAGTTAGTAGAAAATGGAGAACTTCACTGATGACGAAGTTATGATGATGGCTATTGCATTTGAAGACGAAGAGGAAGATGAGGATCAAACTCCCTCTGCTAAAAAAAAGAAGTGGGTTCATGAAGCTTGGACGAAACGTGAAACGGAGGGAGAATTTGCTACACTTTTCAAAGAGTTAGTAGCCGATGGATAAAAATTCCACGAATACTTCAGGATGTCGCAACACTGCTTTGAATTACTTCTACGCAAACTAGAAGTTTATCTAAAAAAGGAAGACTCCAAATTTCGACTGGCGATTACCCCCCTACAACCCCCCCACCCCCCTTTGCATTTACTCTTAATTTAGGACCCAATGACAACTATATCATTCACTTATCGCCTGGGGAAGACTACAGTTCATGAAATGGTGCATGAGACCTGTACAATAATAGTTGATAAACTTTTAAAAGAAGCTATACCACAGCCTACTGAACAAATATGGAAAGATACAGCGAAACAATTTTTCGAACGGTGGAACTTTCCAAATTGCTTGGGTGCTCTCGATGGGAAGCACATTTTTATCAAAAAGCCTCCTAATAGTGGTACAGAATTTTATAACTATAAAGATAGATTCTCAATAGTGTTGTTAGCTTTAGTAAACGCAAAATGCAACTTCTTGGCAGTGAACGTTGGGGCCAAAGGAAGAGATAGTGATGGCGGGATTTTCGCAAACTCTAATTTAGGACATGCATTAGAAAACAACAATCTGTCAGTGTCATCAGATTCTATCTTACCTGGAACTGATACTGTAGCACCTTATGTGGTTGTTGGAGGCGAGGCGTTCCCGTTGAAAACATATCTTATGAGACCATATCCAGGACAAGATCTGAACAATCAAAAACGGATTTTCAACTATCGGTTGAGTCGCGCCAGGAGAACATCTGAAAATGCTTTTGGTATCCTAACACAGAAGTTTAGAATTTCCAATCGACGAATCGAGTTGGACCCTGAATATATATTACTGCACTGTTTTATCCGTAAGTATGATGGCATGCATTATTACAATAAAAAATGTGCACAGTGGAGAAGGGCCATCCCATCAGCATCATTTAGAGCTCGCACAGTTATCTAAACGAGGTGGAAATTCGTCATAATCTGCTTTCTAAGTGCGAGAAATCTATAAGAATTACTTCAATTCTGAGGCTGGAGCAGTACCATGGCAAAATGAATAAATAAACAACTTATAGACAAGAAGAAACGTGTACTTATTTATTTGAAGTTGGAAAAAGCTTTCGGGGGGCTTCCATATATTATATGATTATAGTTTAAGTTGGATGTTATGTCGCTGGGATTGATTATTTCCATAAAATTGTTGTTGATGGTATTGAATGCTGTTTTAACGACTTCACTTGTAGGCGTGTTCATATTGGTGATAATGTTGGTATCAATGGTGATATTTTCAGATATTTTCTTATCATTGATTGAAGTATTGTAGGAGTTTTTATCGTCGCCGCTGTTATCGCTTCCATTAATTGAACTATTGTAAGGGTTTTTATCGTCAGCGTCGTTGTAGTTATAAGGAGTCTCAATCGTGTTGTTCATGTCTTGTGATATTTCGCTGTTAAAGTCACTGCAAATCGAAATATTTATATATAATCAACAGATGTAACAGAAGCAGATACTAGTATTTTGGTCTGCTTATTACAACTTTCATCAATGTATCAGTTTTAATTCTTATTAGCGGCGGTTGGGGAACCACTGTATCCAATTTGATTTGAATAAGTGAAAGAAAATTTAATAATAGTACTAAATGTTGAAAATTGACATAGTCTGGACCTTATCCTTCTTCAAGGTTGGTTAACTCAGAAGCGAACCGTTAAACAATTGTACTCAAACCTGCAAAATCATTGTCATCTGAATACAGAGAAATATTGGGAAAATAAATCGATTTCAAACAGCCGTTTGCACCGCATACTAATCTAGAAGTATTTCTGGCTTCCTAGAGTTGCCGGATGTAACAGTTTTTTTAAGGCTACCTGAAATACCAAAACTGCTGCCATAGTACGAGTCAAGACGCTAGTTAGTGGAATGAACTAAATCTACCCGTTGGCTGCCTCCAAATCCTGTCTTTCGCGGGTAAAAGTCTTCGTTTGTCACGCACCTCTTTTTACTTAAGTCTAGAGCTTCTATTCATAAATCAAACAATAAACATTTATTAAAATAAAAAACTTAAAATCATAATATATGGTTAAATTAAATCCTCATGTTGAGTAGACGTCTCCATTGTTAAAAATACCCATTGTCTCTATAAGTACATTTATTAAAACATCTCAGATACAACAAGTAACTGTGCTTGTAAAGAAGTTTCGTCACATTATCACTTTATAGCTTTATTAATAATGTATGGCAGTGGATTCGAATTGAAGTAAAACATCGTACTTGTTTCTTGCGTTGTTTCATATTAATTCCAATCTCTAATAATAACAATAATAAGAGAGACAGTGGGGCACGTGTCCACGGTCTTAGTAATAAGCACACAAATATATGTTGCTCCCGAACCCATTATTACGTAAAAGCGGCGCTGCTGTAAATCAAAATAAGCCTAGTTCCTTCAGACCAAACCTTTCCATAATAATAAGACTGAGCTACCATTTATTTATTCTATTTAAAATAGTTTTTCGAATAGATGTACAATGAACCATGAACATTTCTATTTAATTCAATGATAACATAATCTATAGGGGACCATAGACGAGTATCAGTAGTGTAATTCAATATGTAATGAGTAGCAACAATTAAAAAATCACCATCCTAAAATGTAATGTAATGGCTAATTATAATGACATTACTCGATTGTAAGGACTCTTGATGATTAACTAAATCAATCAATCAATTAAGCTAAGAAATATCAATGAAACGATTTGGATTCATTTCGGTTTTCCTTTCGCTCTTGCTCTCTCAATTCACTCTCTTTCTGTGTGGGCTGTCGGCATGGTGCGAAAAACTCGGTGAGGAATATCGGCGGCAAGCAAATGGATTTTATCCCGGGTCCGGGATTCCAATACATGCACACGCCGGCAGCTCAGTCATCGCCGATGAGGAAAAAAAACGTCCCGGATAGTCCCGGACGGTCCCTTCCCGGTCGTCCCGGTGTAGTGCGGACAGGCTATTATTGAATGCTAGTAATTGAACAGGAACGTTTGAGTACTCGCCTCTGATGGAAGCCCTTAAGCTTCCATCATCCACCAAAGATCGCAATGCATTCAAATTACTGTCAATGGAAATGTTTCCTCTATCATCGGTATTACTGCTGGCTGCTTTCGAAATAACATGGACGGGTGTCTCAACAGGTGTAATTAAAAATCCACGAATTCTCTGAAAATTAGACCTGTAGGCCAACGCGTAGCATCAAGTGCGTGCTGCTTGAGTATTGGATTAAGACCAATTTTGAATGATATTTAATTCAAATTAGCAGGGTTTAAACCCTTTGGTACAAGACGAATGACATCAAATGTATCGGATAAATTAAGGCAGCGTGAGACTATTTTCTGCACGTCATCATTACTGATCATCGGTTGGAACCCAGACAGATAAAGCCAAAATTTCGGTGGAGAAGTAGGCGGCATAATGAATGGGACAGAGAGATCTCCCAAATCAATATCACTTGTACCACGATTGAAAGAAGGGCGCACAGATTGGCCATCCTCACCACGACGACGTTTAGCATTTGGATTAGAAATAGGCCATACTGGTCTCCTAACATCACGGGTATTGGGATATACAGTGGCAGAATTAACAATGCTGTCCACTTTTTGACTTAGCACTTCAACAATACCAGAAAGATGCTGGATCTGAGTATCGATACTGTTGTTGCAAGAGCTTGTGTACATCGAGTTTTGTTTAACATCATCCATATACGCACGAATGCTTCTACCGTTCAACTCATTCTTGCACTTAGGGCAAATGAATATTACCTTACCCTGAGCGAATACATCCTTGCAGGAACGAAGATTAAAACCGCAGCAGTTCTGGCTGATGTGAAAAGGGGTTTCACAAAGGCCACAGCGCACTGGATCAAAGTCGTTAATTTCGTGATGGCATTCTCCACATTGTTTTGAATCCATCATTGTTTTGATCGTTGTTCGTTCGAAGGATGACAGAATCAGTTTAACTGAGAATTGATGGATGTTTACAGCGATTGGTGCTAACGGTATTTATGCCACCAAACCAATTGAGATCAGCAAACTAAAATCAGCGAAAATTCAGAAAACGGTCACAGAATCGATGCAAACTTCAACAGGATGATGAAATAAATATACTGCCGGAAGCAATCAATACAATCTGGTGTTACCAGAAGAGCAATAACACTTTCAAAAACGTAATAATGGTCGGACAAAAATCTATCACAAGTCAATTTGACACTATGAGTTAATATTCCCAAAGTGGCCCCTACAGCCCACCAGTGGGCACTAGCTCAATTATGGTGGGCAGTAAAATCTAAATTGTCAACAGAAGGGTAATGAGTCGCAAATAGTAGGTTTCACCACCTTTACACATCTATCTCAGAAAGGTTCAGGACAAATCAGCTGTTTTTTCAAAGAAGGGCGAATCTAAAATTGACAACAAATGAAGAAAAACTGTTGGTTTATCTTCAAAAGGCATGCAAATTTTACCACTTTCCTTCTAAAACCACTGAATAAATCAACATAAAAAGAGTTTCGCCCTTTTTCGATTTAGATTACTTTTATGCTTCCAGTGTGAATTATGAAGTTACGCCCTTGCGCACTTATCGTGAAATGGGTTCGTTTTCGCGAGTAAGACAAATCTGCAGGTAATTTTATCGTCTCATTTACTATTTCCAGTAGTAATAGGTCCGGAAATCCATGATTGTTCGCATGGAACACGGACGGCGAAACTTACGTAAACAAATGGAGCAGTTCTTTGTGTTACTGAGATATTTGTAGAACCAGAATTTTTAGGCAAAATTGTAGGATTTTGAAGCATTTATTGGTAGGTGAGAGAAATTCGATTTGTTTAATTTTGAAAGACTCACCATTCTTTGAAAAACAGCTGAAATGTATTCAAGTTTATATGTGTGACATATGGGAAATATTTCAATTAATCAAAGTTATCAAATAAATCAAAAATAATGTTTGAATCAATCACGATGTATTGGTTACGAATACGATCGTTCTTTAAAAGAACCATTAAATTCTTGTGAGATTTCTACGAAAGAAAATACAAATGAGCAGATGAAAACTTAAAGAGTGTTACGATCAAAAATTGGTCAAACATGAATGAGAGTAGATTGTTCAAATGCTATATTAAAAAGGCGGGTGGGTAATGTCAGAGACATAACTGGATGTCGTGAATACGAAAACAACTGACATGTTCCTTAACACTTCCGAATATCAATTAGTTGATCAATTGTATGAATTATGCAAGCATTCCCCTTTGCACATTTTTCGCAAAAACAAAGAAGGCTTCACTTTTTGTTGAGAGGCTTGTTTCTACCAGATTTCGTTTGTAGCTTTTGCACTAATGGGCGGTCCTAACGGCTATAAAAATAGCCGCATACAGAATTTTAATGTCGATTATATCATTTCTGATTTACATAATTTATTGAAAGAAACTATCAATATGCTGTAGAGATTCGTTTCCAGCATTCAGAAGAGTCAAATTGCCTAATTCTCTACGACATTAAACCGACGACACGACCAGGCACTCCGAATAAAAATCAGAATAAAAAGTGTCCGTGAGTGATTTACCACCAGTTACCACAAATATAGTGACCCCTTATTATTGATATAAATAAAATTCTTAAGCAACACTGTTTTGGTTGCTAATAAATAGTTACCGAGGTACCCCAGCAATATAAATAAACAAACAAATTGAAAAAGTTCGTCTAAATTAGGATATCTCAAGATTACTTCTGGGAAGTTTGAAGGATTTCTTAGATATTTTTCGCAACAGACTTATAATTCTCTGCTTCTAGCATATTTCTTTACGAGCGAAAACGAAACCGGAAGGTTTGTAACAATTCCAACGTATTTGAGTTTAACAAGAAGGTGGGTAACAGCATATGTTTTCGAGGAGTCTTGGTTTATCCTATAGTTGCATTTGCATGTCATTTTTCAAATCTGTTTTCTCCGTTTGATGCTGATCAAATTTATCATCTTCGAGTTTAGTGATCTCAATGGCTGGTTTCGGATGGCTTCAACATTTTTTTATTTACATTGTTTGTTGTATACTTGATCAGAATTTGCCAGTGGTACGAATTGAGATACTCTAACATGCTCAGCAGAATTTATGGTCTTAGTCTTTTTTTTAAAAGAAGATTTTTTTGTTTTAGTCGAACTAACTTATTGTTTATCTCCTTTTGTTGCTTTTACTATCTTAAAGGCCGTCCACTGGTTCATCATTCACTTAGATTCTTAAGCATTTGAATTGAAGTTAGCCGAATTCTCATCAACATTTGAGGGCAAAACCTAAACCAATACGTCTTTATGTAGAATAAGGATGATCAGCAATTGCACACAAATTTGAAAACTCTAAAAAATCGTTAGGCGTTATATGAGCTAACCATTTCAACTATACCTATAATACATTTATACTTGAAATCGCATCTTCTTCCTTTGCGACCTACGATAGAAGCGTGCTGAAATACTTATTACATATTGGTTCGTTTTGTTCTATTTACATTTTTCAATTGAACAACAAACGTAACCAAGGATATGGTAACCGTTTTCTAAAAACAACAGTTTATCAACCTGGGTTGCCAATTCCATATATATTTCGTAGGATCTCATTTTGACATTACGAGTTACAGAGGGGTAGTTAAATTTACGATACAGTTTTTAAAGCGAGTGGCAGGTCGTGTCGTCGATTAAACTCTGGAACATTTTTCGCGAAAAAAGGCTTCACTTCATCTCGATTACTGTGAATTTCACACATCGAAAAGTGCACAAATCTAAGCAAACTGTTCTTGATTTGCAGTAAACTGAGGATATTTCCCTACGATTTGCGAACAACAAATCCTAATAGTTCTTTAGAAAAATTTTAGAGCCATTAGAACGGCTGATTTTGTGCAATGCTCTCCACCGTTGTTTTTTCACCAATGCTAATGACTGGCAGCTGTGACGTAATCGCTCTTGTCGAAAGCGAAATTAGCTGTGCAGACGACACAAAACACATCTGCTCGCAGTGGCGATAGAATCCAAACTGATTGTATTTTTGTTAAGAGATTTCCTTTTATGTGATTTCGTTTGTAGCTTTTTCACTAATGGGCGGTCCTAATGGCTATAAAAATAGCCGCATACAGAATTTTAATGTCGATTATTTCATTTCGGATTTGCATAATTCATTGAAAGAAACTATCAATATGTTGTATGTGCAATATGTTGGACGATTTGTTGTACAGCAGCAGATATTTTGTTCTCTTCCTAAGAACCCGTTCTGATTGGCTGGTGTTGACATGGATCAAATGAGACAGGTTTTTCAATAGTGTACTATTGAAATACTTCAATGCTTTTGCTATACACGTTTAAATTGAAAAATTTCGATTCTATTGGTAGTTAGATTATATAAATCCTTTCACAAATCACTGAGCTATGAGCTTTAAAAATACGAGAAAGGCAACGCGCCTAATGAATTATCCTCTTTGATACTCGTTTATACCAAACATTTCAGAAAAGTTTAATTTTGAATTATTTGAGACTATGTCACACAACTGAAAATTTTATCATAAAATTGTGATCATATTTCCGATGGCATGTCGCAAGAATTATGTTGATTCATTAGATACAACAATAGATATTCACGATCAAAAACTTATCACTCTCTCAGAGGGTAAATTTTGAAAAGGCACCTCATAGTAAAGTAATGTCGTTTTCGCTTGATGCCAAACCTAACCCAGTTTCCACTCTAACTGCTGTCAAACCGTTTGTTTGAAGCTAGTTTCGAACCTAGTTTTAACGTTGTTGAACTGAAAATCGAGTCAGTTTCGAACCTGGTTGCTATATCAGGTTTGCTCAAACACCCGTTGTTAAGTGCGAAATCAACACAGTTTCGTGAAAAGTGTTTGTTTGATGAAACTACCCTGGGTTAGTGTCAGTGTTCTCAAGCGAAAACGACATAAGTCATATTCACGACAAAATTTAAATCTGTCAACATAGCAAGCTCAATTAATACAGAATACAGGAAAACTATTCACTCACGCTTCTGTTTTAGTAAATGCGAATATCCTGGCCATTCTTGCGACTCACATTCTTTAAAGTCGACAGTTTTACTTGATTTTTAGCTTGATTCACGGTTGCAGACGACATTTCTTGTATGGACAAGTTAGGGCTTGTATCAGTTCTCGATGTTTTTGTGACATCCGGATTTCGTTTCGCTCCTCATTTACACCTACTGGCTGTTGACGAACGATTGCCAGATACTACGAATCAATAAATTTCGAATTACGAGCGGTGTGGATTTCACAGTGTACAAGCAAAATTTCAATGGGTCGCTACTCTACTTCACAGTCGAGAAGCAAATATCAAAACAGACACGATGCTTGTTAAAGTCGAGTGAGACCTAGCGTACTCAACAAATTTCTACTCTAATTTCTATAAACGTGATCAATTTAATTAGGACAAAAACTCACTCGTGCAATCTTATACCGCATGTAAACACTAGTCTTTTCCCTACCAATCGAATCTGTCTTTGATTTTTCGGCTAGGGATTAATATGAGATTCTCTATAGTCGTCAATTTTTCTTACCAAATGTTAGATCGATGAAATTCTAGCATTGTTTTTATCCTGGTAGAATTGGGGAAAAAAATCACATTCCCGCATTGTGTTATGTGCTTTAAAAGTACTGAACAAATTGTTCAAACTTGCGTCGAAGCATCGATCCCCAAATTGCATTCCAAACACTCCCGGAAGTTAAAACAGCACCTTCATTGCAGCACCATAAGAGGCAGCCAGAGCACTTAATCGTCATCACATCAAACGTTGTTCGGCACTCAACCCTTGCGGAGATTCAAACGAAAGGAACGAACATCCCGTCTGATGGCTTCGCATTTATTTTTATCCACTTGCATCATTTCATAATAATTAAGATCTCAACGTAACGTCCCTGAGAGGGCATTCTTTCAGCACCACCACCGCCACATCCGTTTGATTTTAAACGTGCCCCAGCATAAGCAATTACTCGTGCAAGCCCACAGTCAAGGAGCTTCTTCGCCGGTCGCTAAATGATGTCTCGCTCCATTTGGCTCACAAATAGGCATAACGGAGAAAACACACGCAAGTACCTGGCTGCTATCAAAGCATCAACAACGGCGAGAACACAGGAGAGAAGCTCCCCACACCCGGAGCATTAGCATAGATGAAAAGAGAAACATAATCTTGGTGCCGTCATCACGTCACGAGCGCGCCTTCAAACCGGGTATTCATTTTTTTACCCTTCTTCGCAACTCCTTTTATGTAGCTTCCGTGCATCCTGATGGCAACAACATTACGCTATACCGGTTCATATGTAGGTGTACACGTGTTTAGTCCCGGTCTCTCTTTTTTTGTTGTTTGTGTCCCTCGTACATCGTAACGGAAGTACCCCGTCGTAATACCGCGGGAGCCTTCCGTTCGTCTTGGGAAGGTTAATGCAAACAGGAAGCTTTTACACAAAAATGTTGAGCATTAAAAGTTAATTGGAAACGATGTTTGGTTCGGTCGTGTGGCAGAAGGCAGCAGACATTACGGCGTCCGCCCAGATGCTTCTGTCGACCTATATTTACCAAATGAGGATTTTGTCGTTCTACTGTCAGAACGATGTTGGCTTATGCGTGCTATCGAAATTGTTACGGAACCATCTACGAAAGAGATAAGTAAACATTTCAAACCACGATTCTTTCAATCTTAAATGTTGAATCATTTCAATATCGTATTGGAGGGTATCATTACGGAATACTGAATACCAGATGTGCCAGTTGAAAATGTGAGATTTTTTGAACAGAAATACAAGCTTATTGTTAGTGCAAAGGCTCAAGATACTTTAGTCAAAATAGTTTCCATCGAAAAGCATTTTTTCCATCATTTCACCAATTCACGAATACCACGTCGAAAAAAACTGTCGGTGTTGAACAGTCGCTCGCACCGCAGTCTTTATTAAGACTACCACAAAATCAGTCTTTATCAAGACTTTTCTAAACTAGGAGTCTAATCGAAGACTAGGTTAGCCTAGTTTATTTAATTTCAAATTTCATTCATTCTAAAAATGCCTGCATCCAACCGGAAAGGCAACAATGCTAAGGCTAAAAATAATTCAATACGGAATAAATCACAATCCGTTATTTAGCATTTTTCTAATAATTTTCACGATCTTATAGAAACGGAATTCCCTTCCGTTGATCCTATGCCGTCTAACAATATTTACGAGATTCTTCCTGAATCCGAATGTAGCGACATAGAAGAAAATTCTTCAAAAATTCCCAAAATGGACGCTTGTCGTTCTGGGAAGAAACATCAATCTATGCCACCAGTGACGGAGATGATTTCCGACTTCAAAGCATTCCGTACTGAGCTTTCTGCTTTTCTCCCGGAAGTAAAACTCTCATTTCAAATCGGACGAAGAGGAGAATGTCGAATCTTGGTTGATGGATTGAAAGATTATGAACGTCTTATCCGATATTTGTCCGAGAAACTTCATAAATTATATTCATATGATATAAAATCAGACAGACCCTTCAAGGCTGTCTTGAAAGGCTTATCAAATAATCAAAGTACTGATGAACTTAAAAATGAACTAATAAATTGCTTAGTTTTGTCCCTTCCCAAGTAATACTTATGAAAAAAGAGCGAACGGTACTTCTAAACCACGCTCTGGAATTTCCCATGAACTTTACCTAATACACTTCAATCGAAGTGATGTAAACAATTTGAAAACTTTAGAAAAAGTACGTTACATTTCCCGCATTAAAATTCATTGGGAACATTATAAACGGCATAATCGTGTTGCAAACTTAACGCGATGTCGTCGTTGCCAAGGCTTCGGCCATGGAACCAAAAATTGTCAACGGGATATACGGTGTTTGAATTGTGGTAAATCGCATTCGAAAAACGTTTGTCCAATGAATGAAACCACTGATAAATTTTCGTATTCAAATTGCGATGGAAATCATAAATCCAATTATTTGAAGACAACAAGTCAAATCAACGACCTTAAATTTACAGAACATACCTGAAAATCAAAAAACCGTTACAAATGCCACGCCTAATTCTTCTAAGGCACTTATTTCTTCGAATTTAAAACAAAAATCAGGTACGTCTTCCAATTCGTCTTCTAACGAAAACAATTTATTGACAGGTAGATCGACCTCGTCATCATCTTCTTCTAATGTCAGTTACGCTAGTGTAACCGGTAGAAATCTACCACTTAATTCTTCTAATGTAAATAATCAAAACACAGGACCGCCTTGCATTTCATCTTCTAACGGAAACAATTTTTTAATAGGTAGATCGGTCAAATTATCTTCTTCTAATGGCAGTCTACCTACCAATATTCCTTCAATGCCATTCGCTTCTTTAAATGAAGTCGATTTAGGCGACATAACAGAAAAAAAATGATTATTTAACATCACTGTTAAATTTTAAATTCATTATAATATTATTTGCAAATTGCCATTCGATTTGAAATGCTTCAAAAAGTGATGAAGTCGAATTCATTCGAATGATCATTTAAAAAAAGTTGATCTTGTACAACCTTTTTTAAATGATCATTCGAATGAATTCGACTTCATCACTTTTTTAAGCATTTCAAATCGAATGGCAATTTGCAAATAATATTATAATGAATTTAAAATTTAACAGTGATGTTAAATAATTATTTAAATATTTTAAATTGGAATGCTCGATCTTCAAAATCAAGTGAAGTTGAATTTTATAATTTTCTCAAAGTTCACAAAATTCATATTACCATTGTGACAGAAACTTTTCTTAAACCAAATGTCAAATTGAAAAGTAATCCACATTATGTGTTATTTTTACGTTTCGTCTTTGACTCATCAGTGCAGAGCAGTTCAAATTGAACTGCTTAGTGCTAATCTCGGCAGTTCAATTTGAACCGCTAAGCAGACGTAAAGTTTCTGCTACTTACAGAACACTTTTTTGTTTTGCAACGAAGTGCAATGTCTTTTCTGACGTGCCGAACGAAAACGTGTTTTCGACTATTTCTGGCCGATGCAGGTATGGTCATTTAGGGGTTAGCCAAATTTTGTGCTAGGGCACATAACCGTTTTCATTATTTTTACGTTTCGTCTTTGACTCATCAGTGCAGAGCAGTTCAAATTGAACTGCTTAGTGCTAAACTCGGCAGTTCAATTTGAACCGCTAAGCAGACGTAAAGTTTCTGCTACTTACAGAACACTTTTTTGTTTTGCAACGAAGTGCAATGTCTTTTCTGACGTGCCGAACGAAAACGTGTTTGGCAAAATTTGGCTAACCCCTAAATGACCATACCTGCATCGGCCAGAAATAGTCGAAAACACGTTTTCGTTCGGCACGTCAGAAAAGACACAATTAAAGGCTATTTGCAAAAACTCGCAAGATATCGACCGAAATTTTTCGTAATAGGGGACTTAAATGCTAAGCATGTCCAGTGGAATTATAGGCAAAATGGCAGTAACGGTAAAATACTTCATAATCAACTCTCAGCTGGTTACTTCACAGTTTTTCATTCCAGTAATCCGACTTGTTTCTCTTCCGTGAAAAACCCGTCTACAATTGATCTGGTTCTAACAGATCAAAGTCACATTTGTAGTGAACCGACTACACATGCTGACTTTGACTCAGATCATCTTCCTGTAACATTCAGACTTTCCAACGAAGCTATAATTAATCCAATTAGTTCTATATTCAACTATCATAGAGCTAATTGGTTGGATTACAGATCTCACATTGAAAATCATGTGGATCATGAAACTATTTTAGGAAATTCTGCGGACATCGACACAGCAATTGATAATTTGAATCATTACATTATCGAAGCTAGAAATCTTTCAGTTCCCAAAGCTCAAACTAAATAAAATTCTCCTATCATCGATGACAATCTTCAACTGCTCATTCGGTTGAAGAATGTTCGTCGACGACAATATCAACGTTCTCGTGATCCTGCTATGATAAACATAGTTAAGGATTTACAAAAAGAAATTAAACATAGATTTACTCTTTTGCGAAATGAGAATTTCGCTAAAGAAGTTGAACAAATTAAACCATATTCTAAACCTTTCTGGAAACTTTCTAAGGTTCTTAAGAAACCTCAGAAACCAATTCCTGCTCTCAAGGAAGGAAATCAAATACTTCTTACAAATGGCGAAAAAGCTCGAAAACTTGCTCAGCAGTTCGAGAGTGTCCACAATTTTAATTTGAACGTTATGAGTCCTATTGAAAATGAAATCTCACTGAAATATGATCATATTTCAACCCAAGTGTTATTACCAAATGACATTATTGAGACGAATTTTGATGAAATTAAATCAATTATTAGGAAACTCAAAAACATGAAGGCTCCTGGTAATGATGGAATTTTCAATATTCTTATTAAAAATCTTCCCGATGTTGCCTTGAGACTCCTGGTTAAAATTTTCAACAAGTGTTTTTCATTAGCTTACTTCCCAAAAAGATGGAAAAACGCTTAAGTAATTTTTATCCTCAAACCTGATAAAAATCCAGCAGAAACATCAAGTTATCGACCAATTAGCTTACTTTCTTCTATCAGTAAACTTTTGGAAAAAAAATATCTTGTTGAGAAATGATGTTTAATATAAATGAAAATTCAATTTTTTTACCAGAGCAGTTTGGATTTCGTCATGAACATTCAACTACTCATCAACTTGTCAGAGTAACGAACATGATAAAAGCAAATAAATTTTCTGGGTTATCCACTGGAGTTGCTCTTCTAGACATAAAAAAAGGCATTCGACAGTGTTTAGCACAAAGGTTTAATAGCAAAAATGTCTGATTTCCAGTTTCCTATTTATTTGCTCAAAATGATTCAAAATTATTTAATTGGTCGTACTCTTCAGGTTAGCTATCAGAATTGTAAATCTGAATTGCTACCCGTACGAGCCGGTGTTCCGCAGGGTTCGAGTGTAGCTCCAATCTTGTATAATATTTTCACTTCTGATCTTCCAAATCTACCCGTTGGTTGTCAGAAATCGTTATTCTGTGACGACACAAGTCTGTTAGCCACAGGTAGAAATCTAAGAGTGATCTGCAGTCGCCTACAAAGAAGTTTAAATATTTTCAGTGATTATCTGTCAAAATGGAAAATTAAACCAAATGCAGCAAAAACGCAATTAATTATCTTTCCTCACAAGCCAAGAGCTTCTTTTCTAAAACCAAACAATAATCACATTCTCAAATTGAATGGCTTGGAATTGACATGGTCTGATCAAGCTAAATACTTAGGTTTAACGTATGACAAAAAACTCACTTTCAAGGATCACTTTGAAGGAATCCAGGCAAAGTGTAATAAATATATTAAATGTTTATATCCTCTTATAAACAGAAATTCTAAGATGTGTCCAAAAACCAAATTGTTAATTTATAAACAAATTTTCAGACCAGCCATGCTTTATGCAGTACCAATTTGGTCAAGTTTTTGTTCCACCAGGAAGAAAACGCTCCAAAGGATTCAGAATAAAATTCTGAAAATGATTTTGAAGCGTCCTCCCTGGTTTAGTACAAATGAGTTACACAGACTCACAAATATAGAACCATTAGATGTAATGTCACATAATATTATAGGCAAATTCCGACAAAAATCGATGCAATCTTCAATTGAATCGATTCGCTCTCTGTATTAGTTAGTAAGTTAGTATATAAGCTCCTTTTCCCCATTACACAATACAAGTAGGCTTAGAATTTTCCCTACACAAATATTTCAGAATTGCGGAAGCAAATGATGTCCTCATGGTAATAACCAAATCATGTATATAATAGGGCTGAAAAGTCACCACTTGTGGCTGAACACCCAATTTAAATCTTAATAATTTAATTTTAACTCATATTCCAATAATTAGTTATTCAAAAAAGTTTAGTTATTGCAAATGTATTGTGTATTCTCAGACTCTATCGGTTAAAATTTTGACAGCTACTTTTTTATCACATACTAATATCAGTACAAATTTGCAAGTAGCACTGCTTCAGTGGCAGTGGAAAAGATCGTTTTTAGATAGCAAAATTGATAGTCAAGTACACAAAATTTTACAACTCTCTTTTTAACATTTGAGAATGAGTGTAACTATGGATCAGTGCAGTGCTCATTAGCAATCTGTAAATCTAAAGATAAATCTGCAAATCACTTTCATATGCTAAGCTAATTTGTATATGGTTACTAAGGGGAAACAGCCTGTGCAAACAATTTTCCCGCAGAAGTCTAATCAAGTGCAAAATGCGTAATATTAACCAAAGAATCCTTTCTAATTTTCTTGTTTTTATTGGAATAGAAATGGAAAGGGAAGTTTTTTGAAAAATACCTAACTTGAAGTTTACATTGACAAGGTTAAATTCCACCGAAACGGAAGCATTTCAAAACGCTACTGACAGTTGAACGAGAAAGAAATTTCATTTCCTTCGTTTGAATTTAATCAATTAAACGAATCTCATCATAACAACAGTGGTTTGGATTTCCTTGAATATATTTTGGTTTCAAAAAACTGTTCACAGGTTGCCAACCGGATTGCCTTCTGTTTGATCCGAAGACGACGTGAACAAACGCTTCATAATTTTCCACTCCGGCACGTCACGAATTCATCGATGTTAAACTCGCAGACTGCCAATTAATCTTCATGACGAGCCAGAACAAAAAAAAATGGTCAAACCCAATTATCGTGACAGTTATTGACAGACACCAACTGCAGCCAGCACCTAATTCGCACCGAGGCACCAACCGACTACCAAATGGCGTCCAGTCGGCAGCCCCACTCCCAGGCCGTTCCGAGAGACAACGCACCGACAGACACAGAGCCATTACAATATTTCAATGTCACCGGAGACTGTCCCGGCTCATAACTTCCGGTGTGTCAGTTCAATATCTCACCGTGAATTATGAACGATTCGGTGCATGCTGGTCTATCAAACACCGAGTGCCCGGCTGAGAGCACCGAGATAAAAACCCTTCGCTTCATCGCCATCCTGACTGAGGGCAGAAATCCACCCCGCATAGGCGCTTGTAATCAGTTTTTTTTTTTCAAACCAACTCACCCACCCCCAGTCATCCGTTTACAGGATTTTGATTTTTTTTTCTGGCTGGCGGTTGAATCTTCATGGCGAGAACCAAGTTTACTTACAAGCTATTTTGAGCTTATGTGCGCCGTTTCGACGACCCGGATTCGTGATGTTGTTTGCGTTCATTCTGCAATACTTAATTCGATTAAAATCTAGATAGGAAAAATAAAACCCTGCTGTCATGCATATTTTATTCGGTACACGTTCCGATAGCCTGGTGCCCATCTCGCGTCCCCAGTGCCGCCGATTCCGTAACTTTCTAGCGCCGGACAGAAGGTTCGGGTTTCTGGCTACAAAAACTATAACGTAAATTATAATTTAACCGGTTCATGTGTGCGGCCGGCGGGTATTGTGCAGGTTGCAGTAAAATTTAAGATCGAAACGATAGTCGCCAGGCTGGCACTGGGCTGCTGCCCGATGGATCCATGGGTTGTTGGTTGGGGTGCTGGGAGTATGACGGGAGCGAGTTTGTGGTTCGGACAAAATAGAGCGTGACAAAACGCACCGAATGCCTCCCTCCTCCCATTGCTAATGATCCTGAACCGTGGGTCAGTTTTTGTCGTTACGCTCTGGAAAGTTAAATATACGAACCAGAGTCCGAAAATCAATTAAATTTCGTTTTCGAAAGCATAATTCATCGACCGCAAATTTATTTTACAATGAAATATGAACACAAAAAAAAAGTTTCAGTAGCTCGGTTTTGCAAAGTGTATGATTCAAAGCACTGCGGGAATAGCGTAATAACCCGGCGTCAGCATTTCAGTGGACTCTGCCCCGGAGCCATCGGAGCCAGCTGCGAACATGATGATTAGACCGACAAATCCCGTAGGACATAATTTGGACATCATCTGTAATTAGATTGTTACTAGTAATTTCGTTCGGACAACATTAGAAAATTGGGGAAATGTTTTGTGAGGATCTGCAAGGCCACAGTTCGTTTGGAAGCTACTAGAACATAATTTCAACATTTCGTATTCGAAAACAACCAAATTGAAACCAATGGAATTATTTTCAGAGATAATTTGTTAGTCTACTGAACACCGAAATGCCCATCCTGTTACAAGAAATTCGGAAACAAAAAGTTATGCTTCATCTAGCACCAAATTATCACGGAATTTTAATGCATAATTTATGCCCAGCTGGTAACTCCACTCCAGCATTCGGAGGAACAACCCGACAATGGTAAATTTATGTCCAAAGGATTTGGTCAATTTGGAAGAGGAAATTGAATTTCGATTGGGATGTCGTTATCGATGTCCGTTCACTAGAGAGAAGCTTAATTTACGACGGTAAAAGGTTGCAAAGATAATTGATTCGGTAATGGATATTCAGAGCTGGGTAGATTCTAATCAAATTAGATAAGTGATTTTTTTCCTGACAAAATCGCATCAGATTTCTCTCTGAATTCTCTTATATACCAAATCCTTTGCCGCTTCAAATTGCTGTATACAAACTAAACTCGAACCATTAAAACTAATTTGTTAACAGTTTGCTGATCCGATGCTGAATTTTGGATTGGTCGCAAAATTTTCTGACAAGCATCCTGCACAGACAGAATTCCAATTCTAGAAATGAGCAAAATGAGTCATGATTACGGGTAAAAGGTATATTTTCATGTTATGTTAAAAAACCATGATTAAAAGTTCTCGAATCATGAAACATTTGGACTTGCTTTTCTTTATGTTTCGTCTTAGAGTCGTCAGTGCATAACAGTCCAACATAAACCGCTAAGCAGACGTAAAGCAAATGCCTTTTGCAAAACACTTTTTTTGCTTTGCACCAAAGTGCGACGGCTTCCCGAGTAAAGTCTAACATCAAAATGTGAACAAATTGAAATCTGATTATGATAGCAACATCAGATTGCAATCCTAATATGATATCGACTCATCAAATTTTCAATTAATATCACATTATGTTATCATTTTGCTGTTTAAAGGCAAAAGTTTTGTGAAACTCAAAAAATGAAAATATTTAAATCAACAACTTAGTGAATCCATAGAAATTGAAAAAATTTCAGATGGCAGCACAAAAATACAAAGTTAAGTTTCAATGAAAGAATTATTATAAGTTTTTAGACCATTATTTTCAGTGCATCCAGAAATCGGGGACCTGGATGGCGAAATTAATCTACTCGCCAAACCCGTTCTGAAAATACCCATAACTTTATATCCAACAGTATGGAAAAATTAATTGTTTACGAAGTTCGAACATCGAACATTGAAAGTCTCAGATTTTAGAACCTAGAGCTAATTCTTTATAAAACTTTAGTGGCTTAGAGGAGCCATCAAGAAAATACATGTTTAATTTGTATATTTCTAAGTAGTCCACAAACTGTGTCGAAGAACCTCTTCAAAACAGTTCTCATTCCTAGTTATAAATGCTTAGAACTTCATATTCTCACTAACGCTAGGTACTATGAGAAGTATTTTATCAATCGTCTAATAGATCTTGGAACTAAATCTTCATAATTTTGAGTTCACCTAAGTTCGAAACCGAAATACCTCCGCGGTAGTATGGGAGATTACAAGAAATCTTTTTTCTTGCTTGGGACTAATATGAAGATTGCATAAAATCTTTATTCTTGCTTGCTAGTAATATCGCATAAATGTATACTATCCCGGACCTTTTTTGGCTGTTCTATTTTTAGCTTATGCTCGTGACGTGTCATTTCGAGAAAATCTACATCATTAAGTTTTCAATGTTCTTACACTGAGAGCAAAATTTTGATGTCACACAGATTTTTTTTTTGTTTTCGATTTTGATCTTTTAACCGTTAAAACGACCACATAGCAAATCAAGTAATCGCTATATACGAATAGTACAACATCAAATTAAGTTTTCTTTTTGATCTCACACTCTACTCGGGTTTACTAACGTGCCAAGCGAAAATCATTTATTTAACGTAGCAACCTAATTTTTTCTCTACATCATCGAAAATACCTTCAGCAATTTATGATAATAATTTCAATAGTATGAGATAACCACAAGCGACTCAAAATGAAAGTTTTGTTTTTAATGTTTGGTATGAACCAGCATTGAGGATAAATTCAGTGACAAAATAAACCGCACAAAGTTCCAATCACATAAAACTGCACGAATCATTGCACAAAGCGTATCGCACAAAACCGACACATAGAAACACGGAATATTTCCGGTGGTTGAATGTAGTGGGCATACGACATGTTTTATTCGCTAGTAAAACAGACACTAACTATGTATGGCTAAAAACCATGAGTATCAGTTGACTACACACTTAGAAAATTTCGCAGAATTCGGTAATTTTTTACCGAATTTTCAACAGCTGAACGTTCTGTAATCAGTTCGGTAATCAAATTGATTACCGATCGTTTGGTAATTTCTGAACTGTCAAACAACTACCGTAAACTATAAACCAAATGGATCTAACTGATTGTTCGGTAATTGGTTGTTTGTTTGTTTTCCTTTGGTTAAAATTCTTTTATTTTCGGATTTCAAAAAACAACACATGTTCACAAAAATGAATGCAGAAAATTGAATTTTTAATTTAATTCCAACCTGTTGTGGCTATGGTTTTATTCCACCTTCCAAAACACTGCACAATCCGTCGAGTCCACCAGAATTGTGTAGGCCGCAAGTGGACAAATGATACAAAATTATTTTATGCCTATAAGTAATCAAAAAGCTTTTAGTGGTTCTAATGTTTCAAAAACTTTAGCACCTGTACCTCAATCCATTCGATGAACTCTTCAAGATTTTTTTCGTTTGGTTAATAAAAAGACACTTACTGAACATTTTATTAACTGCTCGCAGTTAGTTTTCACGACAATCAGTATTTACAGAAGTTCGGTTACTGGAAGATTATTTTAACATACGGACGGTATGGTTTTACCGTACTCGGCGACTATTCAGATTTACCGTATGAATTGTATATCTATTTACAGAGTTCGTTAATGAAAACTTGCGTAAAACTGATCGTCCGGTAAAAATTTGCATAATTTTCGTAAAATGACGTTCATGTACCGAAATATCGGTAATTTCTATTGATTACCGAAAGTTTTCGTCAAAAAAATTACCGAACAACGGAATGGAATCTTAGTGTCTAATATTGGAGAGACACATTTGTGCATATTGTTTAACGTCGGTCAAATTAGGCATTCAATTTATAACCAAAATGCTCTTATAATTGATTTTCATTGCCCGACTAGTACGTGCATTGCACTTTATACGCACTTCGAAAAATTAACGAGACAGCATTTTCTTTACCATCATTTGAAGCACGCTACATGCTCATTAATACACAAACACTCAAACAACGCCGCGACTTTGCAATGCTTTATTTTATCAGTGACATTATCTTTCAACGCATTCAATCAGCTCCATTATTATCGCAATTGAATTTTTTATATACGAACCAGGGAATTATTTTTGACCTTACTATGTCAAAAAATCAAATGAAATCTCAGCTTGGTCGTAAAAAAAAATTCGTAGTGTGTAAGTGAACATTGTAAACCATTTATAGTCTACATTTGCTTGACGAAATAAATAAATAAATTAATTAATTGATATTCGGATGTGTGAGAAAAGCATGTCAGTTTTATTTATCTTCACGTCATCCACTTATGTCTCTGATATTACCCTTCCGCCTTTTTTTTTCGTGAGTACGATTTACTTTACTATGGGGTGCCTTTTCAAAATTAGTCATATGAAAGAATGGGCAGAACTTAATCGTGAATATCTCGACTTGTATTAATGGCAGCAACATAATTCTTTCACTATTTCATCAAAAATATGATCAGTAATTTAGGATAATATGTTGAACAGTGTGAAATAACCATAAACAACTCAAAAATTAAGTTTTCTGAAAATTTTCAAACAACGCCGAAAACTCGTTACTTTTGCTTGGGTTTTTCGCGCAAGAACGACGAGCTTGAGGTAGTCAGGCACACATCTTCAACTGAACGTTATAAAAGGGGAACCGTGGTCGATAATCGATCATTTCTTCTTGTGCGTTGAATGGAAGCAGACCTCGGGACGAGAAGACGCATTCAAACGAAGCGCTACCTTAAAAACCTCAAACGCTCAGGTCCAGTGATGCCACTTTTTCCTGAGATCAAATCCGTAGATTTGGCTCCATTGAGACGAACTTTTCGAGCGAAACTCTTTCGACTGACAAATCATCCTCCCCAATAAAGACAAAACAATTCACTAAATGCGTCTAAATGCTTAGAATGAAAATTAGTAATTACCAAATACAAGAAAAATAAGTCAAAGGGTACGTAAAATTAACAGTTTAAAATTATAAGCGATAAAGACAAAATTCTGAAAATGAGTAACTGGTGACGATAGATGACATGAGGAAAAATATATCTCTAACAACGATGTGACAATATTCAATTATTTTCCTTAGATATCTAGAGAAATAATAAAAAATTAAAAGTCAATATTTTTTTGAAGAAATTTTGTTAAATCCGTAGATTTTGAGTGGTCTATCCGTAGATCCGTAGAAAGGACAGAAATCCGTAGATCTACGGATAAATCCGTAGGGTTGGCATTCATTTGACTTCCGGTCGTCAAGGCGATAATACGCATTAAACCAGTTTCGCATCATTTGGCTCTGCGAGCAGATGTGTTGCGGTTTGTACACAAAGCTAGTTTTAACTCAAACAAGAGCGATTGCGTCATACAACAGAGCTGCTGGTCGTTTGAATTGGAGAGAAAGAAAACGAAAAGTGGACAACATTATATAAAATCAGCCGTTCTAACGGCTCTAAATGTTATCCGAATCTTGAAAATTTTTGTTCAAAATCAGTTTTAATTGAAACTGTTTATAGCGTAAAATTCTCTTTAGTGCTGAGGCGTATTTTTGATTGAACAAGTAAAATTACTGTATTTTAAGTAAAGATAATCCACACGCCGTTCAAGAATTACCGATGCATCCCGACAAATGTACCGTTTGGTGTGGTCTCTGGTGAAATCATCGGTCCTTATTTCTTTCAAAATGAGGAAGGACGACACATTACCGTGAATGGAAATAGATACAGAACCACAATCAACGAATTTTTGTGTTGTCAAATCTTCAAGACATGGAATGTGGACGAAATGTGGTTTCAACAGGATGGTGCCACTTGTCATACTGTGGCCGAAACAATTGACTTATTGAAAGAACATTTCAACGACAACATTATTTTCGAGGAATGGACCGATTATTTTTCGATTTCCATCGAAATTAGATTTGATTATTGTTCGATTCCGATTAGATTCACGGAATTTATTCCATATTTTTATAAATCATTTAATTTAATTCTCGAATTCTAAACTAGAAATCTGGGACAGGTTTAGAATTCAGTAGCAAAATTCAGGTTCGGAATCCTGATCAAGAAATCAGGTCATAAATTTTGTTCTAGAATTATGGAACTAAACTCATTTATAGAATCTAGGTTCCAAATTTAATTCTAGAACTGAATTCCGAACTGTAATAAGTTTAATAACTGAATTCAGTTTCAAAATATAACTCCAGAATCTATGTTCCGAATTTAGCTCTAACATGAAGGTTCTGAGTTCTGGAAATGAATTCTGAAACTGAATTTAGGAATTAAATTCTGAAAATGAATTCAGGAATTAAATCCAGATCTAAAAATCTAAATCTATCGTCGCGTGTACGAGAAAGACAAGCAAGCGTGATGAGTTTTCCTCATTGTTTCCAAAAGTTTGAGACAAGTTAACTGATCATATTTGTGATGTCATGAAGAAAAAATCATGTTGTTGCGTTTAGCACAGCTCGAGATATTCACGATTAAGTTCTACCCATTCTTTCACAGAGAAAATTTTTGAAGCCGTATTCACGTTGGAAATTTATTGTCATTAGGGATTTCATCTTGACTGATGCAGTCTGGAGTGTAAATAAATTTTTGACTGCGCTTCCGTGTAACTTAACTATACGTACCTATGCTGAACTGCTGAGTGGTGTGTCAGTTCAACATGTACTGTTATGCGCGAATGAGTCGAAGACGAAACGTGCTGGATAAGTCTTGAGAAACGGTTAAAATTCAAGTGGTTCTCTTCTCAATAGCTTAAAAAATATATTGATTTTTAATAAAATACTCTGCTTTTTTTCGTTACAGGTGAGCACGATGAATATTTTTGTTAAACATCTTCGATAACCGTAAGGATAGGTTCAATTTTCAGACAATTATCTGTTATTTTGGTATTCTGAAAACAAAATCATATCTCGGAATACCATACATAAACGGTTGATGTCACTCTCTGCTTTTCCGTCAGACACAGTTTTCCTACTTGTGCTTCAAGGGGTTAGTTTTGAGGTTTTCATGTCGTCAAAAGAATTTCTGTTTATAATCCCAAGTAGCACATGTAACTTGTTTAAAAAAAATAAAAACAAAACAGATACTGCATAATGGTTGCATGACAAACACGACGAAACAAGTCGTATTATGATGGTGACAATGGTGTCAAAATAATGTTACGAATTGACATATCATCATACTAAGTTATAATAAGTTCCAACGTAACTTTTCGGTAATCTAACTTTTACGACATGCTCGCATTGTCTATTTTTAGTTGCCAACTGGTCACCGTAACAAAATGCGACAATGAAAAAGTGACACACTATAAGACAAAGTTAAGTAATGATTTCATATCGGTTACCGTATTCGTTGTGATTCCCGGACAATAATATTAAATCAATAAGTAGAATAAGTAGAAAACTCCTTCAGTTCAAGAAATTGGCTTAAGTTAAATCTGCGCTTATACGCAGATTTTTTTCCGGTACATGTGCGAAGCAAACTTGTTTTGTTTTTCGAAGTACATTCGCACTACCAGAGAGAATATTTCTACACTTTGTAACGGAAAAACCTATGCCAATGGCTACCATTATGACCAGGGAATAAAATATTCATTAAATTTGTAAAAAGAGCAATTTTTAATTATTGCGATTAGTCAACTGTTTGAACTTTGGTATATGAAAAACGAATATTAATCACAAAAAAGTTCTTACTGAACACATTTCGACTTTTTAGCTTTAAATTTCATATGACAGGAATAAAAATATGAATATTATTTTATATGTCGATGTTCTGAAACCTAAAATATCGAAGATGCGCACGTTTCCAATAAGTACAATGATCAACTTCACCATAAATATCGAATAGCACTTAGATTTTGAGTAGATATAGTGAGTTTAAAGAATATTGAATTCTATATTTTAGCTCATTATCGGATGCCAATTTTTGGTCATAAAGGTTGAATGGGAAAAACATCAACAAATTGTAACTTGACACAAACTTATATTTTCTGTTTCATTATGACTAATCTGTTTGTCCAGTAGCTACGGATAATAGAGTTCGCGATGCCCCTGATGCCGTAGCACTGAAGTTTGTCCAAGAGAATACTGTCATTCAAAGTGTCAAAGGCTTTTTTGAGATCTAAAAATAAGGCACCAATCATGTTTTAGCTTTTTTTATATATATAAAATATAGGTATAGAATTCGTTCAAACTTTGGAAAAATTTTCCGAGGCCCGAAGGGCCGAATGTCATATACCAATCGATTCAGCTCGACGAACTGAACAAATGTCCGAGTGTGTGTATGTGTGTTGTCAACAAAGAGGTCGCGATCTCAGAGATGGCTAGACCGATTTTGATCAAACTAGTCGCAAATGAAAGGTCTCCCCGTCACCCAGAACGCTATTGAATGGTTTAGAGATCGGATGTTTACTTTTTGAGTTATACGAAGTTTTATGTCAAAATTCTCAGTTTTTGACAGTATCTGTCACACTTGACCTTGAAAACAGAATATGTTTCTATACTTAGATTCCACACGGTAATAGCTATCCAACAAGCCACAGATTGTTAAAATCCGTCCATTTTTAACGGAGATATCGAATTTTTTGTGTAAACGACTTGAGCGATGTATGACAAAGAAATGTTTGGGAGCAACGAGAAACACGATTTTTTATACTGTTACATACAATTGTTGCTAAGTACCAAAATACTGTGTACAGTATCCTTTTTCATGACAATTTGCCTCGGACCGATTTTAGCACGGTTCGTTTTTGGCAACATAATCGTTCGAATATGGCATTTATAAACCAGATGATATCAGCATTTTCGAGTTGAAAGTAATTCCATAATTATATTGATTTAAACTACTTACAGCAATAAATGCTGGAAGAACATAACTTCCATATACCCTACGACTCAGTTCGTCGAGATCAGCAAATGCGTGTGTGACAAATAATTTCACTCAATTTTCTCGGAAATGGCTAAACCGTTTTCTACAAACTCAGATTCATATGAAAAGTAGTATACTCCCAAAGAAGGTCCTGAATTACGTTTGGATCCGACTTCTGATTTCGGAACCACAGGCAACGAAATTAAAATAATGCAATTCATTTCTCTCGTAGATGGCTGAACCGATCTAAAACTCAAATGAAATCTAAGAATCATTTATGATTCAAATGAGAGGCCTTAAAATCCTATAAAATTTAGTCAGATCCGATTTCTGGTTTAGGAGATACAGGGTGATTAGTATAAAAATGTCCATTTCACATAAATTATAAGGTTTATCGGGTTTGCAGATTTGGATAGTCGTTTACGAAATAAATATATTTCAGTTTAAGCGGCATTCGTTTTTGGTTTCGGAATGTACCCTCAAATTTTAATTCGCACTACAATTTCTCAAAGATGTCTACACACTCCTCAGATAAATTCAACTGAATTCGGCTACACCGATTTTAGAATTCCGGTTCCTGTATCGAATTGTTTCTCAAAGCTTAATCGTTTTCTCGAAAAGGCCAAATCGAACTTCAAAAACAAAAATTCAAATTAAAGGACTTAAGGTCTCATACAAAATTTGTGAATTATTTTTTTCCGAATCTGGAATTACAGGTGATGAGTTTTTAAAATTCATACCGATATAGAAGATGTAAATTGTTTGGCGTAATAATGTATGGCCATTCGAATCATTTTGGGTTATGCTAGTTCCTGAATACCGGCTCTGGAAGTACCATAAATGATGACGAAAAACACTAAAGTGGAACTTACTTCGACATCTTATGAAATGTTCAATCGATTGTCACACGTTAAGATTGAAATTCGATACGATTTGCAGTTTGGACAATACAGGGTAATGAGTGATAAAAATCTCAATTTGCCGTTTTAAACGACGATAATTAAAATAATGTCATGAAAACTAAAACGCGTAAGAATATCTATGCAAAAAACACATGTGGATTGATAAAAAAAGGTATCATCTCACTGCTAAAGCTTGCTTCAGATAGAATTGGAACAAAGACAGTTGCCTGTATTTCAGTTATTGATTATTGAACTCAGGATCTTTTTTATACAAATGTAGCGTTTTTTCACACTTTTAAGAAAAAATACGGATAAAATTATTCGTCACGGTTTCGAAGGAATTCTCGAATTTTTCCTGTAACCCGGCTCATTAGGCGGCGCACACCTTCTTCGTCCATCGTTTTAGCAATCTTATTCCATCGGGTCGTCATCTGATTGATGTTTTTGACAACCTTTCCCTTTGCCTTGAGTCTCCTTTTCATGATTGCCCAGTATTTCTCAATAAGGCAGAAATGGCAGGCAGTTGGGTGGGTTAAGGTTTTTTGGAACAAACTGGACCCCTTTCTCTGCATACCATTCTTGAACGACTTTGCTGTAATGACAGCTTGCCAAATCTGGCCAAAACATTACGGGATGGTCGTGGGATCGAATGAACGGCAAAATTCGTTTTCCGATGTCATTGTCTTATTTGTAACGAAAACTTTCGTTTTTTTTTTGCCACGCCTACAAATTCCCTGCCAAATCATAAATTTTCTTGAAAATTTGTCGGCAAAAACAAATTTAAATTTGGCTGGAACACCCCCCCGAGCCGTTGCCAAGTAAAATTTTTGACCTGGGATTTGCCCGAAGTCAGCCTTGACATAGGTTTCATCGTCCATCAGAAGACACCCGTCGAACTTGGTCGGCACCTGGTCATATAGTTTCCGAGCACGAATTTTGGCTTTGACCACCCTATTCTGTTTTATGGTCCGATTTGGCTGTTTGCTAGCTCGATACGACTTGATTCCTTCCCGGAGTCGATTTCTCCTCACGGTACTATGAGCAGCACCGAATTTTCTGGCCAAATCACGGTCCGGCAGATTAGGATTCCTCTTAATCGTCTTCAAAATCTTACCACGCAGTTTCCGGTCGACAGTTCCACTCCGACGATTGGCTGGAGGCTTCCGAATCGTCGTCAATGTTTCCTTACACCTTTTGATTGCGCGCCATACGGTATTTCTGGGCAATTTCAGCTGTTTAGCTAGCCTAGATGCAGACCACAATGGATTTTCCAAATAATTGTGCACAAGTTTTCCCCTCTTCCGGCTTCCATGTTGATTGTTTACAAAGTACAGTCGATTTGCGGAATGTCAAAAATCATACGTGAAGCTGATAAAATTCCCGACACGTGGGCGCCAAGAACTTCTAATTTCGTCCACCAGGAGCGCCACAATATGGGCAAAAGTTTGTTCCAATTCTAAATAAAGCAAGCTTTAGGTGGAATAATCACGTTTTTTGGTCAATCTCGCTCATTATATTGTCTACTAATTCTATGATAGCGGTGTGTGTGCTAGAACCTTGTCTAAAGTTACACTAAAATTTATTAACGGACACTATGTTTGTTTAAAAATTCGAGAAGTCTATTAACCAATAGTTTTTTGAAGATTTTGTTGAAGACAGACAGAGTCGATATAGGACGATAATTATTACAATCATAACGATCACCAGACTTGTAAACAGGAATAAATTTAGCCATTTTAAGGCAGTCAGGGTAATAACCAGTCTGAACAATTACATTGAAACATTGAGAGAGAATTCTAGCGAATATAACAGGGTTACTTTTTAGCACAATTGCAGAGATGTTGTCGGGGCCACTGCTCTTTCTATTGTCCAAATTTTGTAGCAGTAGAATGACTTCGCTAGAAGATGACGGATGTAGGAAAATAGAGTTATTAACACGACGAACATTATCAGTGGGACAAACAGTTGGGTTTATACGAATATTTTTAGCTGATTCTTGGCCGACATTGGAGAACAATTTGTTGAATATCTCACAAACTTCAGAGTTTACATTACCATTGTGAATCAAATTTATCTTGTCACTTTTTTTTTGTTATTCCGAATGTATTTTTAAGATTTCTCCAGAATTTTGAATGAGGTGTCTTTGTAAGAATGTTTTCATAATATGCTTTCTTGCTATTTCTTTTCATGACAACGACCTTTTTAGATATATGTAATAGCATTTGTTTAAGGTGTTGGTCCTTTTTTGATTTGTCTTAACACGCTGATGATAATTACGTTTAATTTTTCCAGTGTCCATAGACCCAAATTCATCCATGGACAATGAGAGCCTTTCATTTTAACTGTTTTTGAAAATTATTCTCGTATGTTTTTCAAGTAAGGAATTATACACATGCACTATATTTTGTGGAACAATTTCAACCTCGTCTATGACATCAATACTATTAATGGAATTGAAAAACTCTTGATTCAATCGACGATTGTTAACATTTTTTTCGTTAGGGTCATTGGTTCCCTCTCAACAAATAATTTGAAGGTCGTTAAGATTAGAGAGTGGTCACTTAACTCATTATATATTGTGTCGTTGCAAATCCGGTTAGTGTCCTCAAGTTTGCATAGAATATGATCAAGTATGTTGTCGCTAATTGATCTGGTTGTAAAACAATTTGTACACGATTTTAGCAAAGCCATATATCTCGTCATAATGTTGTTATTGATGAGATTTGTTGGGACATTTTTATCACCTACAATAAAACACGTATGCTTCGGTTGGACAGAACACATCAAGCTTAAAAAGAAACTTAACTGATTTTCCAAAAACAGTGGCAAAGATCCAATTCCTTTAATTTGTAGTACACGAAATAGGGACGATATGTACAAGTTTGTCCTTCAGATATTCTATACCTTTTCAACTGAAAAAAATTAGTCTACGAACCAAGGATGGCTTTTATCGTATCAAAGAACGTTCACTGGCAACTCTTCAACGATTGAATCAGTGCCATCAAAGAGAAACAGAAATCATCGCAACAACAAAAATCTGGCATGGCTCATTTAACATAGAATCGACACCAGTGCGAGAGCGAATTCCTCTCGATGACATTTCTGAGAATCAAAGGTTAGCACGCCGCCGTGGGGATCCTCTCTGAAGCAACAAACGGTCGCTTATTCTCGTTTCGCGATCCGATTCTATACGGGCAGTTGATAATTGCGATAGAATCATTTCACTATTGCCGCTTATTCTAACATAACATACATATAACCTTTGTATAAGTTGTGTCTATGAAAATGTCTGTGAATGCTCCAAACAAGGGTTTTGAAATATTGCAACCTAGTATGAGAATCATCAAGTTGAATCATCCATTCGATTTTCTGCGATAATTGTCAACTTGCAATTCTCTCTTGTGAAATTCCGCACAGCCACGATTATTATCAGATTGTAAATTGATTTTAAGGGCGTGAAATACTCAGAGTATGAAGTGGAGCGAACAAATGTAGTAAAATTCTCTCACGTTTCATGCATTGATTGACTCGAGTTCTTGTAGCATCTTCTACCGGATTGAAAATGTTGTATACAATATAGATAGCAATATAGCAGCTTCTGTCAAATTTTCGGAAATCACCAACACTGCTACGAACATAGTTTGTTAAACAATATAGCACTAGAAGACTTTTTTCGAAATCTGGCAATGGAGATTTATCCACTACGTTTTTTGGGTTGGAAAACCCTAGATTCGAATATTGCTTTAAAACCCAACCAGTATTAAATCAAACTGGCGTCTTAATTCGTTCAAAACAAATGCTTTGCTTTACCGAAAATGTGTGAAAAATTTGATCCAAATGCGAGTATGTGAAATCTGATGACTTGTTACCCATTTCCGGAATTGTTCTGGAAATGACACTTGTGTTGAAAACAGTGTTCGAGAGGCACTCCTGCATGAATTAAATGATCCATAGGTGAAATGAATGAATGAATGAAGACTATGTTAGGTCAATGTCCGCCTTATTGCAATACGATTTCCAGCATCCATCCAAAGTGACAAGAGCACTACTAGTAGCACGTACTGAAGAAGTATCTCGCATGACGACCGACCGGATATGTCAATAAAAGAAAAGTATCTGTATGTACATTTAAAAAAAAACGTACCACTTAAACTGCAATTCAAACTTTGAAATACATGTAGCCTCGACAATAGCAATAGCTTTTCTGCATCTGCAAAGCTTATTACCGGGCTGGATACCAACCCCACCCCTCGGCAACCCAAAGGCAAGTTTTTCCTCGAGTGTGGTGCGGGCAAAACAGGAACCATAACGAACGGAACTTTATGCCAGCAAACGAACACGAAGCAATTCAATTTGAAAGATGATGCCGTTTGCCGTCTACAGTCCAGCATAGCCGTCGAGTCGAGTCGTACGCTACAGTGCGCCGTTTTGGAAGAAATTTTCTTTTCTTCTTCGACTATCCTCGCTAGGAAGTATACACAGGACCCGACTGATGTAGCGTACTGACTTCGTCCCGAAGAAAAGAACGGAGAAGACGCACAGGGAAAAGTTTTTTTTCCTCAGGCCTGCTTTGCTTGCCCCGTTGCATTTTTAATGGTTGGTGAGTAAAACGAAATAAAATACAGTTCCAAACAACGGAAGTTTCTTCCACTCCTGTGAACCTTTTAACTGCTTTTACTTTGGCAAATATACTCTCACAATAAAAAAAAACATACATTCATTCGCCGATCGGAGTCCAGCAGAGTCCAGATTTTCTTGAGACAAAATTTCAGTTAAAAGAAAATGTTAGACGACAGCTTCCAAGAAGGGAGCCAACGTCCTTCGGACTCAACACAATACATCAAAGATCGTGTATTTAACTGAAGGATGCTGGTACTTTCGTATCCAAAAAAAAAACTGAATAAATAAATTAAAAAGCGGCTTTCAATGATTGATGAATTTTCTCTGGCCCTGGGTCTAGAAAGCATGATACTTTGCTAAAAAGAACAAATTTTCCGAACCATTCCAGTTTCTCTGCAGTATTTAATTAAATCGAGTTCCGTCAAAGGGTTTGAATGACGCACTGAATAGAAACAGACAATCACTCGGATCGCGAACATTTTGTCCTTTCGGTAGAAGTAGCAGAATATTTTACCATTATCGTCGTCATCATCATCAACTTCGTGACCATCGGAGACAGTGCTGTTGTGAAATTTCACACTTTGAACGACGAAAGTCGACATGCCATTAGTTCTAAAAACAGGGGAAATTGATGAATAAGTTACCAACAGGCATCTGGTCGAAAAGGCTCATTCTACGTCTTTCCCAGTCCGGTGTGGTCATCGGAGCCAGACAAGGACTTTCCGAAGCTACAACAACGATTGCAAATAAGTGCACTTCTAGTTATTCCGGCGAAAGTCATTTTGCCGTCATGTTAAATTTTTATTTAAATGTAGTGTTTCGGAATCATTGCTAACGATTCAGTAAGTCGCGTCAAAACTCCTCAAAACAATGGGAACGATTCAGAAACGAGAAAAAAACAGCAATTTGTAAAGCTCTTGATAGTTAAGTGGAACATTTCTAGGATTTAATTTGTTATCTAGCGATACTTTTAAGCGAGTGTTCTTAATTTCATATAAATGTGTCATAGTTAGTGTTTGGAGCATAGCAATCATCGAGAAAAATATCAGACATCGGAGAAAAGTAGGGATGATTGTGAGTCGTTTTCTTGAAAATTGTGGAGAATAATGGTGGCCAATTGGTGAAAAAAATTTCGGTACAAATTAACACCTAAACGCTCGGGTAGGGACTTTAATTTATTTTTTCAAAAAATCATATCTCTTGATACCGTCGATCAATTTCGATGCGTCCAGTGTCAAAAAAACCAGATTTTCTTCTAGTCCATGCTGACTCATACGGAGCCGCGGCGGTCCAAAAACACCGGAGTTATTCCAGATCGCGTTGGGGTATGTCTGATCTGCCGTTAGAAGTTTTTGATACATAAAATTTTATATAAGTATGGGATTAATACGGAAATTGTATAAATTGTGGAAGACTTACTAGAACTCATAAAATGTAATATCCAATTCCGGTAAATCCGGATTGTGGTCCCATAGAATTGTGCTTGAAATTTGACATGGCATTTCATCTCAGGACTTCTCAAGTTGTTGGAAGGCTTTCAAAACTAATTTGGGAACTCCAGTTTAGTATTTGTTAGCTGATCTGCAGATTTTCGAGTTTTTTTATGTAAATTCAAAGTACTTTCCACTTAGAGCTGTTTGATCATCTACTTTTTGTCACCTTCATAACATACTTCTAACGGCAGAACAGACATACCCCAACGCGATCTGGAATAACTCCGGTGTTTTTGGACCGCCGCGGCTCCGTATGAGTCAGCATGGACTAGAAGAAAATCTGTTTTTTTTTTGACACTGGACGCATCGAAATTGATCAACAGTATTAAGAGTTATGATTTTTTGATAAAATAAATTCGTTGAAAATCCCTACCCGAGCGTTTTGGTGTTAATATACCAACATTTACTTTCACTTGACTTTTTCGTGAATATCGGGGTGGTAAAATAAATACTAAGAAACGAGGAAATAGACTAATTAAGTCATTCAGCACAAAGAAATATCCTAGATTTGTTAATTTTATTTCGTGGTGAATTCGACTAACTTTACTACGGTGCACCTTTTCAAAATTCATACTGTACAAAAATGGATCGAAAGTAATCGAGAATATCACTTGTTGTATTTAACACAGCAAGATTTTTTTTTCTTCATATCATCGGAAGTATGTTCAGCATTTTATGATAAAATTTTCAGTAGTATGTGATTACCACAAACAGCTTAAAATTGAAATTTTCTAAAATGTTTGGTGTGAACGAGCATCGAGGTAAAATTTAGTGCCAAAATAAGGGACGTAAACTTTCAACAGCATGAACTGAACGAATCATCCCATAAAGCGTATCGTGCAAAACCGACACATAGAATCACGGCATATTTTCAGCGACACGTTTTGCTTTTAAAACAGGCACACATTTGTGCATGTTGTTTAAGACGGTTGAATCAGCCATTCAATTCATAATAAAAAGGCTCTTATAATTGATTTTCTTGCCTCTACCGAAATGTTTCATTCTTTGTTACAGGTCAAATCTTTGGCTTGACGGCAATACTTCACCGTTCGGGTCCGCAAACAAGATTTGTTGTTATCATTCGACCAAAAAAAATCCTTGGAATTACTCAGAATTTATCGATTTTTATCAAGTGTACAACTTTGCTTCCGCCGTTTTCCGATAGGTGGCTGTACCGGTTGAGGCTGGTCAAAATACATAGATGATAATGACTTTAAAGTGAGTGTGTACAGTGCTTAACGAATTGTTATCGCCGTTTCAGTGACAGTTGTTCTTGTTTTCGTATTAATCACGCTCGAAAATGTCTGTTTATGTGTTCAATTCTCGCCATTTGCGGAAAGCATTACTTTTCTGTTACAATCCGAAAAAAAATGCAACTGAAGCGCATCGAATGCTTTCGGAAACTTACGGTGATGCTGCTCTGAGTAAAAGAACGTGTCGGGAGTGGTTTCAACGTTTTAAAAATGGTGATTTCGATGTCGAAGACAAACATGATGGTGGAAGAGAAAAAACCTTCAAAGATGAATAACAATTCACTACGAGCTCTTAAAACCGGGTGAAACCATCACAGGAGATCGCTACCGAACGCAAATGATGCGCCTTAGTCGCGCGCTAAAAGAAAAGCGACCACAGTATCAAGAGTGACATGGCAAAGTCATCCTCCAACACGACAATGCTCGGCCTCACGTCGCAAAAGTGGTCAAAAAGTACCTGGAAACGCTGAAATGGGAAGTCTTGCCCCACCCGCCGTATTCCCCAGATGTCGCCCCTTCTGACTTCCACCTATTCGGTTCGATGGCACACGGTCTGGCAGATCAACATTTTCAATCCTTCGAAGAGTTGGATTGCTTCATGGATAGCGTCAAAAAAGGACTCCTTTTTTTGAGCCGGGATCCGAAAATTTCCGAAAAAATGAGAGAAAGTTATCGCTAGCGACGGACAATACTTTGAAAAATTTTGGGAAAAAAACAGCGGAAGCAAAGTTGTACACCTAATATAATAATTTTTTCTGCTTTGTTCTACTCGGTTTCAATTGGTATTCGCAGGTTCCAAAACGGAGTAAATAGAGTAGATTAGTGAATTTTTGAGTCAATTTTAGAAACTTTTGGTCCACGCTTGGCGAATGTTTTGACGGGTTTGACATTAATTTCATATTGATTCAAACTCAAATTTAGAAATCTTACATGGCCGCAATGAATGAATTTGAAGATTGCATTTTTAATGTCATCGTAATCGGTCTGGTCTCCAACACAACACTGTAGTTTATTGTTCTCGTATGTTCTGCCTTTTATCTGCACCGGTACAATTCTGCAAATGAAGCATTGAAAGCTTGCAAAATCTTCCCAATTATTCAACTAGTACCTATAATTATCGATATTCGGAAGTGTGGAAGATGCATGCCATTATTCGTATTCACGTCATCCAGTTATGTTTATGACATTACCCACCCGTTTTTATTATATTTAACCTTCCAATTTTTCTATATTTATTTAGATTCAAACATTTTATTAGCAGAGCTGCAGAATCGATTTTCTATTTTGCCATATCTACTTACCATTTTGCCCGACAATATTTTCCTAATGAATCGTTCCTGCAATAAAAATGAGAAACCAGTCCTGAGCATTTTATTTCTTCCAATTCCCAAGCTAATCAAAGCCAACAAGCGAATGCGAGAAAATTATATTTGATCAAAGCAAGCCTTTCAGAGCATACACGCTTTTCGAACATAACTCATGGTTTGAGTTGCGATTCCTCAAGTTCATAAACCGGAACAGTGTGACAAGCCATGAATTCTCTCGCATTTAATCATACATTAGAGTAAGCGCTGAGTTTTCAAACATTTGAATGAAAAAAAATACTTCTTACAGTTCAGTGCGTTTTCATTCTCGGAATATTCTCATCGAATTTAAGAGTGCAAGAATACATATTTTTTCGTTTCCGCCTCTAGATCCGGTGAAGAAACCATGAATCATCAATCATAGAAGCTTTCAGGCCCCCAGAGGAATGGTCCCTCCAAAAATCAGAAACAAAAACAAAAAAAAAAGATGTATACGAAGCAAACAGTGTGAATTTTAAATAAAATGGTGTTTAAGTCCGGAGAAAAATAACGACAATAATAAAAAGACACTAAATTGTACAGGATGATTGCAAAGGAAAAATGCGTGAGTTTACCATAATTGTGTAAGGTTGATGTCAGAGTGAGCGCGGAACGCGATGCGAAGCGAAACGGTTCTATGCAATGTACTGTTATCGCATCGCGTTCACTCTGACAGGTTTGCTTAGATCAAATGCAACTAGCTCGTACGCGTACCTGGACGCTTCGCGTTACGCTTTCACTCTGACTGCAACCTAAGATTCTGTAGACGAGAAAGTTATCCTGGCGTTCATACCCGGACATACTTTTTTTGGATTAAAAAGACAAACGCAAGTGCACTTCAATTACCTGTTTGGCTGGATCCACTATTACACGCCAGGGAACAAAATGATTACCCGAAAATGGACTAAAGTCGTGCCTCGAAGCGGTACGAGTACCTGGAAGGAAGGCTCAATGGGTCGGAAAGATCGTGATATCGGTTTTCTGGGATTGTCGTAATAGAGCGATTGAAGACCGAAACCGCTGTGAAATGGCCTTACACGAAACAATCACTGAAATAAAAAAAAGTGTTATTTTGAATAAAAAAAATACTCAAATTTTGACAATTTCGTTCGTTACTCAAAAGATAAGTAGATAGCTGGTAACTCAAGTTTAGATTACGTGCTCTTTTTATGAAATTGAGTGGCTTGTCACTCAATACTGAGTTATGTTCATTGGGGGTGTGCAATCGTTTCGTACACTGAAAAAAATTTGTACGTTACCATCATGTGTAAAACATTTAAAACACATGAAATTTATGAAAATATCACTCAACTCTCAAAATAAATGAGGGTATTTAGTGTTTATCATGATACAAAAAAAAAAACGATAAGCTATATCGGTACCTTTAGATTCACGGTTTACCAAATCAAGCCTACGTCTTGAAACACAATAATTATCTTATATCCCTAACCCGTAAATGATGGATCGACGAATGTGCATAGTTGTCAATGCTTGTGTGCGAACCTTTTCCTGAACCCCAGCCCTAAGGCTCTGCACGGCTTCATAATCGATAGTTTTTTAAACATTAACTAATGCTTTCTTCATTTCTTCTACATTCTTCACTACCTTAGATTGTTTTTGAAGGTGCTCCTTGATAAAAACCCAGTATTTTTTTTCTGTTGGGCGCAGTTTCGGGGCGTTTGAGAGGTTCAGATCTTTCGGCATGAAATCGACATCTTTCGCCTCATACCACTCCAGTACTACTCCTTCGTGTAGTGGCATGATGACAAATCTAGCCAAAAAATTATCCGTACTTCCGTCATTAGCCTTCAGGAGAGGGAAAAGTCGATTTTGGAGACACTTTTTCACATACACTGGTTGGTGTACTCCACTTTCCACAAGTACAAATCACAAATTAAGAACTTCTCAGTGACCCTCGACATCTTGTGTGTCCGAAGGATCGTGGGAAAATCGCACTTATCAATGCAGGTTTCCTGGAATCTGGTTGAAGTTCGCCTCCAAATATGTCTCGTCATCCATTACACTGCAATGTGGTTACGGTAACTTACAATCGTACATTTTCCGAGCTTGGCCTTTTTCTCGTCACGGTTTGAGGATTTCTGAACCTTAAACTTACATACACATTTAAACATGTATTGGTATAGAGGCATGATCCCGTTCAGCACAAAGGTTTTCGTTGAACGATTCTGAATAATGGCTGTACCGCTTGGATAGATCTCCAATTTAATGCATTTTCAAACTGCTTATACTTGCAGTGAACCAATATTTCTCTTACCTAACACAAGTGTGTATTGCTTGCCAAACAAGATATTCGTCTCGGAAAAAATTGAGTCTGTAATTGTCAAAAACTATTTAGCTTCAGTATCAGCTTTAGCGAGATCTGCTTAAAAATTCTTCTTGATATAGCAATTTAGAATAGTTTGAATTTCATGTAACTTCTATACCAAGTTATATTTAGACTCGAAGAGAAATACACCCAAACCTCCGTTTACGTAAACTTTTTTTACGTTACCTCTTTTTACGTAACTCTTTTTACGACATAAATCCCAAATAACGTAATCTTTTTTTACGTTGAAAATACTTCGTAAAAAGAGGTTTTTGCATACAATGAAAATCGTTTCCGGCTCATTTATATTCCATGGAAATCAGTACAATATAGGTATTTTCGGAACGGGTTTGATGAGTAGATGTCGGAAAACGATGTTTGAGGTGGTTTTGGATACCAAGATGGCGACTTCCGGTTTATTGATATTCCTCAAAAACCCTTTCAATATGGGTATTTTCGGAACGGGTTTGATCAGTAGATGTCGGAAAACGATGTTTGAGGTGGTTCTGAATTCCAAGATGGCGACTTCCGGTTCATTGATATTCCTTAAAACCCCTTAGATGGCGACTTCCGGTTTATTGATATTTCTTGAAACCCCTTACAATATGGGTATTTTTGGAGTTGGTTTAGTGCATATTACGTAGAAAATAATGTTTGAATATTAGTGGATTTCTGATCGTATCCTATATTGTATTAATATTTTCGAAATGGGAAGAGTCGCTTAAAACAAACTATATTGTGCCTCTAAAAATCACGTGATATACTGTGAGTCCAAGTGTTTCACTCTGTACTCCAGTACTTTCACACTTGATGAATAAAAAATTTATTGTAATCCGTCCAATGTAATGTAAAATTATATTGGCTATATTTTGCAAATGTTATTTAATTTAATTCTTGAAACCCCTTAATTTAATTCTCAATTTATTGAATAACTAAGGTTTTCATTGCTTAAGTCATAGTCCTCCATTGATACCTTCCACTATCTATATATGTAAGGCATGGTGACTGGTAATAGGTGTTACACCCGAAAAGAGGTGATAGTAAACCTTTCATATAGCCAAAATTTGTACGGGAAGGTGGGTCCGAAAATCATCCTCAATGAGTTTTTGCCAAAATCAATTTGATTATTGTGTTTACTCTCTAATATGGTCGTCAACGTTTCAAACATATACCGAACGCATTTGGATGGAAAACTGTGGTTATTTAACAATAGAACTAAAATGTCTTAGTTCATCATTCATCGAGCTGAGTTGAATGATATATAACGATAAGTGTCACCAAGCTTTAAACAAATTTTTATTGTCATTCAAATCTATATTCTTTCTATAGAGAAATGCAAAAATAATGGAATGTACACGACTCAACAGTGATAAAAATCGAAATAGATGTTGAATATGGTTGACAGTGCTAAACCATATGATGTACGTTTTCTTAAATCGGTCAGTCTAAACCGGAGCTTTATTGTTTAAGTGTAGGAAATGTACTTGTGAGATTGTTTTATGCCTCACCGCCTTTATAACAGGAATTCGAGTCAAAATTTAGAAAAAAATATTGAAAAGTACACTTTTTGTGTACTATTAAATCCGTAAAGAATATTGAAACATTTGCAAAAAACCTGCCGGTTGAGTAAAATATGCAGCTAAAAAATAGAAAACTTTAGAATTGAAAACAGTTTTGTTAAATGTGTTTTGCCTTTCTCGTATAAAAAGGTTATGCAAACCGACTTTCTAACCGAGGCCCGGAGGGCCGAGTGTCATATGCCATTCGACTGAGTTCGTCGAGTACGCAAAATGTCTGTGTGTATGTGCGCATGTGTATGTAACGTTTTATTACACTGAATTTTATAGGAGATGGCTGCACCGATTTTCACACTCTTAGATTCAAATGAAAGGTCTTGAGGTCTCATACAAAATGTGAAAATAAGTACACCTTATCTCCGGAACTTTTTCCGGAGTTGAATAAACCGATTTTAACACACTTGGATCAGTTAAAATAAAAAACTCTTCAGGTCTGATACAAATTCCTGAATTTTGTTTGGAGCTGACTACTGGTTCCGGAGTTATGAGTTAAATGTGCAAAAAAATAACAGTTCAGGTATTGAAATCAGTCAACGAAAACGAAAACAATATTATATTGAATTTGGAATAAAATTCCTGAAGTTTAGTTTAAACAACTTAGTTCCTAATATTGACTCGTAAAATCCATTCCAAAAGTAACAATATTATAAAAGATTCGACAGTACGTCATAATTACTCAAACAACGTTTAATAAGAACTGTTATTGAAACTTGTTACGAAAACATTCGATTTGCTACGGGTTTCGAGAAACACCATCATGGATTTTGAAATGACTTTAAACATCATTTTCTGACATCTACTCACCATACCCGTTCCGAAAATACCCATATTGTAAGGGTTTTCAAGGAATATCAATGAACCGGAAGTCGCCATCTTGGAATTCAGAACCACCTCAAACATCGTTTTACGACATATACTCATCAAACCCGTTTCGAAAATACCCATATTGTAAGGATTTTCAAGGAATACCAATAAACCGGAAGTCGCCATCTTGGAATTCAGAACCATCTTAAACAGCATTTTCCGACACCTATTCATCAAATCCGTTCCGAAAATCCCCATATTGTAAAAGTTTTCAAGGAACATCAATGAACCGGAAGTCGTCATCTTGGAATTCAAAACCACCTCAAACATCATTTTCCGACACCTATTCATCAAACCCGTACCGAAAATACCCATATTGTAAGGGTTTTCAAGGAATATCAATGAACCGGAAGTCGCCATCTTGGAATTCAGAACCACCTCAAACATCATTTTCCGACACCTATTCATCGAACCCGTTCCGAAAATACCCATATTGTAAGGATTTTCAAGGAATACCAATAAACCGGAAGTCGCCATATTGGAATTCAGAACCATCTTAAACAGCATTTTTCGACACCTATTCATCAAATCCGTTCCGAAAATCCCCATATTGTAAGAGTTTTCAAGGAACATCAATGAACCGGAAGTCGTCATCTTGGAATTCAAAACCACCTCAAACATCATTTTCCGACACCTATTCATCAAACCCGTACCGAAAATACCCGTATTGTAAGGGTTTTCAAGGAATATCAATGAACCGGAAGTCGCCATCTTGGAATTCAGAACCACCTCAAACATCATTTTCCGACACCTATTCATCGAACCCGTTCCGAAAATACTCATATTGTAAGGATTTTCAAGGAATATCAATAAACCGGAAGTCGCCATCTTGGAATTCAGAACCACCTCAAACATCATTTTCCGACACCTATTCATCGAACCCGTTCCGAAAATACCCATATTGTAAGGATTTTCAAGGAATACCAATAAACCGGAAGTCGCCATATTGGAATTCAGAACCATCTTAAACAGCATTTTTCGACACCTATTCATCAAATCCGTTCCGAAAATCCCCATATTGTAAGAGTTTTCAAGGAACATCAATGAACCGGAAGTCGTCATCTTGGAATTCAAAACCACCTCAAACATCATTTTCCGACACCTATTCATCAAACCCGTACCGAAAATACCCGTATTGTAAGGGTTTTCAAGGAATATCAATGAACCGGAAGTCGCCATCTTGGAATTCAGAACCACCTCAAACATCATTTTCCGACACCTATTCATCGAACCCGTTCCGAAAATACTCATATTGTAAGGATTTTCAAGGAATATCAATAAACCGGAAGTCGCCATCTTGGAATTCAGAACCACCTCAAACATCATTTTCCGACACCTATTCATCGAACCCGTTCCGAAAATACCCATATTGTAAGGATTTTCAAGGAATACCAATAAACCGGAAGTCGCCATATTGGAATTCAGAACCATCTTAAACAGCATTTTTCGACACCTATTCATCAAATCCGTTCCGAAAATCCCCATATTGTAAGAGTTTTCAAGGAACATCAATAAACCGGAAGTCGCCATCTTGGAAATTTATGCTGCTTAGAACATCCTTTTCCTGTAAATACTCGTAATTTTTGTTCCATAACTATCCAATATATTATACATATCTAATAATACATATACATAAGGAAAACTTTTTTTACGTTGAAAATTTCAAATAACGTAAACTTTTTTTACGTCGAAAATTCCAAATAACGTAAACTTTTTTTACGTCGAAAATTCCAAATAACGTAAACTTTTTTTACGTCGAAAATTCCAAATAACGTAAACTTTTTTTACGTCATAATTCGATTTACGTAGTCCCGATTATTACGTAAATGGAGGTTTGGGTGTATCATACTGACCTTTCCGAAACGAAAAGATATCGCTTTCCAAATATAGCACACCTATGCTTCGGTTTATTAGACAATCATAATCGATAATATTTTTTACTCACTTTAAAGAATAAGAAGACTTTAAATAAATTGTATAAAAAAGGCAAAATGAAAGCAAACACGTGCATTTTGAATATATTATTTTGCTCACTGTCACTCGATTGAAAACTACCGAATAAACGCTCAAGCATTTATGGCATGAAATATCAAGCTATTATTAATTTACTTAAAACTACATGTGAAAAAAAATGTTAGTGTTCGTTGTCATTGATTTCAATGATAATATTGGTTTTGACCTCGAAATACATATTTCAGTAATCTGTTTTCACTCTAGAAATTTTTGTTCAACGTTAGATTCGTCACAGATTATTAACATAATAAAAGTGCTGTTATAAAACTTGATCGATGCTGTAATGAAAACCAAACACCAATAATTTACAGATGTATGTTTGGATTTTTGAACGAATAATTTCATTTTCTCGATTTTTCAAGCTCTTTTCTAACTCCTTGTAGAACGTAGCTAGCAACGCGTCACGTTCGTATCAATACTTAACCAAGAAACTTACCCTTTTACAAATGTGAAAAATATGCAAAAGCTAAACCCAATTATTTTACCTCATTTTTTCTTAGTCCCCGCCAGTAAGAAACTGATCACAGTCAACAACCCTCGAGGAACGGTTTCATTGCGACAAACAACCGGAGCAGCTTACCAGCTGTATAAAGTGCGTCCAAAACGTCCTTCGACATCAGCCACGCCACATATTTCAATTTACGTAATACCAACAAACAATTCCGTATTCCTTCTGATTTGAATTTGCTTCCAAAAAGCGACTTTCATAAATAATTTATTAGAACGTTCGTTCCATTTTGGCTCTGCAGAATGCTATTGGAACAGAAATCTCTTTACGCTATTCAAGTATTTATGGGTGCACGCACGCCCGCAACGCTTACTGCCAGCAAATCGTCCTTGCCGTAGTGATTCCTCCCGGCTCCCGGTAGTGTGTTCTCACTAAATTCATACGTACGGTACATACGTATGGACACCTATAGAATATCGAGCACAAGCAGAGCAGAGCAGAGCAGAGCGACCGAAACGTGCCGGGCATGCCAAAAATTCCGGCACCACGATATTCTGCCGTTCCACTCTGACTGTTCTAAATCACGCCCGATCACGTCTTCATCTTCGGGTACACAAACGGACTCATAAACAAGGCAGGGTCTCTCCCACCCCCGAACGATGATGCCACGGGTGTTTTGGAAACCTGCCGGGTAAATTTAGTGCATTATCCTGCCAAAACAAAACACAACGAAACAAAAAAAAAAATAACAGACAGACACAGCGTTGCTGCGACCGGTCGATTGCGTGCTGCGATGTGTGATGAAAGCCAACAACGCGAGTTTTCCGAACCCGTCCACAGGCACGCGTACCTCAAATTTAGTGGAAACCCAGAATGAAACATCGTTCCAGGTAATACGGCGAAATTTGATTTCTTTGTTTGCTTGACTGCACCAGTGCGGTTGATTTGAATGCAGATGGTGAAACGTGACGCTTCTGAGTTTTTCGATACTGAAGGTATAAAGTGCGCGGTGGTTGCCAGTTGGAACAAAAAAGAAATTGCAGCTCGACGGGGTAAATCGACGGAAATGAATGGAACCTTCTCTTTTCGATCAACTGCGGTTGACACAATTCATTTGAAATTGGCTTTGAATTTGAGCTTGGACTAAAACTTAGACTTGGACTTGGACTTGGACTTGGACTTGGACTTGGACTTGGACTTGGACTTGGACTTGGACTTGGACTTGGACTTGGACTTGGACTTGGACTTGGACTTGGACTTGGACTTGGACTTGGACTTGGACTTGGACTTGGACTTGGACTTGGACTTGGACTTGGACTTGGACTTGGACTTGGACTTGGACTTGGACTTGGACTTGGACTTGGACTTGGACTTGGACTTGGACTTGGACTTGGACTTGGACTTGGACTTGGACTTGGACTTGGACTTGGACTTGGACTTGGACTTGGACTTGGACTTGGACTTGGACTTGGACTTGGACTTGGACTTGGACTTGGACTTGGACTTGGACTTGGACTTGGACTTGGACTTGGACTTGGACTTGGACTTGGACTTGGACTTGGACTTGGACTTGGACTTGGACTTGGACTTGGACTTGGACTTGGACTTGGACTTGGACTTGGACTTGGACTTGGACTTGGACTTGGACTTGGACTTGGACTTGGACTTGGACTTGGACTTGGACTTGGACTTGGACTTGGACTTGGACTTGGACTTGGACTTGGACTTGGACTTGGACTTGGACTTGGACTTGGACTTGGACTTGGACTTGGACTTGGACTTGGACTTGGACTTGGACTTGGACTTGGACTTGGACTTGGACTTGGACTTGGACTTGGACTTGGACTTGGACTTGGACTTGGACTTGGACTTGGACTTGGACTTGGACTTGGACTTGGACTTGGACTTGGACTTGGACTTTAACTTTTATTTGGACTTGGACTTGGATTTCTGTTCTTGAACTTCTGTTCTTGAACTTCTGTTCTTGAACTTCTGTTCTTGAACTTCTGTTCTTGAACTTCTGTTCTTGAACTTCTGTTCTTGAACTTCTGTTCTTGAACTTCTGTTTTTGAACTTCTGTTCTTGAACTTTTGTTCTTGAACTTCTGTTCTTGAACATCTGTTCTTGAACTTCTGTTCTTGAACTTCTGTTATTTAGCTTCTGTTCTTGAACTTCTGTTCTTGAATTTCTGATCTTGAACTTCTGTTCTTGAACTTCTATTCATGAACTTCTGTTCTTGACCTTCTGTTCTTGAACTTCTGATCTTGAACTTCTGTTCTTGAACTTCTGTTTTTGAACTTCTGTTCTTGAACTTCTGTTCTTGAACTTCTGTTCTTGAACATCTGTTCTTGAACTTCTGTTCTTGAACTTCTGTTATTTAACTTCTGTTCTTGAACTTCTGTTCTTGAATTTCTGATCTTGAACTTCTGTTCTTGAACTTCTATTCATGAACTTCTGTTCTTGACCTTCTTTTCTTGAACTTCTGATCTTGAACTTCTCTTCTTGAACTTCTGTTATTTAACTTCGGTTCTTGAACTTCTGTTCTTGAACCTCTGTTCTTTAACTTCTGTTCTTGAACTTCTGTTCTAGATTTTCTGATCTTTAACTTCTGTTCTTGAACTTCTGTTCTTGGACTTCTGTTCTTGGACTTCTGTTCATGGATTTCTGTTCTTGGAATTCCGTTCTTCGACTTCTGTTCTTGGACCTCTGTTCTTGAGCTTCTGTTCTTGGACTTCTGTTCTTCGACTTCTGTTCTTGAACTTCTGTTCTTGAACTTCTGTTCTTGAACATCTGTTCTTGAACTTCTGATCTTGCACTTCTGTTCTTGAACTTCTGTTCTTGAACTTCTGTTCATGGATTTCTGTTCTTGGACTTCCGTTCTTGGACTTCTGTTCTTGGACTTCTGTTCTTGAGCTTCTGTTCTTGAACTTTTGTTCTAGAACTTCTGTACTTGAACTTTTTTTCTTGAAAATTTGTTTCATGGAATTTTGTTCTTGGAATTTTGTTCTTGGACATTTATTCTTGGAATTTTGTTTTTAGAATTTTGTCCTTGGAATTTTGTTCTTGGAGTTTCGTTCTTGGAACTTTTTCCTTAAATTCGTTCTCGAATTTTCGTACTTGAAATTTTTGTTTAGGATTTTTTTTCTTCTTCTTAAGTCAAGTCTAGTCAAGTCTAGTCAAGTCTAGTCAAGTCTAGTCAAGTCTAGTCAAGTCTAGTCAAGTCTAGTCAAGTCTAGTCAAGTCTAGTCAAGTCTAGTCAAGTCTAGTCAAGTCTAGTCAAGTCTAGTCAAGTCTAGTCAAGTCTAGTCAAGTCTAGTCAAGTCTAGTCAAGTCTAGTCAAGTCTAGTCAAGTCTAGTCAAGTCTAGTCAAGTCTAGTCAAGTCTAGTCAAGTCTAGTCAAGTCTAGTCAAGTCTAGTCAAGTCTAGTCAAGTCTAGTCAAGTCTAGTCAAGTCTAGTCAAGTCTAGTCAAGTCTAGTCAAGTCTAGTCAAGTCTAGTCAAGTCTAGTCAAGTCTAGTCAAGTCTAGTCAAGTCTAGTCAAGTCTAGTCAAGTCTAGTCAAGTCTAGTCAAGTCTAGTCAAGCCTAGTCAAGTCTAGTCAAGTCTAGTCAAGTCTAGTCAAGTCTAGTCAAGTCTAGTCAAGCCTAGTCAAGTCTAGTCAAGTCTAGTCAAGTCTAGTCAAGTCTAGTCAAGTCTAGTCAAGTCTAGTCAAGTCTAGTCAAGTCTAGTCAAGTCTAGTCAAGTCTAGTCAAGTCTAGTCAAGTCTAGTCAAGTCTAGTCAAGTCTAGTCAAGTCTAGTCAAGTCTAGTCAAGTCTAGTCAAGTCTAGTCAAGTCTAGTCAAGTCTAGTCAAGTCTAGTCAAGTCTAGTCAAGTCTAGTCAAGTCTAGTCAAGTCTAGTCAAGTCTAGTCAAGTCTAGTCAAGTCTAGTCAAGTCTAGTCAAGTCTAGTCAAGTCTAGTCAAGTCTAGTCAAGTCTAGTCAAGTCTAGTCAAGTCTAGTCAAGTCTAGTCAAGTCTAGTCAAGTCTAGTCAAGTCTAGTCAAGTCTAGTCAAGTCTAGTCAAGTCTAGTCAAGTCTAGTCAAGTCTAGTCAAGTCTAGTCAAGTCTAGTCAAGTCTAGTCAAGTCTAGTCAAGTCTAGTCAAGTCTAGTCAAGTCTAGTCAAGTCTAGTCAAGTCTAGTCAAGTCTAGTCAAGTCTAGTCAAGTCTAGTCAAGTCTAGTCAAGTCTAGTCAAGTCTAGTCAAGTCTAGTCAAGTCTAGTCAAGTCTAGTCAAGTCTAGTCAAGTCTAGTCAAGTCTAGTCAAGTCTAGTCAAGTCTAGTCAAGTCTAGTCAAGTCTAGTCAAGTCTAGTCAAGTCTAGTCAAGTCTAGTCAAGTCTAGTCAAGTCTAGTCAAGTCTAGTCAAGTCTAGTCAAGTCTAGTCAAGTCTAGTCAAGTCTAGTCAAGTCTAGTCAAGTCTAGTCAAGTCTAGTCAAGTCTAGTCAAGTCTAGTCAAGTCTAGTCAAGTCTAGTCAAGTCTAGTCAAGTCTAGTCAAGTCTAGTCCAGTCTAGTCAAGTCTAGTCAAGTCTAGTCAAGTCTAGTCAAGTCTAGTCAAGTCTAGTCAAGTCTAGTCAAGTCTAGTCAAGTCTAGTCAAGTCTAGTCAAGTCTAGTCAAGTCTAGTCAAGTCTAGTCAAGTCTAGTCAAGTCTAGTCAAGTCTAGTCAAGTCTAGTCAAGTCTAGTCAAGTCTAGTCAAGTCTAGTCAAGTCTAGTCAAGTCTAGTCAAGTCTAGTCAAGTCTAGTCAAGTCTAGTCAAGTCTAGTCAAGTCTAGTCAAGTCTAGTCAAGTCTAGTCAAGTCTAGTCAAGTCTAGTCAAGTCTAGTCAAGTCTAGTCAAGTCTAGTCAAGTCTAGTCAAGTCTAGTCAAGTCTAGTCAAGTCTAGTCAAGTCTAGTCAAGTCTAGTCAAGTCTAGTCAAGTCTAGTCAAGTCTAGTCAAGTCTAGTCAAGTCTAGTCAAGTCTAGTCAAGTCTAGTCAAGTCTAGTCAAGTCTAGTCAAGTCTAGTCAAGTCTAGTCAAGTCTAGTCAAGTCTAGTCAAGTCTAGTCAAGTCTAGTCAAGTCTAGTCAAGTCTAGTCAAGTCTAGTCAAGTCTAGTCAAGTCTAGTCAAGTCTAGTCAAGTCTAGTCAAGTCTAGTCAAGTCTAGTCAAGTCTAGTCAAGTCTAGTCAAGTCTAGTCAAGTCTAGTCAAGTCTAGTCAAGTCTAGTCAAGTCTAGTCAAGTCTAGTCAAGTCTAGTCAAGTCTAGTCAAGTCTAGTCAAGTCTAGTCAAGTCTAGTCAAGTCTAGTCAAGTCTAGTCAAGTCTAGTCAAGTCTAGTCAAGTCTAGTCAAGTCTAGTCAAGTCTAGTCAAGTCTAGTCAAGTCTAGTCAAGTCTAGTCAAGTCTAGTCAAGTCTAGTCAAGTCTAGTCAAGTCTAGTCAAGTCTAGTCAAGTCTAGTCAAGTCTAGTCAAGTCTAGTCAAGTCTAGTCAAGTCTAGTCAAGTCTAGTCAAGTCTAGTCAAGTCTAGTCAAGTCTAGTCAAGTCTAGTCAAGTCTAGTCAAGTCTAGTCAAGTCTAGTCAAGTCTAGTCAAGTCTAGTCAAGTCTAGTCAAGTCTAGTCAAGTCTAGTCAAGTCTAGTCAAGTCTAGTCAAGTCTAGTCAAGTTTAGTCAAGTCTTTAGAGAATGCATTGATATCATGAATGGATTTAGAAATACTTATGTTATTTGTTTGTTAACGTTAGTTACTCGAATAAATCTTATTGAGTAAATGCGTAAAGTTTTCTCGGTTTAGAAAAAGCCTGAGTTACAACCTGGATTCGAAGTCTTTTTCTAACGTATCTGACAGCTTATGATGATGAAAAAGGCCTTTCGGAGTTATATTCAATTACAGTAAAGTTGGAGACTAATCTTCCGTGCCACACTCCACACTTTTTCCTTTGTCCAAATAATTTCGTGCAAGATTCTCTTTTCGCAGCTTGGTTGGGGTTCTAGAACAAAAGTTTTTAATTTATTGTAATTATGTTTTCCCTCCAATCAGCTGCAGGCTGCTTTCCACCACTGGCTGCTGGATTCTATCTCCTTTACGTTTCTTTTCGATCGTAAGTCTTCTTTTGCAAACCGTTAAGGAAGAAATGAAAAAAGTAGCTTTTAGTAAGCACTGGAAATTCTAATTGAATTTGTGTCAGTTTCGAAATCATAATTTGGACAAGGGAAAGTATCATTTCCTTCGTACTCTCCATCGATCAAACCACATCTTCTGTCGATACCGAAACAAATTTGGACATGGCAAGTTGTATAATTCTGTATGGAAATGTATGCCTGAACGATTTGGATGCCGAGTCTCTATAGAAATAAAGTCTTACTCGACTAAATAAAAACCAATTTGAATCAAATTTATCTTCGCCTATCGGCAGCCTCTCTGTTGCACGTTTTCTTTCATTTTTGGCACAAAGTATAAGGATTTTCCCGCCTGTTGACCGGAGCAAACGAACTTTGGTCTGATCACAATCAGCCGGCACACCGAACATCATTCGTCAGGCAAACTTTCCTTTTCCAGTGCGCTCCTTGGTGTCACAATGGGGACCGATTGCTTCGCTGCTTCGAGGAGGATGTCCTGTCCCAGAAGTAGACTGTGGCAAACGCCAGTCAACCAACCAACACCCAAACAAGTGAATGAATAATCAATTATTTAAATTTGAGTCTAACCTTTCAACGCCAGTGGCAGATCCATTCGGTGCCATTTCGGATCATTGCCGCATTTCGGATCATTGCCGGAAAACGGGGACATGCGGATTTTCTTTTCCGTTTTTTTTTTTGTTTTTTTTTTCCTGCATCAAATCCACATGCCCATTCAATCATTCATTTGTGTGTGCATACAAACGAACCAAAATACTGCTTCGAATTGATGAATGGACATTTGGAAGCGACTGGCATGCATCGGTGGAGATTCTGACCGCTTTGTGTTGCACCCGGGAAAAGACAAAAAACGTGAATCTGAATCTCGTATCGTTCCCGAATCATTCTAATCCTCTAGCAGAAACCGCAGGTGAAATTGGCTGGCGGTTTGTGTGGGAGCTGAAATGGAAAAAATACTCAAACTGAAATGAATTTCAAATTTATTTGTGAAAGGAAACTTTTTTTTATTGCAGTTTAAATTAATGTCGATGTTTCAGTTTATTTAATTAGTTTAATATTCCAAAGCAAACTTCTGGTTGGAGCACTAATGTTTCACTAGTGCTAACGGCGCGTGATATTTTGTTATGAATTATGATCACAAAGTTGAAATAATTGATCAGGATTGCGGTTAACACGGCATAACCACCATTTTATCATCGAGGGGTTTTAGTTAAAACAATCACTTTTGTGCTCATTAGCACGTTTGGATTCATTTTTTTAATTTACATTTTAGTGTTGATTCATCAATTCAGAGCGGATCACAATATATCTGGAGTGCACGCATACTACGATGGAAAGCATCCACTTTAATACTGTTTGCTACGATGCTACTTAAGATGGAGAGTGTTGGTGTTCGTGTGCGACTTGTACTCTACCTATACTCGCATATCTGTCCCATGGGCGGCATGCACAAAGTATGTCATGCAGGGTTTTTAAATATTGCAACAAAGGGTGTAGTCGGGTTTTCATATAAAAACTGCCCCAAGCAGAAAAAAATGATATACGCTATTTGAAAGAATTTAAATTGTAGATGATTTTTCCAAAATTTTAACCCTTCAACTGCCATATTGGTGGAATTAGGGTGGTTCTTCTGTCGCCATGCACCATTATTCGAGTGGGAAGGTGTTATATTTTGAAGCCTTTCCCCGTCATACATTTTGTTTCGACGGATTTACTGTCAGTCCGATCCCAGTTTTATTAATTCGTCTTTATGAGCTTAAGCCGTTTGACTTTAGCTGTCTTGTTGAGCAGTTTCAGGCAGCTTGGCTATTCATACCATGTGATACAGAACTTCGACGAACATTTTACCTTAAAACTAATAGTTTTTTCGCTTGGTTTCGAATTTCCCTTGATTTTGCGCTTGGTATCTAGGAATACTTTTTTCTGCAAAAGAACTATAATTTAATTGTCCTTTAGAATTTTTACTAAATGTAGTTACTATTTGATTTGAATACAATAAATGTAAAACGATTTATTAGTTCAAGTTGAGGATGGAAACGCATGGTACTTAGTTCTAAGGGCATGTGATATATGATTTTAGAACTAAATATCATGCGTCTCCATCGGATGATGACAATTCGATGGAGACGCATATCTTTCCGAATGATTTATTTTTTTAAGTCTGATTTTATACCCATCCACCTCTTGAAAAAATCTAAAAAAAGTACAGCGAAATGTACTCATAAATAATTTATTTTTTATGTAAAATCTAGAGTTGTATCAAAATTGTAAGTGCGATAAGGAAAAATTAAAAATTTTGAACATTGTTTTTCACATCAAATACATTTTGAAAAATTCTGAAAAAAAACAGAATGGTTTCCCATAATTCCTAATAAATTCCCTTTTTTTTCAATTATTTTACTAAAAATTTAAATAAAATTAAAATCAGAAGAACCACCCTATTTCCTCCAAAATGGTAGTTAAAGGGTTAAAATTTTGAGACAATCATCTCCAATATAAAACCTTTCAAACATATATTAATTTTTTCTATGTTTGGTTGCAGTTTCTATATGAAAATCCGGATACACCCTTTCGAAAAGCGGGGCGAAGGGAATTTCGTAAAATGTTACGTCATGTCAATCACGTATTGACTAAAAATGATTTTGTATAGAGTTCTTCTAATTGGTTTGAAGATGAAAACTATGAAAATATCAGAAAACGAATGGCAATAATAATAATCTTTCAGTATAATCGCGGGTGAGTTATGTCACAGACATAACTGGAGGACGAATAAAAACGATAATCGTTCGTATTAGGGTAAGGGCTCCCTATTTTATCTCATTTGTAAGGACGTTACCTTAAAAACCTGATTTAGCCACTAAAATCACTACGAATTTCTCATATATTTGCTTAATTTACCTTGCTCCACATTGGGAATTGATTCGCATACCTTGAAAATAGAAATTATATTAAAAAATCAGCTAAAACGCTTCTAATATGTTCACTTCTGTGTTCCTAATTTCATCTCAAAGGTTTTATATTCATCCTATCGTTGGTCCTTTATTCATCCCATAAATTAGCAATGGCGACAGCAATCAAAACCAAAATATTGCACTATTACACTCTCAGGTTCAAAATGTCAGAATGTGTCTTAAAAAGGGCCTAATGCCAACTATGAGACAACACACGATATTTTTAGAAACAGATTGGAATCATTTCGACGTTTAAAATTTTTTGGATCGTTTTCGTTACCTTTCGTTTAAAGTTTTAAATTCTACTGTGCAGTTAATTTGGAGAACTTAAAATAAACAAAAAAAGAATTGTTACTTCTTTGGCATTAGCCCTTCTAAAAACAAAATGCAGAACCAGAGATGCCATTTATACTGATTTATCTGTATTGTATAGATTTTTGCGTTCGCATACTGATTTAAATCAGATTACAGATTTTATACAGATTTTCTAAATTTAATACAAATTTGTAAAGGTTCATAAAAAGTGAGAAGTTGACTTTTCTCTCTGAGTATCTGTTAGTACTTTATTGCAGTACTTCTTTAAAAGTTTATTAATCAACGGACAAATCACATGTAAAAATGGAAATCTTTTGTGCAAATAATTGATGATGAACACTGATAGATATTTATATTAAAATTTTAAACCAATTTGAACTGATTCATTTTATTAGTGAAAACAGATAGAGCAGATACATATTCTCTATGAAAATATCTGGCATCTCTGTGCACAGTCGATGAAACACACACACACACTTAACAGTGCTATGGTGATGTACAGCGGAAAGAAACCAGTGCTACTAGATTTGCCACAATGGTTATTTCATTAGTATTTAACACGCTTTTTCTGGTAATATTCGAAGCCGAAACAGTTCTATTGAAATATAAATATCAACAATATAATTAAACTAAGTATGATCGTAGCGTATGAAGTCCCTACTCACATCCAGTCCCCTGAACCATGCCTCAGTCGATATTTTAGAAATAATTGAGTGCATCCAGCGAACCAGATCATCTTTATTCCAAGAAGCTTGCCAGCTGGCAAGAGTTCTTTGGCGAGACGCGCTATAGAATTCGTTGAAAGCAATGGGTCTCTCATAAATTTCACCACCAATAGCACCACGTTTGGCTACATTATCGGCTCTTTCATTGCCTGGAATGGAGCAATAAGCTGGGACCCAAACTGCTGTGATTTGATAATTATTGTTCAATATGTCGTTCAGGCACTGTTTTATTTTGCCCAAGAAAAACGGTTCATTTTTTCCAGCAGCGTTTGAGCGATAGTATCTGTGAAGAGAAATAAATGCTTGGAGATAATGTAACGATTACATTCAAACTATAATGAACTGGTGCTAACTCTGCTATATAAACAGATGCAGGTTCTTGAAGCCTAAATGCAGCCGAAACATTATTGTTGAACATACCAAACCCAGTAGCCTCTTCAATTCGTGATCCATCCGTGTAAAATTTGTAAATATATTTGGGATTTCCATCTAGCGTAGGTGTTCCGGGATTCCACGCATTTCGTTCTGCATGGATGTGTCGAAAAATAACGTTGAGTCAGGAACATTTAGTAGGCTGTCACGGATAGGAATATATCTTGAAGGGTCGATTTCCTGTGACATATGGTTAAAATATACTGTCATGAATCTTGTTTGAGATTGAAGCTCAACTATCCTTTCGAAGTTATTAATAACCAGGGGATTCAGTACCTCACATGTTATTAGCAGTCACGATGAAAGCTCCCAAAAACGATTTTTCAATGGAAGAACTCCCGCCAGAACTTCAAGACTCGTTGTATGTGTCGAATGCATGCAGCCTAAAGCAATTCGCAAACAACGATACTGAATTCGCTCCAGTTCTATAATATGAGAGTTTGCAGCGGAACGAAAGCAAACGCATCCATATTCCATCACTGAAAGTATCATTCTCTGGTACAATTTCATTACATCTTCCGGGTGAGCACCCCACCAAGATCCTGTTATAGTTTATTGTTGAAAATTTACTCTTTGTTGGCATTTTGTTATCAGATACCTAATGTGTCCTCCCCAAGTGCATTTGGAATCAAACCACACCCCGAGGTATTTGAAAGTCGAAACCTGTTTGATCATTCTTCCCATCATATGAAGTTGAAGCTGCGCGGAATCATGCTTTCTTGAAAAGACGACCAGCTCTGTTTTCTCCGCAGAGATTTCGATACCCAGATGAACAGCCCAAACGAACAAGTTATCTAAGGTATCTTGCAATGGTTTTTGCAGATCAATAGCTTTGGGTCCAGTAACATTTTCCAATTGTCTTAGTGTGCATGAGGTTACTAGACAGCTGTCAATGCCATTCACGTAAAAATTAAAGCGGAGCGAACTGAGGCATGAGCCTTGCGGAAGACCAATGTAGCTTATTCTGAATGTTGACAAATCGTCATGTGAAAGATACTTGCATTTCTCTGACAAAAGGTTGTGCGAATAATTATTTATAATCGTTGGAAGTCCATGTTGATGAAGCTTGTGTGTAAGAGCATCAATGGAAACTAAATCAAATGCTCCTTTAATGTCTAAAAATACAGATGCCATTTGTTGTTTTTGAGCGAAGGCAATTTGGATGTCAGACGAAAGTAATGCAAGGCAATCATTCGTCCCTTTATTTCTACGGAAGCCAAACTGAGTATCTGACAACAAACCGTTCGTCTCGACCCAAGTGTCGAGACGTCGTAGAATAATTTTTTCGAACAATTTTCTGATGCAGGACAACATCGCAATGGGTCTATATGAGTTGTGATTGGAAGCTGGTTTCCGCGGTTTTTGAATGGCGATAACTTTCACTTGCCTCCAGTCAGGTGGAACAATATTTTGCTCAAGAAACTTGTTGAACAATTCCAACAAACGTCTTTTTGCAAGGTCGGGCAGATTCTTCACCAAGTTGAATTTAATTCTGTCCAACCCAAGAGCGTTATTGTTACAAGACATGAGTGTGATGGAAAATTCCATCTTTGAAAAGGTGCTTCTATTATTTGGAGAAGACTCCCTAATAATGCTATGCGTAGGAACAGAATCTGGACAAACTTTCCTCTAAAAATCAAACATCCATCGGCTCGAGTATTCCTCACTGTCATTTCTCGTTAAGATTCCTCGCTCGTCTGGCCGTATTCCAAAGAGTGCTCATTGAGGTTTCTCTTGACAAACCTTCGACAAAATGTCTCCAATAGTTACATTTCTTGGCCCAAAGTATGTTCTTGTACTTGGTTTTTAAAATCAAGAATATTTCAAAATTCCGAGAAGTTCCTCCTCCTCGTTTTGAACGTCTTGAAAGCATTTTGTTTCGCGTGTTTAGCATCTGAGCCCTCTTTGTCTCACCAAGGGTTTGTAGGGCTTCTGTTAGACGATGGACCAAGAAATCGTTTGGTTTGTGCTTGTTCAGCGGCCTCCAGAAACGAACAAACGAGGAAGTCATATTCTTCAAGTGGGGGAAGCTCTTCCATTGAGTTCAAGGTACTTGACATACGACTTTGGTATTCAATCCAGTCAACATTTTTTGTCAAATCATATGAAATACTAACTGAATTAGCAATGCCTTTGTTACTGCTGATTGAGATGATGATTGGTAAATTATCGCTACCGTGTAAATCAGAAAATACTTTCCAGGTGCAATCTAGTCGAATTGAAGTCGAGCAAAGAGATAAATCTAATGCACTTGGACACCTAGGAGGTCTTGAGGATGCAATGGTTCTGTACACTATGAATTCGCTGCGACGTCTGTTGAAACAGAAGTTCAATTTCATAAAAAAAACTTGCTTCATTTCAAAAGCAGCTCAGCAGTTGAGCAATTTCACGGATTGAAAACTGTTTTCAATTTTTGCTTGGCTATCAATAGTATCTAAAGTTGATAAGATTTTGATTGTTCTTTCTAGGGTATAATTGTCAATTTGATACCAATTTGAAGAGCCGTATCTCTTCTGTCAACAGATCCAACAACCTCAGGATTTTCAACCGATACAAACATGTAAATTAGATTCAGATTTTCTTTCTATGATAAATGGCAATCGAAAATAATTTAATTACCCTGATCTCCGTCTGATTAATTGTTGTGATTGATGCTTCGATATCCGAAGCATTGGTTCCTCTGGCCCGTCAGTCTCTCAATTTGTGCAGTGTTCTAATTCGAAATAGAAAAAAAAACACATTTCGGCACCATGTTGAACAAACACACCCAAAACTCGTACCGCCGGGTGGCGTTATGATTCAATGCAATGACTGCATGACCAGGCCATATATTCGGATGAACCTTCTACCACCTTGTTCGGTCTCGAAAACATACCAACCTCGCCGGAATGTGAAGGTGAATGAAACCTACACTCGTGACATATGCATATCAGCAAGCGCAAATCGAATGTTGCTTCCGATGCCAAACCACACCAAACCTGGAACTTCACAAATGAAGGCGTCCCCCCTTACAATGGGCCGCAATCAATTTCAATTAATTTGAATTTCAAATTAAAATTCAAATGATTCAATTAATTCTCTGTCACATTCTCCGTACCACGGCTTCGATGGAGCTGGTCGGTCAGTTCAGCTTTGGTAGCCGTGGTCTCGTGTTCCCCTGCATGTATGCGCATATATGCATAGCACTTTCTCGACCAAAGGACTCGTGGCACGTCCTGCAAGAACTAATGATGCAAAATAACCACCCGGGCACGTTCGGCATCACAAGTTAGAAAGGCAATAAAAATGGTCAGCTAGCTCCCGAAGATAGTGAAACCGAAGTTTGGTTTTTTGTTTGCCCTTGTCTCTGTCTCGATTAGTGTAATGGGCAAGAACTGGAGAACAAAGAGAGATACTATCAAAAATGGAATGCAATGAAAGTGCGAGGATTGGTGGGACTAAAAAAAGGGAAAGGGAGGAAAAAGCACAGTCGCCGAACGGGAGTGGAACTCGTTTTGGGTCGGATGCCGGGCAGAGCGAAAAAAAAAACATCAAAGGATCTATTTTTTTTTGTTTGAGATTAACTTGCACCAAAGACCAATTCAGGGTTACGAGACGTGATGCAGAATTCAGATAACGAGTGTGGCGGAAAATACAGTTTCGGAAAATATCACTTTCAACAAGGATAGCAGTTTGAATGGCTGATGTTAAATTCTGTTGCATAATTTAAAGCGCTTCCGAAATGAGCAACTACTTCAAGTGGGAAAAAAGAAACAGAATTCAGAGCTCCTGTCACATGTTTTGAATCAGGACACATTTCAACAGTTAGACAAGTGACCGAAAATTTCAAACAGCTTAAGTAATTGAACTCCTCCCTCGCAAAATGTATGTGCTTTCGAACGTTATGAAATGTGTTTTCTTGAACACATAAAGACACACACACGCGCGCACAAAAAACCACCAACAAAACAAACAACTACTTTCAGAAGTAGCAAAATGTTGTGTTTCTGCTGTTTCAGGTTTGTTTCCTCGTTCTCTCGTGACGCCCACCGCTCAGAACCGAGCCGTCGAGTTCCACCACGAAAAAAGCACAGAATCTTCTGTGCTGTATAATTAATTAGCGAGATTAAACAAAACAAACCTGTCACGGGTGGAATCTTGTATGCGAAAAGCTCCTCTCAACCCGGTCCGGAAAATGCGCGCCGTTGCGCCGGGCGTTGATGGGACCAGACTTCGACCGGAGTCGCTGATCATGAAAACAGCCATGATTAATCAACAAAGTTTGTCACACAAAAAACGCAAACAACAGCCGCGTTCAGTAAGTAGCGAGCTGCCAGCTCAAGATTCTGTTATGCGGGGGATTCGACCTGCCTGCTTCGAAAACAGTCAGTTTCAGTTCTAACTTGTTATTTAGTGTACATACAATCAAATGGATTGTTCCAGTTCCGGAACAATTAATGTACACAAATTCAAGAAAAAGCAAGGAAATGCAAGTTTCAGCAACACTGGAGAGCAGTTTCTATATTTTTCAACAAACTTTGAATTAACGAAAGCGTCCCTTCAAGATAAACACTTTAATAGATAAACTATTAAAATTTGAAAACTTGACATAAAAAAACGATTTTTGCCTTTCTCATATAGAAAGGTTATGCAATCGCTGTGAAAACCGAATTTACAACCGAGGCGCGCGCGCGTGTGTGTGTTTGTGTGCGTGTGAGTGTGTTTGTGTGTGTGACAAATAATATTCTTGAACCTCATTTTGATCCGACTTCCGGTTCCGGAATTACAAGGAAATATGTGCAAATTAATTAAAAAATGCGCACTCAATTATCTCGGAAACTTCGTAACCGATTTTCACAAACTAAGAAGCAAATAAAAGATTTCGAAATTCTTTGAAAAGTCCCCGAAAAGTTGATCCGGATCCGACTTCCGGTTCCAGTATTGCAGTGCAATTAGTGAAAATTTTCAATTTCATGAGTATTTTTTCACAAGCGTTCGCGAAACAAGGTGCACATTTTTATAAAACTTACTGCTAAATTCATCTATTTGGCAGATCTCGTTGGTTAAAGAATATATAAAACTACTTTGGAACTACTAGTCCCCGGTTTCTACTTCCGAACGCACCGGTAATAAAAAAGAAAAGCTCCAAAAACGGAACTCACTTCGATTTCTCTGGAACGGTTAAATCGATTTTCACGATACATATTAAAGCTCTCGTTGTCTTTCAATGTGCTGTGCCATTTCATCCTGATCCGACTTCCGGTTCCGAAATTATAGGGCGATGAGTGTCAAAACGTTCCGAATGACGATGCAAAGCAAGTACGCGACGGTACGTGCGGCTTTGCTCCGTTTGCTGCGTGCTTTGTTCAATTCCGTATAGCGTGCAGTATTGCCACATTAAAATTTATATTTTTCAGGTAAAAAAAATAAATTCCTTATTCTTTTAATCAATTTGTACCTACTTGTTAGTTTTGTTACAAAATTGTGATAACGATGCTTTTCTATAAAATTACACCTATTGCCTATGGAAAGTATGTTCGAGCCCCGACCTGGAAGGATTCTTACTCCATAGTACTAGCCATGCAATGATTCTGTACACTAAGAATCGGCTGCGAAGTCTGTTGAAACAGAAAGGCCAAATTCCACAAAAGGAATGTAATGCCAGGACTTTGCTTTTGCCTATGGAAAGTTCATGCAATCACTTAAAAAATTGACTAGTGAAAATTGGCCCAGAGGGCTAAGTGTTCTATATCAGTCGACACAGTTCATCGAGTACGCAAAATGTCTGCCTGTGTATGTGTTATTTTGGCATTAAAAATGCCTTACTCTTCACTATATGGGGCCGGGTGTCAATTAAAAGTTTCAAAAATAGTCGCGTAACCTTTTTGTGTCATAATTTTGAACGTTAATAACTCGGTCATTTGTTAATGGATTGTTATAATTTAACAACCAATCGATTCGGAAACTTTTAACTTAAACATGTATGACGACGTAGTTTCAGTATTTCAATAGAATACTATTGAAAAATTGGTTAGAAGTGACCTATGTTTTCATCCACCAATCCCTGTTTTACAAAATGACGTCAACTTTTTGTTCGGCATAGGAGGCTTTGCGTCATGCATAAAAAACACCACATCGTTATGCGTAGTATGAAGGGAAATCTATAAATATAGGCTGCACAATATTTCTTTGCCTAGTTGATGTTTGACTGTGAATGAAACAAGTAGCTCGTCCAGTGAGCTGATGACTGGATTGTATATACGTTCACTTGCTGGATTGTCGCTTTTGCATTATGTGCTGGTGTAATTTTCTGTTGTCTGCACAACACCGCTTCGTGTTCGCTTGAATATCTTATATATCATCTAGCTATTGAAGAACCGAATCAGCGTGGTTATCGGTTCTTTTAAAATATCCCATGTATTTAGCAAATTGTTGGTAGATTTTGCCATTAAAAATGCCTTACACTTCGCTTCCCGAGGCTGGGTGTCAATTTAAAACATGCAAAACTAATCGCGTAACATTTTTCTGTCATAATTTTGAATGCTCATACCTCAGTAATTTGTTGATGGATTTATATAATTCAACAACCAATCGATTCGGAAACATTTAACTTAAACTTATGAGATAACGTCATTTGAATATTTCAATTGCATACCATTGAAAAATTGGTTTGAATTGAGTATTTTATTTTGGTTTTCTGGTAACTATCAGACCAGTTTAGAATTATCGGTGATAGATTTTTCGGATATAATTTGCAGCGCTTGTTCCTCGATGATTTGTTAATGGATTTTCCTCATTTAAATGATTCCAAAGCTTCAATATTGTAAGCTTAAAAATGTTTTAATTTGTCAACGGATCGGTTTGCATACTTAAATCTCCATTCCCATACGAACAAAACGGTGGCGCGAAAATGGATTCAGTATAAAGTTGTGTTATGATGATAATCATAGATACTTCTTCTTCATTATATGTGACTGAACAAGTTGTTGTCCCGCCAGGAATTAAACGCTTCAAAAGATTCAAAATTAAATTCTGAAACTTATCTAAAAGCGGCCTCCTCGGTTTGGTAGTATAAATGAGTTCCACAGGCTCACATATACAGTATAATTAGATGCAATATCATATAGTATCAAAGATAAACTAAAGGTAAGTTTACCTGCGATTTTACATGTATCGTTTGAATAGCAACCCTCGTAGAATTTGGTTAACCGCCAGTTTCAGTTTAATCATTATTAGCTTCTAAACAATAAGCGTCTGATGGCTACACGCGTTGTAACTATGACAATGTTCATTCATGTGTTAATAACATCAAGTTACAATATGAACAAAATTTCTGAATTTTGTTGCGTATCCATTCCGTATATTCCTAATATGCCAAAGCGAAAATTAATGTAAGTAACTAAATATTTTATGCGGACTGTTTCACAAGTTTTCTTCCTCGTATTGTTGCCATATTATTTACCGACACTTTCCGAAGACTATCGACGATTTTGAAAAATGATTAATAAAATACACTATTACTGAGTTTACTGGTACAACATTTTTCGCTAAAATAAATAAAATTAATGAGTTTGTACGTTTCTCGAAGATTATTATCATAAAATAAATCAGTTTCATTTGTTCAGGTTTAAATCTTTAGGTTGTTTGTATCTAAAATTGAGCTTTCTAGTTCTAGTAGAATTCTAGTTAAAGGACGTTATTCAAAATCTTAACAATGTAAAAAATTGTGGAAAGGGATCAAAATTGAATAGAATTTATTATCAAGAAAGAATCTAATTGTAAATTTTATCATTCGCCAACAATCTAAGCGCTTAAACTAGAGCAAGTTTGTAATTAGTCAATTGAAAAAGTTTTTAGTTTAGTGTATCGTCATCATTATCATCTTTATTTTTGTATTTATTATGAAGACCCTAGAAACGTTCCATTTTTAATGTTATTGTGCTCGGTCGTGTCTTGAATACAACCCTCTAATTTTTTTTATTCAGTAATCATTTGACAATCTGCGCGTACAGTAAACAACGAGCATTAAGGTAAAATTCAGTGCCAAAATTAGACGCGCAAAATGTCAACCACACGAATTGAACGAATCATCGCACAAAGCGTATCATGCAAAACCGACACATAGAAATGTGGAATATTTTCAGCGATTGAGTGCTTTGGGCTTACGACTCGTTTTGTTCGCTAGTAAAACAGACTTTAAATATGGATGATTATAAACCACTAGCTGACCCGTCACACTTCGTCTCCCCCGAACATTATTTGACCGAATTTATGTTTTCGGACAGCCGAATTGGTAAACGACTAAGTAGTGCACGTTTATCTCCATTAGTTTTCTGATTACTTAATCTACAACCAACGGAATTCGACACACATTCGCTTTAGCTCAAAAAAGCAATATCACCAAAAATTATTGTGAAAATGTGAAATATTTCTGTTAAGAAAAATTGGGGCATATGTACATATTGTCATCCCATCCTTTGAGTCAATAAAGAATCTTTCTCTAATGGCTTCGACATAATGGATATAGGGTGCCAAGCTTTCTCTTCCAGGTGTGATTCTTGCTTTCGGTAATGGATAAAAAAGCTCACTAATCAGAATTTTGTATTGATAAACTTAACACATACTTACAAAGCATACAAAGCATTCTGAACAGTCCGTTTCAAGGAATTACTCATACTTGAATGTTCGCCCGACGCAACAGAATCAACTTTAAAACAGTTCCTTGTACAGTTTTTAAGCAGCGAGAAAGTTTTATCAGAACTTATCTGTAGTGCCAAAAAGTGCCACGCGTACTTTAGGGCTCTAATAAAGTGAATATTTTTCAGGTATTGGTCTTACCAATTTGAACATTCTTTTCAGAATACGAAATATAAAATGGCGGTATAAATCCATTATGATAATCATATTGAACATTGATATCTAATTGCCACTTATTGTGTGCGCTATATCATTAGAAAGCAAAATGCAATGTAAATCTATTAGTTTGACATTAGCGCTTCTACAGAACAATCTTTTCATTGATTCATTTAAAAATTTTCTGATTTGTTAAACTCGCGCTCATAATGACCAATATTATTTATCTAACTTCTATTACACACAATCTATCAACTGGTAAACGGTATCAGAATTTATTTTCTAAAATAGTCATATGCATTCCGTAATTGAGTCATTTGGCAAGCAATAATTGTGACATCCAATGAAGCACGTGGCTCGAAATGACAAATAACATGAAGCAAGTATGCATGTGAAATCTCCACAGAAAAAAAATAAAAAATAAAAAGGAAGAGTGGAAACTGGGTTAGGTTTGGAATCAAACGAAAACGACATTATTCAACTCGTTGCGCGTCAATCGTAGATCTAGCAATCATTGACAAAATTGGAACATTCCATTGTCCATACAAAACAACTTTATGGATTTTTCCCACCTTTCCGGCAAGTTTTCCTATTTTTTTATGTACGAACCCGGTGTGGGTGGAAACTAATCAAACAAAAAAAGAGGCTGCAATCTACAAGCCATTTCGCGCACTCTCATTCTGCTACTAACGCAGAAGGCGATAGCACCCAGTCGACGCCATTCTATTGACCAAATGTCATCATAGACGCTCGGGGAGGCATGAGATAGGAACTTGTGAGGACTTAGTTATCTCACCATTTGACGACCATGCGATTATGAATCTCATAAAGTTTTTTTTTCGATATTCTTATGAATTTTGAATTTCCAAATCCAAGCAGCCAATGCCAAACAGATTGTAAGAAATTTTTTCTTCGTATTTTTAAATTTATGACTTATACATTGCTATATGTTCCAGATAACTATAATCTACCAAATACTTTCTGATACTTCCAGTAAAATGAAAAAATAAAAGATAAGTTTTCAAAATGAAATGTAATTACAATTCTCGTTTCCTCCCGGTGAACAGCCAAAAGGTTAAAGCCGGGGTGAAATAAATGACATTAAGAATAATTTTGCCACTTCCAAAAAGGTACCCCTGAGAATTGAGAAATAGTAACTTCATTCACTACGAGTTCATTTGCGATGTTTTAAATGCATTTCAATAAGTGAAAAAATCATAAAATCGATCTAGGATTTCTAAATTTAAGTTAGGAATTAATATGACATTATTTTCAATAATTTACTTGTCAACCCCGTCTCGAAAATACAAAATACTGTAAGCCGCCTTCTCAGATTTTAATAATTCTACAGCTTTCTTGACAGCTATAAATTATTGAAATACATTTGCCTATCGTGGACAAAAAGTATTTTAGTTCCTTCAAAAATTTACGAGAAGTTGAGGAATATTATTTACTAATACCCAAAGGTTTTTACACATAAAGCTTGATTCAGATAGAATTGGAACAGTCACAATTGTCTGTATTTCAGTTATTTATTATTGAATTCAAGATCTTTTTTTATGGAAATGTAGCGTTTTTTCATACTTTTAAGAAAAAATACGGATAAAGTTATTCGTCACGGTTTCGAAGGAATTCTCGTATTTTTCCTGTAACACGGCTCATTAGGCGGCGCACACCTTCTTCGTACATCGTTTTAGCTATCTTATTCCACCAGGTCGTCATCTGATTGATGCCTTTGACAACCTTTTCCTTTGCCTTGAGTCTCCTCTTCATGATTGCCCAGTATTTATAAATAGGGCGGAACTGGGGGCAGTTGGGTGGGTTAAGGTTTTTCGGAACAAACTGGACCCCTTTCTCTGCATAACATTTTTGAGCGACTTTGCTGTAATGACAGCTTGCCAAATCTGGCCAAAACATTACGGGATGGTCGTGGGATCGAATGAATGGCAAAATTCGTTTTTGGAGACACTCTTTTTGGTATAGTTCCGATTTTTATTGTCTTATTTGTAACGAAAACTTTCGTGTTTTTGCCACAGCTGCAAATGCCCTGCCAAATCATAAATTTTCTTGCAAATTTGTCAGCAAAAAACAAATTTAAATTTGGCTGGAACATCCCCCCGAGCCGTTTCCAAGTTTTCGATTTGCGGAATGTCAAAAATTATACGTGAAGCTGACAAAATTCCCGACACGTGGGCGCCAATAACTTCCAAATTCGTCCACTATGAGCGCCACAATATGAGCAAAAGTTTGTTCCAACTCTAAATGAAGCAAGCTTTATCTAGAACGAAAATGAAATCAATAAAATACACCACCATAGTTTTCCTCAACTATAAACCTAATCTACTTCAATTATTCCTTTTTGGGGACCTGCGAATATCGAACAAATAATGACAAATAAATTCAACAGAAGAGTTTTCACTATGTAATAAATGAGTTTTTGAACGGGTCGTAAACTCGTATGGCTTGGTTTATCACAATACGCTTTGTGCGATGGTTCGTTCAATTCATACAGCTGAAATTTCGCGGGCCTTATTTTGACAATTAATTTCACCATAATGTTCGTTCATACCAAACATTTTATAAAACATCAATTTTCAGTTCTTTGTGATTATCTCATACCACTGAAAATTTCATCATAAATTGCTGACAATATTTCTGATGATATGGAGGAAAAATATGAGAAATGCATCAAATGAATCAAAGAAAACTTTTAATAGTGAAAAATATCAGCATTCTTCATTTTGTACTACGTTGGCCCGAGTGGACGATTTTTTATTTTTTTATATCATTTATTTTACCCCGGCTTTAACCATGTTGGTCGTTCACCGGGTAGAGTTGACGATTCAATGCATAGGGCACTGGTCTTAAAAACCAGTTGTCGTCTGTTCGAGGCCCAACCCGGAAGGATTCTTGGTGTCACTAGGATCTATAGTTTCTCCTGAAGTGCATGAGAAATAGTAAAATGTTATTCACCTATAACCTAGGGTTTTTTGCACATAATTAAAACGAAATGAAACAAACCAATAATAAATTTCACCCTAGTTTTCCTCAACCATAAACATAATCTACTCCAATTACACTTTTCAAGAAACCGTCGAATAACGGTAGAAACTAAGTAGTACTAATTAACAGTAGGTTTAATATATAACTTATCAGTTTTTGCAATGACTGAGTGGAAACATATATTGGAGAATCCAAATGAATGAAAACCTTACAGAAAAGATGATTTTTTGGGAAAAGATACGCTCAGAGACAGGACTCAAAACTTGTTCGTGCCACCCTAAGCCTTGTGACGCAGCTCTGAAACACGGCTAGGCATGACAAAGCGTACATCGAACATGGTCTGCATCCTAGCCGTCTCACGACCGGTACCGGTACATCCAAACACCTTCTCTGTTCATCAAACACTAGTCTTCTCGCTCTATACCTATTTTCCGCTCAAGCATTGAGTAGAAGAGTGTGTTTATAATCGCTTGTCATCTTTTCTATGGGTTCTAGTCGCTGGATGAGTTCAGCGACAGGCCCTATGAAGGTCTGCCCTGTCCTACCAGGAGCAGATTGTTACGGAAAATCAAATTCAAATTAATAAATCGGTATAACTGATCGTTTTGTTGTTTAACACAATCGATTTTATTCTGCGTGTACATAAACTGCTTTACGAGCAACAATTCTGGCCCGAAACGTTATATGTGCGAAAAGGTACGCATTAACACAAGCTTTTGGTTTAATTGAAACAAACTCTATCTAAGGTTATTGGTACAAAATTGAAAAAGGATTTAAATATAATTCACTTCTTTTATAAAATGATTTTAGATGAAGTATTGTAATCATGCCAAAGATGTTGTTCTGTAAAATGGAATGAACAATTTCAATCAATTATAAGAGAATTTTTTTTGTTTCAATTATAGAGGTTTTAACCTTAAGGTCATTCACCTCTTTGGACCAGAAAAGCTTTCTAACCCTATGTGCGGTGTTGGCGCAGTCCGAGCAAGTTCACCGAACTCAAATCAGCAGACCACAGTTTGTATTGGTGGTGCACGCTTTTAGCTGCAAATTTATTTCATTTAATATAGGTTTCAATAAATTCAATAAAGCTTACAAATTTCGGTTATCTTCCTTGTTCTTCCTTACAGTATTTAACCTCACTTTTTTTTATTATTTTTTTTTTTTTTTTAATAACTATTTATTGGAATATGAGTTAAAATTAAATTATTAAGATTTAAATTGGGTGTTCAGCCACAAGTGGTGACTTTTCAGCCCTGTTATATATATATATGATTTGGTTATTACCATGAAGACATCATTTGCTTCCGCAATTCTGAGATTTTTGTGTAGGGAAAATTCTAAACCTACTTGTATTGTGTAATGGGGAAAAGGAACTTATATACTATCTTACTAACTAATACAGAGAGCGAATCGATTCAATTGAAGATTGCATCGATTTTTGTCGGAATTTGCTTATAATATTATGTGACATTACATCTAATGGTTCTATATTTGTGAGTCTGTGTAACTCATTTGTACTAAACCAGGGAGGACGCTTCAGAATCATTTTCAGAATTTTATTCTGAATCCTTTGAAGCGTTTTCTTCCTGGTGGAACAACAGCTTGACCAAATTGGTACCGCATAAAGCATGGCTGGTCTGAAAATTTGTTTATAAATTAACAATTTGTTTTTTAGACAGAGCTTAGAATTTCTGTTTATAAGAGGATATAAACATTTAATATATTTATTACACTTTGCCTGGATTCCTTCAAAGTGATCCTTGAAAGTGAGTTTTTTGTCATACGTTAAACATAAGTATTTAGCTTGATCACACCATGTCAATTCCAAGCCATTCAATTTGAGAATGTGATTATTGCTTGGTTTAAGAAACGAAGCTCTTGGCTTGTGAGGAAAGATAATTAATTGCGTTTTTGCTGCATTTGGTTTAATTTTCCATTTTGACAGATAATCACTGAAAATATTTAAACTTCTTTGTAGGCGACTGCAGATCACTCTTAGATTTCTACCTGTGGCTAACAGACTTGTGTCGTCACAGAATAACGATTTCTGACAACCAACGGGTAGATTTGGAAGATCAGAAGTGAAAATATTATACAAGATTGGAGCTACACTCGAACCCTGCGGAACACCGGCTCGTACGGGTAGCAATTCAGATTTACAATTCTGATAGCTAACCTGAAGAGTACGATCAGTTAAATAATTTTGAATCATTTTGAGCAAATAAATAGGAAACTGGAAATCAGACATTTTTGCTATTAAACCTTTGTGCCAAACACTGTCGAATGCTTTTTCTATGTCTAGAAGAGCAACTCCAGTGGATAACCCAGAAGATTTATTTGCTTTTATCATGTTCGTTACTCTGACAAGTTGATGAGTAGTTGAATGTTCATGACGAAATCCAAACTGCTCTGGTAAAAAAATTGAATTCTCATTTATATGAGACATCATTCTCAACAAGATAATTTTTTCAAAAAGTTTACTGATAGAAGAAAGTAAGCTAATTGGGCGATAACTTGATGTTTCTGCTGGGTTTTTATCAGGTTTTAGGATAGGAATTACTTTAGCGTTTTTCCATCTTTTTGGGAAGTAAGCTAATGAAAAACACTTGTTCAAAAATTTTAACCAGGAGTCTCAAGGCAACATCGGGAAGATTTTTAATAAGAATATTAAAAATTCCATCATTACCAGGAGCCTTGATGTTTTTGAGTTTCCTAATAATTGATTTAATTTCATCAAAATTCGTCTCAATAATGTCATCGTGTGATAACACTTGGGTTGAAATATGATCATATTTCAGTGAGACTTCATTTTCAATAGGACTCACAACGTTTAAATTAATATTGTGGACACTCTCGAACTGCTGAGCTAGTTTTTGAGCTTTTTCACCATTTGTAAGAAGTATTTGATTTCCTTCCTTGAGAGCAGGAATCGGTTTCTGAGGTTTCTTAAGAACCTTGGAAAGTTTCCAGAAAGGTTTAGAATATGGTTTAATTTGTTCAACTTCTTTAGCGAAATTTTCATTTCGCAAAAGAGTAAATCTATGTTTAATTTCTTTTTGTAAATCCTTAACTATGTTTTTCATAGCAGGATCACGAGAACGTTGATATTGTCGTCGACGAACATTCTTCAACCGAATGAGCAGTTGAAGATTGTCATCGATGATAGGAGAATTTAATTTAGTTTGAGCTTTGGGAACTGAAAGATTTCTAGCTTCGATAATATAATGATTCAAATTATCAATTGCTGTGTCGATGTCCGCAGAATTTTCTAAAATAGTTTCATGATCCACATGATTTTCAATGTGAGATCTGTAATCCAACCAATTAGCTCTATGATAGTTGAAAATAGAACTAATTGGATTAATTATAGCTTCGTTGGAAAGTCTGAATGTTACAGGAAGATGATCTGAGTCAAAGTCAGCATGTGTAATCGGTTCACTACAAATGTGACTTTGATCTGTTAGAACCAGATCAATTGTAGACGGGTTTTTCACGGAAGAGAAACAAGTAGGATTACTGGGATGAAGAACTGTGAAGTAACCAGCTGAGAGTTGATTATGAAGTATTTTACCATTACTGTTATTTTGCCTACAATTCCACTGGACATGCTTAGCATTTAAGTCCCCTATTACGAAAAATTTCGATCGATATCTTGTAAGTTTTTGCAAATCGCCTTTAAAGAAATTTAATTGTTCGCCGGTGCATTGGAATGGCAAATATGCTCCAGCGATGAAATAAATTCCATGAATGGTTTCAACTTCGATTCCCAAGCTTTCAATAACTTTAGTATTGAAAGAAGGTAAAATTCGATGTTTAATTTGCCGTTGGACAAAAATGGCAACTCCACCACCCATTCCAGTAAACCTGTCAAATCGATGAACCACATAATGTGGATTACTTTTCAATTTTACATTTGGTTTAAGAAAAGTTTCTGTCACAATGGCAATATGAATTTTGTGAACTTTGAGAAAATTATAAAATTCATCTTCACTCGATTTCAAAGATCGAGCGTTCCAATTTAAAATACTCAAATAATTATTTAACATCACTGTTAAATTTTAAATTCATTATAATATTATTTGCAAATTTCCATCCGATTTGAAATGCTTCAAAAAGTGATGAAGTCGAATTCATTTGGATGATCATTTGAAAAAGTTGATCTTGTAGGTAGATCATTTTATTTTCAGTTATATCGCCTAAATCGACTTCATTTAAAGAAGCGAATGGCATTGAAGGAATATTTGTAGGTAGACTGCCATTAGAAGAAGATGATTTGGCCGGTCTACCTATCAATAAATTGTTTTCGTTAAAAGAAGAACTGCAAGGCGGTCCTGTGTTTTGATTATTTACATTAGAAGAAATAGGTGATAGATTTCTACCTAATATACCAGCATAACTGACATTAGAAGAAGATGATGACGAGGTCGATCTACCTGTCAATAAATTGTTTTCGTTAGAAGACGAATTGACAGGCGTACCTGTTTTTTGTTTCGAAGAAATCAGTGCCTTAAAAGAATTAGGCGTGGCATTTGAAACGGTTTTTTGATTATCAGGTATGTTCTGTAAATTTAAGGTCGTTGATTTGACTTGTTGTCGAAGCGAACGAGCGTTTAAAATTTTTTCCCTGACAGGACATTTCAAATAATTGGATTTATGATTTCCATTGCAATTTGAACATGAAAATTTATCAGTGGTTTCATTCATTGGACAAACGTCTTTCGAATGCGATTTACCACAATTCAAACACCGTATATCCATATGACAATTTTTGGTTCCATGACCGAAGCCTTGGCAACGACGACATTGCGTTAAGTTTGCAATACGATTATGCCGTTTATAATGTTCCCAATGAATTTTAATGTGGGAAATGAAACGTACTTTTTCTAAAGTTTTCAAATTGTTTACATCACTTCGATTGAAGTGTATTAGGTAAAGCTCATGGGAAATTCCAGAGCGTGGTTTAGAAGTACCATTCGCTCTTTTTTTCATAAGTACAGGGTGATTTTTTAAGAGCTTGAGAACTTTTTTAAACAATAAAACGCATAAAATTTGCAAAATCTCATCGGTTCTTTATTTTAAACGTTAGATTGGTACATGACATTTACTTTTTGAAGATAATTTCATTTAAATGTTGACCGCGGCTGCGTCTTAGGTGGTCCATTCGGAAAGTCCAATTTTGGGCAACTTTTTCGAGCATTTCGGCCGGAATAGCCCGAATTTCTTCGGAAATGTTGTCTTCCAAAGCTGGAATAGTTACTGGCTTATTTCTGTAGACTTTAGACTTGACGTAGCCCCACAAAAAATAGTCTAAAGGCGTCAAATCGCATGATCTTGGTGGCCAACTTACCGGTCCATTTCTTGAGATGAATTGTTCTCCGAAGTTTTCCCTCAAAATGGCCATAGAATCGCGAGCTGTGTGGCATGTAGCGCCATCTTGTTGAAACCACATGTCAACCAAGTTCAGTTCTTCCATTTTTGGCAACAAAAAGTTTGTAAGCATCGAACGATAGCGATCGCCATACACTGTAACGTTGCGTCCAACAGCATCTTTGAAAAAATACGGTCCAATGATTCCACCAGCGTACAAACCACACCAAACAGTGCATTTTTCGGGATGCATGGGCAGTTCTTGGACGGCTTCTGGTTGCTCTTCACTCCAAATGCGGCAATTTTGCTTATTTACGTAGCCATTCAACCAGAAATGAGCCTCATCGCTGAACAAAATTTGTCGATAAAAAAGCGGATTTTCTGCCAACTTTTCTAGGGCCCATTCACTGATTTGCAAGCGTTGCTCGTTAGTAAGTCTATTCATGATGAAATGTCAGAGCATACTGAGCAAATAATAATGCATGAAAATCATAACCTCAAAAAATTTGAGCAAATACTAATGCATGAAAATCCTAACCTCAAAAAAATCACCTTTTATTACTTGGGAAGGGGCAAAACCAAGCAATTCTTTTAATTCATTTTTAATTTCATCAATACTTTGATCATTTGATAATCCTTTCAAGACAGCCTTGAAGGGTCTGTCTGATTTTATATCATATGAATAAAATTTATGAAGTTTCTCGGACAAATATCGAATAAGACGTTCGTAATCTTCCAATCCATCCACCAAGACTCGACATTCTCCTCTTCGTCCGATTTGAAATGAGACTTTTACTTCCGGGAGAAAAGTAGAAAACTCAATCCGGAATGCTTTGAAGTCGGAAATCATCACCGTCACTGGTGGCATAGATTGTTGTTTCTTCCCAGAACGACAAGCGTCCATTTTGGGAATTTTGAAGAATTTTCTTCTATGTCGCTACAATCGGATTCAGGAAGAATCTCGTAAATATTGTTAGACGGCATAGGATCAACGGAAGGGAAATCCGTCCGTTGTCTTTTATTTTCACATTCAGATTCTATAAGATCGTGAATGTTATTAGAAAAATGTTGAATAACGGATTGTGATTTATTCCGTATTGAATTATTTTTAGCCTTAGGCTTGTTGCCTTTCCGGTTGTACGCAGGCATTTTTGAAATGAATGAAATTTTAAATTAAATTAACTAGGCTAAATTAGTCTTCGATTAGACTCCTAGCTAGCCTTAAAAAAGGCTGATTAATTTCTTAGTCACTCTAATATCACTCTTTGTATCACTTAGTCACTCTAATATCACTCTTTGTATCACTTAGTAACTTAGTTAGTGATTCAGGTAGCCTTGAAAAAGACTGAAGCCTTGAATGAATGAAACTCTAGGTAGCCAGAAAAAAATTTCCAGGAGCCAAGAGCTATACGCGTGCGGTGCGAACGACTGTTCAACACCGACTGATTTAACCTCACTTGTTCCGTACTATCACCTCTGTAACCGTACTAATTAGCATTTAACTTAAGTTTACGTTTCGTCTTCGACTCATCAGTGCGTCAGCAGATTATGCTGACGCAAACCCCCGGATCAACATAATCCGCTGAGCAGACGTAAAGTTAATGCTATTTGCAAGACACTTTTTTGTACACAAGAAGTGTAACGTCTAAACTGACGTCTCGAACGAAACAAGTTTCGGCTTAACTTTAATCAATTTAGTTTTACTTACTTCCGTACTATTAGCCGATAAGTAGAGAACAAATTTAGGATAACAATTTACTCATAGAATAACAAATTTTGCAAACTTAGGTTATCAAATTATGAGAAAATAGTAATGATTATTTTTCACGTCTGCTCCGTCCTGCATGTGGTTTGATTTTGACATTTTATTTTGCTCTAGCTCCCGATGTACCATTTCTTTCCTGCACCGACCTGTCATATACGACCGTGTTGCCAGTTGTCCACATGCGGGGTTGGTGATCGAACGCAGGTGGGCTGCATGATAGGCATAGCATTTTTCTTATAAATCAAATGATTAAATTGACTGCCGTTAGTGCCTTTTTCACTAGCGAACAAAACGTGTCGTAAGCCCACATTTTAGAAAATTTCAACTTCGAGTTATTTGTGAAAATTTATCATGAATTGCTGATCATATTTCCGATGGTATGAAGAAAGCATTATCTTGCTGCGTTAAAAACAACAAGAGATATTCACGATTAGGTTCTGCCTATTCTTGTACAGAGTGGGTTTTGAAACGGTGCAACAGAGTCTAGTAAGATGTATTTACGTCAAAAACTCCCCATCTAACTTTTTAGTTTTCCGCACTATTTTGATCTTAGTTTCGTAAGCTTAGGAAACTTTTTATAGTTCTCGCTGCTTGCTTGTTCTCCACCAGAGCGCGCTCACGTTTGGTTTCATTTGTCTCCTCCTTTAATGCTACTTTTGTTGGAAAATCGGACAAAATTTGGATCAATCGGTGCTTCCGACGTTGACACTGCTTTGAAGCAGCTCGTGCACTCACTACGGAGGTAACGGCGATCAGGTAACAGCAGTATTGAGTAATTTAGGAAATGAAGCAAGACGTAAAAATCTAATTAATTGAATTTTGAAGAAAATCGAAGACATTCAGAACACTGAAGCTTCAGCCGGATGACATAGATAAAACATTTCCTAGTGAACAAAAAAATCATCCTATGTGTGAGCCCCTCGAAATATTCCAACCAATCAGATTCAGAATTCCACATTCACCTCCGATGAACGAACACTTTGCAAAATCCAATCGCATAGCTTCGAAAGCATTTACCTTTGATAAGTCCAGCAAAGCAGGCTGTGATCTGTTCGATTCATCGGGTGAGTAGTTGAACACACGGCCTAACCAATCATCGATCTGCCCCAGCGTGAGCGAGTCTGTGTGTGTGTGTGCGAGTATGTGCGGTTCAGCTGGAAAGCAATCCATTCACTATTCTGTACAGAAACAAGTCAATCGATGCATGAAATCGGAAAGCGACATGGAACTATCGAGCGAAAGATGACAGAGATTTTTTTTCCTTCTAGAATTGTAAGCTGGCTCTGAGTTCGGAGTAATTTAAAACGAGCTCAAGATCGAAGATGAAAGCGGATTTGCCGAAAGACCAACATTGCGTGATTCACCAAAAAAAAACCCCTTCACGTGTATTCGAAATTTAATCTCGACTGGCCGGAGACTGACTGTTCCTCAATCACACTGCACTTCGAGGGGTTTGTCCTGTCGTGTTCGGATGTTGGACCTCCAGTTCACTGCATCCCGTCGAGTGCAATCCGGAACCGGTAACGGAATGTGATGGTAAATGGATTTCAAACTCTCGGTGCTCGGAAAACTTTCAATCCCCACGAGGGAACGCTTCGGGTTTCGCCGGATTCCACACAGAAGACGTCCCATCCAATCAGGCTTTTTAGCAAGTGGATTGTGTTTGGACGCACGAAACAGTCGATAAGCGACCCAAAGTGATCATGACACAATTTTAGCCGCTTATAGCATCATCCATCGGTGCAGATAACAGAAAGCTGAGTCTTCTAGCGTCAAGGATTTCATGTAGAATTCAGCTGGGTGGTTTTCTGGGACGAACTGGTCCCGCCGGGGACCCGATAAGTGTGCAGTCGGTAGAAGAAAAGGAAAATTAATTGCTTCGGTTGCCGCTGGTAATTTGTCTAAATTATCAACGGCATCGAATGGAAAGAACTTTTGCTCGCAGCGATCAAAATAGGAAAGAAACATTCTGTTGTACACAAGTTTGTTGTTACATCTTTTTAACGACTTGTGAAATTTGAATACATCGGCTGGGTTACGGGTTTTGGACCGAAATACTAATGAGCTGCTCCGGATAATAACAGCAGAAATGGAGGCAAAATCAGAATTGAATTGATTCGAATTGGATGAAATATTGCACACGTCTTCAGTATGACAAACCATTTGTTTGGTACGAATGGAGACATTGTTTGATTCAAGACTAATTTTTAGAAAGGGGGAATGCATTCTTGAGTGAAAATTGCTTCAATTCGTTGTTACTTGGAATCTGTCATTGACAGAAAAATGCTGTTGAAAAACAAGTACACCCAAACCTCCGTTTACGTAAACGTTTTTTACGTTACCTCTTTTTACGTAAACTTTTTACAAACAAAATCCCAAATAACGTAATCTTTTTCTACGAATCAAATCCCAAATAACGTAAACTTCGGAAACGATGTTTGAGGTGGTTATGAATTCTGTTTTAGTTCCTTATATGTAGAATTTCGCTTTATTTAGGGCAATTTTTCAGCAATTTCAACAGTCTCTTTAATCTGATTTGACTGATATTTTAGCATTTTCCAGTTTCCTGTTGTTTCCGGCTATAATTTAGATCTGCCGCAAATATTATACTACTGCTTCAAAAATTTTAATGCCTACTCATGAAACCCGTTCCGAAAATATGCATATTGTGAAGGTATTCGAGCAGTTCGAGTAATATCGACACATATTGTAAGGGTTTTCAGAGTATATCAATAAACCGGAAGTTGCCATCTTGGAATTCATAACCACCTCAAATATCGTTCTCCAACATGTACTCATCAAACCCGTTCCGAAAATACCCGTATTCTTATGGTTTGTAACGAATATCGATGAATCGGAAGTCGCAATGTTGGAAATTGATGCAACGGAGAAAGTACTTTTCCTGAAAATACTAATAATTTTTGTTCCATAGTTATCCATTATATTATTCTTTCTGTCTTTTGTCTTTCTGTCTTTTTGTCTTTCTGTCTTTCTGTCTTTCTGTCTTTCTGTCTTTCTGTCTTTCTGTCTTTCTGTCTTTCTGTTTTTCTGTCTTTCTGTCTTTCTGTCTTTCTGTCTTTCTGTCTTTCTGTCTTTCTGTCTTTCTGTCTTTCTGTCTTTCTGTCTTTCTGTCTTTCTGTCTTTCTGTCTTTCTGTCTTTCTGTCTTTCTGTCTTTCTGTCTTTCTGTCTTTCTGTCTTTCTGTCTTTCTGTCTTTCTGTCTTTCTGTCTTTCTGTCTTTCTGTCTTTCTGTCTTTCTGTCTTTCTGTCTTTCTGTCTTTCTGTCTTTTTCCGTTTTACCTTTTGAAAAAAAACTACCTTTCTAACGGAGCCTCGGAGACCCATTGTGTGATATGCCATTCGATTCAGCTCGATGAGGTTAGAATATCTTTCGACCAATTTTTTCACCACTAAATTTTCTCGAAGATGGCTGGAACAAGATTAGACTCGCTTGGAAACTACTATTTGTTCGTTAAACAAATTGTCGAATAGTTATCATTTACGATTTCGGTGATATAGTGGCATAAGTGACGTAAAAGTCAAAACTCATTATCGCTCAATTTTCTTGGATAAGGATTAACCGATATCAATAATTTTAGACTCGTTCAAGATTAAAATTGGGCTGTCATTCGATTTTGAAGATTATATGGCTGGCACTTCAAATTTCGGAGATATTATTGCTGATACACTTGGTTTGAGAAATGTTGCCAAAATATTACAGAAACGCTGAAGCGCGCTTTTTGTCAACTACTCAAATGATCTGAGTAAATTGGTGTCAAATATGAGATCAAATTCGTGGAAGAAATGTTTTTAATAAAATGGCAAAATCTGTGTTAATGAGACTGGGTCGATGAACGAGAACGGTATTATAACACCACTAGAAGTATTAAGAATAGTTTTTTCGTAATGTACCATGAGCAATAAACTAAATTTTTCAATATTTTCAAATAAATTATAACACGAAATTAGTAGAAAAAAGCGATTATTATAACGACACTTTAGTAGACTCATATTTTCGTAGACTCATATATTCGAAATTTATTTATGCAAATTCGGATGTAGAAGTTATGTATCTATTTTGCTCTAAACCGTATCCAACTGGGAATAAGAATAATTTTTCATAAACGGAATTTCTGATTAACTGGAAACATGCCGAGACAATATATCAACACGCTTGGGAAATTGACCGAAAAAGCGATCCTGAAATAATAATTCTCGGTTCCTTTTACGATAACAAGAATATGAAGCATAATGGAGCCTCATTTGCAATTAATCTACTCTATGACAGTAAAGAATAAACAATTCCAGATTCAGCCAAATCAAAAGCTTTATACCGCACATCCGTGAAAAAAACACCCCGCTCGGTACCGAATCCTTTTCCAACAACCAAGCTTTTTCATGAAACCCGAGGGAGCGCTTACCGGCTGAAAGTTCCACTTCTCTATATTATCACACGCATTAATGTGGGGTAATTTTAGGCCATCAATGAGGATAAAAACACCTCCCGCCCATCCACCCAAGGCTCACACGTTTCGTTCCAAATTCACATCGGCGAGACACGATAATGACTGTTCGAGAAATGCGAAACGCAGAAGTATAATTATGAAACTGGCGTAACTTTCCGGTAACTGGCGAGACACACCTGGGATCGAAATGTTCCCAGCACCTTATTATTATAGTAGCAAGCATAATTATTTCTACCCGTTGAAGCGCACCTCTGAAATGGGAAAGGGTGCCGTCGCGTGAAGCCCAGAAAATAGTGTGCGGTAATTGTTTACTCCTTACTCATTTAGCTGGTAGTTTGTAGAGCTTTCAACGAAAACATATTCTAACCATTATGGTTGAACATCGGTGAATTGCTTTTTCGTCCATTTAGCTGGCACCCGATTTTGCTAATGGTTTTCATGGTTTGAACAAGCAAACCCTCCCCGATCCGCCCACCCGGGAGTGCAATAACTCACTATTCCGAAATTCAATTTTCCCGCGTTACTTCGCATTCGTTTCATATTGTTTTTTTTTTTTCATTGAAAATTATGTCTACTTTAAAACGTTTCGCGATCAAAAGCTTTTCGCTTCCGTAACATTTTCTCGCCCAGTAGAAACCAAACACCACTGCCAAATGCTGTTCGTCCTGTTTATCCCTCACCACTAGAAGCAGCGACCTTCTCACGACCTGTGCAAAAGCAGCAAAAAAACAAAAACTACTAGTAAGAACCCATACAACCGAATTGAAGCGAGCACTGCACGCGAAAGCACAAAATAAATTTTCATCCATTTTCCACCCACTGCACTCGGGGTTGACTCACCGAAATGATTATTATACCGCCCAGCTGAAAATCATCGTTTGCCGAACAAAAAAAAAACAAGAAAGTCCCGTCCATTTCAACCTACAGTCGCTAGTTCGGCGCTTTTCCATTTCACACGGCATTTCACACATCGCACGTTGCGTTGCACTGGTTGATTCGGTTCGGTTGACCACCAGCCCGCCGGTTTTTCCGCCGTTTCAGGAACAAACGAATGAAACGAGGTTTAATTAAAATCCTATCTCTTCCATTCGGACCAGACAGCACCTACAAAAGCACACTCCGGTTCTCGTTTGTCATGCATTCCCAAACACACACACACACACATACCAAGAATTGTGTGCCGGCCGGAATGTGTTTACACTCTTCTGGCGGTATTTCGGCTCAAAATTTTTTTTTGGGACATTTCCCGAGGGAAAATTGGCTTTTCTAGAGGACGACTGACCGAGTGAGCAAGCGGCTCAAATTGGGTGCCATTTCTGAAAGCATAAATATGGTATTAGACCGAGGAACGGAGAGCCTCTCGTTCGTCTTATTTAGCCGCAAAAGGTTTCTGGTTAAACCTCTCTTCGAATTCCATTTTTTTTTTAGCTGTTGAGAGCTTGGGGATGAAATTAGATTAGTAAACAGTCTGTCGTGGCGAGATTTTCAGAATACAAAATGCTGTTCGTCAGAAGAGTTATATATTTCGTGATTTTTTTTTTCAGTCGGAACCACGCTTTGAATTTTAAGTTTTTGACACTCAAATGTGTGAAGACAGACATGGCATCCCAAAACACCAACGCTTGAGGGAAGTTCCTTGAATCTTGGCTCTATGAACATGTTCTTCGCTCGCACTGGAAATCATACTGGTGCTGATATTTAAAACATTAATGCATACATCTCCGTTAAACTTGAACGGTCTTCTTCTGCTCAAATTGCGGAACCTAACCGGAGACCATTTAGTAGAAACAGGAAATGAAAAATTATAGAATGATAGTACTCAAGGGAGAGCAAGGGTGTGAATTTATAGAACGGAAAGGTGAGACGTGACAGAGGGAGCAGAAATCTTTTAGTGACTTAACTTTTACCTTCTACCAGAGGAGTCGGGCTTAGACATCTGATCGTCCTGTTTCTACTAAATGGTCTCTGGTTATGTGAATATCGAAAAAAGAAAAAAAATAGGGACTACTATGCTTGGTCGTTAAAAAAAAGTAAAAACATTTATTAATTTTCATGTGGAACACATCTTTATTTTCTATATAGGATTGCAAATCAGAAACTCAAGAAAAAATGCACGTAGAAATGTGGTCAGGTTTTAAACACTTACAGCTCAGTCTATTTTGTATCAATTATTAATATTATTTCATCATTTGATAGAAAATATTTTGCCACGTATTTTCAATTATAAATGATTGAAATTTTGATTAGTAGCGAGCAGTGTCCTATTTTGTCTGCTAAAAATCTCCGACATACAAGATTTTTCTGCCATATACTATGTTCACACCTGCAGAAAATAACATGTTTTAACGATAGTAATATGAAGTTAAAACCGAACTGTTCACACTTGTATTATGTTATACGCATGACATATTGGAACTTTACTGGGTTCCGAGTTCTCATAGAATAGTTTGTAGTACTTCGGAATGGGAAAATCTACAGAGAAAAAATTTTAGATTGCTTTCCCGGTTTCAATGTTTTGAAAATCTGTGACGCTTGGCTATAAAAAGTCACTAAAATATGACAAATCGAAGTAATTACATCCCAGAATTTCTTTGGAAACCAAAACTACTACAAATTCAAGCATCAACAGGTAAAAGTCATTGTGAAACCTTTCTCTGTCATTTTCGATTTTCAAAGCTTCGGTTGAATACCGACACTGCATACTGTGGGATTTTCACTGAAAGGGCAAAGAACACAATTTTGAAACTACTGTTCCGCTTATGTCATTGACTGGACATGGATTTCGTTCTCATAGTTTGCGAGCGAAGCTGAGAGTGACAGTAATTTCTTGTCATTTTCGTTTAGTTTTAGTCAATGAAAATGACTTTTATTAGCTCTGCTCTTGACACCCGCCGGGAGGCATAATTTAACTTGATATTAAACCCTTAGGATTAAGCAATATATCTATTGGATTTTTGTAATCTGTTGATATAAAAAGATGAGGAGGTTTTATGCCTGCTGGAGAGATTGTCACTTTCAGCTCCAGCGGGCTTTTCCATGCTTCCAAATAAATAAATATACTTGATAAATTTTTTCTACCAACAGAGTACCGTTCCGACCATAGGTGGTACACCCAAACCTCCGTTTACGTAAACTTTTTTTATGTTACCTCTTTTTACGTAACTCTTTTTACGACAAAAATCCCAAATAACGTAATCTTTTTTTACGTTGAAAATACTTCGTAAAAAGAGGTTTTTGCATACAATGAAAATCGTTTCCGGCTCATTTATATTCCATGGAAATTACTACAATATGGGTATTTTCGGTACAAACCCGATGAGTAGATGTCGGAAAATTATGTTTAAGGTTGTTCTAAATACCAAGATGGCGACTTCCGGTTTATTGATATTCCTTGAAAACCCTAACAATGTGGGTATTTTTGGAACGGGTTTGATGAGTACATGTTGGAAAACGATGTTTGAGGTGGTTTTGAATTCCAAGATGGCGACTTCCTGTTAATTGATATTCCTTGAAACCTCTTACAATATGGGTATTTTCGGAGCTGGTTTAGTGCATATTGCGTAGAAAATAATGTTTGAATATTAGTGGATTGCTGATCGTACCCTATATTGTATTCAAGGATGGTTTTTATCGTATCAAAGAACGTTCCCTGGCAACTCTTCAACGATTGAATCAGTGCCATCAAAGAGAGTGGGAAATCATCGCAACAACAAAAACCCGGCATGGCTCATTTTACATAGAATCGACACCAGTGCGAGAGCGAATTTCTCTCGATGACATTTCTGAGAATCAAAGGTTGGCACGCCGCTGTGGGGATCTTCTCTGAAGCAACAAACGGTCGCTTATTCTCGTTTCGCGATGCGATTCTATACAGGCAGTTGATAATTGCGATAGAATCATTTTACTATTGCCGCTTATTCTAACTATGTGCATATAACCTTTGTATAAGTTGTGTCTATGAAAATGTCTGTGAATGCTCCACACATGGGTTTTGATATATTGCAACCTAGTATGAGAATCATCAAGTTGAATCATCGACTCGATTTTCTGCGATAATTGTCAACTTCCGATTCTCTCTTGGGAAATTGCACACAGCAACGATCATTATCAGACTGTAATTTTTTTAAGGGTCGTGAAATACTCAGAGTGTGAAGTGGAGCGAAGGAATGTAGAAAAATTCTCTCGCGGTTCATGCATTGAGAGACTCCAGTTCTTGTAGCATCTTCTACCGGATTGAAAATGTTGTATACAATATAGATAGCAATATAGCAGCTTCTGTCAAATTTTCGGCAATCACCAACACTGATTGTATTACTATTTTTGAAATGGGAAGAGTCACTTGAAACAAACTATGTTGTGCTTCTAAAAATCACGTGATATACTGTGAGTTCAAGTGTTTCACTCTGTACTACGGTACTTTCACACTTGATGAATAAAAAATTTATTGTAATCCGTCCAATGTTTTATGTAATGTAAAATTATATTGGCTATATTTCGCAAATATTATTCAATTTAATTCTCAATTTATTGAGTAACTAAGGTTTTCATTGTTTAAGTCATAGTCCTCCATTGATACCTTCCACTATCTATATATGTAACACATGGTGACTGGTAATAGGTGTTACACCCGAAAGGAGGTGATAGTAAACCTTTTATATGGCCAAAAATGTACAGGAAGGTAGGTCCGAAAATCATCCTCAATGAGTTTTTGCCAAAATCAATTTGGTTATTGTGTTTACTCTCTAATACGGTCATCGATGCTTCAAACATATACTAAAATATCTTAGTTCATCATTCATCGAGCTGAATTGAATGATATATAACGCTAAGTGTCTCCGAGCTCTAAACATATTTTTGTTTTCATTCAAATCTATATTTTTTCTATAGAGAAACGCAAAATTAATGGAATTTACACGACTCAACAGTGATCAAAATCGAAAGAGATGTTGTATTCAATTGCATTCAATGAATTAAATAAGACTGTATGCATTCATAAGTGACGTTGAGATTTTGCTTCCAAACATATTTATATCATGCGATATAGGAAAAGTGATCTCAACTGTCTTGAGATAAAAGTAACCGCGTTGCAAAACAGTGCCAAACTATATGATGTACGTTTTCTTAAATCGATCAGTCTAAACCGGTACTTTGTTGTTTAAGTGTGGGAAATGTACTTGTGAGATTGTGTTATGCCTCATCGCCTTTTTAACAGGAATTCGAGTCCGTAAAGAATATTGAAACAATTGCTAAAACCTAGAACATACTTCGGGTCAAGAAATGCAGCTATTGGAGACATTTTGTAGAAGGTTTGTCAAGAGAAACCTCAATGAGCACTCTTTGGAATACGGCCAGACGAATGAGGAATCGTAACATAGGAAATGAGAGTGAGGAGTACTCGAATCGATGGTTATTTGATTTTGCGAGGAAAGTTTGTCCAGATTCTGTTCCTACGTTTAGCATTATTAGGGAGTCTTCTTCAAATGATGATTCCATTGATAGCCCCTTATCAATGATGGAATTTTCCATAGCACTCATGTCTTGTAACAATAACGCTCCTGGGTTGGACAGAATTAAATTCAATTTGGTGAAGAATCTGCCCGACCTCGCAAAAAGACGTTTGTTGGAATTGTTCAACAAGTTTCTTGAGCAAAATATTGTTCCACCTGACTGGAGACAAGTGAAAGTTATCGCCATTCAAAAGCCGGGGAAACCAGCTTCCAATCACAACTCATATAGACCCATTGCAATGTTGTCCTGCATCAGAAAATTGTTCGAAAAAATTATTCTTCGACGTCTCGACACTTGGGTCGAGACGAAAGGTTTGTTGTCAGATACTCAGTTTGGCTTTCGTAGAAATAAAGGGACAAATGATTGCCTTGCATTGCTTTCGTCTGACATCCAAATTGCCTTCGCTCAAAAACAACAAATGGCCTCTGTTAAAGGAGCATTTGATTCAGTTTCCATTGATGTTCTTTCAGACAAGCTCCACCAACATGGACTCCCAGCGGTTATAAATAATTATTTGCACAACCTTTTGTCAGAGAAACGCATGCATTTTTCACATGGCGATTTGGCAACATTCAGAGTTAGCTACATGGGTCTCCCGCAAGGCTCATGTCTCAGTCCGCTCCTGTATAATTTCTATGTAAACGACATTGACAGCTGCCTCGTAACCCCATGTACACTAAGACAATTGGCAGATGATGGCGTGGTTTCAGTTACTGGATCCAAAGCTATTGATCTGCAAAAACCATTGCAAGATACCTTAGATAAATTGTCCGTTTGGGCTGTTCATCTGGGCAAAAATGAACCGTTTTTCTTGGGCAAAATAAAACAGTGTCTGAACGACATATTGAATAATAAATATCAAATCACCATAGTTTGGGTCCCGGCTCATTGCTCCATTCCAGGCAATGAAAGAGCCGATAGTTTTGCCAAACGTGGTGCTATTGAAGGTGAAATTTATGAGCGACCGATTGCTTTCAACGAATTTTATAGCGCGACTCGCCAAAGAACACTTGCCAGCTGGCAAGCTTCTTGGGATAGAGATGATCTGGGTCGTTGGATGCACTCAATTATTCCTAAAATATCGACAAAGGCATGGTTCAAGGGGCTGGATGTGACTAGGGACTTCATTCGTTTGATGTCCAGACTCATGTCCAATCACTACGCGTTAGATGCACATCTCCTTCGAATTGGACTTTCTGAAACTAATCATTGTGCTTGTGGCAAAGGCTATCGTGATATTGATCATGTCGTTTGGACATGCGTGGAGTATCGTGATGTCAGATCTCAACTATTAAATTCCTTGCGTACCCAAGGTAGACTATTCAATGTCCCAGTTCGAGACATTCTTGCTTGTCGTGACCTTTCTTACATGAAACTTCTTTATCATTTCATAAAGACAATTGAAGTTCCAATTTAATAATTGACCCTTTTGAGGGTTAGTTCTGACTCCTACTGCGTCCATTAGTTCATCCAATAGCAAAATCTTAATAAAAATGATGTGCTGATACAAACAAACTCAAAATAGGTTACGAAATCAACAACAAAATGTATAAAAATTTCAGCTTATTTTATAATTTATAGCAGTTAATCGCTTGGTTCAGATAATGTTCTTAAGTAAATTTAATAATAAATAACGAAATAGCTAATATGATATTTAAAAAATAAGAGGAATATGTTTTATTAAACTCAAATCGCTGTGACTATATTAGTATTATATTAGGTTAAGAATTCTATGTAAAAGTGATGATACGGCAAAGAAAAACTTATGTAAATTGCCTTAAGAAATAAACGTATTTATGAAAAAAAAATTGCTAAAACCTGCCGGTTGATTAAAATATGCAGCTAAAATTAGAAAACTTTAAAATTGAAAATAGTTTTGTTAAATGTATTTTGCCTTTCTCGTATGAAAAAGTTATGCAATCACTATTGAAACCGACTTTCCAACTGAGGTCCGGAGGGCCGAGTATCATATGCCATTCGACTCAGTTCGTCGAGTACGCAAAATGTCTGTGTGTGTATGTGCGCATGTGTATGTAACTTTTTATAACACTAAATTTTATAGGAGATGGCTACACCGATTTCCACACTCTCAGATTCAAATGAAAGGTCTTTAGGTCTCATACAAAATGTGAAAATTTACCGATTTTAACACACCTGGATCAGCCAAGAAAGATCTTCAGGTCTTATACAAATCCGTGAATTTTGTTTGGATCTGACTACTGGTTCCGGAGTTATGGGTTAGATGTGCAACAAAATAAAATTTGTGTACTAACTTTTCTCAGAGATGGCGCGACCGATTTCCACAAACTTCCACAAACTGATTCAAATGGTCTAATAGTCCTTTCAGGAATCAGGAATCAGAACAAACTGGCTCAAATGGCACGTTCCCCTTGATATTTGGAGATTTATGCCTTGCCATCAATTTGTTTTTAGCATCATTTTCCCGATATATAAGAGGGAAGGATTGAAAGGAAATGGTAAGGGTTGGACTAGGAGGATGGGAAAAATTGACGACACAAAAACACATAAAAGCAGAAGTAAATTCTGCACCCCTAAGGGATGCCGAACAATCTGCTGAGGATCACATTTAGTGGAAGCAGAAGTAAATTCTGAACCTCTACGAGGTCCCGAACAGTCCGCTGTTAATAAAACCTCCAACCCCCGAGAGGATTTGAAGATCTTACAAAAGCGACACCATTCTGCACTCCCGGAAGAATGCAGAACGATTCGCAGTATGTACGAGCAGAAGTAAATTCGGCACCCCCTAAAAGATGTCAAACAATCTGCTAAACCCTATTTAAGGTAAATACAGAAGGGATTCATTCACTCCAGGAAGAACGATGAACCCTTCTGACTATAGCTCCTTACCACATTGGGTAAGAAACGAGAGAATATCCTTCAATTTTAGCTCCGCATACACAGACTCAACCATGTATGGAGAACCAAAAACCCGGATACGTAGCTGCGTCAATGCGGGACAGTTACATATCAGATGATATGAAGTACTATAATCGCATTCACACAAATCACACGAATAATACTCAGCACGTTGAATAGTAGCCATGTGATAATTGAGTTTGCAATGTCCAGTCAGAGCTCTGACCAGAATACTGCAATGATGTTTGGAGAAATGCAGTAGACACTTTGACATTTTCAGATTTAAATCTGGTAGAAATGCTTTTGTCTGAGCGCAAGTTTGCAAGCTGCGCCAGTAGCTGGCATGTTTGGATACAGCCCAAGAACGAATCTTGTGCTTTATCCAACTAGTTGAAAGTGGTAAAGCTGGTTCAGGACCAACGAAATCATTCGTTGCACCAGCTCTAGCCAACTCATCAGCCCATTCATTTCCAGTAATACCAGAATGGCCGGGTACCCATAAGAAGTAAACAGCATTTGAAATGCTGAGGTCTTCAATTTGAGTTCGACATGCGATCACTAGATTCGACCGTGAGTCATTCGAACTGAGTGCTTTTAAGGCTGCCTGACTGTCGGAACAAAAATAAATTCGCTTACCACAGATCCTCTGCTGAAGTGCCGATTGTACTCCACACAGAATCGCGTAGATTTCTGCTTGAAACACAGTACAGTATCTACCAAGTGAATGAGACTGCTCCTGCCTCATTTCACGACAGTAGACACCAGCACCAGCACGACCATTCAACAGAGAACCGTCCGTATAACAAACTATGTGTTCATCAAGTTGTCGTTCCAGACAACCAGACAACCATTCCTCACGGAGAGGATAGCTCACATTGAATGTTTTGAAAGGAAAACTGCATGTGAGAGTTAGGTCACTAGTAGCGAGTAAATACTCATCCCACGTAACCATTTGAGACCACAAGCGAGTGTGGCTGGTAGCATAATCTAATGGGTTACTGTTCCAAAGCCCTGTAACCTTAAGACGATATGCACAAGATAATGCTTCTTGTTTTAGGAACACATGTAGTGGTTTAATGCACAGTAGCGCCTCTAGAGCAGCAGTAGGAGTTGTCGTGAATGCTCCTGTCATCGCCATTAGGACCATCCTTTGGAGATGATTTAGCTTTGACTGAACTGTCGCGACTTCTCCTTTCTGCCACCATACAAGACATCCATATGCTAAAATTGGTCTAACAATAGTTGTGTAGATCCAATGAATATATCTGGGTTTGAGTCCCCATGATTTTCCAAAAGCTCGTCTACATTGGCCGAAAGCCATGCAAGCTCTTTTAATTCTGAAGTCAATGTGAGCAGACCAATTCAGTTTTGAGTCAAGAATAACCCCGACGTATTTAACTTGTTCGACCACAGTGACCTCTGAACCAAAGAACTGCAACGGACGAGCTCCTGTGATTATCCTACGATGAGTGAAAAGCACCATTGATGTTTTGCCCGGATTTACAGATAATCCAACCTGACAACACCATTGTTCAACAGATCGCAGGGCTTGCTGCATTAAATCAAAGAGAGTGTTAATGCTTATACCGGTCATCAATATATGATAATCGTCGGCAAAACCATAAGTCGGAAATCCAAGGTTATTAAGTTTCCTTAACAAACCATCAGCGACAAGGTTCCATAAAAGTGGGGATAGTACACCACCTTGAGGACACCCACAGACACTTAGCTTTCTAATCTCTGCTTGCCGAAGCGATGAACAAAGAAGTCGATTGCTAAGCAATGCGTGTATCCAATTTGTGATACTTGAGGGTATGCCATGACCACGGGCTGCTTCCAGAATTGAATTGAAAGACACGTTATCAAAGGCACCTTCAATATCTAGGAAAACTCCCAAGCAAGATTGCTTTTGTGAGAAAGCTTTTTCAATGTTGTACACAACATCATGTAACAGGGTTGTAGTGGACTTTCCACGCTGGTAAGCATGTTGCATTCCATGTAGCGGATGCACGCCCAAACTAACATTCCTGATATAGTGATCGACTATGCGTTCCACTGTTTTAAGAAGAAATGAGCTTAGACTGATAGGCCTGAAACTCTTCGCTTCCTCATAAGTGCCGCGGCCGCCTTTGGGAATAAATTTGACAATTATTTCCTGCCAGGCTCTTGGAATATATCCTGTCGCAAGACTAAAAGTAAGTATTTTCTTCAAAACATGTTTGAAATGTTCATACCCTTTCTGCAGTAACACTGGGAAAACTCCATCCTTTCAAGGAGACTTGTACGGAGCAAAACTCTCAACTGCCCATTTGACCGATTCAATCGTCACAACGCTTCGAGCAAGGGCCCAAGAATCGTAACTACCTGAAAAAGTCTCGGGAAGAGCTGTCGGTGATGGATCCATACATCCTGGAAAGTGAGTGTTAAAAAGATAGTGAAGTACATCACCTTCATCAGACAAGTGTTCACCATCTGAAGTTCTTAAGAAACTGACATTAAAGTCCTTAGACTTCGAAAGTAACTTATTTAATCTGCTAGCCTCGTTGAGACTAGAGACATTTGTGCAGAGGCTTTTCCAACCACTTCGCTCAGACGATCGAAGAGCATTTTTGTAAGCCCTTCGAGCCAACACGAATGCCTCCGACCCATTTCTGCGACAGTGGTTCCAAGCTCTTCTGCATAGTTTCCTTAGTCTAGCAAGTTCACCATTCCACCAAGGAGTTCCTCTAGTAGCTCGCACAATCCGAAGTGGACAAGCCTCTTCATATGCTGCAACTATGAGTGAGTTTGTCTCGTCGACAACATTTTCCAAATCAATTGGGGTTTCAATTGTTGGTTGGTACCCGTAAAATCTAGTCGCCAAGCCCTCTTCATAGAGGTCCCAGTTTGTAGATTTGGGATTACGATATGTGATAATATCAAATTTACGTTTGAATGATCAAAGAATATGTACTTATGATCAGACAACGAAGGTTCGAGCTCATCGGAGACGAGCCAATTCACCAACTCATGCGCAATTCTATCAGAGCAGAGAGTTACGTCCAAAACCTCCTCTCTGCCAGATCTCGCAAAAGTTGGACGGTTTCCTGCATTGACTATGTGCAGGTTTGTACTGCTCACAAATTCCATCATATCAGAGCCTCTCGAATTTATATCTGTGCTGCCCCAAATGATATGGTGAGCATTTATGTCACTGCCGATTACAAGCGGTAAATCACTTTTGCAGCAGTATGATACAACCTTTTTGAAGTCATCGCTTGGCGAAGGTTGGTTATGCGGCAAATATGCCGAACAATAGACATATTTCCTGTCTATGCCATCAGTAGTCATACCAACTGTGACAGCACAAATATCCCGAGTTGTGAGCTCCGATATGAGAGAGACATCGAGAGCACTATTTGCAAGTATGCATGCTCGAGGCATTTCACGTGGATTAGTCATTCCGGTCTTGTTAAAGGCAACAAAGACTGGGTTTAACAATTTTCCAACGTAGAAGTTTCCCTTTTGGAAATATGGTTCTTGAACCAAAGCTAAAGAAGCTTTACCTTCTTGCAGAAGTCTGGATAGATTCATAGTTGCTGTACGTTTATGCTGGAGATTGATTTGTGCTACTCTAACCATTATCAATTAAAGTAACGAACACTCCACCTCCAGCACTTACCGTACAACAACTACAAGAAACCAAATATATTGGCTTATAATCGCCTATAGCGAACCATGTAAGGATTTTTTTAAATGTTTTAATCATTTAAATCCCACGAGTTGCGAAGAAAGAAGTCGTCCACTGTGCCAGAGCTTCGCTTAACACAGTAAGGGAAAATCCCAAGATATTCCGTTCACGACTGCATTGTTTAACCTCCTGCAGCCATTCAGCCATCGGCACGGAAATACACCTTGACTTAGGAGTTCCTATTTTTGTGGCCTTTTACGACATGGAACAGGAAACCAGTGGATCAATTCTTGGTAAAAAATAATTCCGCCGGATGCCACACGGCTTACCTGTTTGGTGGACTTATACCACCGGTACAGGTGGACCGTAGCGTTATTCTTAGCCAGTTGGGAAACCGCTACCGACACTACACGGCTATCTAGGCTGCTCAGAGAGGGAAATTGACATTGATGGTCAACTTCCATGGATGGCCGAGCAGCCGAGAAAAAATGGTCTAATAGTCCTTTACAAACCTTCTCAATTTCATCTGTATCCGACTTCCAGTTCCAAAATAATAGGGTAAAGTATGTCAAAAACAATGTGCACACCATTTTTGTTTCAAAAATTCAAACGTATGAAGGTGCGTCGCCATATGCCATTAGCGAGTGTCATTATATTTAAATCTCAAGCGTGGCCATGCTGATATGGACCGATTTGTGTATAAGAATGATAAGTGTAGCTTTACGACATTGATAAATGTCATAGTATGTCAATTTGAAGTGTCTCTGTATTAATGTATCTATGTTCAATTTATATTATTTATATTCTCGGTCAATTGCGGCAATACTAACTGTCACACATATAATTGAATATTTTTAAACAAAATGGGTGCATGAAACTTCGTAGCACTGATTGATGTATTTTTTTAAACCACATACACCAGAATTGCGGACTTCAAGTATATTTATGTAAATTCTCGGAACAATTTAAAAAAAAAACAGTTTCAGCAAATAATAGTTCCTCGTTGTTTTCTTTGTTTTCTAATACAAAGTTGTTCGCAGGCTCAGAGTAACGTGTGTAAGTGTAACGATATGAAGAGGAACTGTTAGTTGCTAATTCAGGTCTGTGAAAAAGTCACCAAAATCATTTTAGAATCTAATTGTTTGACTCATTAGTTTTTTGTGCTAGTTCTAATAAATAAGTTTCACATTTGATTTTCAATACAACTGTTCTTAACACAAACATGGATCTTGTAAAATAACCTGCACATAAAAAATGATAATGCTACATATTGTAAAATTGATCTTTTGTGTTTTTGTAAATGAAAATCGGCAACGAACTGCTTTTTATGGTGAAACATGTATTCGTACACATGAAATTTTCAAGCGCCTTTGAATTAACGTGTTTTGATGATTGTACACCAACTTCTGTTAAAATAACAATCTATTATTTTTAAAGAGAATCATCGGAATGGTGTTTAAAATACGTATATTCAAGCACACCTTAAATTTCCAGACGGTTTTGATCGAACTAATGTTTTATTGAACCAGAAAAATCTCGAAATGAATTTTTCTTCAATTTTTTTCTAATATGGCATCGATGGTAACAGTGAGTTGATTAGAAAATGTTTCACGCAACGTAATGATTTATATTATTTAAATAACGGTATACATTAACATGTGAATATTTCAGAGAGAAATTTTATACGTTTTTATTTTAAACAAACGAGTTGAATTAAGTAACAATACAATATAAAGATTCTTAACGGGCCCGACATTTGTGATACGCACTGTAGGTATTATTTTGGCAAGCCCATATGTTGGAGTTGTACAAACAAGTTGCACAAACAGTATCATGAGAGTAACTTTAAAGAACTTAACTTTTCGTTCAAAAGTGATGTCAGATCTGCTCATTATTTCATTAAACACAATTGTTCTAAGTGAGTTTTGTTTTCATTGTGTATGTAATGTTGTATTTCCGCAACATTTATGATAATATTCTTATCTTTGTAAGTTTAGTTTTTATTTCAAATAAATAAATCTTGCATAACGTTTTTGTAAGTTTTGCAATTTATATCATTGTTTTTCTAAAAATGAAGAAAACTACTTACACTGACCTACAGTTTTATGAGACAGCCAAAACTATGCAGACTTAACAGAAACTTTTTTTCACAGTAATGTTATAATTCGGCGTATCAATTTTTATCTTCAGGAGAGCATCATTTTGTTAATTTCTCTTTCACAAGAGATTAATAATCATTTCGATATATTTTGCGTCCAATACAATTTGGATATTTGTTTATAAGTTGCTCAATTGTTGTAGTTACTTCCATTTTACATGACGATGTGAAATTTTTTACAGAACTTCTAGAACTGTTAGTGCAATATGGACAAGTTGGTAATCTGCTGCATAGTTGATTTAGACATACTGGAAGTAGTTCAACAGTGATTTTTTCCGTAGTATTGTGAAACTTTACAAGGATAAATTGCACAATCAATTTTAATATGTTTAAAAATCTTTCTGAACATTGATAACATAAATAATAATTCTAAAACAATTGTAGAACATCTTGAAATTTCGATAAGTTACATTTGCTACTTGGGTGATTTACCGGCATTAAATTATGGGTCAGTAATCAACAGTTCAGGGATTGAAATCAGTCAACGAAAACGAAAATAACAGTTTTAACAGCAGTTCAAAACTTGAATCTACTCAAATAAATCATATTTACTACAATACTGAAAATTAAATATTAACATTTCTTTCACCAAAGAATGAACCTTAAAATATTTACATCGAAGCATTTTTATCAATTTATGTATTTGTTTGACAATTCGATTTTAAGTGTCAAGCTAATATTATGTTCTATTTGGAATAAATCTGTTTGGTAACTGAGAATCAAATGTAATGTCTATAGGTCTCACTACAATTTACTCAAACAACGTCATTTTGCTACGGGTTTCGAGGAACACCATCTTGGATTTTGAAATGACTTTAAACATCATTTTCCGACATGTACCTATCAAACCCGTTTCGAAAATACCCACATTGTAAGGTTTTCAAGGAATATCAATAAACCGGAATTCGCCATCTTGGAAATTGGTACTGCTTAGAACATCCTTTTCCTGTAAATACTCTTAATTTTCGTTCCATAACTATTCAATACATATCTAATAATACATATACATAAGGTTAACTTTTTTTACGTCGAAAATTCCAAATAACTTAAACTTTTTTACGTCATAATTCGATTTATGTAGTCCCGATTATTACGTAAATGGAGGTTTGGGTGTACAGACCACTCCGAACTTTCAAGAGGGCTTTATTGCTCATTTAACATTTAAAAATCACGATTCAATTTCATAGTTGAATTGAACACATAAAACAACAATACGTTTGAAAAATCCAGAGTGCTTTTCAACCCGTATGACCTCCCCTATTTTCGATTCGACCCAGTTCAAGAACAAGCAGTAGTAAGTAAACCCAGATCTGCGGTAAGCACAAGTAATGAATAGAGCTATTTACAATCGCTCGGAGCTTCGGAGATTCTGTGAGTGCTGTGACACCAGAATTGTCAAAACGGGCTTCGTTATTCGAAGTATGCAGCACTGCTCAGGGCCTCCTTTCCCCTGGGGTGGAGGAAAGGTGAAGGAACCCCTAACACATTCGGCAAAGTATGGTATAGCAACTTTATTTCGATGGCGCGTGGCGACGACAAACTTGACTCTAGCCAAACAGCAGAAGTGTTTCCGAACGACGTGGTCTATATGATTCTAATTAAAACGGCAAGTTTTATGATAAAAGTTATAATTTTATTGTACTGCTTGCTGATTTACTTTATGATGATACGGGAGAGAATGACTTTACTGCACAACTTTATTTAGCTTCGGATGCCGGGGTTTGCGACTACACACTTCTGGCGACACGAAACTCTGCGAGATGCGGGATTTATGAGACGGTTTGGGGTGAAATCGGTGTTCAGGGGAGTTTTTGGTTTTTTTTTGTCAGACGACGAATGTGACGTTGACAATGATGTGAAACATGAGAGCGTTAAACTTTTAATTTCGGTAGCGTTAAACTTTTGGCTACTCTGCACTACAGGGCGGGGTACGGCAAGAGGGGGCATGTTTTTGTTGTTTATTAGAGTTATTTCAGAGATTGGAACTAATTGTTTGTGTGACATAGAAAAGGTGTGCCTTTCTAATGAACAGCTGCCGTACTTTTTAATCAATCTTCAGTCTCGAGTTAGTTGTTGCTGTTTGTTCATGAAGAAAGCGATTTTTGTATTTCTACGTAGAACGATGTTCCAATACTAACTTTGCAACGATATTTCAAATACAGTGAAACCACCCCCAATGCTATAAATAAAAGCTTCTCCCATTTCAAATTTCGCATAAATCTATTTGTGGATAAAAGCAGCCATTTTCAAACAGCTTACCAAAACACCATCAGAAAGTCGACTAAGCGATGCTGGGTACAATTTATCTACTTGGATAAATTTGTCTATAGCAACAGCGGGCACAATGAGGTCCGTACCACTTCGATACACAATCGACCGAACCGGAAAGCTCCCCACCCCACCAATCCATAAGTGCTTTGGCCATTGTTCGCCTTTGATGTGTACATCAGTAAGTTCGAGCATTTCGGAACGGTTTCCACTGGCATAGCACTGGCACACACGCACGCCATGTACTTCATGATCGGTAGGCTGGAACACGACGGGAGCACGATCCTGAAATTTGGGCTGCCCGTTGCACAGCCCGTAGCCAACCGCCTCAACACATCAAATAGATTATGTTATGCCTCATTCCGGATATAATTCGACTGTGGGGCCCTCCTTCGAACCGGGTCCGGGCCTCGACTCATATTCGCTTCCGGCTTGAGGTAAATATTTTGCACTAGAAATCAGGCCATTATCCGGCCGAGCCGCGTTCAAAGGTTTCTCTCGAAACCAATGCTGCGATTATGTTTGGCTGTACATACAGTGAAGCTGGTGGAGTCGGTGGTGGCGGCGGTGGCGGTAGGGAAAGTTTTGTTATGCCGCATTCGCCTCTACACCTTTTGATAAACGTAACAAAAAAAAAGAAACACCGCAACAAAAGCCTTCCACCCGAACAACTTTCTGAGCATCGAGAATCCACCCAGGCATCGAATTTAGTAGTAACCGGTACGAAATCTAAATCCTATAACACTTCATCCTTAGTACATTCGTGAGCACATCTGCACTAACACAGGCCAAACTTGGGCTCATTTTGGACGGGCACTGGAGTAGATCCTCGTTACAATGATGAAACATAATGGGTAGCAGACCAGACCATTATTGTCGGGTGGTGGAGGGAGGGTTTTCGACTTGAATCCTTTGCCACCTCCAAATATCGTGCGCCCGACCGAAGCAGCATCGATTCGGGAGAGAACGAGAGAGAGAGGGAGTGAGTGAGGAAGGAAAATGTTTCCATACAATAATGATAGCGGTTTATGGAGTTTTCTTGAGGCCTCGATGTGCCACTTCTGGCAGGTTACGCTCTAATGCGGGACCGGCCAGTAATTGACCTTGCGAAGAGGTGGAAGGGGGGAGGGCGGCCATTTGTCTACATTTGCTGGCCTAATAAGCCATATTTCACGCTGATGGGAAAATCTTTCGACCTGATAGCGTAAAGCTCTCTATTTTTTCGGTTCGTTTTCTCTGGTCTGTTTAGCGAACTCTCGTCGAACACACGGAGTGGCTTCGAGTCGATTTCAATATCGTTATTGAGCTTGATAGCCAGCAAGTAGAGTGCCAATTTGTATTAATTATAATTATCTCGCTGAACGGAAAATCACTACCTTCAAGGTGTAAGCCTTTCGTCTTGACGCAGAGTAACAACAATTAAACACCGATCGACCGGAATAAGCTCTGCGCCTAATTCGTTATACTGTTTTTGAATTTGTTGTTTTTAACAACAAAATTTCCAAGGTGTTCCAAAAGACAATCGTGATGAGACTTAATCCAGGATTATTCCGATTTTTTGCGAGTAATTCAGTAATCGGCGGATCATAATAGAAATCCGAGTAATCACATTTTTTCTCAGAATAATCCAAGTAATCAGAAAATATCTCAAAATAATCCAGTAACCATAAAGTAATCATCAAAACATCAGAACGTATTTTTTCGTTTTGATTCAAAGTATCGTTATTAGAAGTTTGTGAGTAGTTTTCTATTTTAACCATATCTGATAGTTTTACAGATGACCCAAGTGTTTTGTACGATAGAGCGTATCAACTCGTTATCTTCTAATTTGAACCAGTTACATAAAATACCGTTTTTGTGACGTCGACGATCTTCCAAATCGTGACTAAAAAGGGCGAAAAACGATCCGTGCCTCTGTTTTCGCGCAATCCAGACTTGTAAACAAAGTCTTGGCATTACATTACTTTTGTAAACTCTGGCTTTCTGTTTAAACAGATTGCATGACTGGTGTTACGATCCTACTAACACTAAGAATCCTTCCAAGTCAGGACTCGAACATACGACAAACGGGTTGGAATTCTGGTTTGTCCTTACGTCAAATGCCCAAAATGGTTTAAATCTATAAGAATTATAGCTCTATTATCAACTGAGACCTGGATTTTGCAAAAAGATAATGATCGGAAACACCGAAGCCGTACTTACGCAATTTTTGAATTTCGTCTTGAAAAAATGTTTCGCCTTTTGAGTTAATACAAGATTGAAGCTAATTTTCGGTTTCTATGAAAGAAGACAACCAATGACCTGCCAGATCGTGCTGCATCCATCGTAAACAGAAGGAGCTATGTCAGGGCAATACGGCGGGTGCGGCAAAATATCCCACTTGTGCGTTTCCAAATATTTTTTTCACGACTTTTGCGACATGAGGCCGAACGTCCACCGGTTTCAGTTCATAGGGCTCCAAATTGACTTCCTTTAAATCATTTACATGGATTTTAATCGTACAGAAAGTGCTTGTTTAGTCATCCCTGAAAATGTTTAGAACGAGACAATGTGGACCCATTTGGAAGCCCAGAGTAAATAAATCAGACCGCATAAAATTTTTATTAAAAACCTTCAATGGAAATCATAAATTTTCTTGGACGACAATTTATTTTTTCTTGCTTTTTCAGACGATCCATTGCCCTGTAAATAATTCAATCATGATCTACATTACATCTACATAAGATTTGAGTCAATGCATCTGCCGTTATACAAGTCTCATCAAATGAAATTTAATGACAATGAGAAATTTTCTTTGACGAATATTTTTTTCTTGTTAATCCTCACTGTATGAGTCTGTCAGATGATCTGTTGCACTGCAAATGGTTCAATCTTGATCTTCCGGTCTCATACATGAAATTTGAGTCATTGTATCTGCCTCCATGCAATTTTTGACAAGTGAACTAAACGGCAACGAGAAAATTTATTTTTCTTGTAAATCCGCACTGGATGGTTCTTTCAGATGATCGATTGTCCTATCAAACTTTCAAACGAGATCTTTATATGATATCTTGATACATGAAGTATCTACAGGGAAAAAAATTCGTCTAACAAAATTTCTCATTATCCTTAAAATTTATTAGATAAAAATACCTCATTAAGATAAATCTGCTAAAATTTCATATAAGAGTTCTGAAGATCACGTTTGAAACAGTTACAGAACAATCGAACGTCTGAAAGAGTCATCAACAAGAAAACAAATTTTCGTCAAAGTAAATTCCTCATTGTCATTAACACTCATTTGATAAGACTTATAGGGGGGCTGATTCAATGACTCAAATTTCATGAAATTATCCAGTAGATTACGTTGAAAATATTTATAGGGCAATGGATTGTCTGAATAACCATTCGGTAAGAGTTAACGAATGATAAATTACCTTCCAAGAAAATTTCTGATTTTCATTGATGACTGTTCTAAAAATAATAAGTACGTGCTGAATGGTGTGGTATAGGGTAACACAGCAACCTGTTTACCTAACAATCCGAATTCTATGGTCGAGTTGGACATTCTAGAGGAGTTGAAGTCTTTATCAACAAATATTGCTGGAATCCAAATAGCTGTATCATCATCATCGACACCTGACTCATGCCCCAGTTTGGATGACGAATTGAACTGTATAAAACCCGACTATTCTGGGTGGCGTTTATTAGGCACCAAAAAGGTATGGAAAGCTGCTTGGAGTGAGTACGACGCACGCCAATCTAGGTTCCGACGTCAGCAAAATGAGGCTGACAAATCAAGAAGGCGCAAAAAGCGAAATTCAAGAAAAAATGACAATAACAGATCCAATACTCTTTCAACGCATCATTCATCTACAAAACGACATTGTAATAACATTATTAGTCACAACATGAATAATAATTGCAATAACTATAACAACAACAACAGCCGAAATAATCTTCCACCTGATAGAATACTTCTTGCTGCAGCTAAGGATCGATTTTCGGGACCACCAACAAATTACAGACCTACAATTAATTTTCAAAGAGGACCGACGATTAATCCTTATCGAGAGCACAACCTGCAACTAACGATGCCGAATCAAATGTCTGCTGAATATTCGTCAACTGATACGTGCGTGGCGTGTCGTGCTCAACATTCGTGTTTTCGGCAATTTTGACGCATTACCCAGAAGAAGAGAATAATGACAATATTATTATAAGTCAACAATCATGTTCAATAAGATCTCCTCATCTAGCGTCGTCGACAGAAATCGTAGCATATTGTCAAAATTTTAACCGTATGAAGAGCGCACTTAAGATTAATGAAATCCATAAAAATATTTTAGGGTGTTCGTATGGAATTATTCTAGCAACCGAAACTAGTTGGGATGATAGCGTTAACAGCACGGAAGTCTTCGGAAATATTTACAACGTTTTTAGAAACGACCGTGAGCTCCATACATCTGATAAAAAATCGGGGGGAGGTGTTCTTATTGCTGTTTTAGCAGAATTTGACGCCGAAATGATAACCACTACGAAATTTAAAGAATTTGAACACGTATGGGTAAGAATTCATTTAGCAGGCGAAACACATATTTTTGTTTCAGTATATTTTCCTCCTAACAATGCCCAAAAAGCTACATATGAAAAGTTTCTGCATGGTGCTGATGAAATCATGACTAAGCTTCCATCGGAAGCTAAAGTTCATATATATGGAGACTTTAATCAGCGCAATATCGACTTTATTCCAGACGCTGAAAATGAGAGCATTTTACTACCTCTCGTTGGGGAGAATGAAACACTTCATTACTTATTCGACAAAATATCCGGTTTAGGTCTTAATCAAATTAATCATGTAAAAAATCAGCAAAACTGTTACTTAGATTTTTTATTTACTAATATTCACGATGATTTCTGTGTAATAGAATCACCAATTCCATTGTGGAAAAATGAAGCTTTTCATACAGCAATCGAATTCTCAATATTTATACATCAGATTAATAGACCCGACGACTATGAGTATGAGGAAATTTTCGATTACCACTCAGCAAATTATGATAGTATTAGTCGTAAGCTACGAGAAATAGATTGGCAAGAACTCCTTAGAAACGAAAGAAATGTCGAAATTTCAGTCGATATTTTCTACGCACGGCTGTACGACATAATAAATGAACACGTCCCATTAAAGAAAATTAGGCGACAAAATAATTCAAAGTTTCCTGTTTGGTATAACGAGCATATTAGAAACCTAAGAAATCGAAAACAAAAAGCTCATAAAAAGTACAAAAGAGAAAATAATAGTGACAATTTATCGAATTACATACACATCTGTGACCAACTAAGTTCAGCAATTGATACTGCATTCAAAGAGTATAACTCAAGAACTGAACAGGAAATAAAGTCTTGCCCAAAAAAATTCTTTAGTTATGTTAGAAACAAATTGAAATCAGAAAACTTTCCGTCAAGAATGTATCTACAGGAAAACATTGGTAATAACTCACAAGAAATTTGTAATCTTTTCGCTAAATTTTTTCAACAAATCTACACGAAGTTTTCTGAAGATGACCGCGATCGTGAATATTTTAATTTCTTTCCAGAGTTTACTGAAGATATTAATGTAAATCAAATCGAAGTGCTAGACATAATAGATGCCCTGAACAAATTAGATGTCTCTAAAAGTGCCGGACCTGATGGGATTCCACCCATATTTATGAAAAAATTAGCATTGGATCTTGCAACCCCTATGTGCTGGCTTTTTAATAATTCGCTTCAGTCTGGAGTTTTTCCAGAAACGTGGAAAAACTCTTTCCTTATACCAATTTTCAAAAATGGGAAAAAAGCAGACATATGCAACTATCGCGGGATTGCTATTCTTTCTTGCATTCCGAAGCTCTTTGAAGCGATCGTTAATGACAAACTCTTTAGTCAAATAAAAAATAGGATTACTCACATGCAACATGGATTTTTCAAAGGACGTTCCACTACTACTAATTTGCTTGAATTCGTCCACTATACCCTGACCGCTATGGACAAGGGAAATTACATTGAAGCTCTTTATACAGATTTCAGCAAAGCATTCGATCGTGTTGACATACCTATGCTTATGTTCAAATTACAGAAATTGGGAATCTTACCAGGTCTTCTTAAATGGTTGGAATCTTATCTAGCAAATCGTCAACAAATTGTAAAATTTAAGGGTAAAAAGTCGAGCCCCATTCACGTCAGTTCCGGGTTCCCCCAGGGATCTCATTTAGGTCCTCTTTTATTTATCTTGTTTGTTAAAAAAAATAAAAATTCTAATATACGCAGACGATATAAAACTATTTTTAGAAATAGAGAAAAGTGAGGATGCCAAGGTTTATCAAGAAGAAATTCTTTCTTTTTATACATGGTGTAACAAAAGTCTTCTTCAACTAAATGTGAAAAAATGCAGTAGAAAAACATTCAGTAAAAAACGAAATACACCTGACTTTATACTTACTCTTGGAAGTCAAACAGTTCAAAAATGCGAAAGAATTAGGGACTTAGGAATAATACTAGATTCTAAAATGACTTTGTTGACCATTATAATACAATCATAAACAGAGCCAATAACATGCTAGGATTCATAAAACGATTTTGTTACTGTTTTCACGATCCGTATACAATTAAAACATTATACAATGCCTATGTTTGGTCAGTACTAGAATACTGTAGCTTAGTTTGGTCACCCTACTTAATCACATGGGAAGATCGAATAGAATCAGTTCAAAAACAATTTTTGTTATTTGCACTTCGTAAATTAGGTTGGACAAGACTTCCTCTTCCGTCATATAAAGCCCGCTGTATGCTAATAAGTATTCAAACATTAAAAGAACGCAGAGAATTTTCAATGGTCTCATTTGTAAATGACATTGTCTCGAATCGCATAGATTCCAGTCAACTCCTGTCCAAACTAAATTTTTACATAGCATCTCGGCGTTTAAGAAATCGAAATATTTTTATTACAAACCACCAACGAACAAACTATGCGAAAAATGGGCCAATAAATCAATTGATGGCTGTATACAACAAGCATTCAGAAGCAGTCGATTTCACTATGTCAAAAAACAAACTAAAGCAATATTTCAGTTCTATTCGGTAAGCCAATTATTATTATTTAACTCATAATAAATTATACATCTATTTAGAATCTATTTAGAATAGTTTACAAATTTAGGACGATTATTGTAATTATCCTTATGATCTACTTTTGATTGACGACAAATAAACAAACAAACAAATGACCGTTTTAGTACACGCTGGATGATATGGTACTGGATAACTAAAGGTACATTGTAACCATTCCCTACATGATTCATCAGTTGCAGCGTTATCACCATAAACGTCCACAAGCATTTGGTGCGCTTAAGCTACACTTTTCTTTCAATTAAAACAGAAAACTCGAACTTCCCGCTGGTCATTTCGCTGAAAGCCATTTCGCCGAATGTCGTTTCGCTGAGTAGGTCATTTCGCCGAAAGTCGTTTCGCCGAAAGTCGTTTCGCCGAAAGGGTCATTTCGCCATTTTGGCGTAGCCACATTAGATATTTTTTCATTTTCACTTAATAAATGGAAAATACCAAATACATTTGCCTGGTAGATACACCTATACAATTGCTTTGATGCTTAGTAGCTAATGAGGTTCATGAATCAATCTTTATTAAAAAGTATAAGAATCAATTTTCATTCAAGAAGTACAATCGTAGGTCAACAAAACGGGCGTTAACGCTATCCTCTTTTATTCGTCTTTATTTTAAATCAATTCTAATTACGATGTTAAGACGATTTCAGGATACGGCGAAATGACTCTTTTGGCGAAATGGCTTTCGGTGAAATGGTCCATTCGGCTCATTATTGTTGTTGTTATATTTGTAAAGAGATGTCCTACCATAGCCAGCAAGTTACCTAGAATATAATTTGCAGATTGCTCATTACAAAACTTTCGAATTGTGGATCGATTTAGAATAATCCTATTTTAATTTATGAGATCAGTGCATTGCAAAGTGTTGAAAATCAGAAATGTTGTAAATGTTCAAGAAAAAAGTTATTTTGTGAAAAACTACGGGAGATGTCCACAGTTCCTCTGCATCGCGAAGCATGGAATTCCGATGCATGCCATTTCAAATACATTTCTATCCATTGAAATCCTTTCATTGTTTCATTCAAAATTACACACCGGTAGCAAACATTTCTATCTGCATCTGGTTCTGCAACACGGTTAGAACCACGTGCACATGTGGGCTCGATGACAATGAACTCGGTTGTTGTTTCAAATCCGAACTTAAGTTTTCGTTTTCTTTACCGCGTGCACGAAATCTAACACGGCCTTCTATATGCATGTGTTGTGTTTTCTTTATCAGTACAAGCACATGTTCGTACAGGTGCATTTAATATTTAAGTTTGAACATTTTGACACTTATCACCTTGTAATCCCGCTGCCGGAACTCTTATTCGGAAGAAATAAAGGAATATGAACTTTCATTAAAACCTAAATACATGAAAGTAAATCACGCTATGGTTGAGAAAAGTGTGTTCAATTTTAAAGTTTTTACCACTGTTTCCGATGCCTTCGGAATCGAAATGTATCAGAGGTCGTTTTTTTTTTGACTTCAACTGACAAGGCCTATCGATTAGAAATGATTTGAGTCAAGTTTTAGTTTTTCCGTGTTTTGCATCGCTGCTCCACACACAAATTCACCATTATTTCGGACGACGGGAACTTTGTATAGGACCAGAAAACATTTCATTTGAATCTAAGTTGGTGAAAATCGACCATCTACGAGAAAAGTCAAACGTTACTTACACATATACACAGACAAACATTGTACGTACTCGACGACTGAGTCCAACCAAAGGGTTTTCAAAATCGTCCAAGTTGGATTGTTGCAACCCTATATTGAAACGGGTTTTTTTGTTGTTCCCACAGGGTTGTGGTAATTTTTCATTCAACAAACAATTGGTTAGCTCACTTTAGAAAAAATGTATATTGACGTAATCCTCTTTTGAAATATTGTATATTGAAAGTAATTCAGTAATCCTGAAGAAATATTACCATAAACAAGAAGTAATCCCGAGTAATCTCGAGGTATTCAGAGTAATAAGATTTTAAAAGTAATCGAGTAATTCAAAAATAATCAGGGTAATAATGTAAGTAATCGAAGTAATTCATTTCGAGACTGACAAGTAATCCAAGCTGTTGGAAACCCTCGAAAATTTCCAAAATAACTCAGAAATTCGTTAAAATTCAAAGTTTACTTTGCTGAAAAAAGCTTTTGTTTTCTAGAGATAATGATAAGTTGGAAAATATTCTGGACGCAAACCACCAAACTTTCAATCCAACACGAAATTTTCATTACCAACTAATTTTGTGGTAATCGTAAAATCTGGCGCTGTCTAACTGTCACCATAACTACTTAAAGACAGCACAAAGAAAGCAAAAATTAAATTGGTTTTAATAACTAGTTTATTAGTCAAAAACTCATGAGAAGTGTCAAAGTAACACAATTCCATAAAAAGATAAAAAGGATAGTCTAGCTGAAACTGCATGCAAATTGTGTTAATGTTTTTTTACATGTGTTATGATATATACATGTTTGAATTTTTAAACCTTTATCTAAAAATGCCGTAAACTCTTAGTGGAAAGTGTTTTTTGCGCAGAATTTGTGCACAATTGAGATGAATTTAAATAACAATATTTTTCACGTGGAACAATGAAGTGAGTTCCGTGTGTCAAACGAAATTCGTTGTACCTTCTTATATTATTATATTATATTACTGAATTTGGCAACACCTTCTGTTAAATTCAACCATACGTATTGGTTGAAAACAATATTTTATTTTGCTAAGTCAACTAAAAAAATAGTTGAATAAAAATGGTGTGTGTGTGTGTGTGTGTTAGCTAAGAAATGTCAGTGGTGAATGGTGAATTTAACTAAAAAATTTACCATTTCAACTACGGTTCTAGCCATTTTGAAGCAATAAGAGTTACCAAATCCAAATTAGCAATATTAGGTATTTTTTAGTTGTCTAAAGTCTTAGTAGTAACTAACTAAAATCAGTAAATCAACTAATTTTTTCGCCAAAATACTGATTTCGGTCTTTGCGTGAAGGAGAAAAATTGTATTATGGTCAGGCGCACTGATTGTGACATTTGTAACTTCTATTTAAATTATTCGTTAAATAAATGTTGAGACTACAGATAATAATTCACATAGGCAGCAAACAAGACAAAAAAACAAAATCTCAAATCAGCGTCTGAAGGCAAAGTGGAGAGTGAAAATAAACTTGCGATGCGACTGTGATTGAACTGCGTGGCGTCCGAGCACAGCTAGAGTTGGGGCTACGGGTTCGAACCCCAACGCTGCGGTAGCTTGTATACGCATGTCATTTTTTCCTATGTGTTTTCCTCGTTAGATACTGATCAAAATTAAAACTAGCACAAGGCGTCTTTACGTCTTAACAAGACTAAAACAATTCGATGAACGTTTACATGTTTTACATGGAAAACCAGAAGTAAGATTAATTGATTCTGAAAGTACATTTTAAAAGCGAACAACTTGTTTGCGACTTAAGAGATATGATTTTAGCCGTTTGAGAAGACTTGAATCTATACCAATTATTTTTAGTTTGAACAGTAGCAACTATACGGCCAAATGCTTTACTGAAGTCAGTGTATAATGTTTCCTCACGGTTGCCATCATCCACTGCATTGAGGATAAATGTCACAAATTCTAGTAAATTAGATGTTGCTTACTTGTTGTGATCATGTACTGTTTTTTTTTTCAAATAAAATTTAGAAATAGAAATTCCACGATAATTTCGAAGCATATGTGCAAAATCACTAAAAAATGCGCACTCGAATTCCTCGACAGATTCTTAACCGATTTTCACAAACTAAGAGGTACATAAAAGGTCTTAAAATTTTTCAAAAAGTCTCTGAAAAGTTGATCCAGATCCGACTTCCGGTTCCGGTATTACAGTGCGATTAGTAAAAATTTTCAATATTGTAAGTAGTTTTTCACAAGCGATGGCGAAACGCGGCGCATATTTTTATAAAACTTACGGCTAAATTCGTCTAGTTGGTAAATCTTGTTAGTGATTGAATATATAAAACTACTTTGAAACTACTAGTCCCCGGTTTACGCTTCCGAAAGCACCGATAATAGTGAAGAAAAACTACAGAAACGGAACTCACTTCGATTTCTCAACAACGGTTGAACCGATTTTCAAAAATCATGATTCAAATTAAAGCTCTCATTGTCTTAAAATATACAGTGCAATTTCATACAGATCCAATTGCCGGTTCCGAAATTATAGGGTGATGAGTGTCAAAACATTTAAATCGTCATTCAAAATGACGATGCAAAACTGGTACGCGTCGCTACGTGCGGGTTTGCTCTGTTCGCAGCGTGCTTTGCTCAATTTCGTATAGCGTGCAGAGTTGCCACGTTTAAATTTATAAGTATCTATAAAACTACACTTGTTGCCTTTCGTATAGAGATGGGCAATTCGTTCGCGAACGGTTCAAAAGAACTAATTCTTTTGAAAGAATGAATGAACAATAGTTCTTTTTTCGAGAACGGTAGTTCTTCAATTCACAGTCGTGGACCTTGTTTTATATTTTGCTCGCTCACCCGTTTTCGAGAATGGCTTCATCACGAGAAACCTCAGTTCTAATTGGAAGAACCTTTTTTCACTTAACAAACACACCAACTATGCAAAGTACGAACGAACGGCTCTGGAGAACTAGTTCTTTTAATAGAACTCTACATCACTGAACGGTTCTTCGAGAAAAACTGTTCTGCCCATCTCTACTTTCGTATAAGGAAAGCTTATGCAATCACTTGAAAAATTGACTAGTGAAAATCGGCCCAGATGGCTAAGTGATAGAACACTTAGCCATCTGGGCCGATTTTCACTAGATCACTCGTTCGACACAGTTCATAGAGCTGAGTAATGTATGTGGTTGTGTGTGAGTATGTGTCAAATAATTTCACTCCTAAAATAAAAAAAATTATATAGTCCCATAGGTTGCTATTGAATATCATCATCCTTTCATAGGGTAAAGTATGTTTTAAATTGCACACCGTCATCTAGAGCGATGACGCAAAACAAGGTAAAATTCTTCTAGATTTGACTCAAAACTGACTCAATTTCTAAGCTATATTAGTTACTTACTAAACGAACCGACTTCGGCTACACTGGTTCCCAGTTCCCGATTCCAGAAGTACCGGAAATAGTGGCCAAAAACTCTAAAACAAGACTCACTCAATTTTCTCAGAGGTGATTTGATCGATTCCCACAAACTTAGGGTCAAATAAAACTTCCTATAGTTTCATAGTTTGTTGTTTAATTTCATCCGGGTCCGACTTCCGGTTTCAGTGTTTAATCATTTAGTGCGACGATGCACTATAAAGAGAAATTCTTCTTAACTTGACATAACTGTTTCCAAATTGAAAAGGTTATGTTAGTTCATACAGAAAAAATTATTTTATTATATTCAACATTGAAAAAAAAATTCTTGACAGCATCTTCTAGTGATTTTTTTAAATGTAAGTAATATGAGAAAGGCATCATTTAACCTCTAGACGGATTAAAATAGGTTTTTTTGTTTCTTTTCATAAGTGCAGTTTCAGAGATTGAATTGTTCAATATTGAATAGAATATTTAAGCTTTTTCAATACTAAACATGTATTGCCAATTTATTGTACGTAGTCTACGCTTGACTTCGTCAAAATCTTTTTTAATGACTTGCGATATTTCCTCGTACTCCAACTCGATGTGAAAAGAAGTTGTATGAATGAAAATCGAATATTCGATTGCTGTGTGAAATGCTTCATTCAGACTGTATTTGCTTCAATTGAACAAGACTATTACCAACGCAGTTTATATGAATCATAATACTATAGAAGTGCGTATGCATGATCCTTCCTCAGCCGCTTGCGATCAACTTATTCGAGAAACTATGTCCCAATACTGACAAATTCTATCCACTGAAAAGGAAGTACGAAAAAGCTTTTCACCTGGTATTCTGTCGTACGCATGTACTAAAAGAAAGCTATACCTTCATATGTGACCCACGGTCGGAATACAAGGATTCCGTTTGAATCGTTGATCACCTACGAATATCAGATGGATACAGGTTAATATTGTCAAAACGCTGCTCACTACGGTATACACTGTGATAAACTGGACAAAGCAGACAGTGGTACTTTCTCTACTCTGGGCCCAAACAATCCCAGTTCTTCTGTGAGAGCCCCCTCTTCGACAAAACAAAGTATGCTAGCTCCAGCTAACAACGTACCCTACGTCTGGGTAAATAAAAGTAATAACGATGCTCCCGCCGATCACTGCCACACCGAACCAATGGACAAAGGCGTGAATAGTGAACCATTGCTTTTTCAAGGAAGCAGATAACAACGAGCTTTCCAGTCAAAAAAATAATAATATATGATGTTTGTAAAATCAAGTAACTTTTAACCGATCCCGAATACTGACCAAACTCGCAAACTGATGTTCGACGTGGAATGTGGGGTGTATATATATATTTTTTTTAAGATTATAGAGGTTTTAACCATAATGTCATTCGCCTCTTCGATCCAGAAAAACTTTCTGACCCTATGTGCGAGGTTGGGAATCGAACCCAGGTGGGCTGCGTGGGTGTATATTATCAGTTGGGTTGGATTTCGGATCTAAACCGACAGAGATTACTCGTTTTACTTTTGATAATTATATAAATGATTTTAATCAGCTTCTATTTGGCTGTTGTCGTGAATACGACTTACTTTACTATGGGGCGCCATTTCAAAATTCACCCTCTGAGAGAGGGATAAGTTTTTGATCGTGAATACCTCTTGTTGTATCTAACGAACCAACATAATTTTTGCTACATGCCATCGGAAATATGATCACAATTTTATGATAGAATTTTCATTTTTGTGACATAATCTCAAATAATTCTAAATTACACTTTCCTGAAATGTTTGGTATAAGCGAGTATCAAAGAGAATAATTCATAAGGCACGTTTGCCTTTCTCGTATTTTTAAAGCTCATAGCTCAGTGATCTGTGAAAGGATTTATATAATCTAACTACCAATAGAATCGAAATTTTTAAACTTAAACGTGTATGCAACAGCATTGAAGTATTTCAATAGTACACTTTTGAAAATCATGTCAACACCAGCCAATCAGAACGCGTTTTGAGGAAGAGAACAAAATATCTGCTGCTGTACAACAAATCGTTCGTGAAAAATGTTCCGAACAGTGCTTAATATCGTAAAGAGTTTCACAATTTGGTCCTTCTGAAAGGCAGGAATGAATCTCGTACAGCATCCTGATAGTTTCTTTCAATGAAATGCAAATCCGATATGAAATAATCGACATTAATATTCTGTATGCGGCTATTTTTATAGCCGTTCGAACCGCCCATTAGTCAAAAAGCTACAAACGAAATCACGTAAAAAGAAACCTCTCAACAAAAATTTGATCAGTTTGGATTCCATCGCCACTGCGAGCAGATGTATTGTGTGCCGTTTGCAAAGCTAGTTTCGCTTCGGACACGAGCGATTACGTCACAGCTGCCAGTCGTTTGCATTGGCGAAAAAACAACGAAAAGAGGACAACAGTGGAGAGCATCACACAAAATCAGCCGTTTTAATGGCTCTAAAAGTTTTCTAAAGAACTATTAGGATTTCTTGCTCGCAAATCGGATGTAAATATCCTCAGTTTAGTGCAAATCTAGAACAGTTTGATTAGATTTGTGCACTTTTCGCTGTGTGAAATTCACAGTAATCGAGATCCAAGTGAAGCCTTCTTTGTTTTTGCGAAAAATGTGAAAAAGGGGAATGCTTGCATAATACATACCATTGATCAATTAATTGATATTCGGAAGTGTTAAGGAACATGTCAGTTGTTCTCGTATTCACGACATCCAGTTATGTCTCTGACATTACCCACCCGCCTTTTTTATTGGAGTTGTATTCGTTTGTGTTAGTGTAGTGGGAGACCGTAGGTTTTTTGTACAGTTCGTATGGTAACAATTGGTGGTATATGATATACCGAGCAGCGCGGTAAAATTTCATTTTCAATCGAATGTGAGGTGATGAAAATGAAATTTATGGCCATTCACTGTCAGCTTATTCCTTTTCATTGAATAAAATTTTATTGCCATACTGAAATGAAGCTCCCAGAGTTCATCTGCAGGTAACTTATTGTGCGTAGATATTTGAAGTTTGGCTTGCTCAGTTCCAAGTGCAGTCTATCTATCTCGATTGGATTAGAATTATCACCAGCAAGTATAAATCGATAATTTTCGACTGTTTGAAATATATTGCATTCTAAAGCATTAAAAAGAAAACTGAAGGAGGAAACAGTTAATTTATGTTTATTCTATAATTGATATTTCAACTGTCATAAATGGTTTAGCTTTCATCTATTATCTTGAACCAATCCGAATGTTTCTATGAACCTCGTTTAAAGAGCGCTTTCACATTCAGTTGAAAGAGTTATTTTGTTATTTCAAGAGATCACCTGACGATGGTTAAACTGAGTTTCGATGAAAAGAGAAACGAATGAAAAACTGAATGCTGTTCATTCGGTACCACAGCGAAGGTTGTGTGGGAAGTTTACTGCAGCAAAGGGATCGGCAACGTGTGCCAAGTTCGGTTTCAATATTTATTTTTATGTACTAATCGTATCTGAACTGAATTATCTATACTTCATCACGGTAGATTTAAGATATAAACCTTCGTTCCACAGTGGATCAAAAACTCAGTTTCACGCTCTTTATTGATAACACGTTAAAAGCGTGGTTTTTGAGGTTCAGTATCTTTAGAATGTGATTAATCCCCCTTAAAATAAGATGAATATATAATTTTTGCTCAATGTAAAAAAAGGGCTAAGTAACTTCGACAAAATTGTGAAGAGAGTCATTTCAAACAAACTTTCAAATGGTTCTAGTCCCGTAACTTAAGTAGAATTCTTGATAGAAAGTATGTTCTGAAAAGGATCTCCTTAAACCACCCAAGTAATTATATGCATTATATCACAGCACATTTACAACTCTATTTTTACATTATTAATGTACACGGAGAACCCGCAGATCACAAAATTACAACATAGCAATTGTTGTTTCACGCCCTGGTTGTTTCAACTAAAATGTTGTTGATTTAATTAACATATCTGTTGATTTTGTCATAACCATTCAGGTAACCGAAATTGTTGTATTCAAATGCTGTCACTTGGCGGAGAACGAAGACAGCAAAACGCAGAACAAAAAATCTCTTAATTTCACCAGAAGCGTTTCATATTGAAAATTTTCAATGGTAAATGAACGTCATTTATGTTAGTTACGTAGTGGTCGTTTTATGTAAGTGAAAGTATGCAGAAGAATATAACAGTTAATTGTAAAAAAAGTTTTCCATGTGTTAAATAGATATTCTTACAGTATAACTGTTTTAATTTCATCTGAGATTAATGTATTCTAGGACAGTTCATGTCAATGTTATTAAAACCGCTTAACGTTTAAAAATTTGCTGCTAAAGTGAAGTGGTACTATTTGTATTTTCTTGAAAGTGTATCTGTAGCATTAGGTTTACCAGCGAGCCATTCTGCAAGTGAAGGAAAAATTTCCTAATTCCCTGTGACCATTTTTCTGGTGAGTTCCCTTTTGAGAATAGTAATCTTTTGATTCATTTCTATATCCTTTGTGAGTTTAGTGATAAGAATATAAGCAGTAAATTAGGTAAAATTTCGTTGTTCAACCAGTGAACGATTGTTCGCTCAGGGTGTTTAGCATTGCTCAACTGAAATGTTTCATTACTTGTTTGTGTCGTTGCTAAGCTGCCAGCACGATAAATCAAAAATGACAGATTAGTTAAAACAACAGTCGATTAGTTGTACCAAATTTTAACCAATCAAAATCAGAAAAACATTTAATATTTTAGTTGTTTTGCGATCGCTGGCTTTTACACTAGTCATACATACTTTAAAGCAATGTGCATTCAAAACGTAGCTGAGCATTATTTTACAACAACCTTCCACTGTACTATACATCGACATTCAATGCTATATTTTGGAGCCAAGAAACTTTAATAATAACTATAAGAGTAATAATCCTATAAGAGTCTAATACCCCTGACAGACATGTGATTTCCGTACAATGATTCCTGTACAACGCTGTACGCGTACAACGATGAGGTGACAGACATGTTTTGCGCACAGAATGAATATACAGTGAAACGAAACAACTCAAAACTTATCTTGATTTCCTAGCTCCGATGATCGATAATATTGAAACCAAACATTTTCACGGTTTGGAGTGTATTCCCAGTAGCTGGATTATGACTGATATAATCAATGCCTCTCTGAATTATTAAACTAGTTTTGTGTGTGAGTGTTCATCGGATGACTGTTTCACTCATATCAAATTTTGTAGTTTTAAGATACATTTATGACACATTTGTTCTAGGATACAGATTTTTTTTTCCTTCATTGTTTAAATGTTATTAGCATTAGGGAAAATTTGATGTCCATAATTTTGATGTTCTACCGTAACATTTACTGACAAAAAAACGGAGGAAATATGATAGACACTAGCACTACTTTTTTATGCAAAGAAAATGATTTCTACCAAAAAAGGTGATGAATTACCAAATTTTGTTTGTAAATCATGTCGACTTTGAATAAATACTCATAAATTTCAAGGTGTTCAGTCATAATTCCTTTTTCACCCGCATATTCACGATAAAATTAAGAGCGCCTAAACTTTTAACATTGAGCCTCAAAATAGTAAATAAATCTAAGATATTGTTAGTATGTAACCATCAAAAACGGCATGGCACACACATATTCCAGAAAAATGCTGTCAATGCGAAATTTTCATAAAAAGGATTATGTTTATCATAAACCAGATTTTAAAACCTTCTTGAATTTTAAATCATTCCAAAAAAGATTTGACATAGGTTTTACACTTCATTTTGCTTCATAAATCTTATCTTATGAAAAATAGTCTACTAGACTGGAATATAATCTCATAATGGTTTTATTGGGATTTTAAGGATTTTAAAGTTGTTATGCTATGTTTATGAAGTAACACTGAAAACTACTACGAGTATTTATTAAATTGAATATGTTACTTGGTACGTGTTCTGCTTCAATTTCCCCACTCTGAAAAACATGATTCGCTGTTCTCTATTCATACCCAAAATAAGACTCTCTTTCTAAACAATTTAAAAACAAGTTTTCTTTCTATCCAACGGCATTCAACCTGATGATATAAGACAATGTAATTATTAGTATTAGAGTTTCCAGAATTCAATATAGGTCTTCAATAAATAGGATGATCACTCAATTGGTTTATGTTTGCTATTGGATATTTATCGTTTATTATTACCACATGTGCATTCAAAATATGAATCATTAGGTTTTTAAATCCATTTCAACAATAAATTTACTTGTTATTGAATGGAATAGAATAAGCAAAGATGAATATATTGTTTTCCTTATTTGTATTTCAAACCTTCATCAAATTTATGAACATTTCTTTGTTTACTGCATTTGGAAAATATGCTAAAACGTTGACAAAGTATATATGTTAGCATTTAATCGAGATTTTTTTGCTAAATAAAACGATGGTTGTTTATTATTTGATGCTTAAAAGAAGGAAATATTGTTTCATGAGTTCACCATTGCTCGTCAATGGCGCTGGTAGTAGTAAACAGTGATGCGATTTTGCACCGTACAACGATCAATGACCGTAGTACGGAAATCACCGTTGTATCATGATGCTCGCCTGATACCACCGTGATTCAGGGTGACAGACATGTGATTTCATGGTGTACAGTGATACCGATACCACATGTCTGTCATAAGCATAATAATCGCCATTTTCTGCTTTATAATAGCATTGTAAAAACATGTGTAACGTCGCTGCATTTAATCGAATTGTACGCAAATTTTTAAAGCTGAATTAATGTAAAGTTATAATGCGTCGTGGTTACTTTGGCAGATTTTGTAAGAAAACCTACAAATTTTTAGTTATGAGCGTTTCAGCTTTTATACAAAGTTATTTATTAATCGAAAACTACACAACTTTCCCGAATATGATATGCTCCTAGTTTAATGAAAGAGAGTCATTTTTCATGATTTTTTTTTGCATAATTCTAACCTGTTTATCGCAAAAAGGTGCAGATGAAACCACTTGCATATAAAACTATTTCAAAATGTAGTTTTAAACCATGGTTGCATCACTCGTCTGCAGGAGCATTATGTTCTTTTCAAATATCATCGTTTTTGACAATCCCAAGGTTCCATCGTTCCATCGCTCAGCCCCGCCTTAATGCAATGTTTGCATCAAATGGATCAAACATTACAGAAAGACTGTCGATTCCATGCAAATGACAATCAATCGCCGCGTATTTAGTTTATGTTCTTCAACTCTGTTTGAACATTTTTCTATCTTACCAATACTTCAGTTTGAATCCATTACTCACAAATCGTAATTCGTAATGTTTCGTAACCAGTCAACTACTTATTTAGAACATGATATGATATCTGAATATTTTTCTTCCAGACACTCCTAAACAAAAGGCTAATAATAAGGATTATTCATACCCATACAGTTACTCTTATACATTAGACGTGTTTTGTTTTATACGTACTTTAAGGATGAGATGAATAATGCTAATATATGAATATTACCAAATTGGCAGACGATTTCTATGAAAACAATTTGACAGAAAATGTGGATAACTAAAAACTAATCTAAAACAGCATTAAATGGTTTCAATATACTTCAGGAATAGGACGTCAAGCCGAAATTCACCTTTAATGCTTTTGGCATTTCAAATGAGTTATCACATAGGAAACGCATCCTTTCATTCTACTACTAACGCAGAAAGTGATAGGTCCCAGTTGACGCCATTCTTTTGATCATCGTAGGCTCTCGGGGACACATGGTTTAGAAAATGACTTGTGATTTTGAAATATGTGATTTTTACCGCATGTGTCTCGTAATCAGGTTCGACCTGTGCTTTGAAATTCAAGCTGGTGGTTAAAAAAAGGTGGCTAGAAAGAAAATACGGGCCCAGGGGGATTGCAATCTTACATGCTACCGCTTGTTTGGCAGCCTTGCTGACGCGGTTTCAATTTCTCTCTCATTTTTCGTTACGTTACCAGGAAACTGGAGCAGAAAAAATGGCGCGTGCATAGAAATCGACTTAGCTTCACAAAAGTAACATTCACTTCCTTTTTATCGCGACTACATATATGTTTCTATGTACTCATCGCATCCAAATTAAATTATCTAGACATTGTCAGGATAGATTTTTGATCCATGCTTTTGAAGGCGAGATATTCATTGAACAAGTTGAAAGTTGCCGTTTTAAGCTGTGCAATTCTTCCTTCAGAAAAAAGACTTTCCCGTCCGCCAAAGTCAACGAATCATTCTGAAATTTTCACAGAATAATCTAAACTAATTTTCTAAGATTTGAAGTGTGAAAATAGCCCTCTAAAACGCCCTAAAACCCATTAGAATCAGACCTTAAGTCCTGGCGAGGTTCGTCAGGTACAGTTTTTTTCCTCTTCGGCTTTGACTGAGCGTGCTTTTTATGCATGTATTGGTATGACGGATACGGCGAAATTTGTAGATTGGTCGCAACGATAGACAAATTTAGATTATTATTTTTTTTTATTATGAAGAATAAGAAACACTTCCCGGACCCCCTGAAAGAGTTCCGGCCCCTGGTTACAATCCAAGTTTGTTGCGAACCAAGTGCAAATGAGCTAACTTACTATTTTATTTTAATAATCAGCCTTCAGTTAAATGATACTCTGAATTCCATTCGTTAACGATTAGCGTTAATAACCTAAAATGGGTGGGTAGGGTTTTCCAACGAAATGTCAAGCTGGATGGATTTCATTTGGCCGCTCCCTGGTAACAGATATGTTTATGACAATTTCCAACGAATTCGTAATCGGGCATATAATTTTCGGTCTGCGATACCGTAATTATCAATTTGCCACCATCAAAGTACACATCCGATTTGTCGACTAAATCCCACACGTTTTCCAACAACGTGCTTCCACCCAACCAACGGTAGCCAAAAGCCGTTTCGGTTTTCACTTGTAGTAAGCGGATTTTGAGTCAGAAATGATTGCACGCACAAACGAATGCAATGATGAATGCTAGAAATTTCAAGAATCATTCCGAAATAATCCCCATTCCGTAGCTCCGAATTGTATCGTGATCATTTACTGGAAAGTGTAATAGCAGCAGGAAAAATAAAAAGAAAAGTATCCTTTTGTGAAAATTCTCCCGCTCACGGTTGCACCGTTGAGTAATGAAGGCCGGTTCAGTGACCGTGATAAATCCTCTTTTGTTCGGGCATTGTTCGCTTGAGGAGCAGTCAGACAGAGTGCATCGGAACTTGCAAGGGCTACCCATCTACTGATTCCGTTTTTCGGCTGGCTCTATCTGCTTTTAATTAAAATTTAACTTGGGGAAGGGAAGTTGGTCCTTTTCCTTCGAGGTAGGATTGTTGTTGACCAAGTGAAACGATTTGGAAAGTCTGAGGCCGTTCGTTCGTTGGTGACGTAAAACTCGACCCTAACTCATTCCGGTTCTAATCTGGCAGACGACGTTGTTCTTCTCTCAATTAGCACCGGTTCCCAAATAGCACCCCGTACGATGCTTCAAGAAAGGAACGGTCTTTCGGTCTTTCGAACTGCTTAATTAACTGTGCCCTACAAATGACATATTCCATGTTCGTGTGACTGAGCTTTTACTAAACAACAACAACAACAATAACAGCAGGGAGGCAGGCATACATTAGGCCCAATCACGAGCATTCGGTGTTAATTAGATAACGCATAAATCAAGATTTCCAGTTACGAAATTAGCCGTAGCAGGAAACAGAAGCAAAGTTTGTGAGTTTCGGTCCTTCTGGCAAACTATTTCCTAATCACCATAGTCAATGAGGAACTTGACCCACTTCCAGCACCGACTGAGCGGATCAATTCGAACGCCCGATATCTCTGAAACCACCTTGTTATTAGGAATTTTGTTTTACTCTGCCATTTTTGCGAGACAACTCTGCCAGCATTTTGCAATCTGAAGCACAGTTGAATGCGTCCTTGTTCCGCCATTATCTCGGGATTCCCTGGCAAATGCCTTCGTACCTCTTCTTCTTCTTCATCTTATGGGTGCTGTGGTGAACGCTTACCAAAGTGGATGGACATTTTTTTTTCGACTTTATTCCATACCATCATGCAATTTCTACTGTTCCCGACCACCGTCAATTGATTTCCGCCTTGCTGGGTACTCTAATGAAAGAACCTTTTGTCCTAACAACAATTCCCTGGGCTGGTTTGTGGTAAGAAACGAACGGAGCTGAATTCTTTTTTTCCACCGGTCACAACTCGGTTGCAGCACCAGACCGAGACCGTGGAAGAAAAACTGTACGTCGGCTGCTGCGACCACCTTTTTGTCGTCGTGATACGCCGGTTCCCGCCCACAGCCGGAAAGCAGGAGAAAATGCTATCTACTTTGCAGCCGCACGGAAGGAGTTGTGTGCATTCACTCATTAGACGGCTTGCCAGACGGGGCAGGCAGCTTTCTTGGTCGGGACGGGGAACGGAACCCTGTCAACCGATTCCATTCACTTCCGGCAATCAATTTCCATTAAGGCGCTTCGTTGAAACGGAAAGTGGCCGCCACCCACCGTCACCCATCGCCCCACAGTGGATGCTGCTCGGTGAACTGCAATAATCGGTATGCTACATGAGAATGCAGTTTCCGTCTAGCGTGGAAGGTGTTGATTGTTTTTTTTTCTTCTTCTTCTTCTTCTCTTCATGGATTAAGTGCTGATCGATTTCCCCTTTCACTAACGTCGGGACTTGATTGTGGTACGATGCAATTGCTAACAGCAGTTGTGTGGGCATTAATCTTGCTCCCTTGAAGAAGATGTTCGTAATTGGCGTTTTCAAATGGCACACGATAGAATCAATGAAAACGTGCCATCGGGTTCATTATTTCTGATTCATCGCATAGATTCTGTTTCACAGGATCCGAATAGATTGGCTCTGGAGTAATTATAAAGGCGCAGATCGGTGACACAGTCGTACAACAACTTGTTAGGAGTTTTGATGCAAAACTCTATGAAATACGTTTTCTCTTTCCGATTAACGATAAACGATAAACGATAAACGATAAACGATAAACGATAAACGATAAACGATAAACGATAAACGATAAACGATAAACGATAAACGATAAACGATAAACGATAAACGATAAACGATAAACGATAAACGATAAACGATAAACGATAAACGATAAACGATAAACGATAAACGATAAACGATAAACGATACACGATAAACGATAAACGATAAACGATAAACGATAAACGATAAACGATAAACGATAAACGATAAACGATAAACGATAAACGATAAACGATAAACGATAAACGATAAACGATAAACGATAAACGATAAACGATAAACGATAAACGATAAACGATAAACGATAAACGATAAACGATAAACGATAAACGATAAACGATAAACGATAAACGATAAACGATAAACGATAAACGATAAACGATAAACGATAAACGATAAACGATAAACGATAAACGATAAACGATAAACGATAAACGATAAACGATAAACGATAAACGATAAACGATAAACGATAAACGATAAACGATAAACGATAAACGATAAACGATAAACGATAAACGATAAACGATAAACGATAAACGATAAACGATAAACGATAAACGATAAACGATAAACGATAAACGATAAACGATAAACGATAAACGATAAACGATAAAAACTCGAAAAAAACTGCTCAAGAAATTGTTCGATAAACAGTTTCAAAAAGTTGCCCAGTAAACTGCTCGAGAAACTGATTAAAAATAACTGTAAGAAAAAACTGCCTGAAAATAACACTCGAGCAAAATGCTTGGACAAACTGCTCGAAAAACCAGCTTAAGAAAATAATTTTAAAAAAATACTCGGAAAAAGTGTTCCATATCATTCTTGAAAAACTATTTGGAAAAACTAACTCTAAAAATCTGTTCGAAAATTTTCTTGAAAATCTGCTCGTTAAAACTGCCCAAAAAATTGATTGAAAGACTGTTCAAAAAAGCATTTGATAACACTTCTGAGTTAATTTGCTCGGAAAAAATGCTCCAACGATTGTTTGCAAAACCGTTCAAAATCAACGCTAAAAAATGTCTCGAAAAATTTTAAAACTGCATAAAACACTGCTAAAAACGGCTTAGAAAAACAGCTCCAAAAACTGCTAAAAACACGCCTCAAAAATAGCACTCGATCAACTGCTTGAAAAAACTATCGAAAGAACTGCTTAGAGAAAAAACTGATTCGAAAAACTGCTTGAAAATAAAGCTCAAAAAACTAAAAACCACTGCTTAAATGTGCCAGGAATGTCTCGTACAACCGCTTAAAAAAACTGCTCGAGAAACCTTTCTTCCAAACTTTACAAAATCTGTTCGAAAAAAACTACATACAATATTGCTTAAAATTTACACAAAAACAACTAATAAATACTGATCGAAAAACTGCACGAAAAATTGAAAAACTGCTCGAGTATGCTTAAATGACTGTTTGAAAAAACAGCTCTAGAGCTTGTGTGAAAAACATTTTTTTTTATTTACTCTAATGGACTGCTCTAAAAAATTGCTCGAGGAACTGATGGAAAACTGGTTGGAAATAACTATAAGGAAAAAACTGCTTAAGAAACTTCTTTAAAAAAATTACTCAGAAAAGGTGTTCCATATCATGCTTGAAAAACTAATGTTCGAAACCTTTAAATTAATTGTTTGAAAAAGCGTTCAAAAACAATTGCCTAAGAAACGCTAAAAAATTGTCTCGAAATAAATTTAAAACTACTTGAAAAGTACTGTTTGATAAACTGATTGCAAAAGCAGCTCCAAAAACTACTCGAAGTCACGTCTCTCAATAAGTAGTACTCGATAAGCGACACAAAAAGAAATACTGAAATAAACTAATCAAAAATTGCTAGAAAAAACTACTCAAAAAACTTATCGAGAAAACGAATTAAAAAACTTCTCAGAAAAACTGCTAAAAAAACGCTTTAAAAATTGCACGGGAAAATGAAAAAAAGAACTGCCCGAAAAAATCTGCTCGTACAATTGCTTGAAAAAACTGCTCGAAAGACCTTCTTTAATTAAAAAATCTGCTCGACAGAAAAAAACATCAAACAAAATTGATTGAAAGTTGCACAAAAACGACTATTGAATACTGTTGAAAAATACTCGAAAAATTGAGCAACTGCTCGAATACACTTGAAGCTCTAATAAGTTTTTTAAGCAAGATTATTCGACTTTCGTCTTTCGACTTCGTCTTCGACTTCTACTTCGACTTTCGACTGAACTTGCTTGAAAAATTAATTAGAAAACTGATCTTAAAACGGAAAGACAACTGTACCTTAGAGCTGCTGCAAACAAACGCTCAGAAAATCTGCTCAGAGAACTACTCGAAAAATGAGAAGAAAAATTGTCAAGGAAACTGCTCGAAAAAACTATTCAAAAAAAGTGTTCCAGAATATGCTCGAGAAAAAGACCGTTGGGAAAAACTGTCCGGAAAATCGTTCGAAGAAAATGTTGACTCAAAACTGAAAATCTGCTCTATAGATACTGATCAAAAATCGCTTTAAAAACTGTTCAAACAACTGCTCGAGAAATCTGCTTGAACTATTTTATAGAAAATACTGCTCAAAAAATTATTCGAAAGAAATGATTCTAAAATTGATAGAAAAAATGCTCGAAATCAGCTTAGAAAATATACATGTTTTCGCCCACGCCCAAATAAACTTTCTTGATTTTATTCAAAAGTCATTTGAAAAGCTATTTTTTTTTAAATCCCTCAGTAATATTTATGGGAATAAATAACTCATATGAGAAAGATATTGGTATACCTCTTGGTGGATTCGAGCGAAAAAAAACAAATACTGTGTTACAGGCCCGGAAGCAAAAGGCTATAACCTATTTTTACACCACATTTAAAAAAGCCTGGGCTGAAGACATTTTCCCAAAATTTCAACTCTTTCAACTGCCACATTGACGGAGCTAGGGTGGTTATGATGATGTTCAATCGATTTGATTTTTGAAGCAAACACTGCATTGAAAAAAATGAAAAAAGTGTACTCACAATTTGACATGAGCACTTGAACATGAAAAAAAAAAGTTTTCAAAATGGGTGCCCGATTTCTCACAGCTGATCAAAACACGCGTTATCGTTACGTTACTTTATGCACGTTATTCGCCAGATTTAGTCCCCAATGTCTATTTCTCTGGTCTTAGATTTAAAAAGGAAACTTTCTGGATGAAGATTTGGTTCAAATGAAATCCATAATTCAAATGGAGGAATTGTACTGCTTTTGAAAGAGAATTCGATGATAAATGAAATCGAAATTTGGAAAAAAATTTACTTCTATTTTTGTCAGAATTTTTTGACCGGCGCGTGTTAGGTCTGTAATACAGCTACGAACATAAACTAGATAACAAAAATTCACGCTTACTGCGAAAGGCATCGCTTGGCGCCCGAGTAGTTGGTGCCTTCCTAAATTACAATCATCATTTGTAACTCGTTGATGGTTGGCTCTAGCGTAATTCACTAGCAGCAACCGTCATAATATCAAACATATACTTTGTAGTAGAAGTACAGTGTTAGCCAAGTACGCAGTATATCAAGCAAATTTTCGAGGCTGAAAATTAAAATGTACGTCTTCTGAAAGACACATTGCTTCATTATCATCACCATTTATTTAAAAAAAAATCACGCCACCATAACTTTGAAAAATGGTTTGGATGATGAATTGTACGTACTACTGTGGGCAAAAAATAGTAAGACTTTGTTCATAATTTCAAAATTCTTTATTCATTCTTCCAAATCTATTTCGTCCCCATCAAAGTAATCCCTGCCGGCCCCAATACACTTCTGCCAACGTTTTTTTTTTTCAATCCTCGAAACAGTTGTTAAAGTCAATTTCCGAAATAGTTTTCAATGCGCGTAGTGATTCACGTTTGATGCCTTCAATTGACTCAAAACGGTTCCCCGAAGCGGTCGTTTGAGTTTGCTGAATAGCCAGAAGTCACACGGAGCTAAATCAGGTGAATACGATGGTTACGGAATTTTTGGAGAAAAAATCACGAACAATCAATGCAGTATGCGATGGTGCATTATCTTGGTGCAAAAACCAAATGTTGTTAGCCCATAATTCCAACCTTTTTTTAGGAATAGCTTCGCGCAAATGACGCATAATACTCAAATAGTAATCCTTGTTGATGGGTTGGCCGGACGGAAGCAATACGGAGGGCACCACACCACGATAATTAAAGAAAACTGTCAAAACTGCCACATTCATGATAAAAATAAAAGCGCACATTTATCTTAAATTCAGAGAATGAATGTAACATAAGACAGTCTTATTATGGAAATTTAAATCATTTTGAAATGAATTTAATGCAGGCCTCTGCTGATTCTTCATTTTGCTTCAGAAACCTTATGAAAAATTGTCCATTTTGCTGGATTGTGATCTTTGTACGATGTTTAGTAGGCTTTTGTGAAGTTTACAGTTTCAATGCGTAAGTTTGGTTGTAAATTTCTGGTTTATTGGACCTATACCTAAAGCTTGCTTCATTTAGAATTGGAACAAACTTTTGCTCATATTGTGGCGCTCCTGGTGGACGGATTCTTGGTGCCCACGTGTCGTAAATTTTGTCTGCTTCACGTATGATTTTTGACATTCCGCATATCGACTGTACTTTGTAAACAATCAACATGGAAGCCGAAAGAAGGGAAAAAATAGTGCACAGTTATTTGGAAAATCCATTGTGGTCTGCATCTAGGCTAGCTAAACAGCTGAAATTGCCCAGAAATACCGTATGGCGCGTTATCAAACGGAAGCCTCAAGCCAATCGTCGGAGTGGAACTGTCGACCGGAAACTGCGTGGTAAGATTTTGACGACGATTAAGAGGAATCCTAATCTGTCGGACCGCGATTTGTCCAGAAAGTTCGGTGCTGCCCATAGTACCGTGAAGAGAACTCGACTCCGGGAAGGAATCAAGTCGTATCGAGCTATCAAACAGCCAAATCGGACCATAAAACAGAATAGTGTGGTCAAAGTCAAAATTCGTGCTCGGAAACTATATGACCAGGTGCTGACCAAGTTCAACGGGTGTCTTCTGATGGACGATGAAATCTATGTCAAAGCTGACTTGGGGCAAATCCCCGTTCAAAAATTTTACTTGGCAACGGCTCGGGGGGGTGTTCCAGCCAAATTTATATTCGTTTTTGCCGACAAATTGGCAAGAAAATTTATGATTTGGCAGGGCATTTGCAGCTGTGGCAAAAAAACGAAAGTTTTCGTTACAAATAAGACAATGACATCGGAACTATACCAAAAAGAGTGTCTTCAAAGTGTTATTTTGGCAAGGTTTGGCAAGCTGTCATTACAGCAAAGTCGTTCAAGAATGGTATGCAGAGAAAGGGGTCCAGTTTGTTCCGAAAAACCTTAACCCACCCAACTGCCCCCAGTTCCGCCCTATTGAGAAATACTGGGCAATCATGAAAAGGAGACTCAAGGCAAAGGGAAAGGTTGTCAAAGACATCAATCAGATGACGACCTGGTGGAATAAGATAGCTAAAACGATGGACGAAGAAGGTGTGCGCCGTCTAATGAGCCGTGAAGAAAACGCTACATTTGTATTAAAAAAGATTTTGAATTCAATCATAAATAACTGAAATACGGGCAATTGTCTTTGTTTCAATTCTATCTGAAGCAAGCTTTATTGTATTGAATCCATAAAGGAAAGAATGACAAATCTTTACCTGTTGGATCTTCACATTATTTCATCGGTGAAGGCCGCTATCAAAGTGACAAAAACTCTATCAAATAATAACATTAATTGGGAGTCAATTACAGTTACTTTGAAAAATTAGTGAATTATTAAAAAAAATTGAAAAAAATATGAACAATTTTTTTACCTTTAAATGAATTACTGAAATTCAATCAATTAAAACTGTTTTGCCAGGACGAGTAAAAGATGAAACAAACAAACAAAACTCGGATAATTCTATAATAAGTACATCAATCAAGACTGTAAAGCAAACTATTTCTCCAATTAATTCAGTACTTTTTTTTATTCATTTCGTTTCAGGTTTCCGGTAGACGGTGCACTTCTAACGAGTCTCGTTTCATCAGCATTCCAGAGAAACCGCGAGTGAGTGTGTGTGTGTGGGGAAACGTAAAAACGGACGGATAAATTCTTCAAACGGAATTCCTTTTTTCCGGTAATAGAGATATTAAAAACTTTCCTCTTTTTTCCGACATCACTGACCGGACCACTGCGCACTGGTGCAAACTGGATCACAATGGCAATTGATTTAAATGGTATAATGAAAATTAGCTGAATGAGGATACTGCTAGCCTCTACCGGAAGCAAGCGGCGGTCATCCGAGGTAGGATTGGTGCAAAAGTGACAGTGAAAAGTTTTTCCACTCTGGTGCCTAACCGCAAAGGACATTACACACACACACACACACACATGCACGCTGTGGGTCCCTGAGAGCGCCTCGCCGGTCAGAACTCCGTGAACGGTGTGCTAGCGATGGCATAATGAAACCGGCACCGTGGGTCGTCCATCCGTCGCGATAGTATGTCCGCCAGCTGTCCGAACTAATTTTCCCACGGCGGTTTGTCACTGTGTCGGTTCGGTAGGTGGTGGGAGTTCCGGAGATAACCGGGAAAGTTTTTCTCACATAAACCGTTTTCTAGCTCGGATAGAGCCGTGGGTTGATAGTGGAATAATGTGATAATAGTCGAAAAGGAAAAGTTTCACCAGTGTGCTCCGATAAAGATTGACGAAGCAGAGAAAAGCGTGTGACACTGCCGTACGGACTAGTTGTGTGCGGGGTGGGGAAGTAAAGTGGATAGTTAGCTGAGAGTTTCAAGAAACGTTAGTTCCGAAACCGAACCGCGTGTGGCGTGACGCGGTGCAATGTGGTACTAAAACAAGACCGTCAATTGTCAGACGCGTAGATTTCAATTAAACCAACGAACGAGAGTTTCAACGACCGACCGGCCGAGGCCGACCTCGTTACCATCATGCCTGCCATGATGATGGAGCTGAAACTGATTATCCTTTGTTTGCCGTCGATTCTGCTAGCCACCACCCTTGAATCAGGTAGGTACTTTGTTTCGAAATAATTTGACTTTGAGATTACCCAAGACTGGTGCTGGTGCTGGTGGTGGTGGTAATAGTAATAATTTTTCTTCACTGTTTGATGCAAATCAGCTGAAACTGATATCCATAAATTTCCCCGGGAAAGTTTACTCATATTTCAACAATAAATACAGCTATAAATCTAACTCGTTCGATGGTGGAGGCCACTCGGAAGATATATACTCGCACGGGATTTTGAACTCGTTAGCATTTCCAGCAAAACGTAACCCCGTAAATCACCTTTAAATACAATGCAAATGAAGCGAAGTTGTCGCAAATGCCAGAGCACTTATTGAGCTGGCTGGCTGGCTGGCAGGCTAAAAGTTTGTCCGAAGAATCCGAAACATACGCTGCCGCTGGTAATCCCATAATTCCCAAAGTCAGATCTGCATAAGCGAGTCTACCCGAAACTGGTTCTACGTCATCGAGTCAATCCCATCGTACTGTACATAATCGGAAACTTTTCTCAGGTTTTCAGCCAAGCTAGAAAGAGAACAAAAAAAAAAGAGGAAAGGATTTTCCTCCAAGCAAATTTCTCCATCATGAATTACCGGCTAAACATATTTATGACCACCCGTCCGTTCTGTTTCACTCAATACTTTTGCAGCCTAGACATTCTCTACCCATGCTCTCTCTCTCTCCCATGATGATGTGGTAAAGTGCCGTAAGAAGAAGGAGTGCAAGGACTCGGCGACGGCGGTGGACGAAAAGTTCAATCTTTATGGCATCCACTATTGTATGTAGTTGTCTCCTACATGTGCAGATATGGATAGACACCTCCTCTTTTTATGATATGGTATGGTGGAGGTACTCTGCCAGTTGAGCGCAGAATAAAAGTACCTCGCCGAACCTAGGTTCGCCCCCCTAAAAGCGGCTCCTTCTTTCCCCTTCTTCCTTCCGATATCCCGAGGCACTCGATGAGCTTCTTCTGTAACGAGCAGAAACGGTCGGTGGTGGGTCGTCCGGCCTGGTCGTGCTCGAGAGGATGTTCCGTACGGTTTCGAAACTCTGTACGTGACTTTGCTTTAAAAGGGGATTTAAAATTGATACAGCACGGAATGTTTTCTCCCCGTAGTAAGTACAGGTCCCATCGCATGTAGGTCCGTCGTACGTATCTCGACAGATCTAGGAATATCTCTGGAAGACGAGGCACTGGCGTGGTGTGGCAAAACTGTACTGTGGCAATCGGCATCATTGAGTAACCGGGATTTGTGTTTTATGGAAAAGAAGGAAAAAAAACCTACGGGAAAGATATGGTTTCGATGGTGATTCTAAATTATGTCATTTGTATGATATGGCAGTAGTGGCAAACGGCTTTGGCGGTGTTAAGTTTTCACCAACGTTCTGAAATGTTTACCAACGACTGTTTCAGCTTAGTTGCAGCGGAGATGCGATGTGCATGGAAATAGTCTAATTATATCGTAGCAACTCTATGCCGAAGCAATGAAACTTATATCATGAAGTCGACTTAATTCATCCCGCAATGAAATGAAAGTTTCGGGACGAATCGACGGATGCGAGGACTTGAACGAGAATTCATTTATTTATATAGATATATAACATATGTAGATCAATCTGAATAATTAAAATTGTAAGGGAGACCGGGGCTAAATCGGACATTTTAGGGAAATTGAAAAAAAGTACCCTAGGTTTCTACCCAATTTATCTATACCGGAAAATATACATTAAGAAGTGTATCGAAAATACGCTATCCACAAGTTTTTCTTTAAAATTATGATAAAAAACGATATTTTATTCAAACTAAAAATTGATCATTAATTGGACGAGGTTAAACTTGAGCATAATGAAAAACGGATGAAATTTAAATTATTCCTTCACGAATTTTCGAACTTTTGATCGAACGCTCTTCATCAAGTTCCGGATAAGTGCTGCATCGAATTTTTTGGCGTCTGGACCCATTTTTGTTAACTCCTGCATGTTCCCAGCTGCCTTACCAGTCTTCTTGAAGACCCTCTTGACGATTGCCCAGTAACGTTCGATGGGTCGAAGCTGAGGGCAATTTGGTGGATTGATAATTTTCTCAACGAAATTTATACCCTTTTTCACAAGCCAATTGAGCGTGGTTTTGGCATAGTGAGACGAAGCTAAATCCACCCAAAACAGTGGAGGTGTACTATGTTTCTTATACAAAGGCAGCAATCTCTTCTGGAGACACATTCTCACATTCTCCTCAACGACGATAGTAAAGTGTTGTGGACCTGGAAGGGTTTTTGAGTCCCCCTTTACATAAGTCTCATCGTCCATCAAAACGCATGCATCCGGACACTGCAAAAGACGCGAATACAATTTCCGGGCCCTTGTTGGTGCTCGCTTCTTCTGTTGTACACTTTGTTTCGAGATTTTCTACTTCTTGTAGGTCTCAGGTGATTTCGCCTCTTGGTACGCTGGATCATTCCGACACTCGTTCCTGCTTTTTTAGCCAAATCACGTACTTACATTGATTTGTTCTTCATGCTTAGAGATACCACTTTCTGGTCCAGTTTCTAGTTGGAAGAACCGGGTTTACTGCCTTTTCCTGGTAGCTCATCCAAAGAATAGTGTTCCGCAAACTTATTAATGATGGTTTTAACACTGGCGTGATGAATTTCAAACCGCTTTGCCAATTTTCGCATATTAATACTCTTCTCACTAAGCCATGTGTCCAGAACCTTGATTTTCACTTCCTTTTCAATACGCGACATTTTGAAAACGCAGAATTTCAACCGCACAAACATATAAACAAACGAAAGCTGACAGCCAAACGCACAGCATGCTGTAATCTGAGCATGAAATACATGCGTACAACACAAGTGTATGTGGATAGCTTATTTCCGATACACTCCTTAGTTTCCGTTATAAGTCGCAATGAAGTGACCAACCCAAAATTTAAAACCTCGGAATCAGGAATCAGAACTAATTGGCTCAAATGAAACGTCCCCCTAGTTGTTTGGAGATTTGTGCGTTACCGTAGCTTCTCATTAATTTCCAGAACATGGAAGGGAATCGGGAAGTGGGTGAGGTGGGAAAACAGCACAAAACATCATTCTGCATCCCCGAAAGAATGCTGAACGATATGCAGGTGCCAAAACGCACAGTTAATAAAACCTCCAACCCCAGAGAGGATTTAGAGATTTTACAAAAGCGACACCATTCTGCATTCCCGGAAGAACGCAACACGATTCGCAGTATGTATGAGCAAAAGTAAATTCGACACCCTATAAAGGATGCCAAACAATCTGCTAAAACCTTTTTAAGGTCAATACAGAAAGGATTCATTCACTCCAGGAAGAACGATGAACCCTTTTGACTATAGCTCCTTACCACATTGGGTGAGAAACGAGAGAATATCCTTTAATTGTAGCTCCGCATACACAAACTCAACCATGTATGGAGAACCAAAAACCCGGATACGTAGTTGCTTCAATGCGGGACAGTTACATATCAGATGATATGAAGTACCGTAATCGCATTCACACAAATCACACGAATAATACTCAGCACGTTGAATAGTAGCCATGTGATAATTGATTCTGCAATGTTCAGTCAGAGCTCTGACCAGAATACTGCAATGATGCTTGGAAAAATGCAGTAGACACTTTGACATTCTCAGATTTAAATCTGGTGAAATTGCTTTTGTCTGAGCGCAAGTTTGCAAGCTGCGCCAGTAGCTGGCATGTTCGGATGCAGCCCAAGAACGAATCTTGTGCTTTATCGAACTAGTTGAAAGTGGTAAAGCTGGTTCAGGACCAACGAAATCATTCGTTGCACCATCTCTAGCCAACTTATCAGCCCATTCATTTCCAGTAATACCAGAATGGCCGGGTACCCACAGGAACTTAACAGCATTTGAAATGCTGAGGTCTTCAATTTGAGTTCGACATGCGATCACTAGATTCGACCGTGATTCCGTTCATTCGAACTGAGTGCTTTCAAAGCTGCCTGACTGTCGGAACAAACATAATTTCGTTTACCACAGATTCCCTGTTGAAGTGCCGATTGTATTCCACACAAAATCGCGTAGATTTCTGCTTGGAAAACAGTACAGTATCTACCAAGTGAATGAGACTGCTCCAGCCTCATTGCACGACAGTAGACACCAGCACCAGCACGACCATTCAACAGGGAACGGTCCGTATAACAAACTATGCGTTCAAAAAATTATTTTAAAATCTGGATGAGATAGAACAATGCATCCTGGATGAGATAGAATAATGCATCCTTCCACAAAAATTTAGAATAATCAATTTAAGGCAACTTTGTCGAAGATATTGGTTATGTATCTTTACCCGTTTTTAAATTAGAACGGTTAACATATCCTTAGTTAGGGTGCTTCTTAAAAAACAGTTTTTATTCAATAACTTTTTCATTTGAATTTTCTCAATAAAGTAATGTTCTAAGAAATTCAGGAGCCTAAAAAGACGCAACTTTTAGTGGAAGACGATTAAGCAGTTCAATTTGAACTGCTCTGCACTGACGAGTCTAAGACGAAACGTAAGGAAAAGTGAATTTTAACAAGGTTATCAACCCTGCTTTCATACCATGGGCTCAACTACGAAAAAGTCGTTAAAAGTTCCGTTTTGCGCGAGAAAAACACGTGACAGTACTACTGAATTGTTAAAGCGTGTTCATTCGTTTGAGATTGACTGCGGTGAAAAAAACGAATTAAGTTTTACAAGATCACATCACAACTCCATGATGAATCAAGTTTTTGTTTAACATATACCGATGCTTAAATTTACAATAACACCGTTATCTGTCAAATGATGTTCATTCATCGTAGTGTGTGTGATTATGTTATGTTCGTGTGAAACCTAAAGCGGCCCATACACGTTCAGTTTTCCGGACAGCTCAGATGAACCTTACTCTGAAAAAAAAAACTGCACGATTATTTGAACTGAGCAAGTGTTGCGTCAGGTTAGTTTTGCGTTTTGTCTTCATGTCAGTTTCATCAGTTTTGGCAATTCAGTACCAATTCGGACTCTCTCCGCTTCATGCGTATATTCGCTTCGCACTATGGAGTTGCGTTTGTGCTTGGAGAAACCAAAGTGGAACATTTCAAAGAAAAATAATCAAGAGAAAGGTCTACGAATCAGTAAACCTCGGCCAGGGGGAGAAAACAGCGGTAATGTTGCGAGGCGGTTTTTTTTAAAGAAGAGAGATAGTTGCTAAAATTAAAGGACTGGATTAAGATTTATTGGAAAGATTTTATGTTATACTATCACTAATTAACAGCAAATGGAGATCGATGTGGTGTCTTTAAGAATATATATGGTTGGTACGCTTTGTCACCAACTGTACACAAATTACTCGTGCATGGAGTGGCTATTGTACAATATGCAATTCTTCCAATTGAAATGTTCTTAGAAGAAGCAGCAGAAACGAGAAACAAATGCATTCGAAGATTTAGGAAAAATAATACAAGAAAATTCAACAGACAGGTCAACTTAGAAGATCTGTTCTTAAGGCTTCTAATGACTTCCGATCCCATCATTTCTCTGGAAAACAAAACAAACAAAAATACTAACAAAGTTTTCCTTCCAGCAAATACGCGGCATCTAATATTGTAATATGATACTTGTTAATATACTTATTGTTCTAATTAATTTTACTGAGTAGTTTCGGAAAATCCCCTTCTTTTGAATTACCACTTATAAGAAACACTAGGAACTTGATTTGTTGACGCTTTTCACCATGTAATTGCATGTAAATGAAATGAAAATTAGGAGATTTCTCTGAGATCCCCATTGAAACAGAGTTTGTAAAAATCAGTTAAACCATCTCCGAAAAAAATGCGTGCGCAAAAATGTCACAAACACAAACACTTTTGATTGGTATATGATATTCGGCTTTACGGACCTCTGTTTAGAAATCAGTTTTCACAGTGATTGTAAAACCTTTCTTTATGAGAAAGATAAACAGTTAAATAAGTACATCTTACTATACGTACCACAAATGTCCAAAGAATAGATTATAAATATTTGTCATGAAAATACACTATGAATTCCTTTTTCTAACACTCCTTAGTATATTACTAAGCTAGATGTTATATGATAACGTACAAAAATACTTGCATGAAATTTTGATTTAAATGAGATAGAAAAATAACTGTTTTCCAATTTTTTCTCATATTATATAAAACAGTACAAGCTTTCAAATGCAATCAAAAATATTTTTTTCGGATTGCGCCATTTTTAGAAACCGTTATTTAAAAAAAGGCGTATTTTATTGTTAAAATATTGCATAACTATTGAACCAGGTAGTATAAAACAAATCTTCTTCCACTAAAAGTTGCATCTTTTTAGGCTCCTGAATTTCTTAGAACATTACTTTATTGAGAAAATTCAAATGAAAAAGTTATTGAATAAAAACTGTTTTTTAGGAAGCACCCTAACTAAGGATATGTTAACCGTTCTAATTTAAAAACGGTTAAAGATACACAACCAATATCTTTGACAAAGTTGCCTTAAATTGATTATTCTAAATTATTATGGAAGGATCCAGATTTTGAAATAATTTTTTAATTCATAGTTTGTTTTAGGACCACCCTAAAACCACTATGGCCGAAAAACGTAGTTTATTAAGTGGAACTAATGTGCCGAAGACTTCAAATCTCTGAGGCCAATAATAAGAGCATAACCAATTGTTTCCTGCTAATTTTGCTTCCTGGACCACTGTGCATTGTTCAACAGATCGCAGGGCTTGCTGCATTAAATCAAAAAAAGTGTTAATGCTTATACCGGTCATCAATATATGATAATCGTCGGCAAAACCAGAGATCGGAAATCCAAGGTTTTTAAGTTTCGTTAACAACCCATAAGCGACTAGGTTCCATAGAAAAGTACACCACCTTGAGGACACCTACAGACACTCAGCTTTCTAATATCTGCTTGCCGAAGCGATGAACAAAGAATTTGATTACTAAGCATTGCGTGTTTACAATTTGTGATACTTGAAGGTATGCCATGACCACAAGCTGCTTCCAGAATTGAATTGAAAGACACGTTATCAAAGGCACCTTCAATATCAAGGAAAACTCCCAAGCAAGATTGCTTTTGTGAGGAAGCTTTTTCAATGTTGTACACAACATCATGTAACAGGGTTGTAGTGGACTTTCCACGCTGGTAAGCATGTTGCATTCCATACAGCGGATGCACGCCCAAACTAACATTCCTGATATAGTGATCTACTATGCGTTCAACTGTTTCAAGAATAAATGAGCTTAAACTGGTAGGCCTGAAACTCTTCGCTTCCTCATAAGTGTCGCGACCGCCTTTGGGAATAAATTTGACAATTATTTCCTGCCAAGCTCTTGGAATATATCCTGTCGCAAGACTAAAAGTAAGTTTTTTCTTCAAAGCATGTTTGAAATGTTCATACCCCTTCTGCAGTAACACTGGGAGAATTCCATCCTTTCCAGGAGACTTGTACGGAGCAAAACTCTCAACTGCCCATTTGACCGATTCAATCGTCACAACGCTTCGAGCAAGGGCCCAAGAATCGCAACTACCTGAAAAAGTCTCGGGAAGAGCTGTCGGTGATGGATCCATACATCCTGGAAAGTAAGTGTTAAAAAGATAGTGAAGTACATCACCTTCATCAGACAAGTGTTCACCATCTGAAGTTCTTAAGAAACTGACATTAAAGTCCTTAGATTTCGAAAGTAACTTATTTAATCTGCTAGCCTCGTTGAGACTAGAGACATTTGTGAAGAGGCTTTTCCAACCACTTCGCTCAGACGATCGAAGAGCATTTTTGTAAGCCCTTCGAGCCGACACGAATGCCTCCGACCCATCTCTGCGTCGGTGGTTCCAAGCTCTTCTGCATAGTTTCCTTAGTCTAGCAAGTTCACCATTCCACCAAAGAGTTCCTCTAGTAGCTCGCACAATCCGAAGTGGACAAGCCTCTTCATATGCTGCAACTATGAGTGAGTTTGTCTCGTCAACGACATTTTCCAAATCAATTGGGGTTTTAATTGTTGGTTGGTATCCGTAAAATCTAGTCGCCAAGCCCTCTTCATAGAGGTCCCAGTTTGTAGATTTGGGATTACGATATGTGATAATATCAAATTTAACGTTTGAATGATCAAAGAAGATGTACTTATGATCAGTCAATGAAGGTTCGAGCTCATCAGAGACGAGCCAATTCACCAACTCATGCGCAATTCTATAAGAGCAGAGAGTTACGTCCAAAACCTCCTCTCTTCCAGATCTCGCAAAAGTTGGACGATTTCCTGCATTGACTATGTGCAGGTTTGTACTGCTCACAAATTCCATCATATCAGAACCTCTCAAATTTATATCTGTGCTACCCCAAATGATATGGTGAGCATTGATGTCACTGCCGATTATAAGCAGTAAATCACTTTTGCTGCAGCATGATACAACCTTTTTGAAGTCATCGCTTGGCGAAGGTTGGTTATGCGGTAAACAAACCGAACGATAGACATATTTCCTGTCTATGCCATCAATAGTCATACCAACTGTGACAGCACAAATATCCCGAGTTGTGAGCTCCGATATGAAAGAAACATCGAGAGCACTATTTGCAAGTATGCATGCTCGAGGCATTTCACGTGGATTAGTCATACCGGTCTTGTTGAAGGCAACAAAGACTGAGTTTAACAACTTTCCAACGTAGAAGTTTCCCCTTTGGAAATATGGTTCTTGAACCAAAGCTATAGAAGCTTTACCTTCCTGCAGAAGTCTGGATAGATTCATAGTTGCTGTACGTTTATGCTGAAGATTGATTTGTGCCACTCTAACCATTATCAATTAGAGTAACGAACATTCCACCTCCAGCACTAACCGTACAACAACTACAAGAAACCAAATATATTGGCTTATAATCGCCTATAGCGAACCATGTAAGGATTTTTTAAAATGTTTTAATTATTTAAATCCCACCTAATCGATCTAAATGAATTAATGCGGAAAGAACACCACTTCTATCTCTCAACCATGTGTACTCATTTTTTCCCGAACCGCGTCGTCAATATCATCATTTCCGGTCGAAATAATGAAGGTAATCGCGAATTATTATATTCCAAAAACGAAATGAAGACCCGATTTGTTGAACTCCTTCTTCCTTCGTTTTGCTTTGTGCTTAAATGAAATAAATGCAGTTCTCAATTAAAACAGTAGGACTATTGTACCAATAGTCATCGTATTAGTAGAGTCGTCACCCGGTGAATGACCGGAAGGTTAAAGCCGGGTATAAATAAAAGACATTAATTATAATAGTAGAATCGCCACACGAAGAACCCTTCGATCATAAAATTACGAAATTGCAGTTTTTTTTTTTATTTTTGCGATAATAGATTCGCTTTCACAGTTCGCTTTCACATCTCATCCAAGTCAGTCGATATAACAAAACCGCTTACGTTCGGGACGGAAGAAACCAAGTACAGTATTGTGTGGTGAACAATAGAACGATCTCTAAATGAGTGAACCAAACGAACAGAAGCTATCGCCGCTACGAAAGAATACAGAATTATTGTTGACATCAGGCAGTGCAAAATTCTACCTTCGGTACGAGAACTTGAATGTTTGCTTAAAGAGACAAATAATGTTGTTTACATCCAGTTTTATAAAGAGTTGGATGCAATTAAATTCGCAAAAGACAATAACAATGTGTACTATGTGGATCACGAGAACATTAAGTACAACATTCCAGTATATATGGAAGATAGTGCTATAGAGGTGCTTGTGCATGACCTTCCCTCAAGCGTAATCGATCCTTATATTCGTAAAACTATGTCTCAATACGGAGAGATTCTCTCTATCGAAAAAGAAAAGTGGAAGAACTTTTCCCCCGGTATTCTAAATGGCGTACGTTTGTTACGCATACACTGGAAGAAGCCTATACCTTCTTATGTAACTTTCGGTCAGGAAACAAAAATTCCGTGCAAATCACTTGTTACCTATGACAATCAGATGGACACATGTCAATATGGCCAAAAAGCTGTTCACTACGGTAAGTCATGCGATAAACTGGACAAGGAGACAACCACACCAAAGGACAACGGTGCTTCCTTCACACCAACCCCAAGCAACCCCAGTAGATCTGTGATAGCCACCAACAACAATGAAGCATCCCCTTCAACGAAACCATCCAACGTATCCCCCATAGATGCAGTTAACAACTTACCCTCCAACCAACCAGCAACTGCAACCATTGTGCAACAAGGCGCATCTACAGCAACTCTCAACGAGCCCAAGACTACGATCAACAAGGAAAACGAAAAGAAAACGGAAATCACACACAACACCGACGATGAAGCAATGGATGATGAGATAAGCCGCGGACGAAGTGACCACCGAGCCTTGTTGGATGGAAATCGAAACTCATCTCCCCCTAGAAAAAGGGTGACAACGAGATCCAACAGCGAAAAAAATTTTTTTATAACAAAAATGTAAAAATGGCTACGTAAAGCTTTTACGCAAAAAGGCCGGAATAAAAATTTTATCATAAAAAAATAGATTCAACTAATTCTTCGAGAAAACTGAGCGGAGAGAAAAACCCCTGAAAAATGTGCATACACACATACATTTTCCGATCTCGTCGAGCAGAATCGAATGGTATACTACACTAGGGGTGTTCGTTCTGTTTACTTAATATTTGGAATTATTATTTCAATAATTGGAAATTAATTTCGTTTATCGATTTACTGACTGTTAGAGTACTGACATCGTAGTGCACCATTTTCAAGTGAAGCTCCCAGAATTCATCGTCAGTTGAATAATCGTACCTAGTCGTTTGAAGCTTTGTTTTTCTTTTGTGTTGTAAGAATATCATTCTGAAAGCTAGTGAAAACCGAAGGAAGAAATCGAACTGCAAATTTAGAACACCACCTAATAAAGTCTTCAAAAAGTATTTATTGAATTACAGAAACGTGATTTTTATGCGATATAGGATTTAATTTTAAAAAAATAAACAATAAATTATGAAAACTTATGAAATGGTATTCACTCCAGATGCGGCAATTTTGCTTGTTGACGTATCCAGTCAACTAGAAATGAGCTTCGCCATAGAACACAATTTTTCGATAAAAAAGTAAAACCAAACATGAATTTTGATAGTAAAATGCAACAATTAAGTCAATTCGTGAATAAATTATATACTAAACTGAACTAGTTTGACAATGGCACTAGACACGATTCACGCGTGATCTGTCAAAAACAGTGTTGCAAGAAGATACCCGCAAAAAAAATCACCCTATAGTACCTTTAATCATGGCGTATTATCATAGCTAGGAAATACACTCTTTTTCTAAAAATCATTTTACTTATTTCTAGAATTATCCTTTTGCCCGTGAAATGATTTGTATTTCATTGATTGCAGCATACTGTAACACCAAACTTGAGAAACCCTCTTCCAGAACAGTAAATCCCACTTCAGTGAAAATTTCTCAGATAAATCTCACTCCACCGAAATCGTTCATCCGGTATCAGAGCAAACCCACTTGAACGGTGATCCGAACATAATCACCCGAAGGCAGTAACGAAGCAACAACGGGAAAAGTTCATTTTGAAACAAATATTACGATACCTCACCTCACACCCCCTCCTTGCAACCCTAAACATCTTAGTTGCAATCGATCCGGTATGGATGTCACGTGAACTCATCACGTTATCGATACTTTCGCTCGGGAGCAGCTTGCCAGGCACAGATCAAGGGCTTATGGTTTATCGTCATTTTGCTTCGAATGGATCGCGTGCCAGGAAAGAAAAATCACGGGCTATCAAGAAGCACAGCTCACCATCGCCTTTCCTGCAGCCGCCTGTTGAAGGACAAACGAGCCCCTAATCCCGTGACGAGCGATTTCCTCGTTCGGTCACCAAACGGGATGGACCGAAATTTTCAACAACAACAAAAAAAATATTTCAACAAGAATGCTGTTCCGTGATTTGCTTCCGTTTTGTTCGTCTCAATGAGAGTTCCTTTGCTTTCCTCGTGGGAGAGCTTAAAATTCATCGTCGTGACCTTGTTTCGGAGTTACCACCCACCATCCTGGACTATCACACAATAGAGCCCTCGGGAGGTGGGAGGTCATGTGTCTGTTTCAATGTCCTTCCCACGAATAGAAAGAGAAGCGGAATCCATCCGACCATCGGCAATTTAGAGAGCGGTACAAAGTTTTCACATTCCTTAAGCAATTAATCTTGATAAGAAAGTAGCATCACCGGCCCCTTGAATGGGTGAATCTTCGTCTTTCGTCTTGTCGGCTCTTGCGAAAGGCAGACAATGGTTTCGATTTGCTTATCAGTGTCGCCTTTGTGTGGTAGAATCCCACTCATCAGCAGCAGCAACCAAGGAGGGAAGACAAGTGAATAAGTGACGGCTAAGGATCAAGTGGAATTAAAATTTTGAGCACCGATTGCTTCTGATGTAGGCCGTGAATTTAAATTGTGATGCCTCCTAAATTTGCGTTACGACGATGCGCACTAGTTTCGGTGGCAGTTTTAGTTCCCTCATTACGATTGTAGACTTCACTATTTTTTATAATAGCTTCGTTTTCACGTTAAATAGTATTAAAAATGGATATAGTTGAAAAGCAATTATTTGAAGTTTCCGCAAATAACGGGACAAAAACCTCCCAGCATGACACACATTTTCTCCTCATCATAAAAGATAAAGATCTCGAACTCCTAGAAACACTCGCATAAGACAGATAAGACACTGATTGCCATAACTCGTCGGAACGAACGTCACTTGCGCGGTTTATTCCCATAGCTCATCAAACTGTTCGTGAGATACGACGAACGTGAGAACACACGGGGAAACCGTAACGTGACAGGCAGTGACAAGCAGAGTTTGCGATCACGTCCGTGTCTTCTAAGACAAGCGTGGCTTCTCGCAACAACGGTGAGAGAGGTGCAAGAATTATATCGAAAGCAATATGCAAATTTAAACTGAGCCGTGGCATATTTGAGATACCGTCAGAATTTAATGCTGCCGAGCTCGAGCATTTCATACAGGAATGATTTATAATTATAAATCAGACGTTTCGGTTATTAGGTTTTAGACAACGGAAAACTTTTCTTAACTCAGGTGATGCTCATAATGCTATGTAAGTCACAACTCTTGGTTTATTTTCAAACTATTATTGATTCAATAGAAGATCGTATCGACGTTTGTCGGAATTAATTATGAATCTTGAGAGAAATTTGCTTATAAGACGCTTCCGGACGACCGTGTAGAACTGGTCCCTGTAGGCAGAGATGTCTATCTCCTCTGTGTGACGAAGAGCAAGCAAAATTTCTCCCCTCGCACTGACAACTTCAACGAGAGCTCTTCTCTTTCACATTTATACACCACTGTTGTGTAAAGTGTGCACGCATCATGAGTGCGTTGGTTTATTTCCTTTTACCTCTTCCACTGAATCGCACCAAAGTGCTAGAGCATTAGCTAATAAATTCTCTGAGGTGGATGCAGATACTTTCACAGAGGTGTACACGCCGGTGAGCACTCTGCTGTATGGTTTTCGTAGATGAAGCGTGGACACGCAAAATCAGTACGATAAAACAATTTATCGTAAAATTTTCGGTTTTCCTTGCAAATTTTTCATAGCAAGGCCAGATCTACTCTCTATTAATTGAAGTTCACAGAAGTGTTCGCTCCCCATCACGCGCCAGTGGTCACTTGGGTGTATTTAGACGAGAGCGCGTGTGAGCGATTCATGCGAAGAGAATGTGTTTCACTCGCGCCAGCTGCTTTAACCACAAGCACACACTCAAATGCTGTCTATTCGACACTGAGAAGAAGCGCGCTTTCCTCTTTGTGCGGTGCTTCGTTTTTTTCATCCTCGGTGTGGCAAAAATCTGACTCTAGCGTGTATAACTCTGGTGAAATGCCATCTCTGCCTGTAGGACAAAAAAGGAAAATTCCATGAAAAAAGCAATGATTGGAAAGTAATTTGTGAGTAATGTTGCGAGAATATCAAAATATCAAATATCACCGACTTAAAAAATCATGCCCAGTTCTAGGCATCGGTTATCACTATCCACAAAGTCAACGATGATTATGATCACTCGAAGAGAGTATGAAAAAAATCTCATCCCGTTCAATATAGTTACAGTAATGTTCCATGAACTCACACGTGATAATGAAATAATAATCACCGCTTTTCACAAGCTTTAATTCAAATGAAAGGTCTTACAAACCCATACAACCATACTAAATTTCATCCGGATACGACTTTCGGTTCCGTAATGACAAACTGAACATTGATTTTTTCTATACCGGATCTTCGTTTCAGATTCCGGAAGTATCGAAAAAAAGTGTTCGTGTACTCTAAGCCGGAAATCACTCCGATTTCTTAGAAGCAGGTGAACCGATTTCCCCAAACTCAGATCCAAATGAAAGGTCTTGTAGTCCCATACCAAATTCCTGAGTAATGGGGTAAAATGTGAAAAAAAGTTCAAATTAGTGCACCAACTTTACTCAGAGATGACTGAACAGATTTTCAACAGCTTAGGTTCAAATGAAAGGTCTCGTGATCCCATTCAAAATTCCTGAATTTTGTTTGGATAAGAAATCCGGTTCCGGAGTTTCGGAGTAAAATGTGCAAAAAATGGAAATAAGTGTACCAATTTTTCTCAAAGATGGCGTGTCCGATTTCTACAAGCTAAAATTTAAATGAATGGTCTTATGATTCTATACAAAACTTCTGAAATTTGTCTGGATCTGACTTCCGGTTTCGGAATTATAGAGTAAAATGTGTAAAAAATATTATACCACATTTTAAAAAAATTCTAAATCGACATCAAAATAGTTCCAATCGGTAGTCATTATCAGTTGACGGTCAAACAAAGCAATTCCGGTAATTCCTTCAAGAATCGGAAAAAAAATGTTTTGAAGATTACCACAGTATTACACAACTTTTTTTTGTAGTATTTGGTTCAGAATATCATCATTTGCTAGTGACAATCGCTGCATGGCTGATAATTCCGAGAATGATCATTCATAAGCATGTACGAATTGAAAGAATATCACTTAGTGATATTGAGGGTAATGAGTTTCTTTCAGTGGCGATATTTGACTAGGTGATATTTGACGCAATACTGATCAGAATCAGAACTAAAAAAAGTCATTTTCATTGACTTAAAATTAACGAAAATAACGAAAAGTAAATGTTACTCTGAGCTCCGCTGGCAAGTTATGAGAACGAGACTCATACCTAGCCAACAAAAAAAAATAAAAAGTAGTTTCAAAAGTGTGTTCTTGCTTGCATTTGCTCTTCCAGTCATTTTCGGTTATCAGAGAAATACGTTTCCTGTGCAGTGTCGATGATTAACCGAAGCTTTGAGAATCGATAATGACAGAATACGATTCACAATGATTTTTACCTGTTGATAATCGAATCTGTAGCAGTTTTGGTTCACGGAAAGGTTTTGGGGAGTAATTACTTTGATTTTATTTCTTCGCGTTTCGCCTTCGGCTCATCAGTGCTTAAAGCAGTTCAAATTGAACTGCCATCTCGTGCCTAGCAGTTCAACTTAAACCGCTAAGCAGACGCAAAGTTTGCACTATTTATGCAACCCTTAAGTAATATAACACAGGTGTTATACTATTTCTGACGTCTCAGGCGTAAACGAATGACGGCTTATTACTGGCCGTCGCAGAATGTGAACACTTGATTTGTCATATTTAGACACTCTTTATGGCCAAACGTCACAGATTTTCAATATGGTGAAGGAAGAATGAGAATTGAAATTCTACTGATTCTCTCTGCAGATGTTAGTTTGGTTTCGTCTTGTCACAGAGGAACACTCTCTTTTATTTTAGTAAGAGACGACAATGCCTCGTCTCTCTTCGTTTGTTTCAGATGCGGTCATTCACGAATGAGACAGTAAAAACCCTTTTTTAATCCACCTAGTGGTGTAATGATGCCTTTCTGATATTACTTATGTTTTTAAAAACATCACTAGAAGATTCTGTAAAGATTTTTTTTAACTTGAATAAAATCAAAAGCCTTCTTTGGGTAAAAACTACCATAACCTTTTCAATTTGTAAACAGTTATGCCAAGTTAATGCAGATTTAAATGCGGCAACTCTGGTCGCTATACAAATTGAGCTGTGTGCTAGGCGGGGGTGTTTTCTTCTTCCGTACCAGAACGGACCGGTTTTGCATCGTCATTTTGAAAAAAAGTGTTGACACTCATTGCCCTATAATTTTGAAACCGGAAGTGCGCAGTAACAGATAGGCTGAAAAGTTCGTATCGTTTCTATGAGAGGGCGCCACTAGAATTAAATCCATACCATCATCAGTTAGTATCAACCTTCAAAAGATACGTGTATAAATTTGACAGCTGTCTGATTATTAGTTTGTGAGATATTGCATTTTGAGTGAAGCTACTTATGTTATTGTGAAAAAAATGGAAAAAATGAATTTCGTGTACTTTTTGATGAAAAAAAGTGCCGCCGATACCAAAAAATGACTTGATGAGTGTAATCCAGACTCTGCACCGGGCGAAGCAACAATTCGTAAGTGGTTTGCAAAACTTCGTACTGGTCATATGAGCACCGAAGACGATGAACGCAGTGGACGTCCAAAAGAGGCTGTTACCGATGAAAACGTGAAAAAATCCACAAAATGATTTTCAATGACCGTAAAGTGAAGTTGATCGAGATAGCTGACACTCTAAAGATATCAAAGGAATGTGTTGGACATATTATTCACGAATATTTGGATATGAGAAAGCTTTGTGCAAAATGGGTGCCGCGTGAGCTCACAATCGATCAAAAACAACAACGAATTGATGATTCTGAGCAGTATTTGGAGCTGTTATATCGAAATAAAACCGATTTTTTTTCGTCGATATATAACAATGGACGAAACATGGCTCCATCACTTCACTCCGGAGTCCAATCGACAGTCAGCTGAGTGGACTGCACGCGATGAACCGAACCCAAAGCGTGGAAAGACTCAACAATCGGCCGGTAAGGTTATGGCGTCTGTATTTTGGGATTCACATGGTATAATTTTCATCGACTACCTTGAAAAGGGAAAAATCATCAACAGTGACTATTAGAGCGTTTGAAGGACGAAATTTAAAAAAAACAGCCTCATTTGAAGAAGAAAAAAGTTTTGTTTCATCAAGACAATGCACCGTGTCATAAGTCGATGAAAACCATGCTGAAATTGAACGAATTGGGCTTCGAATTGCTCCCTCATCCACCGTATTCTCCAGATTTGGCCCCCAGTGACTTTTTCCTGTTCTCATACCTTAAGAGAATGCTCACTGGTAAAAAATTTAGAAGCAATGAAGACGTAATCGCTGAAACTGAGGCCTATTTTGAGGCAAAGGACAAATCGTACTACAAAAATGGTATCGAAAAGTTGGAAGATCGCTATAATCGCTGTGTCGCCTCTGATGGCAATTATGTTGAATAATAAAAACGAATTTTGGCAAAAAATGTGTGTTTCTATTAAACGATACGAACTTTTCAGCCGAACTGTTATTTTTTAAGATATTGAGAGCTTTAATTTGAATCATGACTTGTGAAAATCGGTTCAACCGTTGCTGAGAAATTGAAGTGAGTTCCGTTTTTAGAGCATTTCTTCACTATTACCGGTGCGTTCGGAAGCGGAAACCGGGGACTAGTAGTCCCAAAGTAGATTTATATATCCACTAACTGAGAAGGTATGACAACAAGATGAATTCACTAGTAAGTTTTAAAAAAAAATGCACCTCGTTTCGCCATCACTTTTGAAAAAAATCTTCATGAAATTGAATTTTTTTCCAAAAGTCGGATCTGGATCAACTTTTCAGGGACTTTCTAAATAATTTTAAGACCTTAAATTTGCATCTTAGTTTGTAAAAACTAAGAGAAAATTGAATGCATATTTTCTCACAGATTTGCACATATTGCTTTGTAATTCCGGAATGAAAGTCAGATAAATTAAAACTTAATAGCAATCTTTGGAACCAGAAGATCTTTCATTTGAATCTGAGTTTGTGAAAATCGGTTCAGCCATCTCTGAGATAATCGAGAGCTACATACAGCAATTCCATGAGGAACTGATATACGATCTCTCAGAATTTTGTTATATTTGGAAGAATCGTTCTACATCGATAAATGTTAGACCCGTATTTTTTTTATTTTGTCATTTTGTTGCAGAGAGGGGTTTGTTAGGGTGGATAAGAAATCGATTTTTTCGATTTTCTTAAAAAAAAACATTTTTTCGAAATCATAACTTTTGAACCAGTCGACCGATTCCGCTAATTTTTGGATAAGTTGTCAATAAATGCTTATATTATTTTGGAAAAATATGCGAATATTATTACATTTAATTTTTGTGTTTGTACTCAATTGTGGAACTTCTTAACGGTTTGCGACCAATAGGCACTAAGTCCTTTTAATTTTTTAAAAAAAACTGAAACATTTTACATAACATATCCAAAAATTAGCAATGCGTTTTTTTTTTTTTGTTTCGATTATAGAGACTTTAACATCTTAGGTCATTCGCCTCTTCGGACCAGAAAAACTTTCTGACCCTATGTGCGGGGTTGGGAATCGAACCCAGGCGGGCTGCGTTAAAGGCATCGACTATCCCATCACGCTATACCCGTCCCCATTAGCAATGCGTTATTTTTAGTGTTTGAGTGAATTTTTTTTTAATTTTGAAGTCCTCGATGTTTGCGACCATGCGCCTCCATTTATTTATGGTGATTATAATATGAACACATTATTACCTCTTTTACATTGTAAAACAGGCTATTCTGCTTTATAGTTTTATGCAAGGACAATTTCCAAGATTCATACAAAATTGCACTATAGATATTTCTTAGAGCTAGATTATTACTAAATATAAAGAAAAAATAAGTGAAACAAATTTCTGGAACCCACTCATATCATAGTTTCAAGTCAGAAATTGAAAATCATATAATTCTGAAACGATACTCGTTCTCGGAAGAAAAACATTTCATGAAACTGTAAAAGTATTTTTTAACATGTTGTAAGCCTCTAACAATAAAAGTGTATTAAAAATAACAAACATTCGAGGTTTATTTGAAATAGGCTATTCTACAATCTAAAAGATGTAAAAATGTGTTCATATTATAATCAACATACATAAGTGGAGGCGCATGGTTGCAAAAATCGAAGATATTTAAAAAAATGTTAACTCAAAAAAGAAAAAAAAAGCATTGCAAATTTTTGGATAGTTATTTAATAATGTTTAAGCTTTCAGGAAAACAAAAATAAAATGACACAGGATCCTTCGGTCGCAAACCATGAAAACCTTTAAAAAGTTATACAATTGACTTTTCCAAACACAAAACTTCAACCTTACAATAAATGAATATTTTCCCCCTAAAATTTATAGGTCAAGTGGTTAAAAGGTTATGATTTAAAAAAAATCGATTTTTTGATCCACCCTAACATGGAAAAGGCCACCCTAATGACAAAATAAAAATATTAGTGTCTAATATTTTTCCATGAAAGTTGTGAGAGATCGTATATTAGTTTCTCATGGAATTGCAAAAATGTGCACTCGATTTTGTCTCTTGGTCCCATAAATAGCTCCTACATTTTACCCGGATCGGACTTCCGGTTCGGGAGTATTGGGGTAAAATGTAGCACTTGATTTTATCCGGAATCACTCAACCGATTTTTTTCAATTTGGACTAAAATTAAAAACGATACAGTCCCATAGATTGCTGGTGAATTTTTCCTGGATCTGACCTCCGGTTCCGGAGTTATTGGACGAAATGTGCAAAATGAACTAAAAAAGTGCACTCAATTTTTTCAGAGACCGCTTTTTCAATTTTCACAAACTTAAGTTCAAGTGAAAGGTCCTACAATCCCATAAAACTCTACCTAATATCATATATGCATAAAATTTCATTTTCATAAGCGTGCACCCTCTCAAATTTTAATGAAACTTGCTGTACATACTTGCTGTACTTTGTCACAAAAAAAAACACTTTGCGTATTTTGTTTTTCTCAAAATGATCTAGACTGTCTTTTAAAAAGCGCCAAATTTGTTATACCATTTTTTTTCAAATGTGTTGTATTTTGTAAAAATCAAAATTAGTCAAGCTTTTAAATATAAATATTGAAAAAAATCCTAATGGACTCCTACACTGACAAAAATCGAATTTGAAAATTTAAAGTCAATTTGCAGAAAAAAAAACCTTATTTTTGATTTGGATGAAATTTTGTTACAAAATACAGGGCCATTTAATGTGGAAGCAACCCAATAACTTTCGACAGCGTTGTCAGATCGAGTAATGATATACCGCGTACCATGGAATCGTACACATCAAAAGAACGCGCTGAAATTATTCAGCTTTATATTCAAAACGAGGCCAACTTTTGGCAAAAAATCATCATCTCAGGCCAAGGCACATTTCACGTTAAATGGATGCGTCAATAAGTAAAATTGTCGGTTCTGTGTCACTGAAAACCATCAATTAATTGAGGAACAGTCTCTATACGACCAAGAAGTTACATTTTGGTGTGTAGTTTGTGCGAATATGGTGATTGGTCCCTAGTTTTTCAAGGCGATTATAGAGCAACGAAAACTGTTAATGGCGATCGTTATCGAGCCTTGATAAATGATTTTGTGATGCCCATTGCTCGTAAAAATGGTTTAAATGGCTATTGGTTTCAACAGGACGGTGCAACATGCCATACACCTTGGCTAACAATCGGACAAGTTATATCGAAAAACAGTGATTTTGACTGGCTCCCGAGATCACCGGAGATTTGACGCCACCAGACGTTTTTGTGGCGCTATTTGAAATCCAAGGTATAAGCCAAGAACCGTAGCTCAACTAAAAGACAACATACGACGTAAAATCGCCTCAAGGAAGTCATTTAGAACCATTTATATTCCCAAGTAGCAAATGTAACTTATTGAACTTTCAAGATGTTTTCAAATTGATTTAGAAATGTTATTTATGTTAGATATGTTTAGAAATATAAATTAAAATTGGTTTTGCAACTTATCACTGTCAAGTTTCACAATACTACCGAAAAAATCACTGTAGAACAACATTAAGTACATCTAAAACAATTGTGCAGTAAATCATCAACTTGTTAATGTTTCACTAGAAGCTCTACAAAAAATTTTACATCGTCATGTAAAACGAGAGTAACTATAACAATTGTGCAACTTATCAAAAACTTTCCAAACGGCTTTCATAATTGTACCGGACACAATATACGTCGAAATTGCTATAAATCTCTTGTGGAAGAGAAATTAGGGAAGGGATTGATGCTCTCCGCAAGGTAAAAAAGGCTAAGCCGAATTGATAACTTTGCTGTAAAAAATATATTTCTGCAGAGTCCGCATTGTTTTTGCTGCCTCATGAATTTTTAAATCAGTGTGTGCAGTTTTCTTCAGTTTTAGGACAACATTGATATGAAATTCAAAACATGCAAAAAAGTTGTGCAAGATTTATCTGTTTGAATTGAACGCAAAATTTGCAGACATGAGATTATTATCATAAAAGTTGCAGGAATACAGCGTTATATACGCAATGAAAACAAAAATCAATCAGATAATTTGTATTCAGTTTTCATCTCGCGAAAAAAAGCAGACCTGGCATCACTTTTTAAAGATATTGAACGAAAAGTTAATTTCATCATAGTTACTCCCACAATTATATATTACCGCTTGTGCAACTTGTGCAAGAGCATTTTTTTCCGAAATATTAACATGCTAATGTTTACTGTTATTTAGATAATATATGTCATTACGTTGGGTGAACCATTTTCTATTCAACTCACTGTTATCATCGATGCCATATTGGAAATTATTCAAGCAAATTTCATTTCAATATTTTTCAGATTTAAGTACAGACTAGTTTGATTCAAATCGACTGAAAATTTGAAGAATGTTTGAATACATGTAGTTTAAACACCATTCCGATGATTCCCATTAAAAATAATAGACTGTTATTTTCACAGTAATTGGTGCACAATCAGTAAAACACGTTAATTCAAAGGCGCTTGAAAATTTCGGCCGTACGAATACATGTTTCACCATTAAAATGCAGTTCGTTGTCGACTTTTCAATTACAAAAACACAAAAGATCAATTCTTCAATATGTAGGATTATCATTTTTCATATGCAGATTATTTTACAAGATCCAAGTTTGTGTTAAGAGCCATTGTATTGAAAATCAAATGTGAAACTTGTTCATTCGAAATTAAGTTTGCATGTTTTTGTAAACGTCATTCCATTTCTTGTTTACATTACGTAGTAGTTCTCAAGAGTTTCACAATTGTTTTTTCGCTTATTTTATTACTGCCTTTGTGATGGGATCGAGGCATGAGTTTTTGTATCAGTTGCACAATCGTTGTGAATAAATGTTCGTAATAACGGATGGACTTAAAAATATGTTGCACAACACAGAAAAATTGCGCTTTTTCCATAACACAACGGTTACCAAAATAGTGATATAAACTAACTTGATAAATTGCACAATCAGTAGAAAAATACAGGACAGCAACTTAACATGCTACTTGGGTTCTTACTCTATCTCAACGATCTCTGCTATTTTACGGTGAAAATGCTTCAAGTTATCATTCACTGATGATTTCAAACTATATCATCCGATAAATGTCATGCTTTCTGCAAGCTTAATTAGAGCTTTCTCAAAATGGTGTCATGTCGACAGAATGTTACTGAATACACCCAAACCTCCGTTTACGAACACTTTTTATACGTTACCTCTTTTTACGTAACTCCTTTTACGAACCAAATCCTAAATAACGTAAACTTATTTTACGAACCTACTCCGTAAAAAGAGGTTTTGGCATACATCGAAAGCGATTTCCGACTCCATGGAAACTACTACAATATGGGTATTTTTGGAACGGGTTTATAGAGTAGATTCCGGAAAATGATGTTTGAGGTAATTTGGAAATCCAAGATGGCAACTTCCGGTTGATTGATATTCCTTTAAAACCCTAACAATATGGGTATTTTCTGAACGGAATTGATGAGTAGATGTCGGAAAACGATGTTTGAGCTGGTTTCAACATACAAGATGGCGACTTCCCGTTTATCGATATTCCTTGAAAACCTTATCATTATGGGTATTTTTAGAAAGTATTAAGTAAACAGATGCCGCGAATCTAATTCCAATATAACATCCTCCGGTTTATCGATATGCCTTATAAACCCTTAAAACAAAAAAAAAATCCGAAACATATTCGATACCAATAAACGATGTTTGAGCTCGTTTCAAAATTCAATGAGGTGACTTCCGGTATAGTGTTTTAAAGGAATACCAAGTTCAAGGAAAATGGCACAAACTTTTAAAAAATACTAATAAACTAAAAGTCACTGTTTTGCATTTCAAACCCACCTCAAATATCATTTTCCGACGTCTACTTTTCAATCTCTTTCCGGAAGTGCCCATATTGTAAGGGGTTTCAAGGAATATCAAGAAACCGGAAATCGACATCTTGGATTTTAGAACCACCTCAAACATCGTTTTCTGACATCTACTTATTAATCCCGTTCCGAAAATATCCATATTGTTAGGGGTTTTAAGCAATCTCAATAAACCGGAAGCCGCCATTTTGGATTTTGAAACGAGCCCAAACATCATTTTCTTGCACTTACTATTCACATACGTTCCGAAAATAACCATATGATGCGCGGTTTCTACAATAATTACACAAAACTTTTTTTACGTACCAAATCCCAAATAACGTAAACTTTTTTTACGAACTACCTCTTTTTACGAACCCCCGTTTAGTCAATAATATATTTAATTAATACTTTGAATCTAGAGTACAACAAGCAAGTCATTAGGACCATTTATATTCTAACTCTATCTCAACGATCTCTGCTTTTTTACGGTGAAAATGCTTCAAGTTATCATTCACTGATGATTTAAAACTATATCATCCGATAAATGGCATTCTTTCTACAAGCTCAGTCAGATGCTTTTGCAAAATGGCGTCATGTCGACAGAATGTTACTGAATACCTCTAAATGTTCCGTTATATCCTTCTCTCGAAAGCGCTCAACTATTATGTATGACTACAACCTCTTGGAAAACGTTCCTAAACGCGAACCGTTTGTAAAAGACTTTGGAGTTATTCTAGACAACAAACTCGATTTCAAGAATCACGTCTCTTTATTGGGCACTAGTCCGGTCAACCCTCGAATATGCAGCTATTGTTTGGTTACCCCAATCTCAAATTGACATCGATCGTGTCGAAGTTAAGAAGTCGAAGATTCACACTTCACAATTTTCCATGGAGTGATCCATTAAACCTTCCGAGCTGCGAGGATCGCTGTCGACATATTGACTTGGATTTGCTGTCCGTTTGAAGGAATGTTTACAGGGCCGTTTTCATCGCAGACTTGATACATACGCGTATCGATTGTTTTGATCTCTTACGGTTGGTCAATTTTGACATTCATCGTCGCAGTTTTCGTTTACTTCCAATTCTTAAGATTCCTCTGTAAATCTCTTGGTATAAAAAATGAGGAGGTTTTATGCCTTCTGAAGAAAGAGATTATAAATTCCATCTCCAGAAGGCTTTTCCCTCTTTCAAGACTTAGACAGTACCGATAATAATTTTATCTTTTCATTCTTTTTACTTCTGTCAGCTGTAGGAGTTTGAAACACTCGATTAAACACTCAGACCGTACCGAACTGGACTGATTTTTGTGGCACTCACTCTGCAATGCATTATTTTAAAACGTTCACTTAAATTTCTAACTGGTTGCATCCTGAGCGCGCGCGCATTATGTCTAATCATACAGTCGGTATTCAAATTCAACAACCTCACCTTCGTACCGGAATCAGCTCCCGGCAGTTTTCTTTCAGGGGAGAAAGAATTCACTCGAACTTGTCTGGTGGTACGTACCGAGCAGAGATTGTCATCCTTCGCAATTATTGTCAGTCGAACCCTCTGACGGGACCACCGACAAGGCCAACGGCACCGTCTGGATATGACTGTGAATCTGTTCCTGGTGATTGATTGCATTGGCATACATTATGTTAAATCGAGTAGAGGAATAACAGCAATCCACATGATAAACTGCCACCGTCAGAACAAACGAATTTGGGTTTGGCATAAGCAAGCAAGGAGGCAACCGCCCCTCCGTCAACAATAATGGCGGCTACATTAGAATATGCATATGGTGCGGTTATCAGTCGAGGAAAACCAGAAACCTGAGTCCGGGTCGGTGTGTTGAACGAATGTGGCGACGGAAATCGACGGGGAACGTGACTAATCGATGAACAACTTCTCGCCATTCTGGTTCCGTGAGGTTACCTCACAGGTTGTGTTGAAAAAAATTTCCCGATAGGATACTAACCGTAAATCATTCGAAGCCATTCGCTGAATTGATGGAAGAAAAACACGTGAAAATTACACATTAGAGAGAAATTCTGTTTCGACGAAAAAAAACTCCAAAAAGCAATCAATTTCTCCTTTCATCTCCGGCCACACGTTTGAAATAGCTGCTCCCGTCATCTGAGGGCGAGTGAAGAACGGGTAAAATTCCGACTGATGAAATTGGAACCGTAAGCGCGCGAAAGATTTCCACTAGACTTCCGCGCAGGGTGGCGGGTGGCTTTCGAGATAATTTCACACGAAATTTACATTTCAAATTTTTGCTGTTCGATCTCTGTATTTTTCCCTGTCTCAATTGAATGCCAGAACCGTTGCGTTTTGGATAACGACTGCGCTGACATCGCCGTCGCCACTGCCATCATCATTATCATCGTCATCGTCATCACCATCACCGTTGTCATCATCGTTAGAAAAGTAGAACTGTTCTGAGCTCTAATTGAGATCGCATGGGACACCAATTTAGCCGTCGATGAATGTAAAATTTCATGCCTGTCGGCACCGGAACCGTATCAACTTTCATTAGCTTGAAGATTCGAGATCCTGTTGAAAATCTGACCGTCCGTTATGAAATATGTATAACCAGAATAATGAATGTTGAAGAAAGTGCTAGATATTGTAACGAATTCCAAAACAATGAAGTATTAGCATCAGCATTTTGCGCTGAAAAAGTCAGTTAATTAAACTCAAAATCAAAATTATTCGTTACCAACCTAATTTAAAGGTAATGAAATAGGAGTTGTAAGAACTTAAGTAAATAAACAACTTTTATTAGCGTAAAAGTTATAGTAAGACATAATATGAAACGTTAAGTTTTCTAAAACTACTGAAATCACCGAGAATCGAGAAGAAAAACTTACTCGATATCGAACGTCAGTTGCAATGATCGGAATACCTTCATCCACACAAAGTGAGCACAAAATTCCATAAACAATTGTAATTATCGAAGAAATATAATCATTCTGTCCTTTTTAGGACCAACAAATCGTTCCTAAAAAACCGATTGCAAATTTTTGATACCTTCAAGGTGACGATGGATTAAAGCTAGGAAAAATAAATGTAAAAAGATTTTCGAAACCAAACATTTTCTCGCAATAATGGTATTTGTATGCAGAGAGAAATACAGCTGCAAGATCCAAATGTAAAAATTGAAACCATTCAACGCACTTATCAGAAAAGAGTCAACTTATCATGTTTATTTTGGACATTTTGGACTTTTTGAACTTAGAAACTTTTGGACAGTTCAGGAGAATTTCGGAACATTCTACATCATTTTAGACTGTTTTTGACCATTTTGGATAATTCTTGACCATTTTAAACCATATCGGACCTTATGGACTTTTTGGACCTGTTGAAATTTTGAGGCATTTTGGACCTTTTGGACCTTTTTGACCTTTGGACCTTTTGGACCTTTTCGAATTTTGGGATATTTTGGACCATTTTGGAAAATGTTATACCATTTTGGACCTTTTGTACCTTCTGGACCTTTTTGACTTATTGGACATTTTGGATTTTTTAGTCATTTTTGAAAGTTTTTCGACCTTTTGGAACATTTGGACCTATAGGACCTCTTGAACCTCTGGGACTTTTGGATACTTTTGGACCTTTTGGACCTTTTTTGAGCTTTTTGGACCTTTTGCACCTTTTGGAACTTTTGGACCTTTTGGAAATTTTCAACTGTTGGACCTTTTGGGTCATTTTGGACCATTTTGGACCCTTTGAATCTTCTGGACTTTTTTGACTTATTGGACATTATGGATTTTTGGACATTTTTGGAACTTTTGGAGAATTTGGACTTTTTCGACCTTTTGGAACATTTGGACCTTTTGAACGTCTTGAACCTCTTGAACTTCTTGAACCTCTTCAACCTCTTCAACCTCTTAAACTTGTTGAATATTTTTGGACCTTTTTGACCTTTTTTAAACCTTTTGAATTTTTGGACCTTTTGGTCTTTTTCGAATTTTTGAAAATTTTCGACTGTTGGAACTTTTGGGTCGTTTTGGACGATTTTGGAAATCTTTTTACCATTTTGGATTTTTTGGATCTTCTGAACCCTTTTGATTTATTTTACATTATAGATTTTTTGGACATTTTATTAACTTTTGAACCATTTGGACTTTTTCGACCTTTTCGAACATTTGGACGTTTTATACCTCTTGAACCTCTTAGACTTTTTGAATATTTTTTTACCTCTTGGACCTTTTGGACCTTGTGGACCTTTTGGACCTTTTGGACCTTTTGGACCTTTTGGACCTTTTGGACCTTTTGGACCTTTAGGACCTTTTGGACCTTTTGGACCTTTTGGACTTTTTGGACCTTTTGGACCTTTTGGACCTTTTGGACCTTTTGGACCTTTTGGACCTTTTGGACCTTTTGGACCTTTTGGACCTTTTGGACCTTTTGGACCTTTTGACCTTTTGGACCTTTTCGACCTTTTGGACCTTATGGACTTTTTGGACCTCTTGGACCTTATGGACCTTTTGGACCTTTTCGACCTTTTGGACCTTATGGACTTTTTGGACCTTTAAAAATTTTGAGACTTTTTCAACCTTTTGATCTTTTTCACCATTTGAATCTTAATTAAATTGAAATTTTAAGACATTTTGGACCCTTTTCACATTTTGGGCCTTTTGGGCCTTTTGGATCTTTTGGATTTTTTGAACAGTTTGTACCTCCTGGACCTTTTGGACCTTTTGGACCTTTTTGGTCCTTCGGATCTTTTAAACCTTTTGGATCTTTTACACCTTTTGGGTCCTTTTGGACCATTTTTGACCTTTTGTACCTTCTGGACCTTTTTGACTTATTGGACATTTTGAATTTTTTGAACATTTTTGGAACTTTTTTACCATTTGGACTTATTCGACCTTTTGGAACATTTGGACCTTTTAGACTTCTTGAACCTCTTGGACTTAATGAATATTTTGGGACCTTTTTGGATCATTTGTTCACTATTTTGGAAAACTTTTATCATTTTGAATTTTTTGGATCTTCTGGACCTTTTTGACTTATTGGACATTATGGATTTTTGGACATTTTTGAACCTTTTGGACCTTTTCGACCTTTTGAATTTTTTGACCTTCTAGGCCTTTTCGACTTTTGGGCCATTTCGACTTTTGGGCCATTTCGACATTTGGACCTTTTGGGACATTTTTCACAATTTGGGACCATTTTGGATAATTTTGGATAATTTTAAACCATATCCGACCTTTTGGACTTTTTGGACCTTTTGAAATTTTGAGACATTTTCCACCTTTTTAATCTTTTGGTCTTTTTGGACCTTTTGAATCTTAATTAAATTGAAATTTCAAGATATGTTGGACCGTTTTGACCTTTTGGACCTTTTAGATTTTTTGGACATTTTTCACCTTTGTACCTCTTGGACCTTTTTGACTTTTTAGACCTTGTGAACCTTTTGGACCTTTTGGACCTTCTGGACCTTTTTGATCTTTTGGACCTTTTGGACCTTTTGGAGCTTCTGGACCTCTTGGACTATTTATACATTTTTAACGATTTTGGATCTTTTTTACTATTTTTTACCATTCTGAACCATTTGGACCGTTTTGGACCATTTGAAACCTGTTGGTTCTTGTTAAGCTTTTGAATTTATTTATCCTGTTGAATCTTTTGAACCTTTCGAACCCTTTGGAGTCTTTAACAATTTTGGTACTTTTGGTCTTTTTTGATATTTTCTAACTTTTGACACTTTTGAACCTTCAAGACTTTTTGGACCTTTTGTAATTTTTTCACCTTTTGGACCATTCGGACATTTTATACATTTTGGAAATTTATGATATTTATAACATTTTTAACCATTCTGGAACATTTTCAATCAATTGACTCGGTTCGTTGAATTGAGTAATGATAAACATCCAATTCATTTATCTTAATTTTTCGCCCCGACAATAAATGCTAGAGCTGCGAATCAAACTGTAACTTCCTTAGTTGGCTTGTGGAACAGTGGTACTGTCAAATCGCTTGCTCCAATCCAACATTTTCGATTTTCGTTTGGCACGTGAAGAAAGACTGCACTTTGGTACAAACATTATAAGGATATTGTGAGTAAAAATAACAGTACGTCTACGTAGCGGATTAGGTTGTACTGCTAAGTGGTATAACAGTTCAACGTAAACTGACGTGTTGAAGACGAAACGTAAAACTTCAGGTTAATTGTTTTTGGGTGAGGTTAGAAGCTATCAGATGAACTGTATAATTACGGTAAAACTAGTTATTTGTGATATTCAAAAATTACTGAAAATTGAGATTGTTACTGAAGCAGTTTGCTAATGAGCGCATTGTTTAGAAAAATTACGGTAATTTCTAATAAAACTCACCTCACTCAGCGAAAATGTCTGTTTTGTACTAATTCCAGTTTGATGCATCATCATTTAAAACGAACTACAATGTTTCAAATTTTTGATATGTTACACAACAATGAAGAGTGTTTTCTGATGGAAGCAAAAGATCTTTGTTCATGTTAATTCGTCAGGAATACATCATTGAACAATGGAACATTCACATGAACCCATCCTCTTCACTTTTCTAGTTCAATGAGTAAAGTTTTTCCTTAGTCCATCATCATCATCGTCGTGTAATTTTAATCCATTCAAAAGTCCCACCAGTTCGTTTCATTAATTTCCCCTAAATCTGTAGAAAACTTTCCTTCTGATATATCCCAAAGTTCAAGCATGTTCTCGATTTTCTTTTATCATCTAACCGACATGATGGATTTCTGACCCCTCCCGACAGGTCGTGAGTGCTGCTGACGGTGACGTGTGCAAGATTGTTCTACCTATCCCAAACCATTAGCCCATTCCCGGAACTTTCTACACTAATACTGCGTTCCCAAAGTATCGCCTTCGACCCCCGAGGGAACGAATGGATTTATGAAGTGTTGTGTTATTGAAGGATATAAAGCATACGTACGGTCATACGATTTTGGCCCCGACTCGGACCGAATGCTGGCTACATCAGCAGATACTCAACAAAGCCAGAAGAATGAAACCGGACAGAGAGAAAGAGTGAGGCTGGAAAAAAAGGCCGACACTCCAAAAAGAGGGCAATGACGAAAGGATTTTCTCCCGGTCTTGAATAATGGCTGCACACTAGTGCGGCGGAAAACGCATTCAATCCGAATCCCAACCAGGGAGAAGGACCCTCATCGTGTTTCCGCGTGCCATCCTGTACCAATCTACCGATCCTGTCAGCACCAGCAGAGGGCCCTGCGTTAGCTGATGTTTGCAGGATGCTGGTCCTTTTTGATGCTGCCGCAGCTTCCCGCTGTGTGAACCCACAATAGAAGGTGGTGAACCAGCAGTACCGAAAGGCCAGAACACCCGCCATTCAGCGGGCTCCAGTGGTTCACAGTTGGGGCGGATGGCATCAATGAACCGAGGTGGGTGTGTGTGTGTGTGTGTGCGTTCGATGTGTGCCCGCATCTAGATTCAATTCCATGTGGGGTGTGATAAGCAAATGGATCTCTTCTCAAGTGCCCGTAATGGAATGATGGGTTATGAAAAATGGGATCGGGCGCCGGTTTTGCCACTGCTATTTTTTTTGGTTTCGGAACACAAAAACGAGAACCGATTCTCGGGTGGGAAAGTGGTGGACGATATAATAAAAAAAAACGTTGGCTGGCAAAAATTGCTGTGCGTGTGATGATTCATAAATTTTGTGGAATTGCTCGCGTTGTTCTGTGAGTGTGGCTGGACAGAGACGATTTTGAATGATGGATTACATTAGGGCTGCAATTGGCAATCATATTTTGCAATGTGGCTGGAGGCTGGGGGCATATGATTTGTGATGGAACTGGCGTAAGAACTAGCGACGTTTTCAAAGTCATATCAAGGGACTTTGAAAAAAAATACAATACAATAGCGAAGTGATAAGTTAACGTCTCACAAGCGCACGGTGACATTCATTTTTTCGATTGAAACCCTCATGTGTACAATAGAAAAATTTCGATTACAATGGAAAGGCTTCGAGAGGCGGTTCCTCCACCCTAAATTATGCCTACTGTGATCTAAGTTTCGTATTAATGGGAGTCTGAATAGGACTCTAAATTCGTGATTAATGTCGTTTTCGCTTGATGACAAATATTACCCAGTTTCCACCCCCAACTGTTGTCAAACCGTTTGTTTGAAGCTTCCCTGCTTTTCCCTGAATTTTGTGTGAAAATAGTCGAGCTAGAGCGACCACCCCTGGTTGCTACTCCAGTACTGATCGGGATTAGCTGAAATTGTACATAGAATTCCTAGATTATCAGACCTGGGACTGGCAAATCAACCTTCAGTGTGCATCTTCGGATAAGATTTCCCGAGTGAACGTTTCAACAATATCCGATACTGAAGTCCCGGAAAGTCTTAATTTGCAGTTCTTATTCATGGAAACTGAAAGAAAATTTTGAACACTATCGCGCAACGAAAAAAAAAAACATTCCCATTTTTTGGCATTAAAAATGCCTTACTCTTCACTATATGGGGCCGGGTGTCAATTAAAAGTTTCTAAAATAGTCGCGTAACCTTTTTTTGTCATAATTTTGAACGTTAATAACTCAGTCATTTGTTGATGGATTGTTATAATTTAACAACCAATCGATTCGGAAACTTTTAACTTAAACATGTATAACATCGTTGTTTCAGTATTTCAATAGCATACTATTTAAAAAATGGTTAGAATTGACCTATGTTTTCATCCACCAATCCCAGCTGAGGAAATTGACGTCATTTTCTTGTTCGGCATAGAAGGCTTTGCGTCATGCATAAAAACACCGCATCATTCTGCGTAGTTCGAAGAGAAATCTATAAATATAGGCGGCAAAATATTTCTTTGCCTAGTTGATGTTTGACTGTGAATGAAACAAGTAGCTTGTCCAGTGAGCTGATGACTGGATTGTATATGCGTTCACTTGCTGGGTTGTCGCTTTTGCATTATTTGTTGGTGAAATTTCCTGTTGTCTGTGCAACACCGTGTTCGCTTGAGTATCTTATATATCATCTAGCTATTGAAGAACCGAATCAGCATGGTTACAGATTCTTTTGAAATATCGCATGTATTAAGTAAATTTTTTGTCAATTTTGCCATTAAAAATGCCTTACACTTCGCTTCCCGAGGCTGGGTGTCAATTTAAAACATGCAAAACTAATCGCGTAACATTTTTCTGTCATAATTTTGAACGCTTATAACTCAGTCATTTGTTGATGGATTTATTTAATTCAACAACTAATCGATTCGGAAACGTTTAACTTAAACTTATGAGATAACGTCATTTTAATATTTCAATTGCATACCATTGAAAAATTGGTTTGAATAGAGAGAGTTTTTTTATTTTTGGTTCTCTGGTAACTATCAGACCAGTTTAGAATTATCGGTGATAGATTTTTCGGATATAATTTGCAGCGCTTGTTCCTCGATGATTTGTTAATGGATTTTCCTCATTTAAATGATTCCAACGCTTCAATATTGTAAGCTTAAAAATGTTTTAATTTGTCAACGGATCGGTTTGCATACTTAAATCTCAATTCCCATACGAACAAAACATTACAATGTGACTGAACAAGTTATTGTCCCACCAGGAATTAAACGCTTCAAAAGATTCAAAATTAAATTCTGAAACTTGTCTAAAAGCGGCCCCTCGGTTTAGTAGTTCCACAGGCTCACATATACAGTACAATTAGATGCAATATCATATAGTATCAAAGATCAAATAAAGGTAAGTTTACCTGCGATTTTACATGTATCGTTTGATTAGAAACCCTCGTAGAATTTGGTTAACCGCCAGTTTCAGTTCAATTATTATTTGCTTCAAAAAAATAAGCGTCTGATGGCTACACGCGTCCTAACTATGACAATGTTCATTCATGTGTTGATAACATCAAGTTACAATATGAACAAAATTTGGGAATTTTGTTGCTTATCCATTCCGTATATTCCTAATATGCCAAAGCGAAAATCATTTTAAGTAACTAAATACATGTTTTCTTCCTCGTATTGTTGCCAAATTATTTACCGACACTTTCCGAAGATTATCGACGATTTTGAAGGATTAATAAAATTACACCATTACTGAGATTACTGGTACAACATTCCCTTGGATCGATAAACTGTTTATAAAATTAATAAGTCCACCCAGTGAACGACCATTATTAGGTTAAAACTGGGGGTAAAGAAACGATATAAATCAAATCAAATTAATAAGTTTGTACGTTTCTCGAAAATTATCATCATAAAAAAATAGTTTCATTTGTTCAGGTTTGAATCTTTAGGTTGTTTGTATCTGAAATTGAGCTTTCAAGTAACTTTGAAGTGTAGTGAAGTTTAGTGTATCATCATAATTATCATCTTTATTTTTGTATTTATTACGAAGACCCTAGAAACGTTTCATTTTTAATGTTATTGTGCTCGGTCGTGTCTTGAATACAACCCTCTAATTATTTCTAATTGTAATTGTCTGTTACAAAGTAAACGAGTGAACAGGATTTAGAAAAAAATAATTGATTCCTTGTAGTGACATATTCTATAAAATATATCGAATCATTTTAAATCACTAAACAAAGGTCAACAGATATCATTCTCGTCTTAATTGTTTATTATATCCACTTTATTATTTACCTCGAAAAATGATTGATCGGTTATATTGGTTGATCTGGGCAGCCGGCTACCGAGAAAAAGAATATTAATTCATCAAACAAACAAGTACTTTCCTACTATATATTAAATATACCGACCTAAGTTATCTCTGTCATTAACATTGAAATATTAACGGATCTTCGTTATAGTTGAATTTTATCATTCAATTTATAATCTTGAAAGGCAAGCTGGAAAAAAACAAATAAAAATTTTCTCAGAAGAAAACCGGAAACTGATAAGATAAGCCGAAAATCATATAGTCGAATATGATTAGAAAATATTTGATGAGTCTGTTGAATGAAGAGATAATTTAGTAAAATAAAGTAATCAAATGTGAAACTTTCGGAGACTTGCAATTATCGCCTTTTACGACATCGAAGCAGAAACCCTGTGGATCTATTTTTGGTTAAGTTTTATTTTCCACAGGATTCCACACGGCATCTAGGCTGGCAGTGCCCAAAGGAAGACTATAGGTACCTACTATCGATCTCTTGAGGACCCAGGCCCTATTTCTTGTATGAAGATAATAGAGTCATAAGGAATAATGATTAACGAAACATGCTATTTTCGACAAACGTGTACAAACTTAGGAATTTTAGAAAGTAGGAGAGTAGCTTGAAAAAATGAGTACTATTTTTTCGAACGCTCTTCATCAAGCTCCGGAAAAGTGTTGCACCGCATTTTTTGGACGCTCGAGACCAAATTTTATTGAACTCCTGCATGTTCCCTGCTGCCTTACCAGTCTTCTTGAAGACCCCTTTTCACGATTGCCCAGTAACGTTCGATGGGTTGAAGCTAAGGACAATTTGGTGGATTGATATTTTTCTCAATGAAATGTATACCCTTTTCCGAAAGTCAATTGAGAGTGGTTTTGGCATAGTGAGCCGACGCTAAAACCGACCAAAACAGTGGAGGTGTACTATGCTTCTTATATAAAGGCAGCAATCTTTTCTGGGGACTCTCAGATCGATAGATTTCTGCATTTATAGTTCCGGTAGTGTAAAAATGGTTGACTTCAAACCACAGGAATATATTGCTTGCCATACCAATACCTTTCGACCGAAATTCTCCGCTTGAATCGACCTGTCCGCATCGCTCACACCCTCCTCAATGACGACAGTAAAGTATTGTGGACCTGGAAGGATTTTTGAGTCCTTCTTTACATAAGTCTCATCATCCATCAAAACGCATTCATCCGAACACTGCAAAAGACGCGAATACTATTTCCGGGCCCTTGTTGCTGCTCGCTTCTTCTGTTCTACACTTTGTTTCGAGATTTTCTGCTTCTTGTAGGTCTTCAGGTGATTTCGCCTCTTGATACGCTGGATCATTCCGATACTCGTTCCTGCGATACTCGACATTTTGAAAACGCAAAATTGCAACCGCATAAACAAGTAAACAAACGAAAGCTGACAGCCAAACGCACAGCATGCTGTGATCTGAGCATAAAAAACCATCACAAATACATGCGTACAACACAAATGTATGTGGATAGCTTATTTTCGATACACTCCTCGTAAGCTCGTTCCATTTTAGAGTTTGTGACCACTCTTACCGGTGCTCTCGGAATCGTAAGCTTGGGAATGGATACATTTGGTAGTCAACTAACAAGACCTATCCGATTGAAACTGATTTTAGTCACCAGCAACCCATTTTTCCGTTTTTTGCATCACTGCCAGGCGCGTACACAGGGGGGGGGTTTTAGGGGTTCAAACCCCCCCCCCCCCCCCCCCGAAACAAAAAATTATAACCCATGGGAAACATTGTGATATAAATTGTACATGTGTTGATTTATCACCATGTTCTAAACCCCCCCCCCCCCCCCCGAAAATTTTCTCTGGCTACGCGCCTGATCACTGCACAATATAACTACTGGAAATGTTCTACACTCTTAATCCTATAGTTCCAAAATCGGAAGTCGAATTCAAGATGAAATTCTAAAGCTTTGTATGTGACCATAAGACCTTTCATTTTTTGTTTGTGAAAATCGGTCACGCCATCTCTGAGAAAAGTTAGTAAGTAAATTTGAAATTGGATTTTTTATACAAATCATCCTGCAATTCCGGAACCGAAAGTCGAATCAAGATGAAGCTCAGGATTTTCTTATGGAACCATAAGACCTTTTATTTGAATCTGATTTTGTGAAAATCGGTTCAGCCATCTTCGAAAAAAATTAGTACACATTTTTTGTTCAGACGGCGGACTATAAACACCTAAATTGAGAACAAATTATCGGCATAATTGTAACCAATATTGTGTGGACACCTTTCTTTTTTAAATAAAAACACTGGAATACCTTTCAAAACTGAACTGAAACTCTGTATCCACCTTGGCTTTATATACTTGTTAGGAGCAGAGCCGGTGAAACATCTTAATTGGGTAATTTTTAGTACCGGGGAGAACACTCGTCTCGTGAATCGAACGGCGCACAAAACAAATCCATAAACCTACACTCGGGTCCAATAAAAACAAAGATTTATGGTATGCTGATTTTAAGCCAGTTTAAATAAAGCAGTCATCAGCAAAAAATAAGCATGTTTATATAATCGTCAACGCAAACTCAATGTGTGAGATATTAGATGTACTGAGATGGTTAACACATCAACTGGTAGTGCTTTTACGATATTACGCGAGAATCTGGTCAATGCATCAGGGATCCAGAGAGCTGTTCGGTACTGTTTAATCGCATTAAAAAAGATTTCTTTCGTAGGTATGAAGCAGTGGATGAAACATGGATCTACCGTTTTTCTTCGTTGTCATATCAGCATTCAGATGGAGAAAGCCGTCCGAAAACACAACAGGTAGCTGGAAAAATCATTGCGGCAGTTTTTAGATGCTCGAGGTATAATTAGCATCGACTATCTTGAAAAGGAAAGTACCATCGAAAGTGATTATTGCATTGAGTTATTGATGAGTTTGATGTACGACAACTGAAAAACGACCTCATATGAAGAAGGAATTCAATAAATTGGGCTCCAATCTGTTTCCTCACTAATTTTTCTTTGCTGATCTCAAAAAGATACAGGGAAAAGCCTATTTTGAGGCCATCCACAAATCATTCTATAAGCTTGGTATAGAAAATTTGGAAAAGTGCTGGAATGATTGAATTGCATTCGAATCTGATTATGTAGATAAATAAAAAATATTCTTGCACAAGAGATGATATTTTCCTTGTTTTCCTGGACTTTTTGATCGATGTGTTAGCAACCTTCTTTACGGTAGTATCGAACCGCATAGAGTGCAAGTCGATTCGATACTAAATCTTATTTTGTGTGAGTGATATGACAAAGGCAAATTTTGGTTAATGTAGCAGGTATGGATTCTTCTTCAAAATAGCGACTGACAACAAAATAACATTGAAATATTTCGGCTTTATTATCCGGCGTTAATCAAGAAAATATTCAACCCGGGAAGATGCTTGATCACATCAGGAATTAAATTACAGTAAATCATGCAAGAGATCTGACAAAACGAAATATCTGTCGTTGCCATTTGGGAATGTTAAAAATAAAGGAGAAAAGAACATTATTTTTCAAAAAACTAATCATTGTTTGGCAAGCAATCCGTAGCTTCAGACTGACAAGTTTATTCATTTATTCATTTATTTCGTCATGCAAATGTAGACTTCACTTACATATTACGCGTTATTTCTACGACAAAGCTGAGATTATATTTGATTTTTTGACCTAGAAGTTCGCAGTATTGATTGTAATGGCGAATTTTTGGATTGACTGGACTGAATTTTACATAATTTGTTCTAGTCTGTCTTTCTAAAAATAATTTCCTGAAACGTAATTGACGGCTAAGTATATAAAAATTTAGTTGCGATAATAATAGAGCTGATTGAATGCGTTGAGAGATAATGTCGCTAATAAAATAAAGCATTGCAAAGTCGCGGCGTTCTTTAAGTGCTTGTATATTGATGAGCATGCAGCGTGCTTCATATGATGTTAGTGGAAATGCTGTCCAATTCAATTTACGAAGTGCATATAAAAGAAATTGTTTTTGGATCGATTCAATGCGTTCTTCATGAATAATATTATAAGAATTCCATACTACGCTGCAATATTCCAAAATGGGGCTGACATATGTACTATATAGAAATTATATAGAATATGGTTATTTTATAGAAATAAACTATCAAAAATAAAGAGGTAGCTAATGAAAAAAATATTCTTAAAACTGATATTTTTACATAATGCACCCTACCTCCAGAAGCAGGGGCTTAAGCCGAATAAAAATTGGAATATTCTTATGGTATCTTAAGACCTTTCATTTGAATCTGAGTTTTTGGAAATCGGTTCAGCCATCTTCGAAAAGATTGAGTGACACTATTTCACATTTTTGTGCATATCACCCTGTAATTCCGGAACCGGAAGTCGGATTCAATTGAAATTTAGGAACTTTGTATAGGACCGTGAAGTCTTTCATTTGAATTCGAGTTTGTGAAAATCGATTCAAACATCTCCGGGAAAAGTGAGTGACATTATTTTCACAGTTTCGGTGCATTATTTCCACAATTTTGTTGCATATCACCCGGTAATGCTGACCATAAGGTCTTGTATTTGAATCTAAGTTTGCGAAACTCGATTCAACCATCTTTGAGAAAATTAGGTGACATTAATTTCACATTTTGGTGCATATCACCCTATAGCTCCGGAACAGGTTTATCGGATCCAAATGAGATTCAGGAACTTTGTATGGGACCATGAGACCTTTCATTTTAATTTAAGTTTTGCAGCTATCTTCGAGAAAAGTGTGTGACAATGTTTGACACACACACATACACACACAGCCATTGGATCAGCTTGTCGAATTCGGATGAAAGTCGGTTTTTGCAGTGATTGTATAGCCTTTCTAATGAGGAAGACAACAAAAAATTTTTTTTTTCAAAAAAACGACTTTGAGACTGAGAATTTGAGATAACTTCATAAATCAGCGTAGAAAAAAAACGGTAAAATAGAAAAAAGAATTATTTTCTATGCTAAATGGCTTAGAAATGCATGAAAGATCCAGATCTGGTAAAATCTGAAATATGGAGCATAAATTCCGGCTCAACGAAAACAATACACACATAATATCTTAACGTTTGTTCCTCAATAAAAAAAATGTTAGTTTTTCGTTTGGAAACTATCAACTTGCTGGAAAAACACTCCCTTGAACGAGCCATCAAGAGTTATTCGTGATGTTCAGAATGTTAAATTTAGAGAAAACAATTATCTATTGTAACATGACTACTCTACGTCGCGCAATCTAAGATAACGTTCCCACGCATCAAAAACCACGCTTGACGATACGCTTTAAAAACCATGCAGAACTATACGCGCTCGTCGAAATTAAACAGACAACCTAAAAAGCGACACTTTCCCAAAAACACCCTTGTGAGCATGTATCGCGTACCACTTGTAAACAACCTTCTTGACACACAAAATAAATACGGACATAAAACAGATCAACCAAGAAATGCTGCCCTAAGCATAACAAAACATGTACCGTAAGACAGGAACTCACCGATTCAGGTCAAGTACGACCGTACACTCACGACAAGACACTCTCTCGCTCTTTAGAACAGATTGAACAAACTTAAAATTACTCGCTTCTGATTCTCACACTCTTCTCTCGCGCTCTCCCTCCGTCATCAAACATGGCCTTGCGAAGTAACGCGATTGGCTAACCCTTATGTACTATTACTTCCTCTACCAAATATGTTAACTAGAGAAAAAGTTAGAACAGAAGAAGAGAAGCTTAGATATAAAAGGTAGAGTTAACTAAAAATAAAGGAGATTTTTATGATTCATGATTCGTGATTCAATTCGGAGTTCTGAGTTAAGTTAATTCAAGGACATCCAAGAGGTGCGAACTTGATCAGTTAATAAGCTAGTCTTGAAAATATCATTGTCGATGATAATACACAGGTGAACGTTTGTCGTCTTATTTAGCTGGTATTTGTTAGAGTTTGTGTTAAAACACAGTTGCTACTACGAATAAACAACGATGCTGTTCAACTAAAACAGCGGTTTTACTTCGATTCGAAAGAATGAAGTAAGAGTTCTTAACCGAAGCCCTGGGTTGGCGGTTCAATGCATAGGGCGCTGGCATTACAAGCCAGTTTTCGCATGTTCGAGCCTCGACCTGGATGGATTCTTGGTGTCAGTAGGATCATAGTACTAGCCATGCTACATTCTGTACACTAAGAATCGGCTGGGAAATCGTTTGAAACAGAAAGGCCAAATTCCACAAAAGGAATGTAATGCTAAGACTTTATTTTTTTCTTAACCGAACTAGCCATTCTTGAGCTATTAATAGATAAAATTTACTGCCGAAAATAATAATAGTCATTGTGTCAGACGAGAAAACGGTGAATTAAAAATCCCAATATACGTTCTAGACTGCGCAGTACAAGTTTAAAGGCATGATCCGAAAGATTTTATATAAATCCTATAATGAATTTTCATTCTGGTATTCAGGAAGGAGCTGGCATTCTCCGTTATCTGCTCATTATAGTAAATCTTGCAAAAGATCTAACAAAACGATATATACAAAGAGAGAAGATGGAGATTCTTGTTCATCGGACCTTAGTTAAGTTCTGATATAGTCCTCGATACACATAATATTCAGAAAGTAACATAACTGTAACTGTATCTATTCCACCGAATACCAGATATCCTTTTACACAGGGCCGGTAAAAGAGGTGGGTACGGTGGGTAGTACTACCCACCCGAAAATTCCACAGGTGGGTAATTAATCTTTTGCCTCAAAATAGGCCTCAGTTTCAGCGATAACCTCTTCTTTAGTGCGAAATTTCTTACCGGTGAGCATTTTTTTCAAGTCTGCGAACAACCAGTAGTCTTTGGGAGCCAAATCTGGCGAATATGGGAGCAATTCGATTTTCAAATCATGTAGTTTTGCCATTGTTTTGATTGACTTGTGATCCGGTGCGTTGTCTTGATGAAACGATTTTTTCTTTCTTTGTCATATGCGGTCGTTTCTATGCAATTTTAGCCTTCAAATTTTCCAATAATTCTATATAATATTCATTGTTAATGGTATATTTTTATAAGCGATAAATATTACACCACGCATATCCTTTAAAGCTGATTGTTGTGTTTTCGGGTGCTTTGGACGAAGTTCATCAGTTGCTGTTCACTTAGATGACGAACGTTTTGATTCCGGAGTGAAGTGATGAATCCATGTTTCATCCATTGTCACATATCGACGCAAAAATTCCGGTTTATTACGTTTAAATATAGCCAAACACTTCTCAGAACCATCAACACGTTCTCGTTTTTGGTCAACAGTTAGCAAACGCGGCAACCAATTTGAACAGAGCTTTCTCATAATTTAAATACTCATGCAATATAGAGCCTTCACGATGTCTGCTAAGGCACGCAGCTTCACTTTTCGATCATTTAAAATGATTTTGTGGATTTTGTTAATACTTTCTGGCCTCATTTGGATGTCCACTGCGCTCTGCATCAACGGTGTCTCTACGACCACATTTGAAGTCAGCAAACCAACCTTTTATTGTTGTTTCCGATGGAGCGGAGTCTCCATAATACTTTTCGCTTGAACGATATTTTTCCCATCACGAAGCAGTGTAAAAATAAAACACGAAATTGTTTTTGATCCATTGTTATAAAAACAACAAAAGTAGCCCCAATAAGCACAATAACTCATAAACTAATAAATACAATATCATGAAAAGTTAACAGCTATCTTTTAAAGGTTAGTATTAACTGAAAAAAGGGTGATTGCAATGAAACTAGCACCATCTATGTGTTAGGACCGGGACTTTGCGACCCACGCGTTAAGCATCTTATTAATACAAATCACTCGAGTATCTTGTATCTAAGTACGGAAAAACCGTTTACCAACTTTCCGAACCGGCAAAAGAAATGTTACCAGAAGTTGTAATTTTCTGCTTGCATTCTCATAAACAATAAGTTCGTCAGAGACTCGAGTGATTTGCATTGATGAGATGCTTAAGCAAGACTTTTCTGACGAAGGGTGAAAGTTATGTTACTAAAAGACTTGCTCAAATGAACCGGGTTGCCCACAAACAGTGGTTATATTTCAAAAATCTACATCTTAACCATTTTTTGACTGATTTTCGATATATCGTAATATATATATATATGTAATATTTCGGCTTTATTATCCGGCGTTAATCAAGAAAATATTCAACCCGGGAAGATGCTTGATCACATCAGGAATTAAATTACAGTAAATCATGCAAGAGATCTGACAAAACGAAATATCTGTCGTTGCCATTTGGGAATGTTAAAAATAAAGGAGAAAAGAACATTATTTTTCAAAAAACTAATCATTGTTTGGCAAGCAATCCGTAGCTTCAGACTGACAAGTTTATTCATTTATTCATTTATTTCGTCATGCAAATGTAGACTTCACTTACATATTACGCGTTATTTCTACGACAAAGCTGAGATTATATTTGATTTTTTGACCTAGAAGTTCGCAGTATTGATTGTAATGGCGAATTTTTGGATTGACTGGACTGAATTTTACATAATTTGTTCTAGTCTGTCTTTCTAAAAATAATTTCCTGAAACGTAATTGACGGCTAAGTATATAAAAATTTAGTTGCGATAATAATAGAGCTGATTGAATGCGTTGAGAGATAATGTCGCTAATAAAATAAAGCATTGCAAAGTCGCGGCGTTCTTTAAGTGCTTGTATATTGATGAGCATGCAGCGTGCTTCATATGATGTTAGTGGAAATGCTGTCCAATTCAATTTACGAAGTGCATATAAAAGAAATTGTTTTTGGATCGATTCAATGCGTTCTTCATGAATAATATTATAAGAATTCCATACTACGCTGCAATATTCCAAAATGGGGCTGACATATGTACTATATAGAAATTATATAGAATATGGTGATTTGCATTGATGAGATGCTTAAGCAAGACTTTTCTGACGAAGGGTGAAAGTTATGTTACTAAAAGACTTGCTCAAATGAACCGGGTTGCCCACAAACAGTGGTTATATTTCAAAAATCTACATCTTAACCATTTTTTGACTGATTTTCGATATATCGTAATATATATATATATATGTAATATTTCGGCTTTATTATCCGGCGTTAATCAAGAAAATATTCAACCCGGGAAGATGCTTGATCACATCAGGAATTAAATTACAGTAAATCATGCAAGAGATCTGACAAAACGAAATATCTGTCGTTGCCATTTGGGAATGTTAAAAATAAAGGAGAAAAGAACATTATTTTTCAAAAAACTAATCATTGTTTGGCAAGCAATCCGTAGCTTCAGACTGACAAGTTTATTCATTTATTCATTTATTTCGTCATGCAAATGTAGACTTCACTTACATATTACGCGTTATTTCTACGACAAAGCTGAGATTATATTTGATTTTTTGACCTAGAAGTTCGCAGTATTGATTGTAATGGCGAATTTTTGGATTGACTGGACTGAATTTTACATAATTTGTTCTAGTCTGTCTTTCTAAAAATAATTTCCTGAAACGTAATTGACGGCTAAGTATATAAAAATTTAGTTGCGATAATAATAGAGCTGATTGAATGCGTTGAGAGATAATGTCGCTAATAAAATAAAGCATTGCAAAGTCGCGGCGTTCTTTAAGTGCTTGTATATTGATGAGCATGCAGCGTGCTTCATATGATGTTAGTGGAAATGCTGTCCAATTCAATTTACGAAGTGCATATAAAAGAAATTGTTTTTGGATCGATTCAATGCGTTCTTCATGAATAATATTATAAGAATTCCATACTACGCTGCAATATTCCAAAATGGGGCTGACATATGTACTATATAGAAATTATATAGAATATGGTTATTTTATAGAAATAAACTATCAAAAATAAAGAGGTAGCTAATGAAAAAAATATTCTTAAAACTGATATTTTTACATAATGCACCCTACCTCCAGAAGCAGGGGCTTAAGCCGAATAAAAATTGGAATATTCTTATGGTATCTTAAGACCTTTCATTTGAATCTGAGTTTTTGGAAATCGGTTCAGCCATCTTCGAAAAGATTGAGTGACACTATTTCACATTTTTGTGCATATCACCCTGTAATTCCGGAACCGGAAGTCGGATTCAATTGAAATTTAGGAACTTTGTATAGGACCGTGAAGTCTTTCATTTGAATTCGAGTTTGTGAAAATCGATTCAAACATCTCCGGGAAAAGTGAGTGACATTATTTTCACAGTTTCGGTGCATTATTTCCACAATTTTGTTGCATATCACCCGGTAATGCTGACCATAAGGTCTTGTATTTGAATCTAAGTTTGCGAAACTCGATTCAACCATCTTTGAGAAAATTAGGTGACATTAATTTCACATTTTGGTGCATATCACCCTATAGCTCCGGAACAGGTTTATCGGATCCAAATGAGATTCAGGAACTTTGTATGGGACCATGAGACCTTTCATTTTAATTTAAGTTTTGCAGCTATCTTCGAGAAAAGTGTGTGACAATGTTTGACACACACACATACACACACAGCCATTGGATCAGCTTGTCGAATTCGGATGAAAGTCGGTTTTTGCAGTGATTGTATAGCCTTTCTAATGAGGAAGACAACAAAAAAATTTTTTTTTTCAAAAAAACGACTTTGAGACTGAGAATTTGAGATAACTTCATAAATCAGCGTAGAAAAAAAACGGTAAAATAGAAAAAAGAATTATTTTCTATGCTAAATGGCTTAGAAATGCATGAAAGATCCAGATCTGGTAAAATCTGAAATATGGAGCATAAATTCCGGCTCAACGAAAACAATACACACATAATATCTTAACGTTTGTTCCTCAATAAAAAAAATGTTAGTTTTTCGTTTGGAAACTATCAACTTGCTGGAAAAACACTCCCTTGAACGAGCCATCAAGAGTTATTCGTGATGTTCAGAATGTTAAATTTAGAGAAAACAATTATCTATTGTAACATGACTACTCTACGTCGCGCAATCTAAGATAACGTTCCCACGCATCAAAAACCACGCTTGACGATACGCTTTAAAAACCATGCAGAACTATACGCGCTCGTCGAAATTAAACAGACAACCTAAAAAGCGACACTTTCCCAAAAACACCCTTGTGAGCATGTATCGCGTACCACTTGTAAACAACCTTCTTGACACACAAAATAAATACGGACATAAAACAGATCAACCAAGAAATGCTGCCCTAAGCATAACAAAACATGTACCGTAAGACAGGAACTCACCGATTCAGGTCAAGTACGACCGTACACTCACGACAAGACACTCTCTCGCTCTTTAGAACAGATTGAACAAACTTAAAATTACTCGCTTCTGATTCTCACACTCTTCTCTCGCGCTCTCCCTCCGTCATCAAACATGGCCTTGCGAAGTAACGCGATTGGCTAACCCTTATGTACTATTACTTCCTCTACCAAATATGTTAACTAGAGAAAAAGTTAGAACAGAAGAAGAGAAGCTTAGATATAAAAGGTAGAGTTAACTAAAAATAAAGGAGATTTTTATGATTCATGATTCGTGATTCAATTCGGAGTTCTGAGTTAAGTTAATTCAAGGACATCCAAGAGGTGCGAACTTGATCAGTTAATAAGCTAGTCTTGAAAATATCATTGTCGATGATAATACACAGGTGAACGTTTGTCGTCTTATTTAGCTGGTATTTGTTAGAGTTTGTGTTAAAACACAGTTGCTACTACGAATAAACAACGATGCTGTTCAACTAAAACAGCGGTTTTACTTCGATTCGAAAGAATGAAGTAAGAGTTCTTAACCGAAGCCCTGGGTTGGCGGTTCAATGCATAGGGCGCTGGCATTACAAGCCAGTTTTCGCATGTTCGAGCCTCGACCTGGATGGATTCTTGGTGTCAGTAGGATCATAGTACTAGCCATGCTACATTCTGTACACTAAGAATCGGCTGGGAAATCGTTTGAAACAGAAAGGCCAAATTCCACAAAAGGAATGTAATGCTAAGACTTTATTTTTTTCTTAACCGAACTAGCCATTCTTGAGCTATTAATAGATAAAATTTACTGCCGAAAATAATAATAGTCATTGTGTCAGACGAGAAAACGGTGAATTAAAAATCCCAATATACGTTCTAGACTGCGCAGTACAAGTTTAAAGGCATGATCCGAAAGATTTTATATAAATCCTATAATGAATTTTCATTCTGGTATTCAGGAAGGAGCTGGCATTCTCCGTTATCTGCTCATTATAGTAAATCTTGCAAAAGATCTAACAAAACGATATATACAAAGAGAGAAGATGGAGATTCTTGTTCATCGGACCTTAGTTAAGTTCTGATATAGTCCTCGATACACATAATATTCAGAAAGTAACATAACTGTAACTGTATCTATTCCACCGAATACCAGATATCCTTTTACACAGGGCCGGTAAAAGAGGTGGGTACGGTGGGTAGTACTACCCACCCGAAAATTCCACAGGTGGGTAATTAATCTTTTGCCTCAAAATAGGCCTCAGTTTCAGCGATAACCTCTTCTTTAGTGCGAAATTTCTTACCGGTGAGCATTTTTTTCAAGTCTGCGAACAACCAGTAGTCTTTGGGAGCCAAATCTGGCGAATATGGGAGCAATTCGATTTTCAAATCATGTAGTTTTGCCATTGTTTTGATTGACTTGTGATCCGGTGCGTTGTCTTGATGAAACGATTTTTTCTTTCTTTGTCATATGCGGTCGTTTCTATGCAATTTTAGCCTTCAAATTTTCCAATAATTCTATATAATATTCATTGTTAATGGTATATTTTTATAAGCGATAAATATTACACCACGCATATCCTTTAAAGCTGATTGTTGTGTTTTCGGGTGCTTTGGACGAAGTTCATCAGTTGCTGTTCACTTAGATGACGAACGTTTTGATTCCGGAGTGAAGTGATGAATCCATGTTTCATCCATTGTCACATATCGACGCAAAAATTCCGGTTTATTACGTTTAAATATAGCCAAACACTTCTCAGAACCATCAACACGTTCTCGTTTTTGGTCAACAGTTAGCAAACGCGGCAACCAATTTGAACAGAGCTTTCTCATAATTTAAATACTCATGCAATATAGAGCCTTCACGATGTCTGCTAAGGCACGCAGCTTCACTTTTCGATCATTTAAAATGATTTTGTGGATTTTGTTAATACTTTCTGGCCTCATTTGGATGTCCACTGCGCTCTGCATCAACGGTGTCTCTACGACCACATTTGAAGTCAGCAAACCAACCTTTTATTGTTGTTTCCGATGGAGCGGAGTCTCCATAATACTTTTCGCTTGAACGATATTTTTCCCATCACGAAGCAGTGTAAAAATAAAACACGAAATTGTTTTTGATCCATTGTTATAAAAACAACAAAAGTAGCCCCAATAAGCACAATAACTCATAAACTAATAAATACAATATCATGAAAAGTTAACAGCTATCTTTTAAAGGTTAGTATTAACTGAAAAAAGGGTGATTGCAATGAAACTAGCACCATCTATGTGTTAGGACCGGGACTTTGCGACCCACGCGTTAAGCATCTTATTAATACAAATCACTCGAGTATCTTGTATCTAAGTACGGAAAAACCGTTTACCAACTTTCCGAACCGGCAAAAGAAATGTTACCAGAAGTTGTAATTTTCTGCTTGCATTCTCATAAACAATAAGTTCGTCAGAGACTCGAGTGATTTGCATTGATGAGATGCTTAAGCAAGACTTTTCTGACGAAGGGTGAAAGTTATGTTACTAAAAGACTTGCTCAAATGAACCGGGTTGCCCACAAACAGTGGTTATTTTTCAAAAATCTACATCTTAACCATTTTTTGACTGATTTTCGATATATCGGCGATTGTCTCAGCTACTTTCGGACTGAAACTCCAGAGAAAATGGTGGATCCACTGTTCCATACCAACGCAAGAAATCTTTTCAATTGCAACTAAAAGATTTGGCTTTTGTTCTACTGTAAGCGCACTCGGCACCCTTTTGAAAAAGACCATTTTCATGCTCAGATTTTTGAGTTGATCTGCTAACCATCTCAGCACACCTAATTTCATGAAACAATGGATTTTGCGTTGATCCATCACGATTATCGAAACTTGAAAAACAATTTTTCCGACTGACTGATTCAAGCCACATTTCGCACTATTTTTTTGCATCACAAAGCTTTGTTTTTAATGGATGCGAGTACGCGTAACACCTCTCAACCCATAGCAGGGCTTCAAAGAGCAATGTTTTATCAATACAAGGAATTCGCAGACACAAATAAGTTTATACGGAACACAAAGGACTGCTGCCTTAATATTCCACGTACGTAAAATCACCCACCTGAGCTTAACATGTCTCACCGGCCCTGATTTTACAGATCCAAATAGGTCATCACATCAAATGAAACCTACACACTTGAATTTGATTGTTCCTTTCTGTCGTTGCCGTTTGAGCATGTTATTTAGAGCCGAAGTTTCTACAAAAATTACTTTCTGTCATTATGATCTTTTTGAGTACTTTTGACTGTAGCTTTTTCCGGTGGTACGGAGATTGAAAATTGGAGAAAAGTTTATTATTTTTTAAAAAACAAACATCGTTTGGCAAGCAATCCGTAGCCTCAGACTGAAACGTTGCTAATCGTCTTGTCCCCAACCATTCATGGGAAATCGTTATTGAACACCTTCTATACAGATCATTAGTCTTTGGGAGTCATATAATCATTTTTAGTTGAAAAAATTCCTATTATGGTATTATCTGTGAAATTTTAAAAATCAATGAAACAGCTCTCGGTAAATAAACTGTTTCATAATTCATTCTGTCTAGGTAAAATCTATTTGCAGATATTACAAGCGAATCCGAAAACGATTTGAAATGTTCGAATTTTCTCCACTTTCAGTGATTAATAATATCTACTAGAATAAGTCAAGCCTTAATCCATGCCCTTGACAGCAAAATCATTACCATTTTGATTCCAACTATCCTAGGCGTATCCGATGGTGCCTTCAGCAGCCCATACGTTAATCTTATTTCAGTTATCAATCTAGGCAAACTCAGATAATAGAACATTTTAGAAATCCTATCCCATCGGATCTAATCAGAAAAACTCCTTCCGAAGATAATCTATTTCTGGGTCCCTAATAAAACCACTCAATGATACACGGCCGGAGCCAATCATTCACCTACCGAACTCCAATGAAGATTTCGCCTAGCCATTTAGCCAGGGATCCATCTATTTCGCATTGAAAGGGAACCGCCCATTAGCTGGATGATCTGCTCCGATACAAATATCAACCGCCATCGGAAGGAACCCGGAGAAACGGAACATCGGAAGATTCATTCCCTTCCATAAATGCTCGTTAATGGTCTATTAGTCACACAATGGCACTCTGCTCCGTTCGGTCAAGGACACTCTGCTATTAATCTACCAATTGTATGATGGTCCTGAGAATATCCTGTCGAGAGAAGAAGGTTTTTTTGTTGTTGTTGCTATGATTCCAATGTGGATGGCAAATGTTTCTCGACCCCCGACTTTCTACGCATTTCACAGCAGGCAATATTTATGTGTGTCTATCCAAGGCACAAAGTTAGCCATTGAATGGAGTTGTTTAAGCATCACAAACATAATAATAAATTATTTACAATACTGTTTACGCCATGGGTGCTATTCTATAGCCACAACGTTGACAGTTTGCTAGTTAAATATTATGATGGTGTATTCAACGATAACTTCAAATGACCACTCTATCCTACACATAAGTCAGACGGGACGAATTATCATATTGTCCGGTTTCTTACGAACCACAAAAATCATGAATAATTTGCGCTTCAAGTATCTCTCATCGTCTCGCAAGTCCGTCTGAACCAACCTGAACGATTACTCGCAAGGGAACGGAACAAAAATCGTAAGAAGCCCATATGTTTCATAAATAGATCAAACTTTTGTGATATGTGTTGTGTACTACATATTTTGGTAGCGATCCTTTTATAAGCACGTTTCCAGAAATTTGTTTCTTTCGGAAAATTGACTTTCTTAGTAAAATTATTGTGCTGTGGTTTCTTTCCGATTCTTCTACGGAGGACAATTCTTTTGATGTAAAATCGCAATCCAAGCTTTTCCATGGAAATATTAATGGGATTTGCGAGGAAGAAATTATTTTAGGCTAGATACTGATAAAACAGTTAAATTTATGTAGTTCACGACAGGTATGAAGCTGAACTTTGAATAAACGGCACTTTTATTACATGAACCTAACTAAACAGGAGCAGTGAGTTGAACTTTCAGATTTTTTTATCATAATACTTTGTGGTTTTTCGAAATAGGGACAACGTCACTTTGACGAAAGACGTTCTTTTTTTGTAAAAAATATTTCCAATCCATATGGTATTTCTCTTGTCATCCGAACAGTTTCGTTGAAATAAAAATATTTCCATAGAGCGAATTTTTACTTTAGGTAGATTCGAGTTCGTTCAGATCGCTTGAGGTTATTCACAGACGTGTATTTCAACACTTACGTCACTTATTCGGTAACATTCGTGGAAATCAGAAATAACACATTTGAACTTTATCAAGTTTTTGTCATAAACTTATCAAACAATCCAACAGAACCTTTTAACGCGTATAAAATTAATTGATTCAGGCATCTTCGAAAATATTTATAGTATTGAAATGACTGTGCTTTGTCGGTTACGTCTTTTATAAGATAATACCTCCCGAATCGGTAATATTAGTCTTAACCATTCCTGCCTTGATGCACGATCTCGTAGTAGCTATTAAATAAGTCTAAGTTCATTCAAATCTGTTATGTGATTCCCGAAAAAAAATTGAGCCGATATAAAGTATTGCGGTTTGACGGTTCTATAAATTATACCATCATATCTTTGAAGCCGGAAATGTTAACCATTTTACCTTTGAACTTTGAACCGATGACCCTATGGTAGCTTTTAAACAAGCCTAAGATTGTTGAAATCGGTAAAGCCAAGTTGGAGAAAAGTGAGCAAAAAATATAGAATATACGGAAAAAAGATTTTCCCGATCTCGTCAATCGGAGTCGAATGGTACTTATTAAATTTTTCAATATTATGTATCCATTCAATGGACAATGCAAAAAGCGATCTATCGACGATTATACATAATTGCGAGCGATACTTGCGGCTGCCATTTTGAAGCAAAAAGTAAAAATTGATTTTAGATTTTCGGTGAAACGACTTTCTGCACAACGGCATTCGTTGAAATGACTTTCAATGAACAGACTTTCGGTGAAACGACTTTCTGATGAAACGACTCTTCGGAGAACCGACTTTCTTGTGAAACGATTTTCTGGGGAACCAATTTTTAGGTGAAACGACTTTCGGTGAAACATCTTTCTAGTGAAATGACTTTCAGTAGAACTGCTTTTGGCGAAACAACTTTCTGCGAAACGACTTTCGGTGAATCGACTGTCGATGAAACGGTTTTCCGTGAAACGAACTTCCGTAAAACGACTTCCGGCGAAACGACTTTTGCTGAAACGATTTTCGGAGAAACGATTTCTGGTGAAACGACTCTCCGTGAAACGATTGTCTGAGAAACGACTTTCTATGAAACGACTTTCGACGAAACAACTTTTGACGGAATGAGTTTCGGCGAAACTACTTTGGATTAAATTACTTTCGGTAAAACGACATTCTGTGAAACGACTTTCTGGTAAAACAATTTTCTGGTAAAACAATTTTCTGGTAAAACGATTTTCAGTGAAAAGATTTTTTTTGATGAAACGATTTTCTGGTGAAAAGACTTTTGCTGAAACGATTTTCTAGAGATTAGAATTTTTGGTGAAACGACTTTCTGGAGAAACGATTTTCTGGAGAAAAGAATTTTTGATGGAACGATTTTGTGGAGAAAAGAATTTCTGGTGGAACGACTTTCGGTGAAACGACTTTCTGGTGAAACAATTTTCTGGAGAAAAGAAATTTTCATGAATCGATTTACTGATTAAACGATTTTCTGATCAACCGACTGTCGGTGAAACGATTTTCTGATGAAACGACTTTCTGGCGAAACGATTTTCTGGTCAAACGACTTTCTGGAGAAAAGAATTTTTGGTGAAACGATTTTCCTGAGAAAAGAATTTTTGATGGAACGATTTTGTGGGAAGAGAATTTCTGGTGGAACGACTTTCGGTGAAACGACTTTCTGGCGAAACGACTTTCTGGTGAAACGACTATTTTGACGAAACGACTCTCTGGAGAAAAGACTTTGTGGTGAAACGAACTTCTGGAGAAAAGAATTTTTGATGAAACGATTTTCTGATCAACTGATTGTCGGTGAAACGACTTTCTGATGAAACGACTTTCTGGCGAAACGACTTTCTGGTCAAACGACTTTCTGGAGAAAAGAATTTTTGGTGAAACGATTTTCCTGAGAAAAGAATTTTTGATGGAACGATTTTGTGAAGAAAAGAATTTCTGGTGGAACGACTTTCGGTGAAACGACTTTCTGGCGAAACGACTTTCTGGCGAAACGACTATTTTGACGAAACGACTTTCTGGAGAAAAGACTTTGTGGTGAAACGATTTTCCTGAGAAAAGAATTTCTGGTGGAACGACTTTCGGTGAAACGACTTTCTGGTGAAACGACATTCTAGAGAAAAGAATTTCTGGTGAAACGATTTTCTGGAGAAAAGAATTTTTGATGGAACGATTTTCTGGAGAAAAGAATTTCTGGTGAAACGATTTTCTGGAGAAAAGAATTTTTGATGGAACTATTTTCTGGAGAAAAAAGTTTCTAGTGAAACGATTTTCTGGAGAAAAGAAGCTCTGGTGAAACGATTTTCTGGAGAAAAGAAGCTCTGGTGAAACGACTTTCTGGAGAAAAGAATTTCTGGTGAAACGATTTTCTGATGAAACGTCTTTCTGATCAACCGACTGTCGGTGAAACGACTTTCTGATGATACGACTTTCTTGTGTAATGACATTCTGAGGAAACGACTTTCTGGAGAAACGACTTTGTGGTGAAACGACTTTCTTGTGAAATGATTTTTTGATTTGATTTTTTCTGGTGAAATGATTTTCTTTAAAAAAAGAATTTCTGGTGAAATGACCTTCGTCAAAACGCTTTTCGTCGAAACGACTTTCGTCAAAACGACTTTTATCAATTTTTTTCCAAATGGCTGTAGCCGAAAACGGACAATTCCTTCAACAACCTGTTGTATCAGTGATTTCAAAATTACTCAAGTTGTTCAATAAAAACATTGAAAAAAATCCTAATCCACTTCTCACCGAAAAAAAATCGATTTTGAAAATACAAAAAAGATTTACAAAACAAAACCATTTTTGATTTGTTGAGTTGAGCACATTAAAGGTAAAAAGTTATTTAATTTATATTAATGTAATTTTATCGAAAACTTAACCGACGAAAGTCATAATTATTTCATAATTCAATGAAACTTACGACTTTATGAGAAGATATTGTCTAATATAGCAACCTAGTATATTTTAGTAAATCAAAAATTTCATTGAAACGAGTTTATGCCATTGAAGAATATTGCATTATTACGTCTTTTTTTTAGTTTTGAGGAAAGATCGAAACATCGACCGATTGAATTTTAAACAAATATTTATAGGAAAATATTTTTCGTTCATCTTTTGAATTAGAATACCTTTTCGCCTCTACTTTGCCACCAGGAATAGGCGCAAAACAATGCTTAGGGTACTGGTCTTACAAGCCAGATGTTGTCTGTTCAAGCCCCGATCTGGAAGGAGTGGCTTAGTGACAGTAGGATCGTAGCACCAGCCATTCAATGGCTCTGTACACTTAGAATCGGCTGAGAAGTCTATTGAAACAGAAGGTTAAATTTCACTTTGGATATAGTCATTTTTACGAAAAAGGCGGGTGGGTAATGTCAGAGACATAACTGGATGTATTGAATACGAAAACAATTGACATGTTCCTTAACACTTCCGAGTATCAATTAGTTGATCAATTGTATGAATTATGCAAGCATTCCCCTGTTTTACATTTTTTGCTAAAACAAAGATGGCTTTAATTGATCTCGATTACTGTGAATTTCTAGATTTGCACTAAACTCAGGTTTTCTACCATCGATTTGCGAAGAAGAAATCCTAACTGATCCATTTTTTGTTAAGAGGATTCTTTTAACGTGATTTCGTTTATGGCTTTTTCACTAATGGGCGGTCCTAACGGCTATAAAAAAGCCGCATACAGAATTTTAATGTTGATTATTTCATTTTGGATTTGCAATTCATAGAAAGAAACTATCAGGATGCTGTACGGGATTCATTTCTGCCTTTCAGAAGGATCAAATTGTAGAATTCACTACGATATTAAGTACTGTTCGGAACATTTTTCTCGAACGATTTGTTGTACAGCAGCAGATATTTTGTTCTCTTCCTCAGAACGCGTTCTGATTGGCTGGTGTTGACATGGGTCAAATGAGACAGGTTTTTCAATAGTGTAGTATTGAAATACCTCAATGCTGTTGCTGTTCACGTTTAGATTGAAAAATTTAGATTCTATTGGTAGTTAGATTATATAAATCCTTCCACAGATCACTGAGCTATGAGCTTTCAAAATATGAGAAAAGCAAACGCGCCTTATGAATTATCTTCTTTGTTACTCGTTTGTACCAAACATTTCAGGAAAGTTTAATTTTGAATTGTTTGAGATTATTTTATCATAAAGTTGAGATTATTTTATAATAAAGTTTGAGATTATTTTATCATAAAGTTGTGATCATATTTCCGATGGCATGAAGCAAAAATTATGTTGATTCGTTAGATACAACAAGAGATATTCACGATCAAAAACTTATCACTCTCTCAGAGGGTAAATTTCGAAAAGGCGCCCCATAGTAATGTAAGTCGTATTCACGACAAAAATCGTTTAATTAGTAAAAACTGATTAAATGGGCTTAAAACGGGATCGATCAAGTTTGGATTTGACGAATCGTGCTATTTTAACACAGAGCACGAATAAATCAAATCTGATGGCTATACCAAACCAATGGAAAGAAAATAATGGTAGTTGGTTTGAATGGAGGCGTTTATTGAACTAATCCAAATGAAATTTATCCCAAATTCACGGTTTGTCAATAACCTGCTACCGTTTAATCGATTCGACTCATGGCGACTTTTCCCAGAATCAATCGGTCCATGTTTCGTATGCAAACAATCGGTTAATCTGTTTTAGGGGACTTTGAATCCGAGATTTGAAATTCCAATACCAATTTAATCGAAAGAATACAGCCAGTTCACTACCCGGCACCGGCTTTGATCTTGTTTCGTCAACTAATCTGTTGATTCATGGACTCATTCGTTCGGCCGCGTTGCTACTCTCATATTAGCAATCAAAGTCACAACGGTTTGGGACTTTGATGTGTTCGCAGGGAAGAATTTTTCCGGTCAGCAATGCTAATAGGACTATTGGCTTCACTTTGTTTTCGGTCGGATCCGAGGCAGACAATGACAGCCGTTCCGAATGTCCTTGCTGCCTAGGGGAAGGGTCACATGGTCTAACATCGAACATCAGACCGGACCGGACCGGAGTGGGCCAAACCCTCCCCCCAATTTGGCCACGAAGCCATATTGCTTTCATGTGCGCGTATGTTTGCACTGGGCAAACAACCGAAACACGAACATAATATTGAGCCTGGGATGTGGCTTTACTTTGACTCGATGGAAATTGTCCGAATTTGACCATGGCCGGAAGGACTTTGCATGGCACTGCATGGACAAAACAACGACGAAACAGTCCGGTCGTCACATCACACCGTAGTCACGCCGGTCCCATTAACATCATGATGCTTTGTTCTCATCACGGCGATCCACCATGTTATCGGCCATGTTTTTTCTTCTATCGCTATCTCTCTCGTTTTCATACAGCAGTTGTTGTTGTTGTTATTATTGTTGTTGACATTATTATGACAAGCAACGGGGGTTCATGCCCGACAAAGTTAATAAAATTATGCTAATTTATTTGTCCTTTTTTTTGTTGTCCTCGTGGAAGCACTACCGATCGACGCTGATACCGGCTCAAGTAAAACATCCTCAAGCCATCGGCTTTTGTTGGAATCGGTGAAACTGTTCCAAACATTCAATTAAAATGTTTCGATGCCGAACGAACAACAACCGCTAGTAGTAATTGGGAATTTTTTTTTGTTCGTTTTGTAAACTGCGCACGTTAATTTATATCTCAAATTGATTCCAAACACAATCGGAAGTGCTCAGTTCGCTTGTTCCGAATTTGCCGCATTGAGCCCAGGGAAATCCCGCGAAGCGATCTGCGGTTTGATTTATTTTGTCATACCGAACTAATTTACCGTGAGCGAACGATTCGCACAATGGAGGTTTGGGACGGTTGTCGAGGAAATCCACTAAAATGAACAACCGATTCCGAAACAGTTTCGGCGAGTGCCATCCCATGGCACGAAAACCAAGATTAAACGTATTTATGGTGATCACCGCCGCAAAATTTATCAACGTTTCCACCATATTATGAAGTCGATTGCCTAAGGAGAAAACAAACCCGTCCCCGAACAAACAGGCGAACTGAGTATGTTCCGCATTCATTCATCATCTCCTGGAAAGGAATTGCTTGTCGTTTTCAGCTCTTACACGCACACAATGGGAAAACTATGAGGACCGTTCCGATCCGTTCGGTTCCGCGAACCGTGGCAGTCATATCTTGGCGGTCGGTTCGGGGAGGCAGGATTACTGGTACCTCTGGAAGCCTGGAGGAAAGTAGGAAAACCTTCGCTCCTGTGAGCATCGATATTTATCGTTATTACGCTACTGCACGGATGGTGGCAGAATAAGCTGAGCACGAATTTATTGAACGAAAAGTTTGACCGTAAAAAATAGCATCACAGAAATGGATTTCGCATTGTATCGGCGCGGAGAAGAAGAAGGAATGGATTTGGAAATTGTTTTCCATAAAGTTTTATTACTTGGGAGCTACCGAACCGAAGGAGTTATTTTGATGTGAGACTTCAGCTTGCCCCGGGAGCTTTCTTCGGTTCGTCGCCGTTCTCCGTCGTGTCAACGCAACCTGGCAGTAGGAATATCAACTACGGCCTTTTTATGTGAGCTGAATGGAGAATATTCTGTAAGTTACCTAGACGGTTCAAGAAACTCTTCGATTAAGTCGCATGTTTTGAATAAAGCTTGATACGGTATCTTAAATTCAGATAATAGAGTGTTTCACGGTTCCAGAGGAAAGTGGATTGAATACATCGATTGGTAGCGATCTCTTAATGAAAAGCATGCACGATTGTTTTCCATTGCACAAACAATCAAAACTAAAGGGTTTTTGCCTTTCTCTATAGAAAGGTATTAGAATTGCTGGAAAAACCGACTTTCGAACGAAGCCTCGGAGACCCATAGTGTTATATACCATTCGACTCAGTTCGACGAGATCGGAAAATGTCTCTGTGTGTGTGTGTGTGTGTGCACTTTTCGAAGATTTTTGAACTCGCTCAATTTGCTCAGAGCAGGCTAAACCAATTTTAACAAACTTGGTCATTTGAAAGCTACTGTCGGGCCATTGATCGAGTTCAAAGATAAAATAGATGTGACTTTTGGTTCCAGCGATATGATGGTATAAGTGACGTAACCGACAAAACACGTTAATTTTTACCGCTCTAATGTATATAAGAGTGCCAATATTTTGGGATCACCTCTAATTTCGTAAAGCGCTAGTGCTCAAAAGTTTAAGCACTATGGGTATTTTCGGAACGGGATTGATGAGTAGATGACGGAAAACGATGTTTGAAGTGGTTCGGAAATCCAAGATGGATTCTTTGATATTGCTTAAAAACATTTACAATATGGGTATTTTAGGGACGGGTTTGATGAGTATATACCGGGAAGTTATGTTTGGAAGCGCTTCAAAAACCAAAATGGTGAGTTCAGTTGTATCGGTATTCTTTGACGATCATTACGACATGATTATATATCGTTTAAAAAAAGTTATGCTTTTGACAAAGGTGTTTCGTGCTAATCATTATTGTTTGAATATTGTATTGTATTTTCGAAATTACCATAACAAGTAGACGTCTGAACAGCTATAATAATTTTATGTCGTTGTAGTTATATTGTATGCTTTCAATATTTTATTGAACAACTGGAAGTCTCAATCTAATATTTGGAAGCAACCTCAAACATTAAAATTTGGTTTCAAATCAATGACATTTTTTTTATTTTCAATGTTGCACTTATAATTTCAGTTGTTTTAGTGTGCGTGATAAAGTCGGAAAAAAGAACTGCTACTCTAATCACGACACATTTGTTTTTATTTAAACTTGTCAAAATCTCATGTCAACTGGCCCGTCGGAACATGATTTAACATTTTGTAAGCCATAGAGCAACAGGGTCGAAATTTAAAACCGTAACTAACCACTTCAAACATCGTTTTCCGTCATCTACTCATCAGGGGCTGTCCATAAAAGACGTCACGTCGCAAGGGGGAGGGGGTGTTTCATAAAACGTAACCTTTTGTGACAGGGGGGAGGGGGGAGGTTTTTGGAATGTGACGTCCAATGTTTTCAATGAGCGCATTTTTGAAACACCTAATTATATTACTACTTTGCCCTATTTCCTGAAAAAATCTCCACAATAAACGTTTAGAATGAAACAATGAAACGTTTCAATGAGATGTCACTCGTGCAATTGAGCAAAGACACAATCCCAGCAAAGTTACTTGTATGCATAAAAGCAAAAAAATGTCTCAGTTGTTTCAACCAATTATTCAGTTATTTGAACTTAAAACGCCAATTGCAAGAAATATTTTTTACTGTTAGCCTCTTCGGGGGGCAGCTAATCGTTCACTGCTTGAACAACTAAATTTTACCTAATTAACTGCTTATATCTTTATCACTAAACTCAAAAAAGGATATAGAAATGAACCAAAAGATTACAATTCTCAAAAGGGAACTCACCAGAAAAATGGTCACAGGGAATTAGGAAATTTTTCCTTCACTTGCAGAATGGCTCGCTGGTAAACCTAATGCTACAGATACACTTTCAAGAAAATACAAATAGTACCACTTCACTTTAGCAGCAAATTTTTAAACGTTAAGCGGTTTTAATAACATTGACATGAACTGTCCTAGAATACATTAATCTCAGATGAAATTAAAACAGTTATACTGTAAGAATATCTATTTAACACATGGAAAACTTTTTTTACAATTAACTGTTATATTCTTCTGCATACTTTCACTTACATAAAACGACCACTACGTAACTAACATAAATGACGTTCATTTACCATTGAAAATTTTCAATATGAAACGCTTCTGGTGAAATGAAGAGATTTTTTGTTCTGGCTTTTGCTGTCTTCGTTCTCCGCCAAGTGACAGCATTTGAATACAACAATTTCGGTTACCTGAATGGTTATGTCAAAATCAACAGATATGTTAGTTAAATCAACAACATTTTAGTTGAAACAACCAGGGCGTGAAACAACAATTGCAATATTGTAATTTTGTGATCTGCGGGTTCTCCGTGTATAGGAAAACGTGTATTTGTTGATATGAAAGCTTCTTATTGTAAATTCGGAAATGAATGATGCAGGAAATCATTTTTGTTGTGATCAGCAAAAATGCACGGAGGAGCGAGTAAATTAGCGAAATTAATAAATTTTGCCTAATATGAGTAAAAATGAAAAATATGCCTTCAAACGGTTTAACTTAAGTTATACACTGACAATTTTTTCAGTAATTTGATTTTCTTGCATTGATAATAGTTTATCATACGAATTTCTCTTATCTGATTCTGATGCAGTTTATTCAATTGTACACCATTTGAAAAAGGGCGGGAGATCAACGATTTCAGACGTAGATCATGCCATGTCTTATCTTGATCACATGTGATTTTCCTCCACCAACATCAAAGCTTATCGAGTCATCCAATGATTGAACTTACATAAAGAATCATTTTGGCTCAAAATCACTACCCATTGTGTGACGGAAGGTCAGTACCGATATTGATCGATGTGATTAAAAATTCACTGATCAACTGATCTTGAAAAGATTCTTCGGCAGTGATCTCGTTTTGATGAGGTTTTGGTATTTATTTTCTCAGCCTTGTATGCTACACTAAGGCAATATTATTCTTTACCTAAACAATAATATAACTATATCGATTTTTCCCTCATATTTGTATGGTTTGTCATACATATTGAGAATGTATTGAGATGAATTTTATTTATTTTGAATTCGTGACATGTGGCATAGGGAGGGTGGGGGTTCTTTGCTTCTGTGACAATTTGTGACAAAGGGGGGAGGGGGAGTAAAAAATCGTCCAAAAAAGTGTGACGTCTTTTATGGACAGCCCCTCAATCCTTTTCCGAAAATACCCACATTGTAAGTGTTTTTAAGGAATATCGACAAACCGGAAGTCGCCATCTTGGATTTCCGAACTACTTCAAACATCGTTTTCCGTCAACTACTCATCAATTCCGGTTCGAAAATATCCACATTGTAAGGGCTTTTAGGAATATTGATAAACCGGAAGTCGCCATCTTGGATTTCCGAACCACTTCAAAAATCGTTTTCCGTCAACTACTCATCAATTCCGGTTCGAAAATACCCACATTGTAAGGGTTTTTAGGAATATTGATAAACCGGAAGTCGCCATTTTGGATTTACAAACCACTTCAAAAATCGTTTTCCATCACCTACTCATCAATTCCGGTTCGAAAATAACCACATTGTAAGGGTTTTTAGGAATATTGATAAACCGGAAGTCGCCATCTTGGATTTCCGAATAACTTCAAAAATCGTTTTCCGTCAACTACTCATCAATTCCGGTTCGAAAATACCCACATTGTAAGGGTTTTTAGGAATATTGATAAACCGGAAGTCGCCATCTTGGATTTCCGAACCACTTCAAAAATCGTTTTCCGTTAACTACTCATCAATTCCGGTTCGAAAATACCCACATTGTAAGGGTTTTTAGGAATATTGATAAACCGGAAGTCGCCATCTTGGATTTCCGAACCACTTCAAAAATCGTTTTCCGTTAACTACTCATCAATTCCGGTTCGAAAATAACCACATTGTAAGGGTTTTTAGGAATATTGATAAACCGGAAGTCGCCATCTTGGATTTCCGAACTTCTTCAAACATCGTTTTCCGTCAACTACTCATTAACTTGTTACGTCTGTTCCGAAAATGGCCATGTGATTGGGGGTTTCCGCATTCATTACACAAAACATTTTTTACGAAGTAAATTCCAAATAACGTAAACTTTTATTACGAACCAAATCCCAAATAACGTAAACTTTTTTTACGAACTACCTCCATTTACGAACTAAACGGGGTTTCGGTGTACATGAAATTTCCAAAATCGAAATTTTTTTTGATGCCGAAACTCTTACAACTAAGTTCCAAAAAGTCGATTTTTTCAAAAAATTTTGTCGTGAATACGACTTACTTTACTATGGGGTGCCTTTTCAAAATTAGCCATATGGAAGAATGGGCAGAACTTAATCGTGAATATCTCGACTTGTGTTAACGGTAGCAACATAATTCTTTCACCATTTCATCAAAAATATGATCAGGAATTGAGGATAATATTTTGAACAGTGTGAGATAACCACAAACAACTCAAAAATTAAGTTTTCTCAAACTTTGAAAACAACGCGGAAAACTCTTTACTTTTGCTTGGGTTTTTCGCGCAAGGACGACGATTTTGAGGTAGTCAGGCACATATCTTCAACTGACTGCGTATAAAAGGGGAACCGTGGTCAAAAATCGATCATTTCTTCTTGTGCGTTGGACGGAAGCAGACGTCGTGGGACTGGCAGCTTCGGAGAGTGCACCTTCTGCGTGTTTAAAAACCTCAAACGCTCAGGTCGCAACTCTCATTTGGACTTCAGTCGTCAGGTGGAGCAGTCGTCAATGAAAGCAGACCTTTTGCGTGGTATAAAATCTCAAACGCTTAGGTCCTGCTTTCATTTGGACTTCAATCGTCAGATGGAGCAGTCGTCAATGAAAGCAGACCTTTTGCGTGGTACAAAACCTCAAACGCTCAGGTCGCAGAGCCAGTTTCCCTTCGAAGAAGATCGATTACATCATTCTGTTGGTGGTCGTTTGCATACAACGGGAAACATTATGTGGAACATTATGCAAGATCAGCCTTTCTAATGGCTTTATATGTTACCTAAAGAACTATAAAGATTGCTTCTTTGTAAATTAAATTAAAATTAGCAGGGCAGTGCAAATCTAAGATAATATGATCAGTTTTTTTTTTTGCAATTTTCACAGTTCTAAATTAGCAACAGTGTTCAAAATCGTTTATATCCAATCAGTGTTTAATATCTTAGAAAATTATACAATTTGGCCCTTCACTCACGCCTTCATAAGAGATTCTTTCCAAAACCACCAATATTTTATCATAATGACTATACTGGTTATTTTGTAATATTTGTGTGTCAGAATGATTGATGTAACTAATCTGTACTGTAGTTTGGGTGTATCGTTTCAAATTCTAGTAGTGCAAAACTTGCACAATTAACACAATCGATCAACTAATTGATATTCGGAAGTATAAAGAAAGAGTGCCAGTTTTATTCGTATTCACGATATCCAGTTATGTCTATGACATTACACACCTGTACTTTTTTTTTCGAAATGACACTAAATCTCAACGTTTCATGCAATTCTAAGCCTTTTGGCATCAAAAAAATTTTTTTTCGATTTCGGAAATTTCATAAATATCATTTACACGTTGATGTTTTACTTAGCGCGTTGCACTTCAGGTACATGATAAGAAATAATTAAAACTGAAAAATAAAATTATTTTAAAAGCACAAAGTTACCTTGCCATCTACCAGAACGTAACTACACTGAAATCTTTTTCTATGCGAATTTACGTACCGCATAAAAAAGCATAACTCTGAAACTTCGCATAAAAAAAACCACATAACTCTGAAACATCGCATAAAAAGTCGCGATAAAAAAACCGCATAAAAAAAGACCGCATAAAAAAAGACCTCAGTGTATAAGCTAAAATTGTAATAATATAGGAACCAATACAACAACAATAAACAAAACCATGAACTCACTATATTCAACTTAGCGCGTTTATAGGCAAAATCTGGCTGCTAAATTAACACGAAAATGTTACTATAGACTTCCCCCAACACACTGGTATCCTGGTTACTTCAGGAATTTTTTTGGGAAGTCAGTTGAATCTCTATCGGAAGATAATGTTTTTCATAAAAATTGACACAAATCACATATAGCTCAGCCATAATTTTTGGACCTTTAACTACACACACGACTCTAACAACTGGCAGGAAGCTTACTACTAACCTGTTTCTTGAATATCCATAACAGAATTGGGTTTTGATTGATTATAACAGTTACTGTAGAACAAAACTTATTGACCGTGTGCGCGCAAAAAAAAACTTCCACTTCCACATCAGTCAACTTTAAGAGCTGAAAAGTTAGTGATCCCGTTGATCAATTTGGCTCAAATTTCGGCATTATATAAAGTAACTAATTGACAGTCAAGAATAAATATCAAATTTGAAAAAATAAATAGTTGATTTATTTTTGGCCTCTGGTTGAACCACTGTGCATCGGTTTGATGTTCTGGGAAAATGATACTTCTTTTCCATTACGCTCAGAGCTGTTGGTTCTATGAAGCTCTAGTTATTACATTTTCCAAGAAAGGTTGTTCGAAATTTGACATTTTTGGTTGAGAAATATACATTCCCGATTTTTTGAATTTGGGATGTTGTGATATTTTTTTTAACTGCTTTCATATGATATTTACTACATGGCATAAGAAGTTCCGGGCCGACCAATGAAATAATCATTTTTTTACCGTGAAAACTCTCCATCTAGAGCGATACACTTGATCCATCGATCCTCCAACATTTTGATGTCCTTTGAAAAAAACTACAAGGATCAGCCCCATGGGGTTGTTCGAGCCGTTGATGTGGAACAAGGCAACCAAAATTTCCAATGATTGACATTTTCAATTAATCGTCACACTTTTGAATCCGCAAATGCACAAGAGTCTGCTAAGATTGATCCTTATTAGGAATCAACACCGAACACGCGAACTCAGAATGTAGACTCTATTTATCGTAATTTGTATTTGTTTCGTAGCCGACGAAATTACATCAATAGCCCAAATGTATACAATTAAATGTTTGTACATGCTTGCGATACGGATATCGATATTTAAGCTTCTCTTCACCAAGCTTGTGTTCAAGTTTTGTATGCAAGCAGTTATTTTTATAGCGTTTCTCTACCATCCATTACTACCATTTTGCGATTTCGGTTGAAGCGATAAAATATTTCTCATTATCAATCGAGTTCATCTTATATAAATTAGAAATTAATTTTATGCACTCGAAATTTACCCTGCGGTAGTTGTCAATTTCTCAGGCGAAACGGTATAACATGGAATTTCAGCCGAACTTGCATGACACCAGATCAGAGCATACCAATTAAAGCTTCAAATTGTTTTATGGCACTTTTTGTCTTGCTGTCTAGCAACAACCTACCTCTAGCAAGCTATGCATAAGACTGAATCGTTAGCTATAATTTCGCTTCTATTTATAGATTCGCGTGCTTCCAACAGCTTTGCTTTTGCTTCGATTGACCAATCAGAGCGCTGCTTTCCCTTTGATATATCGCTTACTCCTTCAAAACCGTCGACTATGGCAGGGAAATCCGATATACTGGAGCTTTTTTGCAGCCAAAATAGGACACTGCTAGCTATTAATCAACATTTCAATGATACATAATTAAAAATACATGGCTATGAACATTTAAATCAATACGTAGAAATATTTCCAATCAAATGGTGACATAATATTAATCATTGATACAAAATTGACTGAGCTGTAATTGTTCAAAACCTGACCACATTTCTACGTGTATTTTTCTTGAGTTTCTAGTTTGCACCGCTATATAGAAAACAAAAATGTGTTCCACATTAAAAAAGAAAGATTCGTCAAGGCCTTCAAAATAGGTTTCCGTTTTAGCAATGACCTCAGCATTCAACGGAAATTTCTTTCCCTGGAGAATCCTTCTTATGTTGGCAAATAGATAATAGTCGCTGGGGGTCAGGTCTGGAGAATATGGGGGATGGTGCACCAATCCGTACCGCAAATAACTCAGTTTCACCATTGCTGCAATTCCTGGACGCGAAACTCGTCTTTTTCGATAGCCTAATGAAAACTAGAACACGATCAGCTTTTATTCAAACACTGCAGTATTTATATATATATATATATATATATATATATATATATATATATATATATATATATATATATATATATATATATATATATATATATATATATATATATATATATATATATATATATATATATATATATATATATATATATATATCGTTTAACACTTTCATATCGTTCAGGCAGAACACTAGCTTCGTTGATACAAATACTTTCCCCAGTACTGTGGGAGAAAGTTCTGCAATTTCTGCATTTACTTTCTCCACTTCCTGCTTTGTTAGTTCCGTGTTTTCCTTTTGAAAGATGATTATTTTGGGCAGCAAAGGGAAACAGATGAAGGATAATTGTTGTTCCAGATTACCCAGCCTTCTTGCTCGATAATCAATCGTAAGGGAACCAAACAGATAGCAAATAATGTACAGTAAGGAAGCACAAGCGAGTCGAAATAAATCAATTCGCAAGTATAGGCAGTTCCATCCGTAGAAAATCGTTTAGTGAATCTAGAGGATGTATTCAAACGATTTCTTTTAACGTCTGATCCCGTAATAGCATTATCGAATAGAGTAACAACCATCGTGAGTGTACTCCATCTTTCCGATTATGCAGCTGAATTAGTTTTAACACGCTAGAAGACAGCAATACATTATTTTAATATATATAGCTAATAAATGTCTTACATGAAAGAGCATTTTTCAATGAAAAAACCCAATGTTTGAACACAATTTAAAAAATTTAAAAAAATATCTCCTCCGCCATTTTTTTTTTGTAAACATGCTTGAAAGTATTTTCTATCAAATGAAAGAAACCGATTTCTTTTTCATTTGCTCCAATGTTAGATATAGCAGTTTAAAAATTATCTGTTTTTGAACTAGTTTAGCTCATAACTTCGGTTCAGAGAACGCTACCTGAATGCGCTAGTCATGATAAAATTGGTTTTAACAAACTCTAAAAGATATTCAAAGACACCAATATGGCTTATCTTTCACTGATCATTTGTTCTGAAGACATCATAGCTCTAAAGTATAAGGCTAAGCCACAAATGTTTTTGTCCCCCTAAATTGTGAATCCAAACCACTGTGCACTGGACGATAGATTGTCATGAAATTTGGTGTTGGGCCATCTCAACCAAAATATACACGTTTCGTAACTATTCACATCTCACTAATAGTACTGTTGTTGTACCGTTTAGTTCTACTATGTCACGTCATTACACTCTCACAAAGTCATTATTTTCACAGTCACAAAAGTGTATCAAACGTTAAAATACAGATACGTATTTAGGAATGTTATTTCCATTCTTCCTCAGTGTGTCGGTTTTATTCACATCTTTTCTGTGAGAGGCCCGGGACTTTTCATTCCATTTCGTATTGCGTAATGACGATGTTTTGGATCTACAGTTCCTAGAAAATGACTCTAACTGTTAACAAGTAATTAATTTTGTAGTATTTTCTATCTTCTTTCCGATAAATATATGTGCCTATTTTATGACTCTCGATAATAATTTTTTTACAGCAAATATTGAAATTGATACTAGAAATGTTTCCCGTCAGGAATTCAACGAAGAGTGTTTATTTTTGGGTTGCATAATCATTTCATGTTTCCAATACAAACAATATCACTGTCGAATGGATTGCAAGAAATGTTTGGTTAATTTCATTACATTCTTCATATTCTAAATTTCAAATATTTCGTGCTAGGTTTTGACAACAATTTGTGGAGAAACACTTGTTTTGCACTCTCTAACATACAAAAAAAATTCTAGAAAAAATCATATTTTGAAAAATTTAACGCTATTACCAAAAGATTCACACGTTGACTTCGAAACTTCAAATCAATCACCAGATACCATTTTAATCTACCATACCCTATTTGACGAAGAATATTTTGGGTTGCTCTACCCTGAGAATGACGAAAAAAAAAACTTTTGAAACATTGACCGCAGTAACGCAGCGTTCCTGTTTGATAAAAGAACAAATCGGTGAGGGTTTACCGAAACTAGATGTTTCCATGTGTTTTGTTTATACATGCAAATAACTTTGGTTCAGGACTCAGAGAGGAGTTAACTCAATCGAATTCCGATGCCCTATTTCCGATACCTATATTACAGAGCAAATCGTGTTCCGTAACATTTAAAAAAAGAACGTAAAAGTTACTCTTTTCATGCATAACAAATTTGTAAGCCAAACTAATACACTGAAGTATTTTTCTATGCGAGTTTACGTACCGCATAAAAAAACGCTTAAAAAACCGCATAACTCAGAAAATTCGCATTAAAAAAAGTCGCATACAAAAACCGCATAAAAAAAGACTTTAGTGTAGTTATAATAAATGATACACTGTTGCGTCCATATGACAACTCGTATAAATTTACGCGGAAAAATTCTAGTTAACAATTTGCAGTAATAAATCTGCGAGCAATTTCGAAGAGAAATCTGAGAGGTGTTACTTTGAAAAAAAAAACCCTTTCCTGATCCACCTAGTGGTGTGGTAATACCTTTCTCTTCGTTCATAACAGTCTCATGAAAATATATTTCATACTTTTATTAAATAATTTCGGATACTAATTTTGACATCAATTAATTCAAATTGATTCGAGTAGTTCACAAAAGCATGCTTCAGTGTGTATGTCACACAGTCAGCATCATTTTTCCAAACTAGTGCTTGACATTTACAAAAGTCCCAGAAAGTTGATATGTTAAAAAAAAATTTTTTTTTTAGATGACACTAAATCTCGACGTTTCATGCAGTTTTAAGAATTTCGGCATCAAAAAAAAAATCGATTTTGGAAATTTCATGTACTTTCCCCTATGGTGCTTTTTCAAGATCAAAAATTTTCAAACCTTAACCACCGAGCAGCACTCCTTACGCATGTCCGCTAACACACAGCTCAAATTTTGCATGAGGTCATTTTTCGAGGTGCTTAAACTTTTGAGCGCTAGCGCTTTACGAAATTAGATGTGATCCCAAAATATTGGCACCCTTATATACATTAGAGCGGTAAAAATCAACGTGTTTTGTCGGTTACGTGACTTATACCGCCATATCTCCGGAACCAAAAGTCACAGCCATTTGATCTTTAAACTTGATCAATGGCCCGACAGTAGCTTTCAAACGAGCCCAAGTTTGTTAAAATCGGTTGAGCCAGCTCTGAGCAAATTGAGCGAGTTCAAAAATCTTCGAAAAGTGCACACACACAGACATTTTTCGATCTCGTCGAACTGCGTCGAATGGTATATAACACAATGGGTCTCCGAGGTTCCGTTCGCAAGTCGGTTTTCCAGCAATTCTAATACCTTTCTATAGAGAAAGGCAAAAACTCATTTAAATTAGTATTTGAAATGCCTTACAAAAAATCGAAAAAGTCAAATAACTGTAAAACGCCAAAACGCAGCGACATGCCACCTTCTACTAAATGATGGATTTAAATAAGTCCTATAAATATCAAACACATCGTTTTTTGTTGAAAAGTAAAGAAAAAACTGCAGTCGAAAATCCGTTTTTCACTTAATAATTTGCATTAATAACCAAAAAACTGACTATTACTACCCTAATAGAAGCTTTCAAACGAACGTACGATTGTTGCAATTGGTTTAGTCATCTTCGAGAAAGTAGAGCGGAACGTACACATTCACCACACACAGTTATTTTCAGATCTCGTCCAACTGAACCGAATGGTAGGGGTTTCCGGAGATCCTGTTTTGATTTGAGATTTCCAGTAATTGTCAATCCTTTCTACAATGAAAAACAAAATCTAGCTCGACATCTTTTTGCTGTAATTTTGGGATCACCTCTACTGATAAGCATTACTTTTAGTCTGTAGCTACAACTGGCTTGCCGAATCATGTGTTCCTTGACGAAAAGCTTTCGTGGGCGTTAGGTAACACACAACATAAGCATGAGATGAAAAAATAGTCGTTCGTGTTTCCTTTGATCATCATGTATGTCGGTACGTGAGAAAATTTTTTTTTGAGTATCACTCGAATCCTAAAAACAGTACAGTTAAATACCTAAACCCCATAGTACTACAAATCCAGTGAAACAAATGATTGGTCATCAATGATTTACTGCTTCATTCGCCGTACAAATCCAGTGGAAATCCTGCTTGAAGTTGATCGGGTATTAGAAAAAAAAAATGAATTATTGAAATTGTTTCCCTTCAACAATCAACTTTGAATGAACGTTTGATTTCACGTGAAAGTATGACGAAACAATTTCATCACGGAAACACTTCCGATTCCACATCCTTTCAACGCTCCTCAATCTGACAAGTACACGGTAACTGATTGATACAATCAACAAACAATTACGCTTTCATTATGAGCCTTCTTCCGAATCATTTGCACCACCGAACGAAAAAGGGGGAACCCGGCAAATAGCCGCCAGCCTCCGGCAGGTATCGAAAATCATCGTCCTACCGTAACAATAACAACCGTAACAGCTCTGCGTAGTACATGGCAATTTCCTGGAAACAATCTAGGAACAAAACTGCCTCGACAGGATCGGAAAGCATGGGGAGGGAGAAAAAAAATAGAAGTTGTAACCCACATTGCAGAGAATGATTGTTTGAAAACACTGACGACAGTCTGAAATAGCTGCTCTACAGTAGTTAAACTCAGTGTACTAGTTTCAAGAAACGACAAAAGAAAAAAAACTTAGCATTCCAGTAGACCACAGAGTTGGGACCGCTCTCTCTCTCTGCCTGCCTGCCTGCCGGTCTGCCACTTGAATCGGAATGTGGTCCACCTTGGTGACACAAAAGCGAATACCTGATTCCAAAAATAACCGAGTCACGAGATATCTATTTCCACAACGAAAAAAAAAACAAGAAAAGAAAAGAAATTGACAATCGAAATGGATACATACGAGTGAAGCGGGCCAGGGTCAAAGGAACAGAAAACCCGGCGAGCATCGATGATTTGCCGGGGCTTGAGTTTGATTGGCTCTGTCTCGTTGATTGGAGTTTTTCTTCCGGCTCATGATTCGCTCTTCGTTTGCTGTAGCTTCGTGTTTTGAGCTCTGTAGCTTTCTTTTCTAATTTATTTTTCTTTATTTGCTGTTAAAAGTAGATTTTTTTTTCTTACCAAGAGTGAGTGTTCCGGTTTTGTGTTTGAAACTGAGAAGAAAAAACAAGTCTTCGATCACGGGTTTGCGGTAAATTTGATGAAAGAAATTACGTTTGTTGTTCAATGCTTTGAACTGTTCTGATGCACAGTAGCCGAGCGTGAAGAGCTGTATTTTAAAACAGCTTTTCAATTTTACAATGTTTTTTATCTGCTTTTATGTGGTCGCAAAAAAAATACTCTGAAAATCGTTGGTTAATTAACGATTTTTATTTCTCGATTATCTATTTTTTTCGGGGCGCACTATAGCATTGTATCGAGTTGAACTATTTTCCATTTTCGCAACCCACAAAAGCCGCATCAGGTGGCTGCTAGTTTTCCGTGTACTACAGAATCGAGCGAGCGAGATTGTGGATAACGTTCACAATATTACGGAAGCTCCATTTTGAACAGCGAAAAACCGACGTGGAAAATAACCTTCCGACCAAGTCAACCTACCGACTACTATCCGTTCCGTTCCGGGACACGGCATGAGCGTCGCAATGTTTACCGAAAGCGGATTAAATTATTACCAGACTGTAGTTACACGGTGATACCACGATCCCTCCTCAACCACATTCTTTCACCCTCCTGCACCCACACGTCATCCGTCCGCAAGTCGAGCCGGAGGTAACCTGGTAAGCTAATTCATGATGTCGAAAGTTTTGAGCTATTGGTAGGTGAACCACATTTCTGTGACCGCCGATTTCGTTTGAAAACGTGGTCTTAGTCAATCTCGCAGGTAGCGAATCGAGTCGACTGTGTTTCATTAGTGGATGGTTGTTTTGGTGAAGCAGATTTTTTTCCGAAAATTTTTTTTCCCATAAATACGTTTATTTCTTAAGCTTACCGAACAAATTTACATAAGCTTTTCTTCGCCGTAGCGTCACTTTTACATAGAATTCTTATCCTAATATAATACTAATATAGTCACAACGATTTGAGTTTAATAAAACATATTCCTCTTATTTTTTAAATATCATATTAGGTATTTCGTTATTTATTATTAAATCTTCTTAAGAATATTATTTGAACCAAGCGATTAACTGCTATAAATTTTAAAATAAGCTGAAATTTTTATATATTTCGTTGTTGATTCCGTAACCTATTTTGAGTTCGTTTTTATCAGCACATCATTTTTATAAGAATTTTGCTATTGGATGAACTAATGGACACTGTAGAAGTCAGAACTAACCCTCAAAAGGGTCAATTATTAAATTGGAACTTCAATTCTCTTTATGAAATGATAAAGAAGTTTAATGTAAGAAAGGTCACGACAAGCAAGAATGTCTCAAACTGGGACATTCTATCTTGGATACGCAAGGAATTTTATAGTTAGGATCTAACATCACGATACTCCACGCATGTCCAATCAACATGTTCAATATCGCGATAACCTTCGCCACAAGCACAATGATTAGTCTCGGAAAATCTAATTCGAAGGAGATGTGCATCTAACGTGTAGTGATTGGACATGAGTCTGGACATCACACGAATCAAATCCCTACTCACATCCAGTCCCCTGAACCATGCTTTTGTCGATATTTTAGGAATAATTGAGTGTGTCGGTGACCCAGATCATCTTTATCCCAAGAAGCTTGCCAGCTGGCAAGTGTTCTTTGGCGAGACGAGCTATAGAATTCGTTGAAAGCAATCGGTCTCTCATAAATTTCACCCTCAATAGCACCACGTTTGGCTAAAATATCGGCTCTTTCATTGCCAGGAATGGAGCAATGAGCCGGGACCCAGACTATAGTGATTAGATAATTATTGTTCAATATGTCGTTCAGGCACTGTTTTATTTTGCCCATGAAAAACGATTCATTTTCGCCAGCAGCGTTTGAACAAATGGCTTCAATTGCACCAGACTATCTGTGAAGAGAAAATAATGGTTTGAAGATAATGTGACGAGTATAATCGTCAAACTATAATGAACTGCTGCTAACTCTTCTATATAAACAAATGCAGGTTCTTGAAGCCTGAATGAAGCCGAAACATTATTGTTGAATATACCAAACCCAGTAGCCTCTTCAATTCGTGATACGTCCGTGTAAAATATTTTCTCAGAGTCAATATGCCTGAACTTACTTGTAAATATTTTTGGGATTTCCAACGAGCGTAGGTGTTCCGGAATTCCACGCACTTCGCGCTGCATGGATGTGTCGAAAAATAAAGTTGAGTCAGGGACATTTAGGAGGCTGACACGGATAGGAATATATCTTGAAGGGTTGATTTCCTGTGACATATGGTTAAAATATACTGTCCATGAATCTTGTTTGAGATTGAAGCTCAACTAGCCTTTCAAAGTTATTAATAACCAAGGGATTCAGCACCTCACATTTTATTAGCAGTCGCGACGAAAGCTCCCAAAAACGATCTTTCAATGAAAGAACTCCCGCCAGAACTTCAAGACTCATTGTATGTGTCGAATGCATGCAGCCTAAAGCAATTCGCAAACAACGATACTGAATTCGCTCCAGCTTGATAATATGAGAGTTTGCAGCGGAACGAAAGCAAACGCATCCATATTCCATCACTGAAAGTATCGTTGTCTGATACAATTTTATTAGATCTTCCGGATGAGCACTCCACCAAGATCCTGTTATTGTTCGAAGAAAATTTACTCTTTGCTGGCATTTTGTTATCAGAAACCATATGTGTCCTCCCCACGTGCATTTGGAATCAAACCACACTCCAAGGTATTTGAAAGTCAAAACCTGTTGGATCATTCTTCCCAACATATGAAGCTAAAGCTGCGCGGGATCATGCTTTCCTGAAAAGACGACCAGCTCTGTTTCCTCCGCAGAGAATTCAATACCCAGATGCACAGCCCAAACGGACAAGTTATCTAAGGTATCTTGCAATGGTTTTTGCAGATCAATAGCTTTGGATCCAGTAACTGAAACCACGCCATCATCTGCCAATTGTCTTAGTGTACATGGGGTTACTAGACAGCTGTCAATGTCATTCACGTAAAAATTATAGAGGAGCGGACTGAGGCATGAGCCTTGCGGTAGACTCATGTAGCTATTTCTGATTGTTGCCAAATCTCCATGTGAAAAATACATGTTTGATTCAGTTTCCATTGATTGTTTGAAAGAACATCAATGGAAACTGAATCAAGCTCCTTTAATGTCTAAAAATACAGATGCCATTTGTTGCTTTTGAGCGAAGGCAATTTGGATGTCAGTTGAAAGTAATGCAAGGCAATCATTCGTCCCTTTATTTCTACGGAAGCCAAACTGAGTATCTGACGACAAACCGTTCGTCTCGACTCAAGTGTCGAGACGTCGTAGAATAATTTTTTCGAACAATTTTCTGATGCAGGACAACATCGCAATGGGTCTATATGGAATCAGAACAAATTGGCTCAAATGGCACGTTCCCCTTGATATTTGGAGATTTGTGCCTTGTTGAACAATTCCAACAAACGTCTTTTTGCAAGGTCGGGTAGATTCATCACCAAGTTGAATTTAATTCTGTCCAACCCAGGAGCGTTATTGTTACAAGACATGTGTGCTATGGAAAATTCCATCATTGAAAAGGGGCTATCAATGGAACCATTATTTGAAGAAGACTCCCAAATAATGCTCTGCGTAGGAACAGAATCTGGACAAACTTTCCTCACAAAATCAAATATCCATCGATTCGAGTATTCCTCACTCTCATTTCCTACATTCCGATTCCTCATTTGTCTGACCGTATTCCAATAAGTGCTCATTGAGGTTTCTCTTGACAAACCTTCGACAAAATGTCTCCAATGGCTGCATTTCTTGGCCAGAAGTATGCTCTTATACTTAGTTTCAAAAGTCAAGAATTTTTCAAAATTCTGAGGCGTTCCTCCTCCTCGTTTTAAAAAAGTCTTTTGTTCCGCGTGTTTAGCATCTAAACACTCTTTGTCTCACCAAGGGTTTGGAGGCCTTCTGTTAGACGATGGGCCAAAAAATCGTTTGGTTTGTGCTTGTTCTGCCGCCTCCAGAATCGAACAAACGAGGAATTCATATTCTTCAAGTGAGGGGAGCTCTTCCATTGAGTTCAAGGTACTTGAGATACTACTTTGGTATTTAATTCAGTCAATATTTTTTTGTCAAATCATATGGAATATTAACTGAATTAGCAATGCCTTTGTTACTGCTAATTGAGATGATGATTGGTAAATGATCGCTACCGTGTGAATCAGGAAATACTTTCCAGGTGCAATCTAGTCGAATTGAAGTCGAGCAAAGAGATAAATCTAATGCAATTGGACGTGAAATTTTGGGCATTAACGAAGGCACGTCTTAGCAAACATGTTTCGGCAGCCGAAACCATTCAACAGTTCGAAAAAGATTGGAAAAAAGTGTCAAAACTTGTCGCCAAGAAGTCTGTACGGAATTTAATGAGGAACGTTCACAAGAAAGTGCTCCAGCTAGTCTATAATGGCTAAGTAGCAAATGTTGAGAATAATATTCTGTTGTTGTAGTCTAATATTATCAGTATATCGAAAAAAAATTTGAATATCTAACACTAGTGAATTATTTACAGCGAAATCAAAGTGATTCCTTACTTTCAGGGACAGTCTTTATAACTGAAATTTTACTATACATAAATTTTCATTTTGATATTATTAATTTACAAAAAAAAACAGTTGATGTAATGGATGTTCTCATGGAAGATCATCCGAATCCGATTCCGGATACTAGCAAGAGCTTAAATACTCCGAGGTCTAAACATTATCCACAGGGTACCACTGGGCCATGGATAGTCTATCTTCGAAAAAAAGAAAAGATTTTAAGTTTGATGCAAATTACAAAGGATTTGACATCACATTTCTCTGAAGTTAAAGAAATATGTAAAGTTAATAGAGATAAAATTCGAGTTGTTGTTGACGATTCGAAACATGCAAACGAAATTGTAACCAGTAAATTATTTGCTGTTGAATATAGAGTTTACATTCCGTCGAAAGGAGGTGGAAATTGACGGTTTTGTGACTGAAGCAAGTCTGACAGCCGATAATTTACTTAAAAATGGAGTTGGTCGATTTAAAAACTCCATGCTTGAGGGAGTTAAGATACTCGAGTGCAAGCAATTGTACTCAGCATCTATTGACGATGGAATTAAGTCTTTTCGGCCCTCAGATTCGTATTGAGTAACATTAGCCGGATCTGCGTTGCCTAGCCATATCTGTATCGATAAAATTCGTCTTCCTGTTCGGCTGACTGACAAGTCTTTCAGAAAATAGAGTATTTGAAAAAAACACCCGTTACTACCAGGCAATTCAACATAAACCGCTAAGACCGAAATTCTCTTATTGTTATTAATTACCAATACCCAAGTCCTGAACTTAACTTGTGGATGGAAGTGCATGGTATTTAGTTATAAAGATATGTGGTGTACGATTTTAGAACTAAATACCATGCGTCTCCATCTGATAATAATTAAATGGAGACGCATGGTTTTTCGATTGATAGTTTTTCTTAAAAGTCTGATATACCCGGCCACATTTTTAAAAATTCTAAAAATAAACAAAAAGCTAAAAAATTTATTAATTCTAAATTGTATATGAGTTTATTCGTAATGATTATTCATACTGGTAATTTTAATTATATTTACTCTAATCGCTCACTTTCTCCTTTCATTCGCAGGTACATGCATCTCTTACGTTACGGAAATTCCGCAAGTATCATCGCTCATTCGAACCATATGATTCCATTCTCTATAGTGCTTTTAAATCTGTTTGAAAATATCTAGAACATACCATATTTCAAAGTAATTACTGCTTGCTATGGGTGATAAAACCTCCCAGAATATGGAAGAGATTAGAACAACACGGCAAACACATCCGTGCATTCGTCGGTTCGTTCATTCTAAGCTATTATCCATTGTTTTTGCCCCGAAAGCAATGCCACGCTGATGGAATATCCAACAGCATCATGCATACACTGCTAAAATTCGAGTTTCGTTTAAATATTTAACATAAATTTCGCATATAGCCCCGAGGAGAACCCAACACACTCCAGAGAGGCAGGCACCCACTTTTCCAGAACCATTTGCCAATGGGCTGGGCTGGGCTGGCACCAATCTTCTTCGGAAACCGCAAGCGTGCTGACACTTGCGAACCATGCATCAGCAACTCGTAAGTTACTGGCGGATGATGGAAATTCCAATTCGAAACCATCGACGAGGGCAGAACCCCGACGATGGGACGGGGAAATGCAAAATAGTGCACTTCACTGTGCCGGACGGGAGGAGCGGAAGCGAAGCGGTGGCCCAGAGGAAGTGTAGGAAGGGAATCGTTTCACAATCGCATTGCTATTCTTGGCATTTCGTTAGCTAAACAATGCTTGGAATGGGTTTAGATTTTGACGTAGCATTCTCTTGCCTGACGGAACGGGGTTTGAGTGATGAAAATAATCGCTGGTGCGCGAAGGAAATCGTTAAGGTAAATATGCGAGCTTGAAACGCAATGCGATACAGTTGCAGTCGGAGTTAGACTAATTGATTCGCAGTGTGATGTCTGACTAACGCCAAAAATAACAAGTAATTTATAAGATCCTAAGCAGATGGAAGGTACATGTGTTTAAACATGCCTGCCACTCAAAACGTAAGTCAACATTTTACTGTTTGTCGGAACAGCTTGGGACAGGATTTTAATTATGTGCAAATTTGGTTTCGCGTTAATTTCAATGGCAGCTCAGCTGCACAAATTAAGCACAACTAATCAGTTAGCAAAGCCGAGAAATTTTCGTTCCCTGCAGTCAAACACAGTGACATTAACTTAATTGTAGATAAACAAATTTTGCCAATAATAATCGATAAATTGAATTTCCTAGAAGTTTTCCTTGAGCATAAATAATTGACCCCTTAGAAAGTTCTTTGCAAAGTGGGCGCCGCGTTTTCTCACAGTCGAACGAAACCAACAACGTGTTGATGATTCAAAGCAGCGTTTGGCCATGTTTTCAAGTAATGAATCCAATTTTTTGTGTCGATATTTAACAATGGATGAAACATGGATCCATCACTTCACTCCGGAATTAAAACCATCATCATGTGAGTCAACTGCAGTTCGTTCGAAGCGTCTAATGTCAGCAGGAAAGGTTTTAGATTCACTTTGCTAGGGATGCACATGCGAATGCAAACTTTACATAGCGTTGTTAGATTGTTTGAATGACAAACAAATTAAAAATAACTTCATAAGTCGACGGAAAAATCCACTGTTTCACAAAAGCAATGCACCAATTCACAGGCAACGATGATGAAATTGACCCTATGCCTCAAAAAATGCTCGCCGGAAAGAAATCCAACTCAAATGAAGAAGCAATTGCTGAATGTAAAGCCTATGTTGAGGCAAAAGACAATTTTTTCTACAAGCAGGGCATCGCCAAGATAGAGAAGCGTTGGAATGGTTGTATTGCTCTTGAATAAAATCTATTATTGGTGAAAAAATGTATTTTTCTTGGTTAGTTACACGACTTATTGAGTGATGTGTTACATAAAAAAATTGAAGTCTTTAGCAAAAATGGTCATGGTTTGTCATATTACTTATAACATCATAAACATTGTTGTGGAATTGTAAAAAAACTGTTCATTGATTAGAAACAGGAAAGTTTTTTCTAACGTAACTGGCAAATCGTAACACCGTATAGTTCCGGCACCGGAAGTAGTATCCACAACAAATTCAGGAATTCCGTTTGAAACCGTAAGACTTCTTCTTAAAATCTATAAATTGGTGAAAGTCGATGCTCTTGAAGAAAAGTGAGTGAAATTTTTTTTTTTGTAATTTTTGACCAATATTTCCAATAACTCGAAAACCAAATTGCAACAGTTTTGAACCTTGTTGAAAATAATTTTTCACTTTTTCACTTCGTCACTTTAGAAGGCGGTATAAATTTTTTAGCGTTTAAATCAGTAGATCCGAAACCAGAAGTCGGATCCGTATGAAATTTAGGTATCTATTCGACCCAATGTTCGCGAAAATCGTTCAAACCATCTCGGAGAAAATAGAGTGAGTTTCATTCTGGAGTATTTAATCGTTATTTTCGATGCTTCCGGAATCGGAAATGGGGAATTAGGATAACCGAAATTAATTTGATATGTCGTCTATAAACAATTACTAACGCTTGTAATAGTTTCGAGGGCAGTTTAGAATTTTGTCGTGAATACGACTTACTTTACTATGGGGTGCCTTTTCAAAATTTACCCTCTGAGAGAGTGATATGTTTTTGATCGTGAATATCTCTTGTTGTATCTAACGAATCAACATAATTTTTGCTACATGACGAGTATCAAAGAGGATAATTCATAAGGCGCGTTTGCCTTTCTCGTAGCTTTTTTAAAGCACATGCTCAGTGATCTGTGAAAGGATTTATATAATCTAACTACCAATAGAATCGAAATTTTTCAACTTAAGCGTGTAAAAAAAAGCATTGAAGTATTGCAATAGTACAATATTGAAAAACCTGTCACATTTGACCCATGTCAACACCAGCCAATCAGACCGCGTTCTGAGGAAAAGAACAAAATATCTGCTGCTGTATAACAAATCGTTCAAGAAAATGTTCCGAACAGTGTTTAATATTGTAGTGAGTTCCACAATGTGGTCCTTCTGAAAGGCAGGAATGAATCCCGCACAGCATCCGGATAGTTTCTTTTAATGAAATGCAAATCCGAAATGAAATAACTTAAATTAAAATTCTATATGCTGCTATTTTTATAGCCGTTAGGACCGCCCATTAGTGAAAAAGCTACAAACGAAATCAGGTAAAAACAAACCTCTCAACAAAAATTGGATTAGTTTGGATTCTATCGCCACTGCGAACAGATGTATTTTGTGTCGTTTGTTAGTTTCGCTCCAGACAAGAGCGATTACGTCACAGCTGCCAGTCATTTGCATTGGTGAAAAAACAACGGTGGAGAACATTACACAAAATCAGCCGTTCTAATGGCTCTAAAAGTTTTCTAAAGAACTATTAGGATTTGTTGTTCGCAAATCGAAGGGAAATATCCTCAGTTTAGTGCAAATCTAGAACTTTTTGATTCGATTTTTGCACTTTTCGCTGTGTGAAATTCACAGTAATCTAGATCAAGTGAAGTCTTTTTTGTTTTTGGGAAAAATGTGGAAAAGGGGAATGTTTGCATAATTCATACAATTGATCAACTAATTGATATTCGGAAGTGTTAAAGAACATGTCAGTTGTTTTCGTTTTCACGACATCTAGTTATGTCTCTGACATCACCCACCCGCCTTTTTTTAAGCTATTTGCTCTGGCACTTCAAGTGACGATATAAAGTTTCACCCTGTAATTCCAGTACCGAAAGTCGTATCCGATTGAAATCAATATTGCTCGAATATCAAAAATGCAACGAATGCCAATGATCATTGTTCGCTTCCCTTCGCCTTTGTTCGATAATCGTTCTGGTATTCGGACTTGTCCGTATATTCGGGTGCGAACGAAGCCGATGCTGCTTCGTTGCTCGCACGAATATCTATTCCTTGCAGTTGTTATTCGCATTGGACATACCCACGAATGACTTAACGCGAATATGGAATGAATATTCATACAGCGATCATCGTCAAAACCTAATTCGCGATGATCGTTCGTGCTGTCTTTGAAACAAACAAATTAAGACGTTTCCCCCTGCATTAGTACCATAGTCTTATGAGTTTGTGATGAACCATATCCAAGCACTCTCCCATTGCTCTAATCCAACGAAATATGACGAATTTATAAGATGAAGAATGCTTCGCGAAGAATGGAATCCAACGATCATCGCAGTGACGCTGTTCGAACCAATTCGAGCAGTAAAGTAAATGAACGAATGACAAACGAATGTATAAAACGAACATACACGATGTATACCAGCAGCGAAGAATGCATTAGTAGATTCGGGTTCTCTATGATTATTGCTTATTCGTCTTCACCCTTCTCTCTTTCGTGCAGTGAATAGTTCAACGTTGTTCGAGACATGCATGAATATAGACAGGACATTCACAGTGAGGAAGGGTGAACGAATTAGTTACACGAAGAATATGAAAAACTTAAGATTGAAATTCTTAAGTTTTCTATGGGACCATAAGACCTTCAATTTTGATCAATTTTGTTGAAAATCGGTTTATCTGAAGTATGTGAGTAAGTAACCAGAATGTAAAATATTAAAATGTTGATTTCGGAACCGGCAGTTGTATAATTTTTAAATTATGAAAAGCATCTTAAGAAATTTTATTTGATTTGGTTGTGAAAATCGGTTCAGCCATCTCCGAGAAGAGTAAGTGCATCCTCGAACCTCGGTGCAAAGATCGGTTTTCGCAGTGATTGTCATAGCCTTTTCATATGAAAAGAGCAAAAATCCCGTGAAATATCATTTCATTCTGGATATTGATCACAGGGACCGGCTGTGAAAATTTTATATACTTTGCGAAGCTTTCAAAATGGATGTTTATTATAATTCAGTGTCATTCTTCTATTCTTTCGGTCACACTTATCGTAAGATTGCTAAGATATTTATCAACCGCAACACCGTGTTTTACCAAAATCGCACACCAGTATCAGGCATTCGTATCTGCTTCGTTTTCATTACAGTGTGTGCCAGCACGTACCGGTGTTGTACTGTCATTTTATATGGCGGTTTGAAACCATTGATACTCATCACCCTGTAATTGCGGTACCGGAGGTCGAATCCGCATGAAATTTCACAGCAAATTTTGAGACAATGTGAGCTTTAATTTTGAGGGGCGGATAGGGTCTAACACTTTTGAAGAATCATTTATTTTTTTTCTTTATGTTTTTTCTTAGTAAAATATTTCAAAAATATTCTTGGAAATTTCCAAGCCCATTGGAACGAAAGTTGGGAAGTTATGGGCCTTGCTCTATGCTTATCACAATCAGCGCTTCTTCAGCTCTGCGCACAGGCCCAAGATTTCTACTTCGTCGGACTTAAATACTTGACAAAACATTTTAAAATTGTTTTATCATAACAAAATACAAAAGAAGAAGTATGATTTTTTTAAAGTGTTGGACCCCTCTAGAACAATAAATTGTTTCCTTCAATTTTATAGATAATGAATTTAAAACGAATTTTTATCGAAAGCAGATTTAGAAAGTTTATATCCATCGTCGCTCGAAAACTACTTCACCAATTATTTCCAAATTTTGCATACACTTTCTACATGTAAAATACCAGACCCCAATGGTTTCGTTTTTTGTTACTTTGAGTAGGTTTTAGAGCTACAAAATGACGGATTTTTATGTTAGAAATCGTAATCTCCAATCCGGGGAAATCGCTCTGCCAACTGAACTACTTTGGATGTTATGATACACAACGCAGAAGACTTCCGGTCAGAAAATGAATTTGGTATTTGGTATGACTGTGCACGGTCGGTTGAGTTTACGTTTTAGTTGAACCAATTTCGCACTCAAAAAATTTATTCCTCTACCAGTCGATCTCTATTTTATTTTTCCGATTGAGTAACGCTATGTGAGGTTTTGTTGTTGCTTTGCTTACCCAATGTTTGAATGATAGGGCCTTGAATGAACAATTAATTTCTACCGCGTTGGGATTGGGAAGCAAATTAGTCAACTGCAAAAATGTTGATTTACGCAGAATTAAAATTTTTTTTTTACTTGGTGGGCAGTAGAACGAATAATATATTTAAAATGGGCATTCGACCAAAACAGAACCGCTGAGTTAGAGCAGTTAGTGTTATAAAATCCAGACCTATGATTTCAAACATGAGATAGTAAATCTAGGTTTAACTAGATTCAAAGCTGTTCCAATTTTTAGGTCTTATTTATTGTTGGCAAACAAAACAACTTCGGCTATACCGGTCATCTGAATCCGGTTTCGAAAGAATTGGAAATGGTGATTAAAAACTGCATAAAGAATCTCACTCACTTTTTTTCAAGATGGCCAAATCGAATTTCACACACTTATAGGTTCAAAAGAAAAGTCTCACAGTTTCATACGGAGTTCCTTAATTTGTTGTGTATACAACTCCCGGTTCCGATGCTACAGGGTGAACAGGATTTGTAGATTTTGTTAGATTAAGTCCGAACAAGTTTTCCTATTTCTATTTAATGAATAGTTGTTTTTGCGAATTCCAAAGTAATGTTTATGATGTTATGAGTAATACAAGAAAGGCATCATTACACTACTAGGTGGATTGAAACAGATTTTTTTTTATAGTGGAATCGAAATAGAACCTTTCTTTCTTTTTTAACCCTTTCACGACTATAAGATGTCCAGGACGAAATTTGTCAGTACAACACAATGCTTTTGCTATTGTAAGTTTAAAGTAACAGAATATCACAAGAAAAACATAGCAGGGTGCATAAGTTTCCTCTAATTTCATGGGAAATATGTTTTCCTATGATCCTCAAAAATAAATAAACAAAGAGTTTATAATATCGTAATTTAATTTATTACTTTAATTACTTTAACTATCAGAATAATAAAATAAGTATTTAGTTATGGTATTCTACGGAACGATTTCGTGTTCTTGTGTAGCACAAGTGGACTTCAAACAGTCTTTATACAGCTTTCGTCCATTGTGCAATGAGATAAAAAAGGCGGGTGGGTAATGTCAGAAACATAACCAGATATCGTGAATACGAATAAAATGGATTATTCAGTTTCTTTGATGTTGAAGAGTTTGCATTCTGGATTCTGGAACCGAACTTTTGAGTCGAATCCTAGAGCTGAATCAAATATTGATGCTAGATTCGGGAATTGAATTCTGAACTTGCTCTCTGTAACTGTATTCGAGAACTGAACTCCAAGTTGTTGAACTGATTACTGAACCTGTGTTTTGGAACTGAAGTCGAGACCAGCAATTCTGAATTCGGGTTCGACACTGAATTATGAACCTGAATGCTAGCACTGAACTCTGGACCTAGATTATGACCCGCAGTTGAATTTTAGTTACAGAATTCCGGTCCAGGATTCCGGTTTCAGATTCGGATCCAGAATCTGATTTAAAAATTTATTGAATCTATTTCCTGAATTCAATTGCACTTCTAGTAAATTATAGAACTGAATTTTGGAACCAAATTCTAAACATGCATTCTGATCTGCAACACATTTTGGAACTGAAGTCTGGAAATACGATTTAATTTTTTATTTGTTCCTGGATCTCGGTGTGAAGTTCCCGAACTTCAAGTTCAGAATTCAGAATCTGTATTCTAGATCTAAATTTCTGGACTGAATTCTGGTTAGACCCTCGATTTTAGTTCCAGAATTCAGATCCACGGTCCAGGTCTAGAATAAAGATTCTGAGCTCCGATCGAGGACTTAAGGATTCAATTAAAATATCCCGGTGTAGAATCAAGGTCTGGAATTCGACTATAGTTACAGAATTCTGGTACTCGATTGTTAATTCTGGGCGAGGAACAGAATTTCGGATCAGGTTTCTGGAAATGAAAAAAAAAGGCGAGAGGATTATGTCAGGGACATAACTGGATGACGTGAATACAAATAAAACTGTTATGCTTTTTCCACACATCCGAATATTGAAAATCGAATGTAGGGTAACAGAGGTATTTTGGCCCACTTTAGAATTAATTTTATTTTGGAACACTCTGTAAAAATATCCACCGAATGTTGTAATATCTTTGAAAAACTCTTCCGATGTAACGGCACTATTGAGATCACACAGTAATAAATTACGAAAATTCACAAGAGTGATGGATTACAAAATTCACTGTTCAAATTTATTTCGAAATTGAACAATCCACAACAAATCGTTTTTAGCCATCTAGGGTTTCTACCTACGATATGGACTTCCTAAACTAAAATTTGAACAATACTGCACGAAATTTGAAGAGAGGTGCTCAATCTCTGTAACACAAATAATTCAAAATTTGTACGTATTAGGTTAGAGATGATTATAAGTAGGTAGATATTTTATTAATAATTAAAATAAATATTATGATTAAACATTAGTATGTAAAACAAGAGTAACTAAAACACCTATTATTAATAACAAATCGTATGAACAACAACTATGAAAGGCCAAAGGGTCAAAACACTTGTACTGTAAAACGTTGATATAATACACAAAAATAAGATTAATAAACAGATATTTATGCAAAAAAAATGACTATATTTCTAGTTCTCCAAAGGTCTTGATTTGTAAAAAAGAATGAACAACTTCGCAATAGACGAGAAAATCAATTGTAAGAGCATTTTGATTATAAAATGAATGACTAAATTGACCGTCTCAAACAGCATGCACCAATATGTCTCCTTCATATTTATCATTTAAAAATACTCAAGGTTCATAACCATCCATAGTTAGTATCTGCTTTACTAGTAAACAAAACGTCGCAAGACCACTGCACTCAACCATTGAAAGTATTCCGCATTTCTGTGTGTCGGTTTTGCGCGATACGCTTTGTGCGGTTGGAACTTTACGCGATTTATTTTGGCACTGAATTTCACCTTAATCATCATTCCTACTGAACATTTCGGAAAATTTCGATTTTGAATTATTTGTGGGTATAGTACAACTTTTATACTACTGAAAATTTTATAAATTGCTGACCATATTTCCGATAATATTAAGGAAAAGTTATGTTACTGCGTTCAACGCAACAAGAGATATTCGCGAATAAAATCTACCCATTCTTGTACAGGATAAATTTTGAAAAGGCACCCCATAGTAAAGTAAGTCGTATTCACGACAAAAACGATACAACTGGACGAGGAATAAAAAAAACTTGAGCCTGATTCCATAGCAAAATCTAAAACAATATAGTGGTAAACACTTTATTACCTACGTTCCATACTGAAGAAACCATTTAAATATTCTAGAGTTCTCTTGTTGCTAGCGAAAGCTAAAAAAAAAAATAAACCAATGCAGATCGGTGTGAATTTTGTCTCCATGAATTTACTCACTTCTTCGCTCTAGACAGTTTTACAAGCTGATCGTTTATGATTTTCACATAAACTGTAAATCGTTTTACACTAGCTCGGAGTAACTCGATAAAATAAGTTACGGGAAAAGATGCAAAGCTCTATTTTCATAGCAGTTCTGATTTCACCAAACCAAAGTTCTGCATCAGTTTCTTGAGGGAAAAAAACACCATCATGCCCGAATCGGACGAACATACAGTCCCAAAAGTGCCCGCGCCATTGTGCACAATAATGATAAAACTGTAACAATACCGGTATTCCCCCAACGGTATCCGGACCTTGTTGGCCATGGTCCTTTACTTGGCGAAGCTTTTCTCCTCGCACCAGTAGTTGCAAGCTGGGAGAGAAACGATAACGAGAACCATCATCCATATGAACCGGAAAGGAATTTATGTTTTCATTTCCAGCTTTTCGTAACGAACCATCCTGCACTGGATCCTGGCCAAAACGCGTGAATCATCTCCATAATGGGGATCGTTCATACATATGCTGGCCTCTTCGCTCCCCGCCTCCCCGCCCTTGTTGCCTTTTCTAAGCTCTTGGCTCTATTGGCATACTCTCAGCGGGCGATCATCGGGGGGGTGATTTCCATGCCGGGAAATTTAATAACTCTAGCGCAAAACAAACCGAAGCCCCGAAAAAAGCCGGGGGTCAACAGTGGAGGAAACAGATACTCGTCGTTGTTTTGTGTGTGTGTGTGCTTGAGAGACACAGCGAATGTGTTCCGACTATGACTCTGTTAGGCTTCATAACTTCGGCATGAATTTTATTCCGTTAATAATGCAGTCAGATGGGCAGAAACAAACAGACAGACACTCTGGAAGCGAACAGTAATATTCCGAGTTTGTTATTTCCATAACAAAGAAACAAGCTTTTCTTCAGAGTGGAAATCGTCGCCGCGGGGCTAGGCAATTTCAATAAATTACTCTGGCCATTGCCGTTATTGTTGATATGGCAGATGAAACGATGCTCACTCCGAAAAACAGCCTTTAATCAGTATAATTTTGTTCAAAAACCAAATCCATTCTTATTAAATTTTGTTCACTGATCAACTCGCTCGATCAATGGCATAAGTAGAACGAATTGCTGAATCAATAAATAATTTAAAAATTTGGTTTTATATTACCATCCCTTTTTATTTAGTAAATCCCGCCAATGAATTTCGCTTATGATTCGAAATTTCCGGTCGCCAACCCACCAACGATGCGTGTGGTAGCGAAACAACTTCACATTAGTCTTTCTGCGGATTACCGGGGGTGATTTTTTTTCTCCTTCCGTTCGAGATCGTACCACCAAATTTCCGCCCACCCGGTGTAAGCCTGACTAATCGCAATCGATCGTCGGAGGAGGACTAATAAAACTCAACGAAGATTTAAACGTTTTACTGCTGCCACCCAAACCCGGCCGGAGGACAGATCGTTCACAAGCACCGAACGCCTCTTATCTCGGTGGCCCCGGTTGACGGTCGAATGTGTTTAGCGAGTGCGACAGAGAGAGAGAGAGAGCGAGCGAGACAGAAAAATACAAGGAAAGTATAAATTTCTATCTCCTCGCTACTGTTTCGGGCAACCCCGGCGACGGTTCCCACTTTCGTCAACCAGCAAATGAGAATAAAAATGCCGAGATCCTATCAGGAGGACCGCCGCAATCCTTGCTCTATCAGGCAAGATAAATGTGTGACATGTGTGATTTGCCCGAACGTTTCTTCGTCTTTCTACTTGCAAACAAAAAAAAGGATTGTGCCGGATTGTGTTGGAGTCGAACCATTTCTCTCGAGCTTGGGTTGTTGAAGGAAAATGAACCGAAGCGAAGCCGGGACATTTTCTCTTCCTCGGCATCAGCTTTGAGCTCCAGGCAACAGCGCTTCTTCACTTGAGAAGATAACTTTTTTTTCATTCTTCGTCGTTTTTTTTTTTTCTTTTTTGATGCTGCATTTGCGAAATAGGAATAGGAATCGAGTCTGGAACCTGATTACTTGAAACTAACCCAAAGCTCACGAGCATTCCTAACACTAACTCTGAACGTGAACGTGTATGAGGGACAATATTTTGCTTACGTTAAGAGCACCTCTCCATCCCCCCCTGGACCCCTGAAGGAGGAGGAGGAGGCGCCCCAGGTGCGAACGTAACCCTAGTCAGTTCCTGTGCTCAAGAATGGTACCCATGGGGTGTGACGTACGGATCTCCGCCTGTCGGTACGCGTCTGCACATGGATAACCAACCACCGGGTTTTCTTATTCTAACAATGATGGAGACCCGACGCCAGTCTGTTATCGTTATCTGCCGGGTCGTTCGTTTGCATGGGGGACACCGAACGGGATGTGGTCTTGGAGAATGACATCAATTGTGGTGATGCTGCGGATGGACGGATGGATGGATGCTGCCTGCCTGGGGGGAGGGGCTACTTTCTTTCCGATTATGTCACCGTACGAATTGTGTGAATGGGGCGGGTTGTATGTTAGCTTCTATTATCTAGTGCCAGTGCCAGGATGGCGCTGAAATCCAACGCGTTTGACCTCCCGGGGGCACGGTTTCCTTTGAAAGAATTTCCAGTTGTGAAAGGGACAACGAGTTTTACGAAAGAGCCGGCAGGTCGCACAACAAAGGTGAGCCGGAAAAGTGCCCGTTCCAGGAAAGACAATACCGTGGGAGAATTGGACGCAATGTTTTTGTGTTTTTTTTTGTGTACGGTTTTTTTTTATATCAGCCAATTGTGAATTAAAAAAATGGACTGCAATACAGTGTTAGTTTCGTAAAGACTGGGATCTTTCTTATGACTGGGATGTTATTTACTGTAGCTAGACACAATTACACGGAAACTGTATGTCAATCTTGCTGTCGTCTTCATTAGAAGCTAGAAATCGTAACTCGCAACAAACAATAAACAAAATTTTAGAATAATTCTGGCATTCTTTTATTTTTACAAATGATGATTTGTCCAGTGCTGGAAACGGTCCCTTCACGTGACAGTTTTATGTGAAATTCCTATGTTGGTACCTAAAACTGTAAATGTTTACTTTGAATGTCGTGTGCTGGAAAATTTCATGTTGCCTGCTATTCGGGCTGTCACACATGAATGTCGCGCGATCCATACAGATGAAAGTCGCATGTGACAGTCATGAGCGAGCGCTTCATGAATGTAGTGGCGACAGTCTTACTCGTGTTGGACGATGAATGTAACGATAGAATGATAGTCCTCAATAGAATCGGCTGCATTTTGTCTTCGGTGCGAATTTGATTTCTGGCAATAAACATTCATGAAGAAATTCGAAACGCCATCATTAGTGATAGTTTTCATCTCGATGCTGTTCCATGAAATGGTCAAATTTCATACCAGTATTGCAAAAGGAGAACGTCGAAGTTAATGAAAAAGCGCGGGTTAGGGTTGTCAATCAACGAAAATTCTCAATTGGTAAAAAAAATTAAAAACATGAATTTAATGGAAAAAGAAGTGAATATTAATCGAAAATCACAACATTTAAACATTTACTAGATGCATAGGGTTTTCAACCAGCGCAAATTTTCAATTTTTGAAAAAAAAAGTAAAATAATAATTGAATAAGAAAGTAAGTCTTTAGAGTACAAAATTAACTATATTCGTGTACTTTAAAAGGGCATAGAGTTTTCAACCAGCAAAAATTTGCTACTTTTAAACAGTTTTCAGTTTTATTTCAATAAAAAGTAAAGTCAATAGTTAAAGAAATTTTCCAAGAAAAAATTCAAAATTTTAAAAAAATTTAATGCTTTGAATGAATATGATGAGTGGATGTTAGAAAACGCCGTTAGAAGCCGTTTCTAAGTACAAGATGGCGGCTGCCGGCATATCGATATTCGTTACAAACCATCACAATATGAGTATGATTCGAACGGATTTGATGAATGGATGTTAGACAATGACATTAGAAGCCGTTCCAAAATCCAAGATGGCGACTTCATGTTCATCGTTATTCGTTACAAACCATCACAATATGTGTATTTTTTGAACGAATTTGATGAGTGGATGTTAGAAAACGACGTAAGAAGCCGTTTCCAAATCCAAGATGGTGACTTCCGGCTCATCGATATTCGTTACAAACCATCACAATATGAGTATTTTTCGAACGGAGTTTCTAAATAGAAGATTTTTTCTAAATACAAATATTTTTCGAACGGATTCGATGAGTAGAAGTTGAAAACGATACTTACAGTCGTTTCAACATCCAAGATGGCGGGAATGAGAATGAGCTACATTATCTTTTTGGTGCGAATTTCATTTTTGGTTATAAACTGTCATAAAGAAATTCATAGCGACTTATTCGTGATTGTTTTCATTTCGATACTCTTATAAATCTTATATTGCTGCTGTGGAGGCGATCAAAAATCGCAGTTTTGTGGTTTTTCAAAAAGAAGTATTTTGGCACAAGCACACCAGCATAATGTAATCGCTTGCCTACTGCTGGTTGTCACTAGTATCAAAATTTTTGATCGTTCTGAATTAAATGCTAGCGAGTGATGCTGGTGAAGAAATTCAAGATAGCGACAGAATGAAAATCTTGCACTTTTGAACGAAATTCATGATTTGTTCCGATAAATTGAGACAATATAAAAAATTAAGAATACAGATAGTAGTATTATACAGCAATATTAGTATACATTAATACAACAATAAATTTCACATCAAAACAAATTTCGTCATTTCGTCCAGATCAAATAAAAACAAATACACATCCTGCTTAGAACGATTCAAGTAGGATTTCTTTTTGTTTGTAATATGACAAATGCTGATTCAAAAATATTTTTAAGAAGTAATAAGTTTGGAATAATATGTTTTTGAAATCCAAAGATAAATTGTAAGCAAAGACGAAGTTTGCTGGTACAGATAGAAGAGTATACATTTAAAAACCAGAAAAAAGAATTTGTTTATTGGTATGACTGTTGACAAGTGTCTTCTTATTAGACGTTATCAAAATATGCGACAATTTTCTTTCTGCCCTTAAATAGAAATAAGATTATAGCAATAAAAAGTCCATTTGAAAATGTATGATGTTTTTCTACCACAAATCAAATTAAAAATAAATTCAATCGTACCGTGCAACATTACCTGGAGCGTTGCGATGTATTCTTAATATTACCAATTGAAATCGATTTACTTTCCGATAAGCGTGTACGTGTTTTATAATAGCAATAGAAGCCATCATATTATCAAGATATTCACTGCCCATACTCGCATATCTGTCCCATATCAATTTTCGCCAATTTTGAGTTAGCTTGAGGAATGAAATCTATTCTCAATATACTCTGGGAAATTGCAATAAAAGTTGAGAGTTTGTTCAGTTAAATGTGAAAAAAATATCAACTCATGTCTGTCCCATATGCAAAGTAACCCGCATATCAGTCCCATTCAGTGCAAATTTCAATAATTTCATTTGTTGCAATATTGGAATAGCAAAGGTGTATTACCGATATTTCATGTAATAATACCATGATTTAGCGTTAGCTAGTACAATAAATCAATAAAATCGGAAATAAAATTTTGATCGTCTTTTTCTCGACATGCCGATTTTCCATATGGGACTGATATGCAAGTATGGACAGTTCAGCTCTCATAATTTCAGAACAAATCATTAGCGACATACTTTTTTGATAGCATGGCGCTGCCAGTCGTGTCCGCATCGTAACTCGTACATACAAGTAGATGAGAAAATGTCAAATCCGCGCGTGAAAATAACAGCACTGCATGCAGGGCTTGTATTGTGAATCCGCAAACAAACGAAGCAACAAAAAAAAAACGTTAGTACTGTACGAAAATGAAGAACTTTGCTTCACGGCGTGCTACAAGAAGCGAAGCGAGGTCATACAGGCAATATTTACGGTGTTTTTTTTTAGTGTAGGTTTGCAGAAATCATTTTTGAACATAACGTTTGTACTCCAAGACCAAATTTGATCACATTTCAAAAATATTTCAGACATTTTATAGCATAAATTTTGCATTTGAGTCCGTTTTCAAAACTATACATTTTGCAAGGAAGATTATACTGTGTATATATCCTAGAAACACAAAAAGCAATGCTTTGCCTTTCTCATATAGAAAGGTTATGCAATCGTTGTTAAAACCGACTGTATGTGTGTGTATGTGTGTGTATGTGTGTGTATGTGCGTATGTGTGTATGTAACATTTTTCTGCACTAACTTTTCTCGGAGATGGCTGAACCGATTTTCACAAACTTAGATTCAAATGAAAGGTCTTGTGGTCCCATACAAAATTCCTGAATATTATTTGGATCCGACTTCCGGTGCGGGAGTTATGGGGTAAAATGTGAAAAAAAAGAAAATATTTGTTCTAACTTTTCTCATAGATGGCGTGACCGATTTTCACAAACTTGAGTTCAAATGAAAGGTCCTGTGGTCTCATGCGTAATTTCTGAATTTCATGCGGATCCGACTTCCGGATCCGGAAATATAGGGTAAAGTGTGTTAAAACTTGTATACCATCACTTTAAATGGGGAAAAACCTTAAAAAAATTCTAAATCGATCTCAAATCTTTTCCAATTGATAGTTTTTATCAGTAGACGGTCAAACAAACCGGTTTTGAAGAATACCACAGTATTATATATGATTGTATGATTGATATGAGAAAGGCATCATTACACCACAAGGTGGATTAAAACAGGTTTTTTTTTAATTAATATTCATCAGAACTAAAAGTTATCAATCTAGTTTTCTCATAGGCATCTTCAATATGCGAACCGATTATCAAATGCTAACTTCATGAAGCATACTCATCAGCTGGTAGACATGTTCAGGAACTAATGAACGTACGAAGCAGCTCTCCTTACTTGGGTTGCACTGTGAATTCTACCTAACATAAGAATGTATAACATACACTTGACATGATATGTCAGCTGTTTTTCAAAGAAGGGCGAATCTTTTTTTTTCGAAATTTGTGAATATTCGTTGGTATAAACCCCTATGCGCAAAATCTAATGATTTTCGATCCCTTAATTCCGTTGTAGTCCAAATATTATTACGATGTTATTTCTTCAAAAATTGTTTGCTTTCGAAAAAGTTCAAAACTACGATTTTTGATCGCCTCCACAACAGCAATATAAAATTTGGAAGAATATCGAGATGTAAACAATTTATTTATGACAGTGTATAACCAAAAATGAAATTCGCTCATTCTGTCCACCATCTAGGATGTTGAAACTACTGTAAGCATCATTTTCAACTTCTACTCATCGAATCCACTAGAAAAATACTCATATTGGAATGGTTTCTAACGAATATCGATATGCCGGAATTTGCCATCTTGGATTTAGAAACGGCTTCTAACGTTGTTTTCTAACATCCATTCATCGAATCTGTTCAAAAAAATACTCATATTGTGATGGTATGTAACGAATATCGATGAACCAGAAGTCGCCATCTTGGACTTTGAAACGGTTTCTTACGTCGTTTTCTAACATCCACTCATCAAATCTGTTCGCAAAATACTCATATTGTGATGGTTTGAACGAATATCAATACGCCGGAAGTCGCCATCTTATATTTAGAAACGGCTTCTAACGTCGTTTTCTAACATTCATTCATCAAATCCGTTAGAAAAATATTCATATTGTCATGGTTTGTAACGAATATCGATATGCCGGAAATTGCCATCTTGGATTTTGAAACGGCTTCTAACGTCGTTTTCTAACATCTAACATATTCAATTAATATTTGAATTTTTTTTCAAAAATTCCCTTTTTGCATTCGTTGACAACCCTACGCATCTTGACAAAGTTAAAAGCTACGGTATTTGATCCCCTCCGCAGGAGCAATTTGAAATTCAACCATTTCATGGAACGGTATGGATATGAAACCCGTCGCTAATGACGCCGTTCTGAATTTCTTCATGAATGTTTATTGCCAGAAATGAAATTCGCATCGAAAACAAAATGCAGCCGATTCTATTGAGGACTATCATTCTATCGTTACATTCATCGTCCAACACGAGTAAGACTGTCGCCACTACATTCATGAAGCGCTCGCTCATGACTGTCGCATGCGACTTTCATCTGTATGGATCGCGCGACATTCATGTGTGACAGCCCGAATAGTAGGCAACATGAAAGTTTCCAGCACAGGACATTCAAAAAAAAATGTCAGCAGTTTCCAGCACTGGATTTGTCAAGTCAACGTGTTCAATTTTTTTTTATACTTGCCAAAGTGTCGTATTCTCAGTACTAACAACATTTTACTTAAGTCCAACACATTTTGGATAGTTTGTTCCACAACATCTCTTCAATTGGATATCAATTTTCGAACAGTTAACTGAGTGATAGGCTTTAAACTGAAAATGGACATTGGATAGTAAAAAGTGTATTAATTGAGACCTGACATCACGATACTCGACGAATGTACAAACAATATGATCAATATCGCGTTAACCTTCGACACACATGATTCCGAACATCACAAGAATGAAATCCAGCCCCCTGAATTATGCCAACATCTGGAAAATGTTGTTTACAGTTCACATTTTTCATCTTCTTTTAATTCATACACGTCACATCAATTCACCTAATGAAGTGATAAAGTCTTTCTCTTGCTATTCGAACAGTTTCAGTGGAACATAGTTTTTTTTTAATTGAGATAATTTTCTGGGCCTCCGATCATAAGTCGATTTTTGGCATTAAAAATGCCTTACTCTTCACTATATGGGGCCGGGTGTCAATTAAAAGTTTCAAAAATAGTCGCGTAACCTTTTTGTGTCATAATTTTGAACGTTAATAACTCGGTCATTTGTTAATGGATTGTTATAATTTAACAACCAATCGATTCGGAAACTTTTAACTTAAACATGTATGACGACGTAGTTTCAGTATTTCAATAGCATACTATTGAAAAATTGGTTAGAAGTGACCTATGTTTTCATCCACCAATCCCTGTTTTACAAAATGACGTCAACTTTTTGTTCGGCATAGGAGGCTTTGCGTCATGCATAAAAAACACCGTATCGTTATGCGTAGTATGAAGGGAAATCTATAAATATAGGCTGCACAATATTTCTTTGCCTAGTTGATGTTTGACTGTGAATGAAACAAGTAGCTCGTCCAGTGAGCTGATGACTGGATTGTATATACGTTCACTTGCTGGATTGTCGCTTTTGCATTATGTGCTGGTGTAATTTTCTGTTGTCTGCACAACACCGCTTCGTGTTCGCTTGAATATCTTATATATCATCTAGCTATTGAAGAACCGAATCAGCGTGGTTATCGGTTCTTTTAAAATATCCCATGTATTTAGCAAATTGTTGGTAGATTTTGCCATTAAAAATGCCTTACACTTCGCTTCCCGAGGCTGGGTGTCAATTTAAAACATGCAAAACTAATCGCGTAACATTTTTCTGTCATAATTTTGAATGCTCATACCTCAGTAATTTGTTGATGGATTTATATAATTCAACAACCAATCGATTCGGAAACATTTAACTTAAACTTATGAGATAACGTCATTTGAATATTTCAATTGCATACCATTGAAAAATTGGTTTGAATTGAGTATTTTATTTTGGTTTTCTGGTAACTATCAGACCAGTTTAGAATTATCGGTGATAGATTTTTCGGATATAATTTGCAGCGCTTGTTCCTCGATGATTTGTTAATGGATTTTCCTCATTTAAATGATTCCAAAGCTTCAATATTGTAAGCTTAAAAATGTTTTAATTTGTCAACGGATCGGTTTGCATACTTAAATCTCCATTCCCATACGAACAAAACGGTGGCGCGAAAATGGATTCAGTATAAAGTTGTGTTATGATGATAATCATAGATACTTCTTCTTCATTATATGTGACTGAACAAGTTGTTGTCCCGCCAGGAATTAAACGCTTCAAAAGATTCAAAATTAAATTCTGAAACTTATCTAAAAGCGGCCTCCTCGGTTTGGTAGTATAAATGAGTTCCACAGGCTCACATATACAGTATAATTAGATGCAATATCATATAGTATCAAAGATAAACTAAAGCTAAGTTTACCTGCGATTTTACATGTATCGTTTGAATAGCAACCCTCGTAGAATTTGGTTAACCGCCAGTTTCAGTTTAATCATTATTAGCTTCAAAACAATAAGCGTCTGATGGCTACACGCGTTGTAACTATGACAATGTTCATTCATGTGTTAATAACATCAAGTTACAATATGAACAAAATTTCTGAATTTTGTTGCGTATCCATTCCGTATATTCCTAATATGCCAAAGCGAAAATTAATGTAAGTAACTAAATATTTTATGCGGACTGTTTCACAAGTTTTCTTCCTCGTATTGTTGCCATATTATTTACCGACACTTTCCGAAGATTATCGACGATTTTGAAAAATGATTAATAAAATACACTATTACTGAGTTTACTGGTACAACATTTTTCGCTAAAATAAATAAAATTAATGAGTTTGTACGTTTCTCGAAGATTATTATCATAAAATAAATCACTTTCATTTGTTCAGGTTTAAATCTTTAGGTTGTTTGTATCTAAAATTGAGCTTTCTAGTTCTAGTAGAATTCTAGTTAAAGGACGTTATTCAAAATCTTAACAATGTAAAAAATTGTGGAAAGGGATCAAAATTGAATAGAATTTATTATCAAGAAAGAATCTAATTGTAAATTTTATCATTCGCCAACAATCTAAGCGCTTAAACTAGAGCAAGTTTGTAATTAGTCAATTGAAAAAGTTTTTAGTTTAGTGTATCGTCATCATTATCATCTTTATTTTTGTATTTATTATGAAGACCCTAGAAACGTTCCATTTTTAATGTTATTGTGCTCGGTCGTGTCTTGAATACAACCCTCTAATTTTTTTTTTCTATAAAAAAAGGCAGCAATCGAGACCGAAATTTTAAGAATATTATTTATTTTGACATTAGTAAGTGGTGTAAACTTTATCACGAAAACGGTATAACATGAAATATTTAAAATAAATTTCTTCACTTTGTCCGGCCTGCTCAAAGCTAGCATTATTCATGCGTACAGACAATTTGGTTACATCACGAGGACAAGGAACTCCATTCGACGAAATTATCCTGATCCGAAGAAAATATAATTTCTGTTAGCAAAAGCAATGTCTTGACGCTTCGTTCTGCTGTGGACCTTCTGTTCTTTAGTTATTTATTTATTTATTTACTAGCTGAATTATCCGGCGTTGCTTGGAAATGTTTCGTGAAGACAAGGCCGCAAACAAATTCTAGAAATTGTCAGAATGTAGTGAAACACAATTTAGACGGTAACCCGATTGGACAATACTCCGTAAATGTTCAGATTGCGCACGACCGATGTCCCATCTCAGATCTCATAATAATCATAATTTTCACGGTATTCTCGTAAAATAGGGTCAGTTTTATGTTCGATTTCATTAGCTATGAACTATTAAAAACACCTCTCTCTATAAATACCTTCTTAGTAACCTATGAGTTCCAAAAAATGTATAGATAAAATTGTGATAATGATTACTTTATGACGAAAGGCTGTTCACAATCATAACTTAAGACTGTCTCAGAAAATATGGACGCAACCAAAAACCGCTGCCATTTCGCAATAGTTCAGAATCTGTCAATTTTTATGGCTATTTTAGTTTGTTTCGAAATGCGTGGACTTTCAGCAGAACAACGTTGAAAAATTGTGTACAAATGGTGCACAGAACGCGGACTGTCACTGAGAAAGATAGCAAAAATGGAAGGAGTAAGTGAAAAAGCCGTGCGAAATGCAATCAGGAAGTTCGGTGAGGATAACACCTTTGAGGATAAACCGAAAACGGGTCGAAAAAAGGTCCTGCTAACTTTTAGTTGGATAAACATATACTAAAGGCGTTCGAGCAAAAGAAGGAGGTTTCAGTTCGGGATGTGGCCAAAAAAGTGGGCACTTCGAAGTCAAATGTTCTTCGTGCTAAAGAACGTTTGAATCTTCGAACCTATAAGAAGCAGAAACAACCAAAACGTAGTCCGAAACAAGAAGCATCAATCAGGCCGTGGGTTCGAAAGCTGTACAATACCTTTCTTGCTGGAAATTTGAACTGCATAATCATGAACGACGAAACCTAAGTGAAACTCGATTACAAATCCTTGCCGGGACCGAGAAGGGCAAGTGTTGAACCAGTCCGAGACATCGTTTGAAGTCGAAAAATTGGGTAAAAAAGCTATGGTCTGGCAAGCAATTTGTAAACATCAAGGAATGTTTACAAAAACGAATTCTACCCATGATTCGAAGCCACAAGGATCCTGTTGTTTTCTGACCAGATCTTGCTTCTTGCCACTACTCGAAATCAACGGTAGAATAGTATACTACCAAAAATGTCACTTTCGTCCCAAAAGACATCAATCCACCAAATTGCTCACAACTTCGACCAATAGAGGAATTTTGGGCATTAACGAAGGCACATCTTAGGAAACATGTCTCAGCAGCCGAAACCATTCAACAGTTAGAAAAGGATAGGAAAAACGTAAATTTTCAGCCCCATAGGGTTGTTCGAGCCATTGATGTGGAACAAGGCATCCAAAATTTCTAATGATCGACATTTTCAATGAATCGTCCCACTTTTGATTCGGCAAATGAACGATAACCTGCTTAGATTGATCTTTATTAAGAACCAACACCGAACACAGAAAGAATATACAGAGAAACGAAACAACTCAAAACTTTACTTAATTTCCCAGCTCCGATGATCGATAATATAGAAACCAATAATTTTTGCGGTTTGAAGTGTTTTCCTAGTAACTGATTTATGACAGATATAATGAATGCCTCTCTGAATTAAAACTAATTTTGTGTGTGAGCGTTCTTCGGATGACAATTTCACTCATATCAAATTTTATGGTTTTAAGGTACATTTTTAACACGTTTGTTCTGGGATACATGATTTTTACCTTTACAATTTTAATGTAATTAGCATTAAGGAAAATTTTATGTCTACAATTTTGTTGTTCTACCGTAAAACCAAATAAAAATAGAAAATGGAGGAAGTATGAAAGGCTTTCAGAACTAGTTTTCGGAACACTAGCACTATTTATTATGCAAAGCAAAGTCTTGGCATTAAAATCCGTTTGTGGAATTTGGCCTTTCTGTTTCAACAGACTTCGCAGCCGATTAGTGTACAGAATCATTGCATGACTAGTACTATGGATCCTACTGACACTAAGAATACTTCCAGGTCGGGGTTCGAACAGACGACACCTGGCTTGTAAGACCAGCGTCCTATATATTGAACCACCAACCCGGGACAATGCAACGAAGCTGATTTGTACCGAAAAGGTGATTAATCACCGAATTTTGTTTGTAAATCATGCCGACTTTTGCAAAATCCTCAAAAATTTCAAGTTGTTCAGTTATAATTCCTTTTTTACCCGCGTATTCACAATAAAAATAAGAGCGCATAAACTTTTAACATTGAGCCTCAAAATAGTAAATTAATCTAAGATATTCTTATTATGTAACCAATAAGAACGGCATGGAACACACATAATAAAAAAAAATGCTTTTCAACGAATAAAGCTGATTTTAAAACCTTCTTGAATTTGAAATCATTGCGAAATAGATTTGACATAGGTTTGATGCTTCGTTTTACTTCAAAAAGCTTATGAAAAATGTTCTACTAGGCTGGAATATAATCTCATAATGGTTTTATTAGGATTTTGAGGAGTTTAAAGTTGTGACTACACAATTGGTTTATTGATGTTGTGTATATTTATCGTTTATTATTACCACAAGCGCATTCAAAATATGAATCATTATGTGTTCTAAATCCATTTCAACAGTAAATTTACATGTTATTGAATAGAAAACAATAACTCAATAGTAGTTTTATGTACAAATATGAATGTATTGTTTTCCTTATTTGTATTTAAAAACTTCACCAAATTTATGAACATTTCTTGGTTTGACTGCTTTTTGAAAATAAGCTACAACGTTGATAAAGTGTATACGTTTTATGCTACTGGTTAGTATTTTACAGAGATTTATTTTTTCAAAATAAAACAAAGGTTGTTTATTATTTGATACTCTGAAGAAGAAAATATTGTTTCGTGAGTTCACCATCGCTCGTCAATGGCGCTGGTAGCAGTAAACAGTGATCTGATTTTGCACAGTACAACGATAAATGACCGTAGTACGGAAATCACCATTGTATCATGATGCTCGCGTGATACCACCGTGATTTAGGGTGTCAGACATGTGATTTCACGGTGTACAGTGATTCCAATATCACATGTCTGTCATAAGCATTAAGCATGCTTCACGTAGGACTGAAACGTTAGCTATAATTTTGCTTATATTTATAGCTTCGCATACTTCCAACAGCTTCGCTTTTGCATCGATTGACCAATCAGAGCGATGCTTTCCCATTGATATATCGCTTACTCCTTCAAAAGCGTCGTCTATGGCAGGGAAATCCGATATGCCGGAGATTTTTAGCACACAAAATAGGACACTGCTAGCTACTAATCAAAATTTCAATCATTTATAATTGAAAATACGTTGCTTGATACATTCAAATCGAATCTTAGAAATATTTCCTATCAAATAATGAAATAATATTAATAATTGATACAAAATATACTTAGCTGTAAGTGACCACATTTCGACGTGTATTTTTCCTTGAGTTTCTAATTTGCACCCGTATATAGAAAATAAAGATGTGTTCCACATCAAAAAGTGTCAAAACTTGTCGCCAAAAAGTCTGTACGGAATTTAATGAGAAACGTTCGCAAGAAGGTGCGCCAGCTAGTCTACAAAGGCTAAGTAGCAAATGTTGAGAATAATATTCAGTTGTTGTAGTCTAATATTATTAGTATATCGAATAAAATTTGAATATCTAACACTTGTGAATTATTTACAGCGAAATCAAAGTGCATTCATACTTTCTGGGACAGTCTTTACACGAAATTTTCAGCTAAATAATTACTATTCTTACGGCGAAATAACTCATTCCGCGGAACAGTTTTCGACGAAACTGACTTGCTCCCACAGCGATGAGCGATGGCCGTTGAAGGGAGCAGTATTCGACGTGAGTTTTTATATATTGAAACACCAGTGACATTCAGCTACAAAGTTGTAGTTAATCTGACTTTAAACGTACTATAGAGCTTGGAAATATTGCCACACTGGCTGTTATTTTTCCACAACAGATTTTTCACAAGGCAATTTCGGTTTAGGAGCGCCAGTTTGTCCCCCGTTAGCCTTTTCTTTGTTTGTGTCAATATCATTTTGAACAATCGTTTCTCAGGTCTTCGATGAGGGTACCAAGTTTTCAAAAAAAAAAAAAAAAGAATCCAATTAACTTTGTTAATCTAATGAAAAGCTCATAATGGATACTTAATCTCCTCTAAAATCAAGCCTTCGTTCGGTCCCAACCCCCAACCGGCCGGACCAAGACCAATAAATTTCCTAATTAACTTTTTCTATTCTGAGCTGCGGCAGCTTCAAATGAAAAACTCGCCAAGCCGCAATTGATTCAAGTACGAAAGCACTCAATGATGGCAAAGCCAACGTCTTGTTTGTAAACCAACCAACCAACCATCCAACGACTCCCTGAGCCCGGAGTTCTCCCAGCATTGTTACTGGTGCCAACCAATCCCGGAGGCTTTTGTAAAGAAAGTACGCCAGGTATAATTTAATTAGCCTTTCGAAAGGAAATGTTGCTTGCGGTGGAATCTATGAAACAGGGGGACGAACAAAAGAAAAAAAACCCGAGATCTCTAAGCCATGGATGTCATGCCTTTGGGTAAAGGTTAAAAGTGGCTCTCGGCTTGGGGCATTAGCGATAGGATTATGGCTGGCATATTTTAGTGTGTGCGTGTCCCGCCCATCGAATCCCAGTCACGGCACAGCGCCAGTCGAGCAAACGGATTAAAGCTTTGTGGTTGTACAAGGTGTGAAAGTATCATATTAACTAGTGGAACCGTGGAAAAATAGCCTGCCTGGGACAGATTGTTCCTCGAAAGAGAAAGGTGGCAGCAGAGTTTTAGCAGATATCGTTTGGTTCTGGTGGTGGAAGCAGATTCTCAGAACACTAATTTGTTAACTGCAAAAGCGACACACAAAGAAACTTGTCGTGTTTCATATTTCGGGAATTTTAATGTATTTTCGGTGCTTGTCATCTTAAGTTATCTCGTTAGACAACTTTTCGCTTGTCAGTTTAGTTTTCGGTTTTTCAGTAACAACCCAACGGATTCCGTGTGCGTACAAGCGAGCTAGTTTGAAGTATGACAGTGAAAGTTGACATTATCCTTGTCCGCATTTTTCCATTCTGTTGTGAATTTGTTTTAACTTAATTTTCATTTCACTTGTTAAATAAAACTGCGCATTAACAGAGTTGGTTTTTTAAATGAATTATAGGTTCAATGCCGAAATGAGAGAATTGTTGAATGTTAAAACACATAGAGAGTAACAAATTTACTTCATTCCACAGACCGGTAGCTTAGTTACTGTGTGACAATTCTGAGAATTTTTGGGTATTCAGAAGCACGGTTGAAATTATTTGTTCCACTTTCGCACCGATTGTGTAACTAAAACGGCAAAATCCACAAACTATTTTGATACGCAAAATGTTCATCCTGACTCCAAGAATAGCCTCCTCTCTCCAACCTTCGGGGCAGAGGGGTTGTATTCCGAACAAAACCAGAAAGCACTGGTGCGAGAATCGATATCACATTCGAGTAAACATAGAACACTCCACAAAGTTACAGTACAGAACCGGGTGGTTGGCTGTTTGAGTTTCCGGATTTTGGGGTTGGCTAGCAAGGGAGAAGCCAAACCAGAATCCATCGAACCAGTTTCGGCCAACAACAAAACCGTCCCGTCCCCGTCCTCGTCCCCCGCCCCGAAGGGGAAACGGTCCTGGTTAGTCAACATCATCAGCTTCAAATCAAACAGAAAGTCAAATCATTTAACTCGGTAAGAGGATTTGGAAACTCACGGAGCACATGGACCGGAATCGGACAGAAACAAAACTGCAAAACCCGGTGTAAAACAGAACAGCTGAAGCACATGGACGAATTACAACGAAATCCCTTTGGTTGTACTGTTCTGGTTAGATGAAAACTCGATGTTGCTACTGTATAAGCTTATGCTGGGAATCTGCAACAAACATTTTCATTTTGATTCGAGTTCAGTTTGAGTTAAAAACTAATATTTTGACGTGAATTTAAACATGTAATAATAGTTCGAGTCGGTGTTTGAGTCACGTTCTGGAAGTAGTTTCGGTAACAAAATCGTAAAACATTTTCGATACCTAAAAAATAATATCAAACAAACTACATGACTTTTTTAAAAGCTGCTCGACCTCAACGAATTTTTTAGAATTAGCATTGTAATTCTCAAATACAAATTATTGGTTTCCACTCGCCAAGCGTCGACAAAAAGTATCTTCAAGTCCTTCAAAAATTTAAGAGAACTGGTAAAATATTATTCACTTATATACTGATATGATATGCACGGCACAAAATAGATATTTTTAGTAAACATCTCACAAACTAGCTTTAATTTCATATAAAAAAGATGGCTAAATTGTCCGTCTTCAACAACATGCACAAATCTGTTTTCCTCACATTAGTCGATTAAAAATACTCATGGCTTATTAGCATACATAGTAAGTGTCTGTTTTACTAGCGAACAAACCGTGTCGTGAACCCACTGCATTCAACCACTAAAAATATTCCGTATTTCTATGTGTCGGTTTTGCACGATTCGCTTTATGCGATGATTCGTTCAATTCAAGCGGTTCAACGCGCCTTACATTGCACAGTGGGGAAAAAACCAGGAAACCCACAAATAAATCGGGAACCACGAAAAACGGCAACAAACAAGAGTGTTTCTTATGTAAAAAAATCTAATCAATTCAATGTAATGGTTTTTAATGGCCGCACGAATCGCCATTCTGCTCGTTTTACCCCAAATGCCCAGCAGTTTTAGGGTTTTCTCTAGTATTTGTTCTGTAACTTTAAACGAAATCGAGGGCGGTCAACTGAAACAGCTTGATTTTATGTAAACAACAACAACAACAACAACAACGAACCGGCACTACCAGCTTTAGTTTACCGGGTACCTACGGGGAATAATTGCTTTAAAAGTGGCACCGTTTTCGCTCTAAGTTTCGCAGAAAATAGTACAACCGATCGAGTTCCAGCGGTGTGAACACTTGAAACCGACGGACGCTCGGTAAACTATCAACTGGCAATTAATTTTTAATTGCCATCATTAATACATCAAACGTGTTTCGAGTTTATCTGTAGCTGGATGGACACGGGGACAGGTCACGTGGGTTGTTCCCATCTGCACTTCAATTGCTTTGAAAACGGTGCTTCCGTGTATCTAAGTGGCGCCGCATGATGATTGGAATGTCGATTCCAGCATCAATCGGTGCATTTTTTTCTTCTCATCAACAGTGACGAAGCCTACGGTAATCAGTTCAATTCAATACTTGAATCGACTTCTTCCGATAACTTTCGGTCTTTATTACTTCTCAAATTGTGAAAGATTCTTTACTGAAACATTTTGACTTTACTTTTAAAATTTTGAAAATATTGTTGATAAACAAATGTGAAATACTTACTTGAGATTATTATTTGAATTTGATACCGCATAGGTACCGGTTTTGTGCTATGTAGTATTAGTGTATCGATAAGTAGTTGGCTTAATTTTTTGCAGCGTGTTTTGCGGTGACATGTTTGTTTACATGTCAATAATAGCTGCGCAACCGACTGCTTTCGGTACGGTTTATCGTTTCAATGATGAGTCGAATTGATCCGGAAACGCGAAAGAAAATTCTGCACACTTGGTGCTCAGAAAGTTGTGTCACGTACAACGAAATTGCAAAACGGGTGAAGGTGCACCACACCAGTGTCAAAAATATTATCGAGAAGTTCGGTAAGACCCTTTCCATGAAGGATTTGCTCCGATCCGGTATGAAAACGGGTCCCAGCCAGCCCGGCCGGGACTTAAAAGTGGTTGAGTACATCAGGAAAAACCCGTCGACGTCGACGCAGGATTTGGCCAAGCAGTTCAACACCAGCATCGGGATGATTCAACGGATCAAAGTTCGGAACTCCCTGAAAACGTACCAGAAACAGAAGGTGCCGAAAAAGTCCCTGGTACAGCAAGTTCAGGCCAAAACAAGAGTGCGAAAACTGTATAACCGGATTCTACAGAATAAAGACGGATGCATCCTGATCGACGACGAAACATACGCCAAGGAAGACTCTCGAGCGCTGCCCGGACCGCAATATTATACGAAATCGGTGTACCAGGACCTGGACGACGCTGACACCACGGTGGCGAAGGAAAAGTTCGGGCAGGAGGTGTTGGTCTGACAAGCAATTTGTACCTGTGGTTTGCGGTCGTCGATTTTCTTCACGAAGGGCACAATTAACGCCAAGGTGTACGAGGAAGAATGTTTAAAGAAGAGAATGCTGCCACTGTACAGAACTAGGATATTCTTCAATATAATCAGTGAAATGCATAAAAATATAATTTTTCTACAATATATCGAAAACTGATGTCAAAATATGTTTTTTTTCGCTTTTTTATTCAATAATCAATGTTGTTAACTACTTTTCGATACACTCCCTAAGTGCACATAACTAATTTCATTTTTTACTTTTCGCCTTCGGTTCATCAGTTCGTCAGCAGTTTATATTGAACTTCTAACGCCACCCTAACGGTTCAACATAAGCCGCTGAGCAGACGTAAAGTTAATGCTATTTGAAAAACACTTCGGGATCAATTTTTTAGTCCTAAAAAGTATCGATTAATCAAATTGTTTCCGGGATATTAAACAATATTGATGTGAAAGATTTGCTAAACTTTAAAAATTAATGCTTGCGAAAAATTACGTTCAATATTAAGAAAACGCTTTATTTAAATAAAAAATAAGCATATCTGGTCTCTGTCTTTTTTAAAAAAAGGCGGAGCTAACGCGAGCGAAAATATAACAAACTTTATACGTACACTGAGGTCTTTCTTTACGCGATTTCTTTAACGCAGATTTCCTATGTCACTTGATTTTTTTATTGCGGATTTCCGAAGCTGCGCGGTTTTTTTACGCTGATCTCCGAAGTTACGCGGTTTTTTCCAAAATATCCCAAAAAAATTATTTAAAATCTACTTTCTGACTGAAAAAAAAAATTTATCTTACACCAGATCTCGACGTTTCATACAATTCTAGGACATTTTGCATAAAAAAAAATTTTCGATTTCGGAAATCTCAAAAATTTTCCGTCGATATAGAAAGGTTATGCAATCATTGTGAAAACCGGCTTTTGAACCAAGGCCCGGAGGTCCGAGTGTCATATACCATTCGACTCAGTTCGTCGAGTACGCAAAATGTCTATGTGTGCGTATGTGTGTATGGAACGTTTTTTTGCGATAACTTTTCTGAACCGATATTCACAAACTTAGATTTAAATGAAAGGTCTTGTGGTCCCATACAAAATTCCTGAATATTTTTTGGATCCGACTTCCGGTTCTGGAATTAAGAGGTAAAATGTGTAAAAAATTGTAAAAATAAGTGCACCAACCGATTACCGGTTATTCTTTTAAGAATCGAAGAAAATTATTTTGAAGAATGCTATAGAATTATATATGATAGTATGATTGATATGAGAAAGGCATCATTACACCACTAGGTGGATTAGAACAGGTTTTTTTCTGAGATTACACCATATCTGGACGTTTCATGCATTTCTAAGACATTTTGCATAAAAAATTCTTCAGATTAGCGTTTTTTTTCTATACATATTTCCGAAGCTATGTGGTCTCAAATTCTCGAATTCCCAAAACCGTTTTTTCATCTAAAAAGATTTTTTTTAAGATTACACCATATCTCAACGTTTCATGCAGTTCTAATGTAATGGTTTTTAATGGCCGCACGAATCGCCATTCTGCTCGTTTTACCCCAAATGCCCAGCAGTTTTAGGGTTTTCTCTAGTATTTGTTCTGTAACTTTAAACGAAATCGAGGGCGGTCAACTGAAACAGCTTGATTTTATGTAAACAACAACAACAACAACAACAACAACAACAACAACAACAACAACAACAACAACAACAACAACAACAACAACAACAACAACAACAACAACAACAACAACAACAACAACAACAACAACAACAACAACAACAACAACAACAACAACAACAACATAAAAAGTTTCTGAATATTATTTGGATCCGACTTCCGGTTTCGGAGTAATGGGGTAAAATGTGCAGGAAAAAAGAAAATATGTGTTCTAACTTTTCTCATAGATGGCGCGACCGATTTTCACAAACTTAGATTCAAATGAAAGGTCCTATGGACCCATATGTAATTCCTGAATTTAATCCGGATCCGGAAATATAGGGTAAAGTGTGTTACAAATTTTATACCATCACTGAAAAGGGCGAAAAACCGTAAAAAGTTTCTTAAATCGACCTCAAATCTTCTTCAATTTATAGTTTTTATCCGTAGACTGTTAAACATATTATTATTATTATTATTATATGATCGCATGATTGATATGAGAAAAGCAGCATTACTCCACTAGGTGGATTAAAACAGGTTCTTTTTTTTTGTATAAACCACCACAAATTTTTCAATTTGTAAACAGTTCTGTTGAGTTAATACAGATTTAAATGAGGCAACTCTAGCCGCTATTCAAAATTGAGCAAAGCACGTTGTGAGTTTCGTTCACAAAGGCGATGGTGTTTTTGTCTTCCATATCAGCACGTACCGATGCGTAACGGTTTTGCATCATCATTTTGTATGACAGTTTGAAAGTTTAGATACTCATCGCCCTATAATTTCGGAACCGGAAGTCGGATCTGGATGAAATTGCACGGTATTTTTTACGACAACGAGAGATTTAATTTGAATCATGATTCGTGAAAATCGGCTCAACCGTTACTAAGAAATCGAAGTGAGCTCCGTTACATTGGAAATTTTCCTCACTATTATTGGTGCTTTCGGAAGCGGAAACCGGGGACTAGGAGCCCTAATGCAGATTTATATATTCACTTACTGACAAGGTCTGTCAACTAGATGAATTTACCATTAAGCTTTATAAAAATTTGAACCTCGTTTCGCCAACACTCGTGAAAAAATACTCTTGAAAATGGAAAATTTTGGAAAATGGAAGTTGCGCTGTAATACCGTCATCGGAAGTCGGATCTGGATCAACTTTTCGGGAACTTTTTAAAGAATTTTAAAATTTTTTATTTTCATTTTAGTTTGAGAAACTCTGAGAAAATTGAGTGCGCATTTTCTCATAGATTTGCACATATTACTTTGTAATTCTGAAACGGAAGCCGGTTAAAGATGAAATTCAATAGCAAGCTATGAAAGACCTTTTGTTTGAATCTAAGTTCGTGAAAGTCGGTTCAGCCATCTCTAAGAAATTTTGTGACAATTGTTCTCATTTTGGGTTCATATAACCCAGTAATTCCGGAACCGGAAGTTGGATCGGGATAAAATTTAATAGCAGTCTATGGGACCATGAAACCTTTCATTTGAATCTGAGCCTGTGAAAAACGGTTCGGTCATCTTTGAGGTAATCGATTTTTTTGTCACAGTCAAATGGTATAATGACACTCGGCTCTCTGGGCCGTCACAGTGATTGCATAGCCATTCTAAAAAAGAAAGGCAAAATCAGATTGTGAAAATGACATATGAATACAACTTTGGAATGTAAACCGCGAAAGAATCTATCGCAGAGACGGGACTCGAACCCATAGCTAGCTTCTATCTGGGGAAATCGTTTTGCCAATTAAACTACCCTGCACGTGAAGCACATCAAGAAACAACCTATTAGAACAGAAGAACCGAACATGTTAAACTGCGCTCGGGCGCCACGCAGTTACATTATAGTCATATCTCAATTGAAGTATTTCAACATTAAGGTGTCCCTGTCTCTTCACCATCTCAATGGCAACTAATTAGACCATTGTCGTTTCAGACATTTTGTTCCCACATCCCCTTTTTACCACGTTTTCCTCAATATTTACTTCTCTTTCATTCTCTTCGGCAATATCATCACCACCGTCCACAGAAAACCGCTCCAGTCGATGACCACCATGCGGGCCACCCGCCGGGCCTTTGTAGCCTGGGGGTGTTTCCCGCGGACCCACAAGGACCGAAGGATGCGGCCAACATGGATATTCATCAACGCCATATGGAAGACCCTCATGCAATATTTAATTCACCGGCCACTACCGATCGCCAGCTGAAAGCTGGATTCTCGAGAATCCGCGACCCCGATACTACATTACATAATGATACTATTCTAGTTTTAAGTTAGTCGATAATTAAGATTAGAAAATAGCCTTGGCATCTTAAAGCTTGAGCAGTGTGCCTTTAAATTATGTTATAATATTGAACATTACGGTGATCATGAACGTATGGATATAAGTTTTCGATAAACTAACAACTCTGAAGAAAGATTTGTGCAAAAATTTGGGGCACCTTTATGGGAAGTTTCGTCACTTTCAACAGGTTTTTATAATAATTAATCTACAGGGTGCTCCATATTTTATGTCGGTATGTAAACGCTGAGTCGGCACTGAAGAGTTATTGTTCAACTTCATGATATATTCATTTTAATCATCACAACTTGAAGATGAACATTTCCGTGCGGAATAATAGACGACGATGCGATGCGATGGGACCAACCACCAGGTGGCGCAGGGTACGATTTCCCCCGTCGGCCCCGCACCGGAATCGGATATAGTGGGCGTTGTTTCGTTGTTGGATTAGCACTGTGCACTCATCCTGCCTCTTCCTACTTCCTACCCATTCCGAGTCGAAACACTTCCGAGCAACGCTGACCGGACCGACAGATTAACCCGGTAACAACGACAACGGCTTATCGATGCTTGAGCGATTATGAATTGTTGATAAAACTGTACTGTGTTGATTCTCAGTCGTTATTATTTGTTCGGCACTTGGTTGGCTGTCCAAGGGCGCAAGTGGTTCATGTATCAACCAACGGGGGGGAAAAAGTTCTGCTCTTCAGACAGACTTCAACTGCCGGAGCGGACGATGCGGTGTTACGTCGACCAAACGCTAACGCTTGAGGGTTAACTCATTTGTGTCCATGCAATTAGCAACAGGATTAAGGAGCGCTGCGCTCGGGCTAAAAGGATTATTCTAGAATCTGAAATGTGGACTGTTGCAAATGTCTACGATCCCTTGTTGATTGTAATCGGATTTAAAGTTTCAATTGTGAATTCGTTTCGAAATTAATGGGTGTTAGCCAACAGCGCGAGAGAACAAAAAAATAAAACGCTGCATTTGTATAGACACATACAGTCCACAATGAAACGGCACAATCTACATCACCTTCGGAATCTTCGTGTTTTTTGCTTGCGTGGTCGGTGCTCTTATTTGTGATGCAAAACAGTTTAATTTAGTTGTACCCACCTACCTGTAAAAGAAAACAATCAATTCTAGACCGAAAAAAAAGCAAACAAATTTGTTCACAGGGAAATTTCATTTGCACTTCTATGAAGTCATTGTGCAGTCATTAAAACTTGTAACAGTCAGCATGACTTCAACCGAAACTGAAGGTAATTGCTATGCCACGAACAAGCACAAATTGGCTACTAACATTACCGAAAAACTTCGACCTCGGCTCCGAAATTTGGTTTGCCGTTCGAGGACCGGGAGGTTAGTGGCCCCTTCGCTCTTTTCAAAGTTTACTTTCGGAGACCGCATAAATTTTGATCAAAGATAATTGCACACAGGTTCTCTGATGGTGTCGCATTTCTTCTTCAATTCTTAAACGAACGGGTATTAATTGGGAAAACGTAACGGTTTGGGGAAATGTTGATGCAAATGAAAATTTCACTCGAAGCATGAAGAAGCACGATGTCGGTTTTTAAACAACTGACTGTGAAGAAAGACGCAAGAAACTACCGAACGATGCTATCATCTGAAATCTGCTAAATAAACCAAACTGTAATAAAATATTTATTTTTCCCATTTGTTTTTCTTAGCCCGTTTTGGCGTGTGCTTGTGACATACATACACAGACACAGATACACACATACTCATAGCAGTTGCTGTGCTGTGCTTCCATTGCTTTCCGACCATGACCACCGAGAGAGAGCAGCACACCGCCCTCCGCGGTATCCTTTTCCTTGTGCCGAAATACTGGCCGGATGTGCGCTCGTGCAGATAGCAAATGATCTCGGTATGTTTATGTATGTGTGTGTGTGTTTGGGTGTGGGAACCGAAGCGATGGAAGTCAGCAACGAATTCGTCACAGTTGAATAATTCACCGGTTTTCGACCGTCCGAGGGACAATTGAAATTGGTTAACAGTATTGGATTCGAGAAATATGCTATTGTATTTTCAAACATCAGCTTATTTCATGTAAATTTGTTTTTCACCAAGTTAAATTAACGTCTAGATTTTGAAACAGTCCCAAGGACAACCACAACTTTCTTAAGTATACAAAATATGTCAAATAAAATGTTTCTCTGGCAACGGCACAACAAAGCTAATGTTTCCTCGTTCAGTGCTGAACATTACGACACGGTTAGTGCCGTTACTTGATGTAAGCCGTAACCTGGAAGGTATAAATACGATGTTGTATTGGAGAAAAAGACATAAGCGAAACATAAACTTCTTTTTGAAAATTTTTCTTCTCAATTGCTGTTTTCTTCATTCGACTTCGCGAAATTGAACTATCTCACTGAAAACTTTGAGCACTCGGAAAACAAAAACCGAATACAAGTAGTACACCGGACAGCGTAGCCCAGAAGGTTGGAAGATACAAAAAACATCATTTGACATATACAATTAGAGTGCAATATTCGAAACTCACTTCACTGTTCCCCGTAAAAACATTATTACGCACAATCGGTTTAAATGCGCACAAATTCTGATTAAATACACTTTTCACTAACAGTTTACTTCATTTTTACATATCGGTTAAGAAATTTATATATGGATACATCGTAACACATGCGAAAAACATCTAAACAATTTGCAAGCAGTTTCAACAAGACTGTCCCTTTTAGCTTTTTAATGGATTGTTTTGCTTTGACACTTCTCATGAGTTTTTAGCTAATAAACTTGTTAATAAAACCAATTTCATTTTTGTTTTCTTTGTCCTGTCCTTCAGTAATGATGGTGATGGATAAATAGAAACAAAGTTTCTGATTTTAATAACAAAATTTATTGTCAATGAGAATTTCGTGTTGGATTGAAATGTTGCTGGTTTGTGTCCAGGATATTCGCCAACTAAACACATGCTCTAAAAATAAGAGTTTTTTTCAGCAAAGTAAATTCTCAATTTTAACTAATTTTATAGTTATTTTGGAAATTTTGTTGTTAAAATCAACTAGTTCAGAAACAGTAATACGAATTAGACGCAGAGCTAATTTCGGTCGTTCCGTGTCTTAGATATACGAATTTTTGAACAATTTGTAAAGACGAGCGATTATGAATGAGTGTGTTGAATTTGTCATGTCATTCTAACCAGTTTTCTCCGTTTCCCGAGAATACAGGCAATTCAACTAAAGGTAATCTTACTAGTTCATGACCCAATCCTTCACTCATTGTATTTTTCTTGCTGTTAATCCTTTTAGCGAACTCTGCTGTCGCATGATTTCGTTGCATTTTATTTTTTTCTTTTGCCGATTGTAGAAAGTATACCTGTTGCTCGTTTTCTAGTAGCGAACTGTTTGATTCCTCACTCATTTTTACCTGATAAAATAAAGACTTTCTCAGTTTAAAGTTTGCAATCGCTGTGTTAGAGGTTGTCATAGTAACGTTTCATCGGTAACCATAACAACCTATTTTTCGTAACTTTTTTCGATTCTATTTTTTTATTTGCTTTTTCGACCCCAAAGGCCATTTCTTATGCAGGATAGGACAACCCATGTGTTATCTTCCTGTCTTGAATTATTTGTATTGCTTTTCAATTTTCTATTCGCCAACCCATGTGTTGGTAATCTTAGTGCTTTCTAATGTCTATGGAGTTTACTAACCCACGTGTTAGCTATCTATTGCATAAGAGTCTAGCCATGCCAGACTCTTTCATATTTTTTTTTAATTATTTTTTTTTAAGGATTACTTTTTATGAGCAAGTACCCCACTGGTATTGACTTTTTAGTACTTTGCTCTGCAAAACTCACCTGGATCAGATCCGGCTCGAAGGACCACTTATGTTCATTGTTTTATCCGTCCGTTCTCAAGGCTGGTTGGGAAAATTATGAGCGTGCTGTTATATTACATCATAGCCTGCTGTGATCAAGTTGGAATCATAGTTCTAAAGAAACTGTACTAAATATACTGAGCCAAATAAATATTCAACAGCCGAAACGTAACACAAATCACTTGACGACGATACCTCTTGTGGATATGATTTGCGAACTTCCTTGCCCTATTCCTCGCAAGAAAGTTACCACAGGGTATAAAAAGCTTGCACCTTGACAACTCACTAGTGCAAGAACCAGAAAAAGACAGAAAAAACATTGAAAGCGATCGGTTGTGCAATTTGTAGGCGGTTAGGATTAAATTTATATTCTGTTTGGAATTTCTAAATCTAAGTTGATTCATCCACGTAGTAAGTGGAACAGTTAGTTGAATTGAGGTACGTTTAGAGTAAAGAATAATTATATGTAATACTTACCTTACCACTAGTTAAATACTTATCAGAAATGTGTGAAATAAAACTTAACCTCAAACTTACCGTTGCTATCATAGATTACAATTAGTCATTCTTCCGCGGTGAACCAGAAAAGAAAGAAGAAGAAACACTGAGAAACATATATCTACTAAAGAATTGAATAAATTACAGCCTTTGAGCTGCATAGTAAGGCAACTGCAAAGACGGTGTTTACTTTCGGGAAGAACACTATTATTGAAAAGAGGAGCATCTAGCACCCTCACCGATATATTATTTGATTCCAGCTTTCATTATGCTCATTGCTGCTCTTTTTTCATCAACAACGTGTTCCCAAGTGGCTCTTCTCGAATCCTTCTAAAACTGCATACCAAATGCCAACCGAAATGTCCTTCCAATGGAACTCGAACCCGTAAAACGTCCGAATAATTGGGTCGGAATTTCCAACAGGAGCATATTTTTTTCTTGCGTTGGTGCGCCACTCCTGGCATCCAATCGAATCCGATCTCAGCATAATGAGCTCAGCGCATTACGAAACCGCTATCTGCTATCAATTTCATACTTGACGACCATTTTCCATTTTCCCTAAGAGCCTATAAACAGCTTATTCGAGAAACCCCGTTACTCTATTATTTCAGCGTTTTTTTTTCATTTTTCTGGTGCTCTTTTTTTTCCTCCTTATTCAAATTTCGTCTTGACTGATAGGCAAATTGGAATCGTATTACCATTGAATCGCTGGAGCATTCATGGAAATGATATGTAAATACGGACGAATTCGAAAACCTCAAGGAGCACGACACAGAAAAAAAATATCCGGAAAGCCGACGCCAAACAATGGCAGCAGGGTTGACATCAGTCAGACATCGCCATCGTCACCGAGGACTTGATTCCTCGTTTACGGGGCCCTCAAGGCCGAATGAAATACCAACAGCATCAAGGTGCTCTCGAGCCATGAATAACGAAACGGGGATCAAATCAGATTCTGGAAACCGAAAAATTGAAGACGCTCACTTGCTGACGATTGTCGTTCAGCTTTCGATTGATGATCGGATTAGGTTTGAGGTGTTGAAATGTTGAAATTGAATTAATTCCCTTTTTTTTTGGTCGCGGGACAACACAACTGGTTTATCATTCTGCAGTGCCGCGGTTGGCGAAAATATTACGGCACTTTAATGTCTTGTGCAATTACATTCATTTACCGAGGAGTTCGCCATTCGTGTTGGCTGCTTCGCCACAGGATGCTTGGCACACTAAACGCGCCACGGCATGCGAAGGCTTGAGGGCTCAATTCGTCGGAAAGTTCCTCCTTTGTTTCTTTCCTCTGTGTCGTGTCAAGGATTATACTTAGGAAAGTTAAGCGCTTTCAGAAGCGTGGTACCTCGAACACCTGAGTTATTTTCATCTGTGTGGAACTGTTGGAACGATTAAAATAGTGAACATCAGTCTGCTGCGGGGAATGCGGGCTGGAATGTAAACGCTTTTTGGAAAGCGTCTATTCAAAGTTGAAGAAAAAAGCACAGTTTTCACATTCAGCCAACTGTATGCGTTTTTTGTTTGTTGTATTAAACAGTATACCCGAGGTATTTTCTCCAGTGAGATTCATTTAAAAAAACTGTTTTTCTTTTTTGAATTTTTTTGTATGATTACATGTCAAACTACGTAAGACTAGATTTTCAGTCGTTATGCAAATATAATAATAGAGTTTTCTATAATGTATATCGTAAAACTCAACGTGTTGATATTTTTGGAGCGGATGTGCCGTAAAATGATAATTCGTTCAAAAATCCAAGATGACGCCTTCTGTTTTGTCCCAAGACTCACTGTGAGGTAGCAATTTACAGAAAAATATACTCTCATATGTTTTGTTGGTGCATGCAAATAACTTTAATGCAGAACTCAGAGAGGTTTTAACTCAATCGAATCCCGATGACCGCTTTCGTATACATATCTTGTTCCAAGGTCACCATTCCATTGACCAGCCCCGCCTCAATGCAATGCTTACATTAAATGGATTCAAACATAAGAGAAAATATTCTTTGATCTCATTCAAATGGCATATTCCCGTGCTGAGTATAAAAGTTTCCCAACCGGCACTGAAAATACTGAACGTTTCGGCTGGCCAAAAGAGGTCATTATACTGGAAACCGTGGAAAAAGTTCACCAATCGTTTTTGAAAACCTAAAAAATTAAATTGTGTGAGATAGCTGACATCTCAAAGATATTATACAGCCGTATGTACACTATTTTACATGAACGTTGATCTACCTAATATGAAGAAGGTGTTCTCAAAGTGGATGCGTCGTCGTTTGGAACTGTTTCACCGAAATAAACCAGATTTTTCTGCGTCAAAATGTGACAATGGACGAAACCTGTTTCCATCACTACACTCCGGAGTTAGAACTGTTATCAGCTGAGAGGACTACAGTCAGTGAATGAGCCGTCAAAAATGGCAAAACATGGGAATAAACCGGACCGGTAAGGTTATGACTTCGAAATTTTAGAATACTCATGGAGTTTTGTCCATCGACTACCTTCAAATAGGTATGACTAGCAATAGCGAACGTTACATCGACCGATCGATGCCTTTCGAGAACGAAAGCGGTGAGAAACAACTCAAAATGAAGAAGAAAAACCATGTTTCAATCCCTCTGGTGGTGTAATGATGTCTTTTTCATATTACTTATATTTCCAAAAATATAACTAGATTCAGTCACAATTTTTTTAAACCATTTCAATTTGTATAGAGTTATGTCAAGTTTAGAAGAATTATACTAGAAGTCGAAGGAATGTTTAATCTATAAAAGGAATAACATTTCTTAACACTCCAAATACAAAGCCTCAAAAAAAGTTGAAACGGTAACTTTGAGCTGTCATAGCTCAGCAGTTTTTCAACGAATCTCAATAAATTTAACACCCTCGATTTTTGTGAAGTTCGTAGATTGATTCAAAAACTTTGTAGGAGATGATTGGTAAAGAAAAACTAATGAAAATTTGATTTTTCCCGTTCCAAGTTTTTTTCACGCGCCCAATATGCCCTATCTGCTTTGCAATTTTCTTTCTTTTTGCATAAACGTCGCATAGAAAATATTGAATACTTCAACTTTACCGAGTCATAACTTTGTTGTTAGCCAACCGATCTTCAAAATTTTTTCACCATTGGAAAGGTACTACTTCCAGAAATAAAATGCACTGAAAAAAAAAACAAAAATAGGGTTGTCTAACCAAACCTATAATGAAAACTGTAGATAGATGACCTAAGAAAAGGTGAGACATTTTATAATGATCGTAAATATCTCGAAAATCAAAGCAATGACCTATATATTTTTACACATCATTCGATTGCTAGTGATACCAGCTACAATTTTCGCTCAACTACTATTCTTGCACAATCAAAAGAAAACATTACAAAATCGATAAATATATAAATTTATATAAATTTTTCATTTTTTTTCACATGTTTTTCTATAACTCAAAAATTAAAGCGATGACATGTACATTTTTTTGATTCGAAATATTTTAATCATTACTAGAAACAATGTATTGATGATCAAAATTATATATCCGTTCAAAGAATCTCAAGAAATTTGGTACAAATACAGAGAATTTCTATTATTGGGAAAATTTTTCCAAACAAAATCAAATCAAAACATTTAAATTTTATGACATATATTTTCTTATTATTTTAGTTAGAAATTTATTATGAACAAAATTTACAAAAAAAATTGAAACTTAGATCTCACTGAAAATTTTAAAAATTTTAGTAAAAAACCGAAAACTCTGAAAATAGTTATGTTTTTGTACTTAACAAAAGATCTAAACAATTTTTATGCACAACCTAAAAGCAATTGATAACTATTAAAATTCTGATTTTGTTCTAGGTTTGCCGTAGATTCTCAAAAAATCGATAAAAGATACGAAATTTCAAAATATCTAATATATATTTCGTTCCAACGTTTCTGCAAATCAAAGTGAAAATATTGGAATCCGTGTTGAATTCATCTGTTTCAAAGAGACGTAGAATTTGTTTTTTGTTAATAAAATAAATTTTGTGACAACACAAAAATTTTAAATTATTGCAATGACTTTCTACAATAAGAAAAAGAACGTAAAATTATATAAATTCTATATACTAACCCATGGCAAAAGGAGCCAACTACAATTTAAAAAAAAATTTTGTTTGATTTTTGTTTTACAAGCAATTAAGAACAAAAACATATATCCTAAATTTTGTACTATCCTAAACGACATCAATTATAATCGATAGAATATTAAAATTTAAATATCACAAACTTAGAGTTTTTTCGGCATGTATAGAATTCTAAAATTATTTGAATGTTCTATTAGTAAACAATTCAGAAAAAGTAGAATTCTGAATTATGCATAAAAAAACACGAAATTAAGTAAAACTTGTTTTTATCCACCTAGTTGTGTAATGATGCCTTTCTCATATCTCTCTTATTCTCACATAAACAATGTATTCTTGAAACAGTTTTGTTTGATTTTGCAGGAATGGTAGTTGAGCGAAAATTGTAGCTGGTATCACTAGCAATCGACTGATGTGTAAAAATATATAGGTCATCGCTTTGAATTTCGAGATATTTACGATCATTATAAAATGTCTCACCTTTTCTTAGGTCATCTATCTACAGTTTTCATTATAGCTTTGGTTAGACAACCCTATTTTTCGTTTCTCCTAGTGCATTTTATTTCTGGAAGTAGTACCTTTCCAATGGTTAACAAATTTTGAAGATCGGTTGACTAACAACAAAATTATGACTCGGTAAAGTTAAAGTTCTCAATATCCGAATCGCGATGTGGGTGCCGCATGATTGCAGATAGGGCACATTTTGAGCTTGAAAAAAACTTGGAACGGGAAAAATCAGATTTTCATTAGTTTTTCCTAAACGATCGTCAATAATAATATACTTAAAATATTCTACACACTTCACAAAATTCGAGGGTGTAAAATTTATCGAAATTGGTCAAGTAACAACTGAGCTATGATAGCTCAAAATAACCGTTCCCACTTTTTTTGAGGCTTGGTGCTTCGCGTAATTTTTTTAGGCTTGGTTTTAGGAGTGTTAATTCCTAAAAGCACTCCACCATACGGGGAGTCTCTATCGAGACGTATAATGTTAAAGTCATTATAATTTAAGGCTATGTTTGATGTAAGCCATGTTTCGCACAAAGCAAATACATCACATTTTTGACTATGCAACAAAACTTTAAATGAATCAAGTTTTGGCATGATGCTTCGACAATTCCACTGCAGGACAGTGATTGAATCATTTGCGGCGGATGATCAATTATCCATCAAATGATACAGAACCTGAAAGAACTGGCCATTGAGCTGATAACTGTTTCAAAAAACAGCCCCATAGGGTTGTTTGGCTCATTGATGTGGAACAAGACAACCAAAATTTCTAATGATCAACATTTTTAATCACTCGTCCCACTTTTGAATCCGCAATTGCACAAGAGTCTGCTTAGATCACGTGAACTCAGAATATAGACTGTGTTTGTTTAGATTTGTATTTGTTTTGTAGCCGACGAAATTATATCAATATACCAAATGTATGCAATTATATCTTTGTACATACTTTCGATACGGATTTCGCTATTTAAGCTTATCTTCGCCAAGCTTGTGTTCGAGTTTTGAATGCAAGCGGTTAATTTTTTAGCGTTAAGTTTCTTTACCATTTTGCAATTTCGGTTGAAGCGATAAAATTTTTCTCATTACCAATCGAGTTCATATAAATTAGAAATTAATCTTAAGTACTCAAAATTTACCCTGGGGTAGTTGTCAATTTCTCAGACGAAACGACATAGCATAAAATTTCATTCGATCTTGCATGACACAAGATCAGAGCATACCAATTAAAGCTTCAAATCGTTTTATGGCACTTTTTGTCTTGCTATCTAGCAACAACCTGCCTCTAGCATGCTACGCGTAGGACTGAAAAGTTAACTATAATTTCGCTTCTATTTATAGATTCGCGTGTTTCCAGAAGCTTCGCTTTTGCATCGATTGATCAATCAGAGCGATGCTTTCCCTTTGATGTATCGCTTACTCCTTCAAAATCGTCGTCTATGGGAGGGAAATCCGGTATGTCGGAGATTTTCTGCAGACAAAATAGAACACTGCACGCTACTAATCAAAATTTCAATCATATACAAGTGAAAATACGAGGCTTGATACATTAAAATCAAAACTTAGAAATAATATTAATAATTGATACAAAGTAGACTGAGCTGTAAATGTTTAAAACCAGACCACATTTCTACGTGTGTTTTTCCTTGAGTTTCTGATTTGCACCCCTATACAGAAAATAAAGAAGTGTTCCACATCTAAACATTCCTTAAGTATGAATGTTTTAATTTCATCTGCGAGTAATATATTCTCGAGCAGTTCATGTCAATGTTTACCGCTTAGAAATTACTGCTGAAGTGAAGCGAAAGTGTTTGTATTTTCTTGAAAGGGCACTTCTTGCATCAGGCTTATAAGCTACATTCCTGCAAACGGAATTAGAAATGCTCTTCCAGCGAGCCATCCTGCAAGTGGAGTAAACATATCTTAATGCCCTGTGAACATTTTACTGGTTAGTTCCATCTTGTAAATTATAATCTATTGTTACATTTCTCCATCACGTGTGAGTTTAATGTTAACACTGTAAGCAACTACTTAGGCAACATTTCGTTGTTTAAATTGTAAGCGATTAGCTGCCCCCTAATACTAACTGTAGACAAATATTTATTGCAATAGGTGTCTTGAGCTCAAATAACTGACTTATGAGGTGAAATAACTGAGACATTTTATGCTTTCATGCATACAGGTAACTTTTCTGAGAGCGTGTGATTGCTCAGTTGCACGAGTGACACCTCATTGAAACGTTTCATTTTTCGTTTAGGGTGCATGTCATTGCTCAACTCTAACATTTCATTGCTCGTTTGTGGGGTGTGTGTCTTTGCTGGATGTCATAGCTAAACTGCCAGCACGATAAAGCAAAAACGACAGTCTAAATAAAACAACAATCGATTAATTTAAATTAATCAAGTTCAGAAAAACAACTTACATTTTGGTTATTTTGCGGTCACTGGTTTTTTAACTTTTTCCAGGTTCGTTTTATTCAAACGCACAAATTTTCCTCAGAACACTACTCATAAGGTCTTGTTCAGTGTTTGGAACAGAATTTGTTGCGTTAAAAATCAATTTTTCTGCATATTTTCCTCCGATTTTACTTCGTTAAGCTATTTCCGAAGCGCCTGTTCCATGATGACCTAGTAGTTTTCAATTGTTCGCAGTTCTGGTGCTTTCCTTTTCGACACGATCTCTACTGGTCCGAGCTTAATTGATTTTTATAACTTCCCAACGACACTAGCATCTCGCAAAGTTTGATCGAGAAATGAAATAAAATTGATTCAATCCATTGCCATCAGCTTCACTAGTGAAATTCGCACAACAAAGCCATTTTACGACACTGAGGGGGTTTGTTTCAGTGCACTCAAGCTGGCCGTATATTTCTGGTTTCGTGTAGAAAAAAGCCAAGACATTAGCATTTATGATGAAAAATTATGATCCACGTATGCGCTATTTGTTACATCGAATTTCCTTCAGACACGATTTTGTGGTGAGAAACAACACGAAAAGCACGATGATCAACAGCCATTGGCAGGCGATGGGCCATGGCTCATTGTCACCACATGGCAAACTTCAGTCAGAGTGTTCCTTTGTTTGTCGACACCCCCCAAGCCTTCTTTCGAGCTTTCTTCCGCGGGGACAAAATATGATTTGCATCGACTGCTCACTACGATTGCCATAACTTGCCAGATTGTGATAATAAATAGTGCGCCGCGAATCGGACACCAAAATGATTTCCTGCCATTTACACTCCCCCCGCGCTCCACAAACTTCCAACCAATCGTAAAGCATTTCCGGACTAGTGCTGTTTTGGAGGCAAATTTTCCTTGTTCGTGCTGTGCTGTTATCCACCAATAATACAAAGACCGCCATTTATAAGGGCATGAATTATTGTTGCTATCCCAGCTAGCGCGATTTATGTCTGTTCCAGTGGCATTTGGCCGTTGCCCTGGGATTTCCCTCCTCGTTGTTGTTGTTGTTGTCGTTTTCGATGTTCTACCTCGTTTGTCATATTTACTGATGATTTATCATATGCATATTTTAAAAAATTGATTTTGTTCGTTGTTTTTCCAAAAACCACCACCCAGCGAAGCAGTTGTTTTTGGTTTCGCTAGCACGATGATGAACTATTCCGGGAAAACTGATGTCGATTCTTTTTTTTTATTCACTTCGCGCGACTCATGTCGCTATCAAAAAATCGAATATAATTCATGAATTATTTATTGTATCCGAAGGAGACAGACGGAAACCGAAATGGAATGGACTGATATTGGATCTACTGATAGGATGACCGATAGGGTGGGACGTTTCGTTTTCGTTGGAGGGCTGTACCAGCTATGGACAATAAATAGCTTTTTCAGTTGCCCTGATGAAACAAATCCAGAGGTGTGTCTTAGACCTGCCACTATCTCCGATTAGGAAAACTCATCTCTTTAAACACCATTGAAGAAGTTTAACTGCATCCAAACTAGTTCAATTGACAGAACGAATCCACACGATCGAAAAAGGCTGCGACTCTCAGTTCTAGGGTGATATTTTCACAAGTTCTTACACGGATAAACGATAAACGATAAACGATAAACGATAAACGATAAACGATAAACGATAAACGATAAACGATAAACGATAAACGATAAACGATAAACGATAAACGATAAACGATAAACGATAAACGATAAACGATAAACGATAAACGATAAACGATAAACGATAAACGATAAACGATAAACGATAAACGATAAACGATAAACGATAAACGATAAACGATAAACGATAAACGATAAACGATAAACGATAAACGATAAACGTAAACGATAAACGATAAACGATAAACGATAAACGATAAACGATAAACGATAAACGATAAACGATAAACGATAAACGATAAACGATAAACGATAAACGATAAACGATAAACGATAAACGATAAACGATAAACGATAAACGATAAACGATAAACGATAAACGATAAACGATAAACGATAAACGATAAACGATAAACGATAAACGATAAACGATAAACGATAAACGATAAACGATAAACGATAAACGATAAACGATAAACGATAAACGATAAACGATAAACGATAAACGATAAACGATAAACGATAAACGATAAACGATAAACGATAAACGATAAACGATAAACGATAAACGATAAACGATAAACGATAAACGATAAACGATAAACGATAAACGATAAACTATAAACGTAAACGATAAACGATAAACGATAAACGATAAACGATAAACGATAAACGATAAACGATAAACGATAAACGATAAACGATAAACGATAAACGTAAACGATAAACGATAAACGATAAACGAATAATGAACTCAGATCTACAAAACAGTTATTTCATTTCATTATCTGAGTCAAGACTTTTCGAGATTTTGTAAATTTCTCTTTGATTATTATGTCCACTAGCTGTTCGCTTTGGAGAACTGGTAACGAAAACTTAAAAGTAAGAAAAAAAACTTTATAGCCAATATTTGACAGGAGTGTAGCGAAGAACAACAATAACCCCCTTTTGCACTTTTTACGTTTCGCCTTCGACTCATCAGTGCGTCACGTCTGGTCAGCGGTTTATGCTGAAACGTTAGGTGGCGTTATCAGTTCAACATAAACTGCTGACGCACTGATGAGCCGAAGGCGAAACGTAGAAAGTGATATTAATTATGTGTACTTAGCACAAAATCAGTACCCATGCGGTACCAAATTCCAAATATTTAAAAATAATTAACAACGACTGAGGAACAACAACAACAAGAATTTCAACAACAAAAACTTGAACTTTAATAAAAACTTCAACAGTAGAAATTTCAATAACAGCAATTTGATTATTAAGCATTTTAACAGCAAAAACTTCAACTGAAAATTCGAAAACATTTAATGAATGGGAACCTCAGCAACAGGATATTGTTCAACATGAACCTAAAAGCAGGAATTTTAGCAAAAATAACGAAATAAACAAGAATTTGAACAACAAAAAAACATCAATAATAGTAACTACAACTACAACCGGAGCTCAACAACCATAGGAGTTCGAGAATTTGCAACTTCGATAAGATGACTTCGACAGTAATAGCTTGAAAACAGGGTCACCAATAGCAGGAATTTCAAATACAGAAACTTAAACATCAAGAACGTGAACAACAGGAGCTTTTGAGAAATGAATTTAAAGAACAAGAATCTGATCAACAGAAACCAGAACAAATGGAGCATAAACAGCTGCAGTTTCAGGGACATGGACTCGAGCAACAGGAACTTGAGCCTCAGAAACCTTAGCACAAAACGGGCACCGCTAAAAACTGTCCGGCTGTCTCAGTCTTCTAATACAAGCGAATGTTGTTTACTGTCCGACGTTTCGGCCTTAGGTGTAGGCCTTTTTCAAGGAAAACTGGAAAATTATATTGTGTTACATAATAAAAACATAAAGCGTTGAACAATTAATACAATGTAAACACTTACTAAAGTCTATTGTTTATAGAGTAAGCAGTAAAAGTGAGAGTTGTTTTAAATATTTTTTGATTCAATTTATGTAAATGACCAATTGTTTCCGTGGTAACTTAAAGCATGGTCTTAAATTGACCAGACAACGTAGCGTCGTTAAAAATAATGATAAAGAAGAAAAAGAGTATTCACCATAACTAACATTTTGGAACTAAAAATGATCCGAAGCTTCTGGGTTAACGTGTTTAGCTAAAGCAAACAGAGCTATTTTAAATCGAAGTGTCATTGGTATTTTGCACAAAATGTTTTTCAAATAAATTTTGCATAGTAAACTAGTACTTTTCTTTGATTAAATTGTAGAAATTTTAGTAAAATATTCTCTCAATATTTGTTTTCATTTCAAATTTCATTCCAATTTTGATAACTGACAGTTTGCTATTGCTGGTTGATGTTTATATTTATATATAAATCGGCGGAAAATTGAAACGTTAAAACATGAAACATCTATCAAAAAGACTTGAACCGAATGAGTAAATCTTCTCTTAATCATAAAACTACTTTATCGTTTGAACTAAAGAATGTCCCAGATAGTGTTGACGCAAATAAAAACCGCTGCTATTTCGCAATGGTTCAGAATCTGTCAATTTTTATGGCTGCGTCCTGTTGTTTACACTCTTCTTTAACCACTTTTGCAGTTGTTTATTCGTTTTCATTAGTTTGTTTCGAAATGCGTGGACTTTCAGCAGAACAACGTCGAAAAATGTGTACAAATGGTGCACAGAACTCGGACTGTCACTGAGAAAGATAGCAAAAATGGAAGGAGTAAGTGAAAAAGCCGTGCGAAATGCAATCAGGAATTCGGTGAGGATATCATCTTTGAGGATTAACCGAAAACGGGTCGAAAAAAAGGTCCTGCTAACCCTCAGTTGGATAAACGTATACTGAAGGCAATCGAGCAAAAGAAGACGGTTTCAGTTCGAGATGTGGCCAAAAAAGTGGGCACTTCGAAGTCAAATGTTCTTCGTGCTAAAAAACGTTTGAATCTTCGAACCTATAAGAAGCAGAAACAACCAAAACGTAGTCCGAAACAAGAAGCATCGATCAGGCCGAAGGTTCGAAATCTGTACAATACGATTCTAGATGGAAATTTGAACTTTATAATCATGGACGACGAAACCTACGTGAAACTCGATTACAAATCCTTGCCGGGACCACAATATTATACGGTGCGAGAAGGGCAAGTGTTAAACCAGTCCGAGACATCGATTGAAGTCGAAAAATTTGGTAAGAAAGCTATGGTCTGGCAAGCAATTTGTAGCTGCGGTAAGATTTCGAAACCCTTCATCACCACTGCTTCAATTAACAGCGAAATACAGGAATGTTTACAAAAACGACTTCTACCCATGATTCGAAGCCACAAGGATCCTGTTGTCTTCCAAAAATGTCACTTTCGTCCCAAAAGACATGAATCCACCAAATTGCCCACAACTTCGACCAATTGAGGAATTTCGGGCATTAACGAAGGCACATTTTAGAAAACATATCTCGGCAGTCGAAACTATTCAACAGTTCGAAAAAGATTGAAAAAAGGGTCAAAACTTGTCGCCATGAAGTCTGTACGGAATTTAATGTCATCATCGACCATTCTGAACAGAACGAACTATCGCAAAACAAAAAATAATCTATATACGAGAGGACACATACTTAGTTACGTAAACGCTTGACTGACAGCGAGGCAAGTAGCTTGACTGTGGAGCGAGTGGATGACAAAACAAAAATTTCGTCCATTGGTTTGCTGGATGGTCGCTTTTGCACTGATTGCGGTATGTGGATACCATTTTTCGTTCGCTTCTCGCCGTGTTTGCTTGAGAATATTGAATACCAATTAGCTGTTGATTTTGATTTTCGGTAACTGGCAGGCCAATTTAGAACTATCGGCGATAGATTTGAAGCGCTTGTACACCGAAACCTCCATTTACGAACTAAACGGGGGGTCGTAAAAAAGGTAGTTCGTAAAAAAAGTTTACGTTATTAGGGATTTACTTCGTAAAAAAAAATTTTGTGAAATGAATGTGGAAACCACCCATCATATGGCTATTTTCGAAACGGATGTGAAGAGTGAGTGCGAGAAAATGAAGTTTGCGCTCGTTTCAAGATCGAAGATGGCGGCTTCCGGTTTATTGATATTGCTTAAAACTCCTGACAATATGAGTATTTTTGGAACGGGATTGATGGGTAGATTTCGAAAATCGATGTTTGAGGTGGTTCTGAAATTCAAATGGCGACTTCCGGTTTCTTGATATTTCTTGAAAACCCGAAAATCGTTTTTCCGACATCTACTCATCAATCCCGTTCCGAAAATACCCACATTGTAATGGTTTTCAAGCAATATCAAGAAACCGGAAGTCGCCATCTTGGATTTCAGAACCACCTCAAACATCATTTTCCGGAATCTACACTTTAAACCCATTCCAAAAACACCCATATTGTAGTTTCCATGGAAATGAGTCGGAAATCGCTTTCAATGTATGCCAAAACCTCTTTTTACGAAGAAGGTTCGTAAAAAAGTTTACGTTATTTGGGATTTGGTTCGTAAAAAGAGTTACGTAAAAAGAGGTAACGTATAAAAAGTGTTCGTAAACGGAGGTTTGGGTGTATCTCGGTGATTTTTTCATGGATTTGCCACATTTAACTTCTTTCGAAAGCATTACTTCAATATTGTATGCTTAAAAAAGAATAAATTTGTCGATGTGGTCGTGTCCAACCTGGAATCTCAATTTACAAACTAAACGGTGGCTTGAGAATGGATTCTGATTCAAAGCAGTACTAGGAAGATAATCATAGATACTTCCTTTGCATTAAATGTGACTAAAACACTATCTTCTCTTTATTATTCCGATAGTGTGAGCAATCTTTATTTACCTTTGATAGTATTATAAGTAAAATTTAACAAAAATATATTCAATCTTCGATTCACTGATTAATAAGTATTTACTTTACTTCTGCCGAACACAAAGTGGTTTCTCATTTAGACTCGGCTTTCCGTTGGCTTTGTTGGTTAAATTTGCACTGCTAGGTGGCAATGATAGATCAATTTGCACTGTTAATGCATTGATGAGTCGTAGACGAAAAAATGAAACGAAATAACGAATGTTCACGTGACATATCACGAGAAAACGGGGGTAAACCGTCATCAAATGACCACCAAATTGAATTGATTTCCAAATCAAGACTTCCGTTTACTGAATCCGATGATACCAAAAACAATACAATACTCGAGAAAAAAAAAACTTAAATGGATGGTATTAGAATAGGTTTCAACCAAAAATCGTACATTGTGCTGGAGTGCAGGATCAGGATTGAAACCGAAAAAAATCCCAGTGAAATTTACAATAATAACACATTTTCTCATGTAATTTTTTACCACCCTAGTGACCCGTTTTCTGCCACCCACAGATGACAGAATTCCGTCGAATTATTAGACCTGGTCAATCGAATTCGGGATGATTCTCTCGGGAAGTCACTTTTCGGGCAAATCAATCTGTCAGTCGAGGACAGTACCATTTTCGCAGGAGAAGCAATGTTATTGAACTGACGCGATTTTTTTTTCGAGAAAATTGAAACTCCGAATGATGGATTATGGCAACTGAGTGACTGTGCTGGAAGATTCTGCAGCAATTTACAAGTTTTTTCTTTATTCTTCCACGGGACTGATGTCGGGTGATTTATTGAATTTACCCAGCTGGTTCGGCTTCTTATTTGTTCATTTTTATGCAATAAATCAATCGGTTGGTAATTACTTTGGTATTTGTTTCGGCTTGAAAACTTTTTTCTTGGTTTGTCAAAATATTTTTCGACTAAAAAAATTTAAAAATAATCCTACTGAACTTGGGATTCAACTATTTCGAATCGGTGTCCGGAACAGGCACAAACGCATCAACATTACGCATTCCACAACAGCCGAAGTTAGTTTTATTCATTAGCCAATATCATAGTCCAATAAGATAACATAATGGTCTCTGTGACTTTGATGCTGTTGTGCTGATGCTCTTTGAAGTGCTGAAGTCCGAGCATGTGTCGTTCTCGAGAGTTCCGACTCTGAGTGGTCTGACAACGAAACCCAAATTAACTGCAAGAATTGCACGAGAAGTTTGCGGTTCCCAGTGTTTGCATATCTAGCATCTGCTTCAGTTGGGTCATTTCTTCACCTCACTCATCACCGTAACCGAAGGAGGAGGTCATAATGTCTCTATCTCTCTCTCTCTCTCTCTCTCTCTCTCTCTCTCTTCTCTCTTTGAATGTCCCAGTTTCAGAGCAGCTTCGGAAGATTTTGTGGCTTCTGAACCACATATCCAACACAACAGCACCGAGACAGTGCCTGCAATTGTCAAATCTGAACGAAAGAGCATTGCCATTGTTGGCTACACTAACTACCACCATCCTGTTCCTCCTCCTCCTCCTCCTCCTCCTCCTCCTCCTCCACCCCTATAAACCTTGTGTGCTTGTGGTCAGTCTCCATCAACCCATCGCTACGCAAAACGCAAACAGGTCTCCATGGGGATAAGTTGATTAAATTTACTCTTATCTGCTAGTGAACATCACATGCAGTGTGGGAGATCAGAGGGAAATGTACTCTTTGCAAGTGAAATTTCTTGGGATAAATTGAAAAAGTTTGCTGTTTGGAGTCAATTTTCCGGCAGCCACCCACCGAAGCAAATCGAAGGGAAAAACGAAAAGCGAGATGAGGCTGGTTCTGGTCACCAGAGAGATGAAAGACAGCCCCATGTGGGAAAGTATGACAATGATTCCGGTAAACTTTTGCATTTAGAAACACTTTCGTTTCGGACGAGATTTGCTAGGGAATGACCATTGGTGACGTAATAGCATGCATCGGACATGCATGTTTGGCTGCTGATGGGAAACAATGTCCTGTTGCTGTTCGATAGGGGGGAAGTTCCACTGAATGAGTTTCGGATGATTTGTTCTTTTTGTAGAACTATTGGAAGCAGTTTAGTTAAGCGCTTGATGAGTGATACTTTTTTGAAACATCAGTGATGACGGATGATTCGATTTCCTGGTAGAGGATGTTAACCGAAGCAGTTGAAAATCTTATGAAGGACCGGTCATGAAACCGTTGCTTGTTACTTCATTATTTATTTTTAAGAATCTTCGCTCAAGTGAGACGTTTTGGAAAAACAAAGTATGCAAAGTGGCTTTTTGTGACAAAGTCTATATGCCGAGAAAGTTACATATCGATATGAGAGATTGCTGCCAAATCCGCACACGATTTGGCACGAAATTCGTGTATTCGAATCCTATACTGGAAAACGAACGATTTTCAAAACTTAAAGGCAACTAACAATACAGTATTCGGTGTAATTTTCTCAAAATTTGAGTTTCATTGGAATGAGAATTACTTTCGGTTTAATTCAGTTTTCGATAAAAATATACTGGTTAAATTATCAACATAAAAAATCTCTTTATTATGTAAATCGATTTTAAATTTCAAGTAATTTTTCTCAGTGTAGGACTCAATAAGATTTTTTTTAATATTTTTACAATAAAATGTGACTCATTTTGGGAAAATCACTAGGACAACACTTTTTTGGAGAAATGGTCGTTTTTCCACTATTTGAAAAAGCAGGTTATAAAAGAACTGAGCGAAAATCTGTGTGTTTTCAACAAAGAGGTCGAGGTCTCAGAGATGACTGGACCGATTGATGAAATTAGTCACAAATTAATGGTTGTTTTACAGATCCGTTGTTTACTTTTCGAGTTTTACGAAATTTTATGTTGAAATTTTCCACAATATCTGTCATAATGGTTTTTGTAAGCAAAATATGTTTCGAAACTCGTCCAAAAAGCCATAGGTTGTTAAAATCCGCCCATTTCTCGCATTTTTTCCTTCTATTTCAACAGTAGGAGTTTTGAGCGCTGTATAAAAAAGCGGTACATGAGATCAAATTGAAACACGATTTTCAATACTGTTGTAGGCAAGTGTTGCGACTGTAGCAATCTTGCTACCATAAGCGATGGAGTGCCACAGGGTAGCACTATAGGATTACTATTATTTCTTTTGTACATGAATAATATAGGTCATTTATCGATTACACAGCTCTATTTTATCCTAACAATGACATCAATGGTATTATTAACTCAATGGAGAGTGATTTAAGTATCTCACATTATAAACAAACAAAAACAAAAAAAATGTTCCAAAACACCAAATAGACTACACAACATCCTTTTTCATGACATACTGCCTCGTTTCGATTTTGGTACGGTTTGTTTCTGGCAACGTAATCCTTCGAATATGACTTATGTACTGGAAAGATGGCAAACAATTCGATACTTATATTGATTCAAACTGCTTACAGTAACAACTGCTGGAAGAATATAACTTTTTACACTCATATACAACCCGAATCAGTTCGTCAATATCCGCAATTGTGTCTGAGATAAACAATTTCACCTACACCACCACACTGATTTACGAATTCCATTTCCGCGACAAGAGTAACTCAATCGGTTTCTCAAAGAAGGCCAAAATGAATTTCATGAACAAAAATTCAAACAAAAACACTTATGGTCCCATACAAAAAAAATGAATTATATCCGTTTCCGACCTCCGATTCTGGGATCACAGGGTGATGCAGCTTAAAATTCAAACCATTATAGAAAATGACGATACCAAAAAATCTTTAAAGTTGAGCCGTATCGAATTATGCTGGTCCTTGAATACCGGTTCTGGAAGTACCGTAAATAATGACCAGACACTCTAAAATGGAAATCACTTAGACATCTCATCATCCTAACCGATTATCACTTGTTTTGATTCAAAGGAATGATTTTATGGTTTCATACAATTTCACTTCTCGATCCGACTTGCAGTTCCAAAAGTGTAGGGTCATGAGTGTTTGAAATTTCAAAGCGTCTTTTAAAACGACGGTCATTAAAATAATATCATAAAAACTAAAAACACCGAAGAATACTCATGCAAAAAAACACGTACGGTTCGATAAAAAAAAGGCGTCATCTCACAGCTAGGTGAAAAAAGCAATAATTGTAGGCTTGTTTTAATTTAATAATATAATTTTATCAGGCACTCTGCTTAAGCCCTAAGATGCCGAGGGCATCTTCGAATTTTGATTACTTACTTAAAACAAGAATAATTTCACGAATTGTGGTAATGTTGCATTGGGGTCACGGTGATTTTTGAAACTGGATAAGCCGTATTATTTTCCTAGGTACAACTTGCCTGTTTGGCGAGTTTGAAGGAACGCAAAAAGTTATTTTTTTATGCGATGAGGTAATGAATATAAGAAAAAAAAAAGATGGAGGGTTCTCATACCAAAACTTCAACACGACGCCTGAATACCTCATATTTCTAAGATAAGAGTGGCAATCATACCTACTGTCTGACTTTGACACTTACTGATATCCAAGCAAGAGTAGCAACACTTCGAAATATTGCTCGCTTATTGTGAAAATCCAAGATACTCTCACACCACATTGGAGAAACTGTTGTTCGTGGTCGGGGTAATCAGCAGAAGCCGAAGACCGCAGAAATGTCGAAAAGTGTGACCAGCTGTTTCAAACGGAATGTCAGAATCTATTTGTCCTGTTCCTGTAGCCTAAGGAGTGACATTTACATCTCGAGACTCATTGCTTCAAAATTTCAAATTCCCAGATGGAGACTTATGTTGTGTTACTCTGCTTTAGGAAACATTTTTTTTTAGTTTGACAAGTGGGTTACTGAAATTGATGACTAAATCATCTTGACGTGAATACATCTTACTTTACTATGGGGCGACTTTTCAAAACTCACTCTGTACAAGAATGGACAGAACTCAATCTTGAATATCTCATGTTGTATCTAACTCAGCAACATAATTTTTCTCCATACCCTCGAAAAATATGGTCTGCAATTTGTGATATTTTTTGTGGTATGACATAACCTCAAATATCTCAAAATTGAAGTTTCCTAAAATTTTTGGTATGAACGAGCATCAAGGTGAAAGTCAGTACCAAAAATAAGGTGCGTCAAATTCCAAACACATGGATTGAACAAATCATCGCACAAAGCATATCGGGCAATACATAGTCCTATGTGTTTCCAGTATATAAAAAGGGAACAAATTTACAGTATCCAACAACCGCTGGAATAGCAGCTTTGTGCGCCGTATCTAAGCTGTTTGAAATTATAGCTCTGGATTTTATTACACATAATTGCTCTAACCATATATCTGAGACTCAACAAAGTTTCATGCCGAACCGTTCGACGTCTAAAAATTTAGTTCGTTACAAACACGACTACAAGTAGATTCTATCTGCACCGATTTCTCCACTGCATTCGACAAGATCAATCATCACATAACAATCTCAAAGTAAATAGACTAGAATTTAACGGATCATTTCTGGATTGGCTTCAATCATATCTTACTGGTCACGAAATTATAGTGAAAATAGGAGACTGAGCAACCTTACCATTCACTGTTACTTTCAGAAGTTCCTCAAGGAAGTCACCTTGGACCGTTTATATTTTTACTTTATCTCAAAGCAAAGCAAAGTCTTGGCATTACATTCCTTTTGTGGAGTTTGGCCATTCTGTTTCAACAGACTTCGCAGCCGATTCTTAGTGTACAGAATCATTGCATGGCTAGTACTATGGATCCTACTGACACTAAGAATCCTTCCAGGTCGGGGCTCGCCAATGACTTCAAATTATTTCGTGTCATCAAATCCACAGCTGACGCAAAGTTCCTACTGAAGCAGTTAAATAACTTGACCAATTGGTGTAATATCAACAGAATGGTTTTAAACGCCTCCGTCATCTCTTTTAGTCGTGAGCAGTTTATAGTCAGTTTTGACTACAACATTTCACAAATTGTTCTGGAACGTGCAGCGTTAGTGAAGGACCTTGGGGTCCTCCTGGACTCTAAGTTTAGTTTTTAGGAGCAGATTACTATCTCTAAATCCTTTAAGCTGCTAGGATTCATTTTCTGCGTTACTGATAATTCTATAATCTACATTGCTTGAAAGCTTTGTATTGTGCCTTAGTGCCTCGGTTGTCTGGTCACCGTACTACCAAAATGATATTCAACGAATTCAAGCAACCCAACGAAAATTTGTTCGATTCGCTCTGCGTCGGCTTCCTTGGAGCCCTCCAAGTTACCATGCCAGATGCAAACTGATTGATCTTGTTTGTTATCTGTCCGTCGCGATGTCAGCAAGGCTACTTTTGCGGCTGATCTCCTCCTGATCAAGAATAGACGTCCCCGAGTTCTTACAGCTTTTACAAATAGATAGACAATCGCCATATTTTTCGAAACTATTTTTTTCTTCGGATCCTCTATGCTAGAACTAATTATGGGTACAACGAGCCTCTTGCCAGCATGTGCCGAATATTCAACCACTGTTCTAATTCATTTGACCTTCATCTATCAAGAAACATTGTCAAGACATTTTCCTAGGGTTACTATCTAATAAGTTTTCGTTTTAGTTAGTTTAGAAAAACTATGTTCAAGTGAAATGTAACATTTGGATGATTGTAATCTGTTGATGCAAACCAAGAGGATGTTTTATGCCTGTTGGAGAACAATGTTGGCTGAAATTAACTCCATCGAGCTTTTCCTTACTTCAAATAAACAAATCAACATAGAAATACGGAATATTTTCAGTGATTGAGTGTACTGGATTTACAATACGTTTTGTTCGCTAGTAGAACAGGCACTAACTATATATGGTTATAAACTATGTGTATTTTAATTGATTATTTTAAGGGAAACACATTTGTGCATATTGCTTGAAGCGGTCAATTTAGACATTCAATTTATAGCCGAAGTACTATATATTTGAGGAATTTTTTTTCAATTGCTATATGTATAAGCTGTATTTTCGGGTAAGTTATTGAAATTGATGTTACGATATTTTGAAGTTTTTTTTAATTTTTATGAATTCATGAATGAATTTGAACAATGCATTTTTTATGTCATCGTAATCGGTACTGTCCGCTACCCCACCTTGTAACTTTTTCTCTAGTTCATTCCACCTCATATTTGCACCGTTACCATTCTGTGATCGAAGCATTGAAAGTATGTCAAATTTACACAATTAATCAACTAGTACGTGTGAATATTCGGAAATGTGAAAAACGCATGCTAGTCATCTAGTTATGGCTCTGACATTAATCACCTGCATTTTGTTAAACCATAGAGGACTTCTTATTTTATATTCTTAATATAAAATATTCTTTTAAATTTTTACATCAACCACAACGGAAGAAATTGTGTTTAAAGTTGGTTCGAAAATGCATCAATTCAAATTAATTTCAACAGATGTTACGATCAAAGATAAAAACCGTCTAGACCCGCTGCTTTCTTTCCTTGAAGGCTTCAATCAAAAGGCGTTCTGCGAAAAAAAAAGTGACGCAAAGCACGTCACATAAATTACTGCCACTGGCCAAAAATCAATCTGACACACACATACAGAAAAAAAAACATACCAACACACACCGTAACCGAGCATCTTTTCACTTCGCTAGTAGCAAATGTTAAAACCATGTGCCAAACATGAGTACCCAGACCACCGACCACATCGGGTAAAATGAAATCGTATTCCTTCGCTTACTTGTGAATTACACACGAAAACACGTCAGTGTGGTACAAAAAAAAAAGAATAACCCACAGCAGCCGGCATCCTTTTAACTCCGAATTTATCCAATTCTAAAAGCGAGTTTTATGCGACCACGACCGAACAAACTGATTGAGAATGATTGCGACACTGATGACTTTGGGTGTGTGTGTTTGTGTGTTTGCTGGCTTTGGCCGCGGTCCATGCTCCATGGCCTCAGATCGGGACCTCCGTTGTTGCAGGCAGACCAGCCAAAAACGAAAAAAACCGGTGGAAGGTTATTTGTCCGATAGATCCGTACGATTTTTTTGGGTGCTGGGTATCGAGGGTATTTTCGGCGGCTGCTGCTGCTGCTGTTGCAACAAATCTCAATTTTCCAACAAACAATTGGTTTCGACTTTCCTCGACTTTTGGCCTCTGGCGCTGGTGCTGCAGGGTTTATTTCCCAATGGTGCTTCAAACGACGTCGGGTTAGGTTATGGACAGCAAAAGAAAAGCAACGAGTCGTAATTGGATTTGCTGCAAAACCACACACACACACATACAAACGCGTTCCAGTGTGTTATTCTCCGGTCGGGAATCGCAAATCCGTGTGATTTCTTTTAGTTTAATCCTTTTATTTTCGGATCGAACGACGTGGCTCACTTCTATGGGCAAAAAACTGTTCAACAAAAACGACCACGCTTCTCCATTTTTCTATCAGAAGTCGTTACGGTCGTTACTATATGGTTTAGATTCTTTC